>NC_089259.1:17728642-18353642 GCF_963930625.1 Muntiacus reevesi
CAGTACCCCATCCCACAGGGAGCACTTCCTTGTCTGACCATAGCACGTATTTTATTTCCTACTCAACAGTTAGATTACTCTGTGCCATGTATTCTGTTATTTTACTTTCCTAGTTGCTACTTCGTCTCCTTGTTTACCTTGTAAACTTCTTGCAGGGAACAGTTCTGCCTCATGTTTCTTTTATATTCTCTGTTGTACCTTCTTCCATCTGTACCATATCTTCCATATGGTAGCCACCGTCTACCTATGCCTCTTGAGCACCGAAAATGTGGATTGTCCAGTTGAGACGTGCAGTAAGCCCTAAACACACTGGACTTCAAAACTCAGTACAAAGGGTGAATTAATTGTTTTATTGATTAAATGTTGAAAGGGTAGTATTTTGGATATATTTGGTGGAATAAGCCTATTAAAATTAATTTCACCAACTTCCTTTTGAGGGGGGCCTGCCGTGCAGCATGTGGAATCTTAGATCCCCGATGGGATCAAACCCATGCCCCCTGCATGGAGAGCACAGAGTCTTAACCACTGGACCCTCAGGGAAGTCCCTCCTTTGCTTTTTTTAAATGAGGCTTCTAGAAATTCTTCATCTGCACCTGTGGCTCACATGGTGTTTCTACAGACAGCGCTGGTCTAGAGCCCTCAACACAGTGACTCTTGTATAAAGAGGCGCTCCCAACTCGGTGGTAGTTTGGGAGGAATGAAAGGCAGCAGTTCACCTGTTCCATTTCATATGAGGCATTTTCTCTCAGTCTCCCCCACTCCCGTTTTCTTGGTTGATAGGAGCAGGAGGATCACTCATTTGTAGCCCCACAAAGCAGGACTCCAATCCAGGAAACAAATGATAATTAAAGAAGAAACTCATCTGAACGTGAAACAAATACTAGCTCCAAAGTGAGGTTTTTGGACAGTGTGAGATGCAAAATCTAATTTAAGAGAGGTGCTAAGAGATCTTACACTTTGGAGTAACCAAAAAGACTTTTAAGAAGAGCTTAAGCAGTTTGTGAAAGTGAAGTCACTCAGTCATGTCCAACTCTTTGTGACCCCATGGAGCCCACCAGGCTCCTCCATCCATGGGATTTTCCAGGCAAGAACACTGGAGTGGGTTGCCATTTTCTTCTCCATTAAGCAGTTTAACCTCATCTAAGTCAAACCCTTTCACCTTTAAATGAAGTTTTGTTTCAGAACTAAAATTTGAAGGTAAAATTGAAAATGCTTTCTGCTATGGAAAACCAGATGAATAAAGAGGATGAGCATTGGAAAGGGCAAGGAAATATTACACTGATGCTTGTGGCCAAATTAACAGCAAACTAATAGATTAGAGAGTAAAGGTTGTCTCCCACTGGTGCATCCAAGTGGGATGTTGGGAACAGCTGGCTTTTTTCTGTCTCTGACTCTTCCCTGTTCTTCCTGGCTGTCCTCTGTTCTTTCCTTTCTTCATTCTTCTCTTTAAAAAAAAAAAATCTGCTTCCTACCATCGTGTGTCTTTCTTTCCTAATTTATTATAATGCTAGATTACATGACATTTAAGTACATTGTTCATTTACTTCTTTAATTCACCCCAAATTTATTTTTGAATATAGTATAGTATAAGGATCTAAATTCTTTTTTATAGATAGTTAATCAGACCATTATTTGTGGAATACAGTTGATTTATAATGTCAGTGACTGTAACTGAGAGCTTACTATGGGCAGGGCAGTGTTGTGAGAACCTTGTATTTAAATTCCTACTTAGGTTTGTTAGGCAAAGGTTTTCCTCATGTCTGTGTGTGCTCAATCTCTTCAGTCATGTCTGACTCTTTGTGACCCTGTGGACTGTTAGCTCACCAGGCTCCTCTGTCTACGGGATTTTGCAGGCAGGAAGACTGGAGTGGGTTGTCATTCCCTCCTCCATGGGAATCTTTCCGATCCAGGGGTTAAACCGTGTCTCTTACGTCTCCTGCATTGGCAGGCGGGTTCTTTACCACTAGCGCCATCTGGGAAGCCCATTGTTCCTCATGTTTAATTTTATTTATTTATTTACCTTATTTTTTTTTTTTAGAAAGTCCCTCGACATTTTAAATAAAATATTTTCTTTTTTTTTTTCATTAAGCCATTAAAAAATGTAAATGTAAAATTTCAAAAATTGCAAAGGTGCATTTCTACTTGGATCCTGAATTTTTTCTCCCTGGGAGCTGAGACTCTCTTCTAAAAACAAGTGCCCAGCCCTCTCCTTTAAGATGGGTGGAGGAGTTACAGACCAAGAAATTCCACTTTTCCATTTCTCATGAGAGATGTTACTTTGTAGGTGTCTTCCAGGTTGCAGAAAGGTTGCAAAAAAGGATATGCGCGCTCTGCCCCAAAGACCTCGAGTGTAGTGTCCTGTACTTTGCACAGTCAGAGAATATAGCTGCTCATGAAAACTGTTTGGTAAGTTTGAACACACATGAGTCCTTTCAGGGAAGGACATCCCAAAATAGATAAATGTACTTCAAATACAACAAAGAACAACACATTGACTGCCCATGGTTTGGACTTTTAAGTGGGGATTTGGGGAACATATTTTTCTCTTTCTAAAGTTTCAGGTAGTAATACTTTTTGATTACTTTTGGTTTTATTTATAACTGATCAAACAAGAAATTATGGTGAAGAAGCTTCTTTAAAGATATTTTAATTAAATATTTCAAATATAACAGATACCCATAGACATTTATAAAATGTCTACCCCAGATTTATAAAATGATGTATGATACTCACTTCAGCTTTTTTTTTTTTTTTAAGGGAAAACAGCATAGATAGTTAAGGACTCTCTCTTCTCTGTCCCATTTGCGGCATTCCTTCACCAACACAAATTTGGTACTTATTATTATCTTGTGTTTTTAATTTTATGCTTCCACCACGTATTTAAGTATTTCTAAACAATAATATGTATTGTTTTACATGTTCTTGGACTTTACAGAATTTCTATCAAATTCTGTGGATTATTGAGACTTATCCTTGTTGATAGTAGCTCTACTCTTTAATTTTAAATGTTACAGTATTCCATTTTATGAATATAATTACTATCTTTTTTAAATGACTTTGTTTTTCTTTCTTTAGTATTTATTTATCTTTTGACTGTGCTGATTCCTCGTTGCTGCGCCTGGGCTTTCTCTACTTGCAGCAAGCAGGGGCTACTGTCTAGTTGGTGGTGCGTGGGTTTCTCAGTCCTGGGGCTTCTCTTGTTGCAGAGCAGAGGCTCTGGAGGGCGCAGGCTCAGCAGTTGTGCCCGGGCTTAGTTGTAAGACATGTGGGATCTTCCCGGATCAGGGATCGAGCCCGAGTCCCCTGCATTGGCAGGCAGATTCTTAGTCACTGGACCCCCAGGGAAGTCCCTATAATCACTGTTAAAGTGAATGATCATTTGGGGTTTTCCAGTTTTTTGTGTGACTGACCAGCTGCTGTGAATATCCTTGGATAGGTCTTCTAATTCATAGGAACTTTCCTCTGATCCGGGGCACTTAGCAAAAAGCAGAACTGCTGGGCACGGGAAGGGAGGATTCTGCTCCTCACGAAATGTGCCAAACTGCTCTCCAGAGGGATTGCGCCAAGTCTGACTTACCTTACTTCTTTGTCAGCACTTAATTCTGTGTGATTTATTTATTTATTTTGGTCTGGTAAAAGTGTGCGTAACTATGTAGAAAATTGCCAAACTGTCCTCCACGGTGGCTGTACCATTTTACATTCCCACCCGAAATGAGTGAGAGTTCATGTTGTTTGTATTTTAATCAGTAATGGCTGATGACATGAGATTTTGAACATCTTTTCATGTATTTATTTGCCATCTGTATATCTTCTTTGGTGTTGTCTGTTCAGACCTTTTGTCCAGTTTTTCATTAGCTTATTATTGTTGTTAAGTTTTAAGTACTCTTTTTATCTTGGATAGAAGTCCTTTGACAGATATATTTTATGTATTTTCCCCCAACCTGTAGCTTTTCTTTTCTTTCTCTTCACAGTTCCTCCTTGGGTCTATGGTTTGTCTGTCATGATACTATGAAATTTAATGTTTTCCTTTCAGATAGTGTGAGATAGTCTCTTGTTTGTATTTGTAGTTCCTGGATGACTTAGTGGGTTTGCACCTCCCTTGCTGTTCTTCTGTGTGGCTCTGTTTTGCTTTCTTTTTGCAGTTCTGTTTCTCGATTCTTTGACTTCTGTTCAGAGACTACATTTTATTTTTGAGATCTTTTTTTTTTTGAGATCTTAATGTCACTTATATGTGTTTATTTACATAAAAATACATTCAATGCTTTATCGTATATTTGGCTTTTGAGTTTATGTATGGTGCTTTCTGTTGCATGGAAGCTTGTAATGTAATTAATATTCATCATTTTTCTTTATAGTTTGTAGGATTTTCACCCTAAGAATTTCTTTTCCATATTAAGGTTCTGTTTCCCAAAAAGTTTAAAAATTGTGTTGTTTTCATTTAGCTTCTTTTTAAAATTATGCTAATCAATTTATTGTTGATAATAAGAATGCCTTTGGATTTAGGAACAGCTCATTTAGGACTGAGGTAAATTAGAAAGCTATGGGCTTCCCAGGTGGCTCAGTGGTTAAGAATCCATCTGACAATGCAGGAGATGTGGATTTGATCCCTAGTTGAGAAGATCCCCTGGAGAAGGAAATGGCAACCCCCTCTAGTATTCTTGCCTGGGAAACCCCATGAACTGAGGAGCCTGTTGGGCTACAGTCTGTGGGGTCACAAATGAGTTGGATACAACTTAGCTACTAAACAACAACATATTAGAAAGCTAAAGGAAAGATTGAAATAATTAAGGGAAGTGATATTTTTGATGCAACTGAATTTATCTGGATTACCATATAAAGCAGGGATCTACTTTTGACAGCTTATGGTGAATGTTGTCGGATCCGTGATATCTAAAGATGATAATTTAGCTTTGGGACCAGGAGCCAGGCTTGATCACTCAAGAACTTCTGTGTAACAGAGTTTTATTAAAGAGAAGAAGGGACAGAGAAAGCTGACACAGACATCAGAAGCGGGGTGGAGAGTCCCCCACTCACTGGTCTTTGCAAGGGCGCTATATACCTTATTACAGTAAATAATATATACCTTCTTACCAGACCCACTCCCACAACACATCTTAAGATAACAAGGTTAGTCAGAAGGTTCTTGTTAAGGAGAAACGTATCTTTGAGCAAGGTTCATTGTTATATTGATTAAGACAAAGCAATGTAGAAAAAAGCGTCTGTCCTTTTCTCCTCTTTGAGAACTCCAGACCCCTTTCTCCTCCTAGAGTACCCTGGACTTCTTATCAACCTACCTAGGAATTGACTCTCTCACTTTTTTTTTTTTTTAATGTGATTAACTACTTCTCCCAGCTCTATCTTGCCTGCAGTGCAGGAGACCTAGGTTTGATCCCTGGGTTGGGAAGATTCCCTGGAGAAGGGAATGGCTACCCCTTCCGGTATTCTGGCCTGGAGAATTCCATGGATAGAGGAGCCTGGCGGGCTACAGTCCATGGGATTGCAGAGTCAGACACAATTGGGCAACTAACACTTTCACTTTCCTGCACTGTTTTTAAAAAAACAAACTATCCTTTCCTTACTGATTTGTAGTGATAATAATGGTAACTATTGTCATTATTACTTGGTGTCCACTGTGTGTAAGGTAATACTCTGGGAGCTTAACCTGTATTTAACTATTCATCCTCATAATTACCCTAAGACAAAGCTTTTGTAATTAGGCCCAAACTAAGGAAATGGCTGCCCACTCCAGTACTCTTGCCTGGAAAATCCCATGGACAGAGGAGCGTGGTAGGTTACAGTCCATGGGGTCGCAAAGAGTTGGCCACGACTGAGCGACTTCACTTTCAAAGGTGGAGCAACTGAGGCACAGAGAAATTAAGTGACTTGCCCAAGGTCACAGGGCTGTCAGTGACTGAGCCAGGACTCTCACCTAGATGTCTGGTTCTTGAACCTTCATCCTTACCTGTTGCTCTTAACAGGATTGTCATACAGGCACAGATATCTTTCTGACTCTCTGTTCTGTTCCATTGGTCACCTGTGTATCCCTGAGTTGGTACAGTGCTCTTAACTACTGTGATTTTACCATAAGCCTTGGCTGTTTTTTTTGCACTTTGAATTTTGAGATCAGCTCATCAGGTTTCACAGAAATTTCTATTGGAATTTTAACTGGAATTCCACGAAATTTATAGATAAATTTGGGAAAAACTAGACACCCTTACAATATGTCTTTCCATTAACAGGGGTGTCTCTCCAATTAGCCCGGTCTTTTATGAATTTCAAAAATGTCCAACAATTTTTGTCTATAGCAGTCTAGAACTTTGGGTTTGGTCTGTTCCTGCGTTGGTTTTTGTTTTGTTTTTGTTAATACATGTTTAAAATGGACTATTATTGGTATACAGGCTTCCCAGGTGGCTCAGGGGTAAAGAACCCACATGCCAACACAGGAGACGAAGGTTCAATCTGGGGATCAGAAAGCTCTCCTGGAGAGGAGATGACAGCCCACTCCAGTATATTCTTGCTTGAAGAATCCCATGAACAGAGGAGGCTATAGTCCACAGGGTTACAAAAGAGTCAGATATGACTTAGCAACTAGACAACAACATAATTGATGTACACAAACACTGTTGATTTTTTTTTAAACTCATCCAAAAATTTTGCCAAATTCTCACATCTAAAAGTCAGATTTACTTGGATATTTTATTTGGACAGTTCTCATCTATAAATGAAGACTTTTTGTTTCCTTTAAATTTTTTTGCCTCTTAATTTCTTTCTCTTATTTTGCCACATTTTTCTAGAACATTGTGTTATACTGGTGATTAGAAGCATTTTAGTGAGCTTTGATTGTTCTTATATTACTGGGATGCTTCTGGATTTTATCATTAAATTTGTATTTAGGTTTTTAATACTTTCAATTTATGAAAATTAGATAGCTCCCTTTTATTTCTAGTTTTCTACAAGTTAAAGTATTGAATATTATGAAGTGCTTTTTTCTGCATCTATTGTAATGATCTTCTGGGTTCTTTCCCTCTCTTTCTCTGGCCATGCACAATGCTAGATGCTTTCTTTTTTTATATACACACTTTGACTTTCTTAAATCTCAAACTTATAGAAGAGTTGCACACACAGTACAAAGAATCTTTTTTATTGGAACTGATCAAAGAAATATTCACATATTGAGACACAGGAAGGTCATTCTGGCTTATACATGAGTTAACTTGAATTTTATGCTAACTAAAATAATCTTTCTGTGGCCTGTCAAATATACATTGTACATCTGCTTTATTTGTTAGAGAAAAGGGCACATTGACCAGAAGTAAAGAATGTCCATGTTTAAAAATAAAGATTAAATACCTCTCTTCCTGGCCTGCCAGTGCTGGTCCTCCTTTGATGATAAACCTTCCTTCCCAGTACCAAGATCATACTTGACTCACTGTGTACATGCTGGTCTGTTCTTTTTCTTCTTCTTCTTCTTTTTTTTTAATAATTTTGAAGAAATGTAACGCTGACTTGTTTAATGTTCTTTGTTCTGACAAGGGATAAAACTGTACTAGAAACAGTGCTTCTGCAGAGCAGTTTCTTAGAGTAATCTGGGAAATGGACTTCCGGGCTAGGCCTTCATTTGGCTCAAATCCATTCTTATTATAGATTGTTTATTGATTATTTTCATTGACAGAACCATTGGAAATTAAATTGAGGCACGATGTGCTATCTTTCCTGGACACTTAGTGCGTCTTTTCTACAAACAAGGATATTTACATAGTCACAATGTAACCATCAAAATCAGGGATTTAGCGTTAATATATTACTATCACCTGATCCTCAGACCACTCAGGTTAAAGTGTCCTTCTTTATAGCACAAGATTCTGATATGTTTGGTTTTCATGTCTCAAGTTTTCTCCTTTTAATTTGTTACTATAAGATATGTGCTTGTTTATTTTCTGCTGTTAACCCATTCTGAGAATAACACTATTTGATTGTGATGTTTATCCTAATATACTCTTGATGTTAATTTTCTATTTTTAGTTAACTTTGTTGGTATTATTTACATTAAAAAGCACTCATTTTAAGTGTACAGTTCAGAGTATTAATTCACGTATTTGCCAGTGTAACCGCTGCCACCATCAAGACGTAGAACATTTCTGTTAGCCCAGAAGGTTCTCTCATGCCTCCTTGTAACCACTTCCCCCCCAACCCCAGTGCCTCTAGGTTGAGCCTGTCTTTCTCATCTCGTATGAAGGGAAGCAATATGTGTGCTTTGTGTCTGGCATCTTTTGCTCATTAACAGTCTTTGGAGATTCTTCCATGGTGTTTCTCATATCTGTATTTTGTTCCTTTTTGTTTCTGCGTAGTATTCCATTGTATGGGTCTATCATAATTTGTTTATTCATTTCTCTGTTGATAGACATATGCATTATTTTCATTGTGGGGCTATGCTATGTGCTGTGCTAAGTCACTTCAATTGTGTCCATCTCTTTGCAACCCTGTGGACAGTAGCCCACCAGGCTCCTCTGTCCATGGGATTCTCCAGGCAAGAATCCTGGAGTGGGTTGCCATGCCCTCCTCAGGGGATCTTCCCGACCCAGGGATGAAACCTGCTTCTCTTGTGACTCCTTCGTTAGCAGCTGGGTCCTTTACCACTAGCGCCACCTGGGAATTGTAAGACAACTGCTGTGAGCATCTGAATGTGTAGACATGCTTTTTGTGTATTATATCACTAGTTTATTTTTTTTTAGATTCCACATATAAGTGATGACATGTACTGTCTGTCTTTGACTTATTTCACTAAGCATAATATCCTCTACATCCATCCATGTTGTTGCAAATGGCAAAATTTCATTCTTTTTTATGACTGATTAGTATTCCATGGTGTGTTTGTGTGTGTGTGTGTGTGTATACACAATAATTATACAACATTCATACATATATGTGTGTGTGTGTGTGTAGATATAGATGTAGATATGAGCTTCCCTGGTGGCTCAGATGGTAAAGAATCTGGCTGCAGTGTGAGAGACTCGAGCTTGATCCCTGGATCTGGAAGATCCCCTGGAGAAGGGATCTTCTGAAGTGGCTGCCCACTCCAGTATTCTTGCTTGGAGAATTCCACGGACAGAGAAGGCTGGCGGGCTACAGTCCATGGGGTCACAAGGAATCACACACCGCACATCTTTATTATCCATTCATCTGTTGATGGACACTTAGTCTGCTTCCATACTTTGGCTATTGTAAATAATACTGCTATGAACATTACGGTACAAGTATCTTTTTGAATTAGTGTTTTCATTTTCTTTGGATGCAAACCCAGGAGTGGAATTGCTGGATCATATGATAGTTCTATTTTTAGTTTGTTTGTTTTTTTTTGAGGAACCTCCATATTGTTTTCCATAGTAGCTGCACCAACTTACATTCCCACTATCTGTGTATAGGGTTCCCTTTTCTCAACATCCTCACCAACATTTGTGTGCAGTCTTCTTGATGACAGCCATTCTGACAGGTGTGAGGTGATATCTCTTCCAGGTTTTCATTTGCCCTTCTCTGATGATCAGTGATACTGAGCATCTTTTCATGTGCCTTTGGCCATCTGCATGTCTTCTTTGGAAAAAAGTCCATTCAGATCTGCCCATCTTTTAATCAGGTTGTTTTTTGATCTTCAGTTTTATGAGCTGTTTGTATATTAACCCCTTACTGGTCATATCGTATGCAAATATTTTCTCCCACTCAATAGGTTAATAGGTTGTCTTTCTGTCTTATTGATGGTTTGTTGATGCAAAAACTTTTAGGTTTAATTAGGTCCCGTTTGTTTATTTTTCCTTATATTTTCCTTGCATTTGGAGATAGAAAAGAATATTGCTTTTTGTCAAAAGAGTGTCCTGCCTGTGTTTTCTTCTAGGAGTTTATGGTGCCCCATCTTACACTTAGGTCTTTAATCCATTTTGAATTTATTTTTGTGTATGATGAGAAGATGTTCAAATTTCATTTTTTAACACGTTGCTGTCCAATTTTCCCATCACTCCTTATTGAAGAGACTCTCTTTTCTCCATTGTATATTCTTGCCTTCTTTAAATGTGGACATATGCTTTTATTTCTTGGGTGAATACCTAGAAGAGGAATGGTGGGTCATAAAGTAAGTGTATGTTTAACTTTAAAGGTGACTGCATTATTTTACACTTCTACCAACAATGTGTAAGCATTTCTTTTGCTCCGTACCTGTATTGGCACTTGGTTATTTTTCAGTTTAATTCTAACCAATCTGGTGAGTGTGTATTGGTATCTCATTGTGGCTGTGTCTGTGGGTTACCGATTTTGAGTATCTCTCCATTTGTAACTCTTCTCTGAAGTGTCTATCCAGATTTTTTTGCCCATTTTTAATTGTATTGTCTTATTGAGCGGCAACAGTTTTTCCTCTATTCTCGATATAAGTTTTTTGTCAGGTATATGAATTGCAAATATTTTCTCCCAACTTCTGGCTTCCCTTTCTGTTTTCTTAGCGATATCTTTCAAAGAACAAAAACTTTTAATTTTGATGAATTCCAACTTGATAACTTTTTAAAATATTTATCTATTTATTTGACTGTGTTGAGTCTTGGTTACAACATGTGGAGTCTTTTTTGCAGCGCACGGGCTTAGTTGCTCCATGGCATGTGGTATCTTAGTTCTCTGACATGGATTGAACTCATGTCCTCTGCACTGGACAGCAGATTCTTAACCACTGGACCACCAGGGAAGTCCCAACCAACTTGAGAACTTTTTTTATAGTTTTTGCTTTTATTAGAAATCTTTGCCTATGTCAGGGTCAGAATTTTTTTCTCATGTTTTTCATGCCCTGTATAATTATAGTATACTGTAATGTTGGTCTTTCATTAGGAAGTAGTTTGGATTCTTTTGGTCTCAAGAATCTCTTAGAAACTCAAGCCAGCCTGAATATACAAGAGGCTTTGTAATGAGTTGCAGGGCCATTCTGTGGCTCCTGATGGCAGGTCCAGAGGCAGGGCCAAGAAATAGGAGCTGAGAAGCCCTTAGGAACCTGGGATGTCCTGTGTAGCCCTCATTTTTTGTTTTCCCTCTCTCTGTAGACTGACTTTCTCTTCTCTGACCGTGTGCCTCAGAGCCTATTTAACTTTCCTAGAATAGGAACTTTGGTTGGCCCAGCTTGGGATCTGGGCCTTGACCAAGCCACTGGAACAGTCAGGTTGGTGATCCAGAGCAGACACTGTTTTAGGGTTAGGCAGTGTGAAACATGCCCGGGGATCAGGACTATTCCCGAAGAAAAGCTGGGTGGCTTGAGGTCTGCTCACACACCTCAAAAGGGTGTCATCTTCCATTCCTGATGAACACTTTTTTGTTACCATTTTCTGACTTGTAGCTCTCAACGTTTCTTTGTATATAATCTGGATTGTTTTTCTTTTCCCAATCTGCAGCTGTATTCCTCGGCACTTGTGGAATGTGAGGACCCTGATTCATGTAATAATGATAGAAATTTTGATGTGGAATCAGTAAAGAAAGAAATCAAGAGAGGGAGGAAGTTGGTAAGTATGAATGATTTTCTTACAAAGTTGAACAGACCCTTGGGGATGCCTTCAAAAGAAAGTCTATTTGATTAATAAACCAGGAATAGAGATGTATCTTGGAGAGCTGAAAGAAGTAGGACCTGTACTGGAAACTTAGATTCAATTGAATATATTAATATTTTTAAATAAGGTACGATGTGTTCATCATTAAAGTATCAATAGATAATGAATCAGAATGCTTTGGCTAAAAGTAGAAGGAACTCCAGTTGAGACTGGCTTTAAAAAAAAAAAAAGAATGCTCATTTTCTCACTTAGCCAGAGGAAAAACTGACTTCAGAGTTGGTTGATTCAGGGGCTCAATGATGTCATCAAGGGCCCGTCATCCTTTCCACCCTGCTGTCCACAGCGTCAACTGGTTCCTTTGTGATCCTAGGGTGGCCACAGGCAGCTGCTGAAGCATCAGGCTTTCGTCTTCCTGTCTGTAAAAAGTTCTTCCTCCTGAAAGCTGAGTTAGGCCGCACTTCTTTTTATGCACCAGTTCCTAGAGACGACCGTACGTAACCAGGAGCTACCCTTGGAACTGGGCCAGCTCCCTGGGAAGGAAGCACCCTGGGTAGTTACCCTCCAGGGCTGCTGCAGGAGACTCCCCCACTGACAGCACCCTCCACAGCTTAGTCAGCAGGAAGGCAGCGTGAGCGCTGACACGCTCAGCACCACCACCGCCCACAGTCAGGTTGGTGATCCAGAGCAGACACTGTTTTAGTCCTTGCGCAGTGTCAGCATAGACGGGGACAGTGTCCGCAGCACCCGCTGCACTCTGAGATGTGCCTGCCCTGGGCGCTCAGTGAGCAGGCAGCTCAGCACAGCTGGGGCTCAGGAAGCCTTCGGCGCTGGGGGTGGGGGTGAAAATGAAGACGGGGAACTCCAGAGAGAGGGGACAGGGTGTGCAAAAGCTTATGGAAGGCCGGAAAGAAGATGCAGTGTATTCATAGAACCACAAGTATAGGACTCCCTGGCATTCTCTTTACTGACCTCACGGAATTATATAGGATGTAATAGAAGGTGTGAGGCCATTCCCTTGCCCTTAGATAGTGAGTTGACTCTGGTTTTCACTGGAACAGCAAAGCCGCAGTAAACGTCTTTGTGCGTTACCCTTACGTGCTGGTGTGCGGGGTACTGTACGGCACAGTCCTAGAAATTCCTTTAAAATCTTTGACACGTGCTGACAAAATGACCCCCAGGAAGACTGTACCACTTTATACGTCTGTTCTCAGTGGATGAAAGAGCGCTTCGCACAGCCCTAGACACAAATGAGAATCACAGACCTTGTTGAGTTTTGCCAGTCTCACCAAGTTCTCCACTGCATTTCCCTGACCCCTGGAGAGGCTGCCCACCTCCCCTCCCTAGTCACCGTCCTGGCCTCCCGGCGCGCCCAGCTGCAGTGGCTCTTCAGAGGTCTCTGGCCGTGGTCCAGCGCAGCCGTCACCCCCCTGTAGCCCTCCCAGCACCCCGGCACCCTCTGTGCTCACAGAGCAGACCCCCTCCCTGGGCAAGCACGTCTGTATGGTGTCTGCAGGAGCTCGGTAGCGCTGGCAGCTGAGCCGTTAACCCGAGAAAACCCTCAGACGTTCTTGCTGATCTCAGATGCACAGCCGTAAATCTCAAACAGACCGTCAGCACTTCACTCTCCACACGAACTGGTTCATATCCTCTCAGCTGTCTTTGAAGTCTTGCCCCACCCCAACTTCTCATTCCCAAGATGATGACTCTGCCTGTTGGTTTTGGTGTGTGTTGTGTTTTTTGTTTTTTTTTAAATATTTATTACTTATTTATTTATTTGGCTGCACCGGGTCTTAGTTGCACCATGCGAACTGTTAGAGCATGTGGGATCTAGTTTCCCGGCCAGAGGTCAAACTAGGGCCCCCTGCACTGGGAGCTTGGAGTCTTAGCCACCAGACCACCAGGGAAGTCCCGGTTCTGTTTTTCTTTTTGATGAGACTTTATTTTTTAGAGCAGTTTTAGGTTCACAAAAAAACCTGAGGGGACAGTACAGAGGGTCCCCATATCCCCCCCACCCTTTATCAACACCGCCCCCCTTGAGAGGGGACATTTGTTACGACTGACGAACAACACTGACACGTCAGAAACACCCAGAGGCCGTCTCTGAAGTTAGGGTTCCCTCCTGGTGGTGTATGTTGCTTTGCCTGATTCTTAGCAAGAAGGTGGAAGCGATTAGACAGGAACTCCTCCTGAATACTCCACCCGCCTGTCCCCAGACCTCCAGCCTGTCACAGCTAACCTTGCACCTGGGCTTTGGAGCCGCTGCTCCCCGCCCCCTCCCCAAGGACCAGGCTCTTGCATTTTCCTCCCCCACCCCTTCATATCAGTATCCCCTCTTTCTACTTGATAATTCCCATCAGCATATAAACATGATCAACTGATCATGTCATCTTTTAAAAAAATATCCTCCCTCATACACCAAAAGCTGGTCAGTTGCAGGGTCACTTGTCTGACTCAGGTGACCTTCCAGCAGGACCCTCACACAGTGGTCCCTGCCCTGCACCTTGCAGCACTTCCTTCTCACGTCCCAGACACACTCTGCTGGGATGTCTCTTACCTTTCGGGCTGGTTCTTCCCAAGGGCCTGGGCTGTTTCTCCTCTGCTCATCCTCTGTGGTTGGGAGTGCCTGAGGCCCTGTCCTGGGCTCCTTCGTCAATCTGAACATCCTTCCTCCATGACCTCATCCGGTTCCCGTGGCTTCAGGACTACTCTTATCCCTGGACTCTTTTATCTCCAGCCCTGAAGACCAGCCTGACATACTTACCTGGATTTCTGATCGCATCTCCTGTTAAAACTGGCCCAGAAAAAAATAGTTCCATCCCCTGCACATACCTGCACAAGGTCCATCCACACCTGTCCGCTTCTCCTCTGCAAACAGCACATCACCTGTCCGCCATCATCTGCTCCACAGCCCCAGCCCACCATCAAGCCCATCAGCGTCACGCTATAGACCTTGCACCCTCCTCTTCTCTCTCACCACCACCATCAGGGTGGGGTCTGACCCCACTCTCTTGGACGGTTGCTGAACACTGGATACCTGTCCCGCTTTTCTCTCCCGCCCACCCTTCGCAGCCCATTCTCCACACAGCTGCCAGAACAGCGTCTTTACACGTCAGTTTATGCTCCCCTTGCACAAAGATAAAACCCCAGCTTATCACTGTGGTTCATAAGGCCCGTATGTCCAAGCCTCCTGGATCTTAGCTCAGACTCTTCCCCTTGCCTCCCCTCTCTTCCAGTAAAACTACCTGTCCCTCTTGTCCTTCTTGTAAGCTGGCCAGTACAGAAGCTCATTCCTGTCTCAAGAACACAAAGCCTTCTGCTGACGATGTCCTTACCTCTGCTTTGATGTAGACTGGGCGCCCTTATTAAAATCTAAGCTTCTCTATCACCCCCTTAGGGAGGCCTTGTGTATCACTGACCACCCAGTCTGAAGTAGGGAACCAGAGACACTCTGTCACTTGGCCTTAATTCTCTGCAAAGCATATGTCATTGTTTTAAAGTTGGCTTTATTTGATCATTGTCTGTCTCCACCACAGAGTTTACCTCATAATGGCAGGTACCTTGTCCACTTGCAGGTCCCCTCGTCCTAGAAGAGAGCCTGCCAGGTCAGCAGCTACTCTGAGGTCCTTCAGTGAGTCGGTGTTTGCTGTTGTTCAGTTGCTAATAAATGTCTGACTCTGTGACCCCATGAATTGCACACCAGCCTCCTCTGTCCTCCACTGTCTCCTGGAGTTTGCTCAAATTCATGTCCATTAAGTTGATGATGCCATCCAACCATCTCATCCTCTGTCGCCCCCTTCTCCTCCTGCCCTCAATCTTTCCCAGCATCAGGGTCTTTTCCAGTGAGTCGACTCTTTGCATCAGGTGGCCAAAGTATTGGAGCTTCAGCATTATTAGTCCTTCCAATGAATATTCAGGGTTGATTTCCTTTAGGATGGACTGGTTGGATCTCCTTGCAGTTCAAGGAACTCTCAAGACTCTTCTCCAACACCACAGTTCAGGATCATCAGTTCTTCAGCACTCAGCCTTCCTTATGGTCCAACTGTCACATCCATACATGACAACTGGAAAAACCATGGTTTGACTATATGGACCTTTGTCAGCAAAGTGATGTCTCTGCTTTTTAATATGCTGTCTAGGTTTGTCATAGCTTTCCTTACAAGGAGCAAGCATCTTCTAATTTGGTGTTTATTAGCTGTTTGTATTTCTGGTGCGATTTGCCTCTTTCCATTTTTCTGTGGGTTAGTAGAGTCTTAACCTTTTATCAACTATGCAGCAAACAAGTCTTCCTTTTTTCTTTTTATGGTATCTTATCACCTTAAAGGTGGAGCTTACATTTTCTTATGTAGTCAGATCAGTCTTTTTCTTTGTGGCTTCTGAGTTTCCTGCCTTGCTTAGACAGCCTTCCTCACCTCAGTACTATACTTTTTTCTTCTTTCTCATATTTTCCAGATTTCTGTAGGCTTTTAAAAATAACCTATTTTTTATATAAAGCCTTATTCCACGTGAAATTTATTGGGAAATACATTGTGAGGTAGGGATCTTACTGTTACTTCTTTTCTATGCATCTAGTTAGATGCCCCCCCAACATTAACTGATCATTCTTTGTGCTCTGACTTCACATCCTGCCTTCCGCACAATCGAACCGCTCTCCCATATTTGCATTTTGTTTATTTAGAGAGTTGTTTGTGCTGCTCTTGGGATACTGTGTGAGCTTTCTCCTGTTTTGCTAGGTGGTTACCTTGAGCCTGCACTTCATGCAGCCGGAGTGTGATATAAACCAACCTTGGTCATGGCTCGGATTCCCCTGAACGGTTAGATTTCTGTCCTCCCAGCCATCTCTACCCCACCTTCCTATCAGGCCAATAGACTAATACAGAGAAGCAAGATATCAAATGAATTGAAGTAAGGGAAAAACTTACTCTTCAGAAGCCTTTTTATATTTGTTTTTTTTACATTTTTGGCCTTTCTGCATAGATGCCAAAGAGGTTTCCCTTCCTTTCTTCACGTCTCCTCAGTCAGGCATCTGTAAGACATGTGCTGTTATCCCCAGGGGAGAATGCAGGTCTAGGAGAGGGGAAGGGGCCTGCTTGAGATCATGCAGCTGTCAGGGCACCCCCGGCCCTTGGCCACATGCTCAGTGTCACCCCCAGAACCTCTGCCTAGAGCCAGGCAGTGTTGCCAGCCCTGCTTTTTAGAAATCTCTTAAAGAGAGGGGACAGGAGTTGGAAACAAGAGTTTTCTGCTTTTAATCGGATCATTAAAAAACATTCCAGTCAGTTGAGATTGTGCTGAAATTCCAAAACGAGCAGCAGATGTCAGGACCCAGTGTTTGTAACTGAGGACATGAGGGAAGCCAGCTTAAAAATAGCACTTGATGACCTCTTGCCTTTTAATTTTTAACAAAAACTCTGTAAAAGCGGGTGCTTACTCAGTAAATCTCCTCTTCTATAGAAATGCACGTATTGTGGGAAAAAAGGAGCCACCGTGGGATGTGACTTAAAATCCTGTTCCAAGAATTACCACTTTTTCTGTGCCAAGAATGACCACGCAGTTCTGCAAGCTGATGGACATAAAGGAATTTATAAGTATTTAATGAAACTGTTTTAAAGCCACATTTGCAGGAGGGGTGGATTGGAATATGGAATGGTTAGATTAAGAGAAGATTTTTTTAAAGCTAGTTTTATACAAGTTGTTTCCAAGTAGGAATGTGGTTTGGGAGATGCCGAGTCAGGAACCTGACTTCAAAGACCATCCCTGGTTTCCCAGGTGGCTCAGTGGTAAAGAACCCGCCTGCCAGTGCATGAACATGGGCTCAGTCTCTGGGTCAGGAAGATCCCCTGAAGGAGGGCATGGTGACCACTCCAGTATTCTTGCCTGGAGAAAGAGTCCCATGGACAAGAGGGCCTGGTGGGCTACAGACCGTGAAATCACAAAGAGCTGGACACAACTTAGCGACTGCACAGCAACAACAATTGTCATAGGAAGAAAAGAAGCAGGGTTGGTTTTGTCTGGAGCTTTACTCTCCCTGCGTCGTTTCTTTCCTGGTAGAAAATGCTGCTTGTCATAGGGGCGCTAGTGACCTAACAGGTGGGAACCAGTTCACACTCGCTTTTTTCTGCAAACAGGAAAGGAGCCTGACTTCTTAGTCAGGTCCCCGCTATACCCATCTTGTCTCCAAATGAATGCATTTTTCCACTAATGTCACCACCCTCTTCACTATAAATAGCCTCTGAAAATTATAAACTAGGCAGCAAGTACAGTTATCAGTCATCAGGTCGTTGAAGAAAAACTTGTCTCGACTTTGAAATCCTGCTCCTTGTCTTTCAATAATTCTATCATGTTAATTTTTACGCAGTGAGGCATATTTCAAGTCTACTACAAGTGTGTTTGTTTTACCCGGAGAAATTTGATCTTCCTTCTGATGAAAGATGTCAGTTAAGTCATTATACAATTTAGTCAGAGGAAATCAGTAAGCCAGGTGTTAATTGATTCGGGTCACTTTAAGTGAACTCTTTCATACATAGATGCAGTCTAGAATATGTTATATAAAGGTGAAGAAAGTTATACAATGGTCTTAACAATTTTGGCCTTTTTAATGTTATGAGATGGAGTAAAACAGAGACTGATGGTCTAGCGTGGACAAGCCAGGCAGACACTTGCCACTTCTGTGGGGCATGTGAGTAGATTCTGATCGAACCGGACATTTTATTTATGTATTTTCGCTGTGCCGGGTCTCCGTTGCTGCGCACGGGCTTTCTCTGGTTGTGACGATGGGGGGCCACTCTCGAGTTGCTGAGAGGTCTTCTCCTTGCGGTGGCCTCTTGTTGCAGAGCTCGGGCAGGCTCTGGAGCACAGGCTCAGTGGCTGTGGCGCACAGGTTTGGTTGCCCCTCAGCATGGGGACTCTTCCCAGAGCAGGGGTCGAGCCTGTGTCCCCCGCATTGGCAGGTGAACTCCTTATCACTGGACCACCACGGAAGTCCTGGACATTTGAAAGTTCAGTGAAATATATACATTTTCTTCAGTCATAGTATCTGAATAATAGGATTAGTGTTGAGAGGATTATTATTGTATAATTGGAGTATAGTTGATTTACAGTGTTGTATTAGTTTCAAGTATACAGCAAAGTGGTTCAGCTCTGACTTTCTCAAATTCTTTTCCCTTACAGTTTGTTACATAATACTGAGCAGAGTTCCCTGTGCTATACATAGGTCCTTGCTGGTTATCTGTTTCATATATACTAGTATATATATGCTAATCCCAAACTCCTAATTTATCCCTCCCAGAGGGTTACTTTTAATACGATTTTTATAAGATCTGTTACATTCCTAAATGATATTTTAAAATTCCATACGGAGGGTAGACTTTCCCCCCAATTTTATCAGAGTCTTCCAACACTATTTTATTACTTTATTAAAACCACTTACTCTATGCCAGGAATACTTCAAAGTACTTTGCAAAGGTTAATTCATTTAAAACTCATATAATAGCCCAGTAAGGTAGATACTGTTATTCCCATACTATTTTGAGGAAACTGAGGCCCTGAGGGACAGTAATTTGTACCCAGGCCACACTTTTGTTAAGTGGCAGAGCTGGGCTAAAGGCCTCAGAGTCTTTGCTCTTTGCCACTACATCCTCTTTAAGCTTAGGGGCCATATATGCTAAAATGTGGGCAAAACTAACATTCCAAGAAGTTTAAAATAATTTATAAAATAATTTAACATCTGATTTTACAAGTTCCATAGGTATTTTCTTGCTTGAAACTAGACAGGAAATGTATGAATATGTTAATTTTATATTCTTTTTATATTTGATTTACGGAGAAACCCATGGTTGTAATATTCTATTTCACTTTTTTTACTTATCTTCCCAAAGAGCTTGTTTTATTATGACTTCTCCAAAGACCTGAAACACCCACTGGGAAAGACTATTATTAGCAGAGCTACAAAGTCAAACAGAAAGAAGTTCCTGCTATAGCTTAAAGTCTGAAAAAATACTGATCATATGTTAGAACCACTGAAGAGAGACTCCATAAAATAATCCTTTTTTGTCATAGTTTTTTATCAAGTATTGGGCTTCCCTGGTGGCTCAGACGGTAAAGAATCACCTGCAGTGCAGGAGACCCAGGTTCGATCTCTGGGTTGGGAAGATCCCCTGGAGAATGGAATGGCTACCTGCTCCAGTATTCTTGCCTGGAGAATTCCATGGACAGAGGGGCCTGGCGGGCTATGGTCCATGGGGTCGCAAAGAGTCGGACACGACTGAGCGACTAACATCATCAAGTATCAGGTGAACTTTCATTGATTTTTTTTTTCATTGAATTGAAACATTCAGAGTGCCCGTCACACACAAGACCCCTTGTTAGATGTTGTGATATAAAGAAGAACAAGACATGGACTAAACCCATCACGTCATGGGAGGACCAGAAGGTCAGAACTATCAGCCTGTGGCAGGATGGGAGCAGGAGGGGACTTACATGAAGCTGGCTTGGCCTTCAGTTGATAATTGTTGAAAATGGGTGGGGGCATGGGAGTTCATCACATCTCCTCCACTTATCTATGTTTGAAATTTTCCATAAAAAATTAAGTATACCTGGCAAACAAAAGTGCTCAGAGATACCAGAATCCGAAGGATGAGGAGATTAATACTGATTGGGGATGGGGGGTGGTTTGCTCAGAGAACTGTATGGAGGAGGCGGGCACTGGTATAAGACGGGAAGAATCCATACATTCTAAGCACGGGGGACCCTGCATCCAGGGGTCAGCACCTCAAGGACAAAGATCTGGGGGCTGAGGAGGAACAGAGACTACAGAGAAAAACGGGGCCAGGGCCACTCCTTCACTCAGAGCACTCCTCTGCTGCAGCTACACCACTTCTTCCTTCTCTTCTGTGGCTGATCAGTTCCAGGCTTGTGCAGCTCAAATGGAAGATCTGGGGGCGATGCCTGTGGAGTTAGGAAACTGCTCGCCCCGCAGATTAATGCATGCAATTTGCGGTTGCAGTTTCTTGTTTCTTTTTGGCTATGCCTGGTCTTTGCTGCTGCATAGGCTTTCCTCTGCTTGTGGAGAGCAGGGGCCGCTCTTCACTGCGGTGCATGGGCTTCTCCTCCCAGTGACTCCTCTTGTTGCAGAGCGCAGGCTCTGGGCCCGTGGGCTGGGGGAGCACAGGGTCAGTAGTTGTGAGCACTGGCTTAGATGTCCCGCGGCACGTGGGACTTCCTGGACCAGGAATTAAACCCGTGTCCCCTGCAATGGCAGGTGGGATCTTAAACACTGGACCACCAGGGAAGTCCAATTTTGTGCTTATTGTGGAAAAGTAGCAGAACTTTGTATAGTCAGATGAAACTTTGTGTCTTAGCCATTGGATTGCTAGGGATCTTTATACAGTAAAATCCCACTGACCCCTGTGTAATAAACATATTGTTTAAAACATGTCACCAGCACTCAGCCCTGCAGAGAACATGCTGACCGTCCACATGGCTCAAAGGCACCAGGGACACTGGTCCAACGGGAGACCTCCAGCTAGAAGCGCTGGGGGATGCTGGTATGGGCTCCATCTGCACTTGATGTGCGTCAGTAACGTACACAGGCTTGAGCGGCAATTTTTTGTTTGTTTGGGGGTTTTTTCCTTGGCCGTGCTGTGTAGCAAGCAGAATCTAAATTTCCTGACCAGGGATCAAACCCTCACCTCCTGCGTTGGGAGCACAGAGTCCTAACCACTCGACACCCAGGGAAATCCCAGCAGTTTTGTTTTTAATAATTTTACTTGTTTATTTTTGGCCGTGCTGCGTCGTCGTTGCTGCAAGGGCTTTTCTCCAGTTGTGGCGAGCGGGGGCTCCTCACTGTGCTGGCTTCTCTTGTTGCCGAGCACAGGCTGTAGGGCAAGCAGGCTTCCGCAGTTGGGGCACATGGGCTCAGGAACTGCGGCTCCCAGGCTCTACAGCACAGGCTTGATAGTTGTGGCACACACAGGCTTAGTTGTTCCAAGGCCATGTGGGATCTTCTCGGATCAGGAATCGAACCTGTGTCTCCTGGATTGGCAGGCAGATTCTTTACCACCGAGTCACCAGGGAAGCCCAGCAATTTTGTTTTTAAAATAAATATTTAGGGTTAAGCCCTCATGAAAAACAGGTTAGCTCCCTTTTAAGTTACAAAGCAATAGGCATAATACTTGAAAAGTGTAAATCAAAATATCTGACTCTCTAAAATTCCATGTTTTCAGAGTGTTTTGCCAACAACATGCTGACCCTCAAAATGGTAAGTATCTAAAATTCAGTGTTGGTGGGTTTAAAAAAGGTAAACATTTAGGTAAGACATGGAATAATCTGATTTACTGGCCTCAGTAAGTTAAAATACAAGTTTTTGAGTTAAAATGTTAAATACTTTTAAAATTAAGTTGTTGGTCCCTGTGCGGTGTGCAGACATAATGGACCGAATTTCTCTTTGTGACTAGATCTGCCATCGGTGAAGCCTTTGTCTGGGGTCTTCCATTCTCACTACAGTGAGCAGACCAAACTAAGACATGATAAAAAGCTGTGACTTTTGCGACTATTCTTCTAAAATGAGTTATCAATTTTCAGTAGATAAAACTGACAAAGTGCTATATATTCCCTGAATGCAATTTTCCTAAGAATGCATGATTAGCATTTCTTTTCTGAGGACAGTTGGGTTCTGGCTGCCCAGAGTTATGTAGCCTTTGTGTACTGTTGGGATGGCCGTCTTGCCAACACTTGATCTGGAATGCTCTCTGTGCATGGGAGTCAGCCCTCTCGGGTAAAGGCTTAGTTCCCTGTCCTGCCAGCTGCATTGTGCAATGTTAAACAGTGCTTTTTAAACCAAAGTTACCCTCATTTTTCAGCCATTATCAGCCTTTCAACTTATCAGATTTACCATAAAAAATATTGCTGTCAATCAATGTTTATTGACAGGAAAAGATGACCATAATATGTTTCAAAAAGCAAATTGTAAAACCGTTTGTAATGAACCCTTTCCCCGGATGAAGCCATCTTTTTTTTTTTTCAATTCTTCCAAAAGTGTTCTGTGTATACAAACATATCTACTACTGTACTTCACTTTTTTCACTTAGCGTATCTTAGAGATTCTTCCCTGTCAGTGGCTGTAAGTAGATCTTACCTCATTTTTTAAAAAAGGCTTCATACTCTGGTTTCTCTTCAGATCGTATAAATCTTTCGCCTTTTACTAAAAAAGGCTTCAGTCTTCCACCGTATCTTCCTCAGCTGTATAGCTGAACCAGTTGTTTCAGCTTTTTCTGTCACATTAAATACTGTAGTTAACACTGTTCTACACTCAGCCTTGTGCCTGTATGTAACAGTACTATTCGACTTCCTCTAAGTAGATAGCTGAGTCAAAGCGTATGGACAGTGAAACTCTGGGTTAAATGTTGGCTAGTTATCTCCTAGAGGCCACACCAGCAGTACACACAATGACCCAAATCCTTGCAAACTTTATATATTAAACATCTTCATCTTAATCTGACCAGTGAAAAATTCTGTTTTCCTCTGCATATCTTTACTTTGGGTGAAATTGAGTATATTTATTTCCTTATCTTTTGATCAATTACATCTGTTGTCCTGTGACCTAATTTGTTTTTCTGTTTAATGAACCCTCCTCCAGAGCTCCCTATTTGCCCATTTTTCTACCTAAGCTGCCTTTTTCATATTGATTTATACAGTCTTTTTATATTTTAAAATTTGGCCTTTTGTCATTTGTTTCGGAAACATTTAGTCTTAAGTCTGACACATCTAAGTTTGACTTTATGCACTTTATGCAGTCAAGCATTAGTCTTTTCCTTTACGAATTCCAGTGTCTACATAATTTGTATTTTTCAGCCCACTTTTCAGGAGTGAAAAGAAAAAGAGGAAGGAGTAAATGTCTCTCAACAGGCAATCATGTACAGGTAATTTGACTTCATTTTATTACAACTTTAATTTTCTCCAGTCTTTTTTTTAAACCATTCTGAATTTTGGGTGACACAATGATAGATGATAAGATGAATATGAAAGAGAAGTTGGATGTGTCTTGGGTGTCCAAGCACATAACCTCCAGGAGGTGACCATCCTGTGGCTCCTATAGTACGTGCCCTGGTACCAAATGAGTGAGAGGATCTGAGCCCACGTGGTATTTATGGTCTAAAAACAGGCTCAGGTACAGTGGAACATCCTTACCTAGCCAAGTATTTCCCATCTACAGGATCCATATTTGCCCTAATATGTGACTCATAATTTTCTGGATTCCTGTTATGTGTAAAGCATATGAAAATGTTTTGGGGATTTGCAGTAGTTCATATAAGCTAAATTAATATGAGCCAGTAGCCTTCGCCTCTCACCCTTTATACAAGAGGGGCTTGTTCCATCTCTTAAGGTTTTGTTAGACGACACAAAAATACATTTAATGTTTATGCCTACAGACATGACTTTCAGCATAGGCATATCACTGAATTTGACAAAATTTTTCATCTTATGCAATACAGTAAGTCCCCTACATATGAACCTTCAAGTTGCAACCTTTCAGAGATGCGAACGTGTTGGCACGTCCAGGCACATAGGTTGGTTTGCTTGCCTGGCGCAGTCGCCTGTGTGCGCCCTCTACAGGCGGTGGTTCGTTGTGCACCTTACAGCCCTGCAGAGACGACCGTAGTGCAGTATCTTTATTTCAAGCACAGGACCCGAACACAGAACGGCTCACGAAGGCTGCCGCAGCCGTTCAGAACGCAGTCCCGTGCTGCCCCGTCACCTGTGATGAGAGAAAGAGAGCTCCTATCCAGACAACACTGGATCGCTTCTTCAAGAGGGTAGATAGAATTGAATCCGGCAAGGAACCAGAACCTGTGCCATCAGCCTCAGGCGTGAGTGAAGCTGCAGCTTGCCCTGCGTCTCCTGCTGCCGACCCTTCAGCTCTAGACCATCTCCCACCTCCTCTCCCTCCTCCCGTCACTAGCTCTTCCTGTCTTTCACTCAGAGCCGACTGTTACACTGTATCACTGTACTTTCCAAGGTCCAGTACTGTAGCACTAAAGGTGTTTTCTGGTGTGTTATGTATTATTTTTGTGAAAAGCACTATACACCCATTACAGTACTGCATAGCCGGCTGTGTTAGTTGGGCAACAAACTGGACTTAGGAACGCGCTCTCAGACTGGAACTTGTTCATATGTAGAGGACTTACTGTATTGAATGTCAATAGTAAAAAATCGGTGTAAGGTAATCTTGATTCTTCTCTCCTAGCCACCTCAGAGAATGGCACTGAAGGAGGAAAAGGGCGGCAGACACACAGGTTCGCTCTAAGTTTTGTCGGTAACAAATATGACTCACCGTACTTACTACCATGGATTTTAGAGTTGGTATCCCACTTTATTCTTCTGGACTTGTGGTAGTGAACTGTGAGAGTAGAAATCTTCTGTCATGACTATCCACTCCATCAAAATCTCAACAGATCAAGGTAACAGGGTGGGATGGTCCACTGCTCTTCAGTATTAGGAAAGGTTACAGTTCTTGATCTCCTGGAGAAGGGAAAGGCTGCCCACTCCAGTGTCCAGTTAAGGAAATAGATGTTCCATAATGGTAAACAGTCAATTGTGACAGAAAAAAAAATGAGGGAGACTATTATCTCAAAGATTTGAAGCTAAATTTTAGAAAATTCTATTTACATCGTTATTCTAAGCAGAGAAGTTATTTTCCCTTTTTATAACATTTCATTGTTTCAGCTTGAAAAAAAAAGAGGTATGGTGAAATTAATAGAAAAGATAAAGGCGCTGTGCTTAGGCACTCAGTCGTGTCTGTCTCTTTGTGACCCCATGGACTGTAGCCCGCCAGGCTCCTCCGTCCATGGGGATTCTCCAGGCGAGAATACTGGAGTGAGTTGCCATGCCCTTTTGCAGGGGATTTCCCCAACCCAGGGATCGAACCCAGGTCTCTCACATTGCAGGCGGATTCTTTACCAGTTGAGCTACCAGGGAAGCCCAAAAGTGCTGTGTATGTATTATCTAATAATGCTCATCCACCATTAGGGAGTGTATGTAGGATGGCTGCCCTGAGACGTACCATGTCCTTCTAAAATTCTTTTCTTATTCTTAGATGCAATTGTGAAAGCTGCTTTTCTCAAGAAATGTAAAGAAGCAGGGCTTCTTGACGCTTTATTTGAAGAAATATTAGACAAACTTCATTTGATTCAGGAAAGACTCATGGATGAAACCACTGCAGAATCAGGTACTGAAATAACAAAATTTCTACATGTAGAGATGTCTCACAGACCTACATCGTGAACAAAACAACCACCACCCTAAAGTACACATTGTCTTTATATGCTGTTTCTTTTTTCTTTTCCTTATCTCATTCTTTAATAAAGTTTATTGATCCAGATCTCTCTCTATAAGTCAACAGGATGTAAGTAATTCACAAACTCATTAATGTAGTAAAAGAAAAAAAATAGCCTGATGCCCTGGAAGTTTTAACGTTTTTCCCCAGAGGTTCATAACTGAGTGACCAGCAAGAGCTCAGAAGTAGATTCACTCACACACCTGCCCCGGCCCCCCAAACTGAGCATGTTTACTACCAAGATCTGAGAATGGCATTCATTAACTTAGTTTTGATTTGACTCAGATTCTGTTCATTGAAAAGCTAGTTGCCTTTTTTTTAACTATAAAACACAGAAGAAAGAAAGTTTAACGTTTTTGTTTGAAGACGCCTTTCAGAAACACCTCTTCGGGCAGCTTAAGTTCCATCTGTATACGCAGGTATATAGTCACGTACCCTTCTTATAAGCTGTGTTAGGAGTTTAAAAACATTATAAATAAAGCTGAAACTTAAATAACAGGTTTGTACTTTACAGGCCCACTTATACCTGGATTTTTTTCAGTAAATACTACATAATAAAATACTACCCAGTCTGTGGATGCAAAACCACAGATCGAGGAACCGCATATTTGGGGGACTGGCTATAAAGTTTAGCCTGGATTTTTGAGGGCACAGGAGGTCAGCAGCATAGCTGTCTTAAAAGGAAAAGCCTGACAGTCTGTATTTTATGAAACAATGTAAAATATATGCTTATTTGAAAGGGATTTTCTTTCTATTGGACAAAACCAAAAAGTGAAGTTCTAAACAAACACTTGCCAAAGATCACTCATTACATTCTTTTGTTTGTTTATTCTTGTCTCTGGATGAAGCACATGTAAACTTGAGCATGCCCCTCAGGACCACCTGGGAGGCTTGTTAACACAGTGGCCCCTTTGCGGGAGGGGCCAGGGACCTTTTTGATCCAGTAAAGCTGCTAGGAAGCTGCATTTCCAGCAAGTTCCCTGGGGAGGCTGCTGCTGCTGCAGGCTACAGGGGGTGCCCGCTGTGTGCTGCTCCTTGTTAGGGGTTACTTTGTGAGGTGTTTCTGCCTATATAAAACTGAAAATGTTTTTCTCCCTCCAGACTATGAAGAAATCGGGACTTCACTTTTTGACTGTAGACTGTTTGAAGACACGTTTGTAAACTTTCAAGCAGGTATGTGAGTTATAACTGAGCAGCAAAGTCCATAAATACGTCCACATTGAAATTATAAACACTAGTCAGGTGGTGAAAGTCCTATTTTAGAAGAATGTTCAATTCAGTTTCATTCAATTAAAAAGCCCACTACAAACATAAGCCCTCACACCCAGAAGAACGAACACATATATACATAGAGACACACGTGCACACAGAAATACTGCACATGATGGAAACAGTAGTTATCTGTAAGTGGCTGGATTATAGTAACTTCTTTTGTCTTAGTGCTCATTGTATTTTCCACATTTAATACAGACATAATTTTCTAATCAGAAAAAAACTCATTTAAAAAAGTAGAAACAACAAAAAAATTGACTGCAAAATTGAAGTATTTGGGCACCATGTTTGAACATCAGCAGGAATGGGTGAGGCTGTGAAAAATCACGATGCCACTGTCTCCCTCTTACTTGGTGTGATGTGCATAAATTTCAATTCTGCCGACATTAATCTTCAGATTTAATGGGGGAGAGGGAAAGTTGTCATTGATTCTACAGTTCATCATCAAAAAAGAACTGCCAAGAAATTTTTGAAAAAGAAAACCTGCTGGAAACAGAGACATAATTTTTCTATAAAACATTGAGCAGTGGTCCTTTCACCACTGTTTCAGATGCCTTTGAAAGAGGCTAAGTTTCCACACTGATGGGTCTTACCGACTTCTCCACCAAGGCTGCCACACACAGCTGGCCAGGCTCTGCCCTGCACATCCCAGGCAGGAGCGGAGGGCACGGGGTTTGGGGCAAAGGGCTCCCCCTGAAGTTGAAAACAAACCGTGGCCTACACTCTGTTCTTTTCCGGAGATGTATTTGTCTTTCTGGCAAATGTATTAAGAAAATACTTTCCCTGTAAAGAAAATATTAGTTCATATTCTTCTCTCAGTATGCACAAGCCTTTCTCATTTTTGTTTTCATAATACACATTTCTGCTTGAATTTTGTGTTACATTTATAATCGGCAGGAAAATGTTGTTTTTAATTTACCAACAATAGTTTGTGGTGTTTTTTTTTACCAGTCTCTTGAGTGTGTCTGCATACTTCTAATGGGAGTACCTTTTTTTTTAAAGCACCCACTTTATTTTGTATTTTGTCTTTCGTGTGTGTGTAGTTTTCTTTCATATAAAAGTGACATGTTTGGAACATGTCAGTACCTAGGTGAGTCAGTTGGGAATACATTACAGTGTATTGTTTGTGGGGTGTGAGCACCAGGAAGAGACACTGTTAGAAGGAGACACTATTTGGAGTTGCATGAGAACCAACTTAGAAGATTTAACTTCTGATACTCCCAAGTGATAACTCTCGTGCTTAATTCGGCCTTTCCAATGTTCCAGAAAGTTAACTACAGATATACAGATACTCTAAGAAAAGATTATGTATGTATATATTTTAATATTCTTCCATTTTCAGGTTTTTAGAAAATGACATTGCCGTTGAGTAATATTATAAATTCATAAAGCCTAACTAAAGTAGCTTCTAAGTTGCCACAATAAAAGCACTCCTATTTCTAAATAAAGCCAGAAGCTTTTATGTAACATTAAAACTAGGATGCGTTTGTCTGAAAGATTTGCCTTACCCTTGGTAGTCTAACCACATCCTCTCCCAATAAATGGATAATGTGCAGCATGAAGGTTATACAGTCGCTGCTTTCAAATCCTCAAAGATATACAGAAGCTACCTTTTCTAATTGTATACACAATTTTAAAGATTTATGGACCCACCTTAAGTGTGATACATACTAGAATTCGATCCTGAACTAGAAGAGGAAGCAAAGGCATGAAAGCTCACAAGACCCTGGATCCTTTTCATTTGGGGCACAGTGCTGTGTACTAACCACTTTCTAAAGAAGCTAGAAATAGTACATTATGTATAGAACTACTGAATAACCTGAAATAACTTCCTTCTAACAGCAATAGAGAATCAAATTCATGAATCTGAAGAGAGGCGACGGCAGCTGAAGGAAGAGATTGAGCTACTTCAGGATTTAAAACAAACCTTGTGCTCTGGGCTTCAGTCAAGTTCCACTTCAGATTCTTCTCTGTCTTCCTAAGAAGGACCATTTCCTGAGCCAGGAATCGAGCGCAGTTGCAAGCAGGGTGAAAGCTGGAGACCGGCCTGTGAAAGCCACACACCTTCAGCACCAGGCCCCTGGGGTGTCTCTGCTCCTTGCCCGCTCTTACCTGTTCTTGCTGATGGGCATCTGATGCCTGGTTACTGCCTCCCCTCCTTACGGTCATCTCACTTCTACCTCTCTCCCACTAGTAAAGTATTCCTCAGAGTCTACTTGAGTAAATTAGACCATGCTTCCCATGGCTCTTAAAAATCCTTTAGTGGCCTCTTCCCCTCCCCCACTCCAGTGAGCTAAGTGGATGCCAGGTGCTCCCGCCCCAGGGCCTTTGCACGTTCTGCTCTGTGGTCTTCACCGAGATCGTCCTTTCTCCTCACGTCTCTTCTCGGCATAAGCCACTGTACTGCACACCAAACCACTGGAGTATAAGCAGCCTATGGGCAGAAACTCCCATTCCTATGTTTTTCTCCCTGTCACGTTTCTAGCAGCTAGCATGCTCAGTAAACGTTAAATGCATAAACTGTTTTTATCTTTTGAGACTAGTTCCAGCCCATAATGCCTCTTTGATATAATAAATTTTAGTATTATACATTACCAAACCTCTCTGCTTTTGAAATTTCTATTCATCCAGTCACCACATGGGTACAGTATCGTCAAAATAAACATTTTAAACTGGCCTCTTTGGAGGTTTTTCTCAGCCTAACAATATACAGTTCAGATGTTAGGTCCTATTCATGTCTGACCTCTGAAAACTTCACTTTCATGTTTCTACCTTTTTACCACACTATCTGATCCACAATAGTGGTACATTTCAGCATGAGTTTGATCTGAGTCCCCAACACAGTATCTGGCACATAATACACTCAAAAAAATATCTGTTGAAGAATATGGTGTAAATGAAGAACATGTCCATCCCTGCTGTAATGGCAGCCCCAGCCCAAGTCACTAATAACTGGGGGCAAAATCTCTGGTTTTCAAATTTGGCCACACATCAGAATCATCTGAGGACAAACTACAGAAGCCAAAAAATCACCTCATCTCACAGGCATACCAAAGTTACAACTTGCTTCCCAGGTGGTACAGTGGTAAAGAATCTGCCTGCCAGTGCTGGAGAAACAAGAGATGTGGGTTCAATCCCTGGATTGGGAAGAACCCCTGGAGAAGGAAATGGCAATCTACTCCACTATTCTTGCCTGGGAAATTCCATGGACAGAGGGATCCTGGAGGGTACAGTCCATGGGGTCACAAAGAGTGGGACATGACTGAGCATGTGTGCCCATGCACACAACACACACAGAAGTACTATGGATCAAAGAGACTGAACACATGCACACACACACACACACACACACAACCCTGCTATCGATCAAAGAAACTGAACACATGCACACACACACACACACACACAACCCTGCTATCAATCAGAGATTGAGCACATGCACGCACGCACACACACACACAACCCTGCTGTGGATCAGAGAGACTGAACACATGCACACACACACACACACAACCCTGCTATGGGTCAAAGAGACTGAACACATGCACGCACGCACGCACACACACACACACACAACCCTGCTGTGGATCAAATAGACTGAACACATGCACACACACACACAACCCTACTGTGGATCAAAGAGACCGAAGGTACCTCACAGTCTTTTCTACAACTAAAGATAAAAAGAAAGAAGCATAACCAGATGTGTGGTGGTGCAAAAACACAATATAGTCAAGTCCCATACTTGGGGGTGAGTGATCCACAGATAGGATTAAAACTGCAGAGAGGTTCTCCCCAAGGAATAATGGGTCTGAGCCTCACATCAGCGTCCCCACACCGAAGGGTCTTGTGCCAGGAAGACGAGCCTGCAGAACATTTGGCTTTGAAGGTCAGTGGGGCTTACCTTTGGGAGTCCCAGAGGGCAGGAGGAAATAGAGACTTCACTCTTAAAGGGTGCACACACTCATGCTCCAGGGCGCAAGCATGAATTTGAAAAGAGCCTGGGACAGACCTACCTGCTGACCATGGAGCATCTCCCCGAGAGCTGGGAGGCAACTGGAGCTCACCTGGGAACATAGAGACCGCCCGTTTCTGGGAGCTCACTCTACCGCGTGGACACCGGTGGTAGACCAGTGGCAAAGACCATTCTGGAATCCTCCCTCTAGCTTTAGCCTCAGGATGAACTGTGCCTCTGCTCATTAGCTTATAGGTACCAGTACTGGGAGAGCTTGGGCTTCCCAGGTGTCGTAGTGAAGAATCCACCTGCCAATGCAGGAGATGTGGGTTCAATCCCTGGGTTGAGAGGATCCCCTGGAGGAGGCCATGGCAACCCACACCAGTATTCTTGCCTGGAGAATCCCATGGACAGAAGAGCCTGGCAGGCTACAAGTCCATGGAACTGCAAGAGTTGGACACGACTTAGTGACTAAACAGCAGCAGCAGCTGGTATACCTCAGGCAGAACAACTGGGGTGGGGACAGAACCCCACACACCAGCAGACCTGCCACCCTAAGACCCCCGAGCCCAGAGCCACCCCTGGACACAGCCCTGGCCGCCAGAGGGCCAGGCCCCAGTGCAGACAGTAGACCTGACCGTCCTGGGACCCGGCTCTGTCCACCAGTGGGCAGACATCAGTCCCAGACTCTCCGGAGCCCCAGTCCACTCACCAGTGAGCCTGCTCCAGCCTGGGGACCAGCCTCGCCCGCCTCAGGACAACCACAGCCCGCCCCCCGGCAGGCCAGTACCAGTCCCGGGACCAGCTGGGCCCAAGCCCCGCCCACCATGAGATAAACCCAATTTCAAGACACCCCTGACCCAGGACTTCCAAGGTGGTCCAGTGGCTAAGACTCCGCACTCCCAATACAGGGGGCCTGGATTCAATCCCTGGTCAGAGAAGTAGAGTCTGCATGGTGCAATTAAGAGTTTGCATGCCACAACTAAGATCCTTAATGCTGCAACTAAGATCCAGCACAGCTTAAAAAAAAAACTACCCCAGACCCTGTAGCCAGCTGTATCAGGAACTGACCATACCCACCAGGGGTATGACACCAGTTCTGGGACCCCAGGGCCCTGAAGCGAGACCCCAGGACCTGGATTCAGCCACCAGGGGGCAGGAACAAGCTCCAGAATCTCCTGGACCCAATTCCTGGTTCCAGTGAGCCAGCACCAGCCCCTGGGCAAGCTTCGCAGGGTTTCACAGCCTCGTGATCCACCTGCCAACCAGTGGTCAGCTGCCTCTGTACAAGGCAGGGCCTGGCAACCCATCAGACCAAGAGGCCAGCCACACCTTCCAAACTGCCCACAGCGGTCAGCCTGCCACAGCAGAAAGACCCACACAGATGGGCACCCCTAGAACATGCAGCTCTGGTGAAGAGGGAGGGGTGCACTGCTGGGACACAGAAGACACCTCCTACTAAAGGCCACTTCTCCAAAGTCAGGAAACATTACCAACCTCCCCAATACACAGAAATAAACACAGTAAGTTAAATAAAATGAGGTGACAGAGAAACACTTCATCCCAGATGAAAGATACAAACCTAAAGCTAAGCAGAGGCAGAGTTCCAAGTCATGATCATAAAGATGACTTACACTTGAAGTTGCTCAGTCAGGTTCGACTGTTTGCGACCCCATAGACTGTAGCCTACCGTGCTACTCCGTCCATGGGATTTTCCAGGTGAGAGTACTGGAGTGGGTTGCCATTTCCTTCTCCAGAGGATCTTCCCGACTCAGGGATCGAACCTGGGTCTCCCACACTGAAGGCAGACGCTTTACCATCTGAGCCACCAGGGAAGTCATAAAGATGACTAAACAACTGAGAATAAGAATGAATGAACAGAGTGAGAAATTAGAAGTTCTAAAAAAAGAGAAAACATAAAGAACCACCAAACAGGTGAAGAATACAATAACTGAAATGAAAAACACACTAGAAGGAATCAAGGGCAGACTAAAATGATACAGATGGACAGGTCCATGAGCTGGAAGACGGAGTGTTGGCGATCACTGACGCTGAATGGAAAAGAAAAGAAAGAGGGCAGTTGAAGAGATCACTGAGACAGTAACAATCACGCCAACATTCATTTTATAGAGAATCCAGAAGGAGGAGACAGAGAGGGCCTGAGGATACATCTGAAGACACAGAAGCTAAAGACTTGCCTAACCTGGGAAAGAAAACAGTCGCCCAAGTCCAGGAAGCAGAGTCCCAAATAGGATCAACCCAAAGAGGACCACACCAAGACATATTGTAATTACAATGGCAAAAACAAAATAAAGAGAGAATATAAAAAAGCAACAAGTTACTTAGAAGGAAACTCCCATAAGGATATCAGCTGACTTTTCAGCAGAAACTCCGCAGACCAGAAGGGAGGAGCATGACAGTATTTAAAGTGATAAAAGGGAAAAAGCTACAACCAAGACTACTCCACCAGACATGGCTCTCGTTCAGATCTGATGAAAATCAAAAGTTTCACAGACTAGCAAAAGCTAAAAATGTTCAGTGCCACCAAACCAACTTTACGACAAATGTTAGAGGAAACTTTTCACTGGAAAGAAAAAGACCACACAACTAGAAATATGAAAATTATAAAAGGAAAAAACTCGCTGGTAAAGGCAAACATACAGCAAAGACAGTAAATCACTCATGAACAAAGTTAGTAGGAAGGATAAAAGACAAAAAGTGAAAGCGTTAGTGCTTAGTTGCTCAGTCCTGTCTGACTCTTTGTGATCACATGGACTGTAGCCCGCCAGGCTCCTCTGTCCGTGGGATTCTCCAGGCAAGAATACTGGAGTGGGTTGCCATTCCCTTCTCCAGAAAAGACAGAACTAAGAGTAAAATATTTATGCCTACAAAAAGAAGTTAAGGGATAGACAAGACAAACAGATTTAAAATGTCACAAATAGTCATCATGAGGGAAGGAGCATATGATTATAGTGCTATTAAAATGCATTTGAAATTAAGAGATCAACAATTTAAAATAATCACATATACATATACACAGACTGCTATACAAAAACCTCATGGTAACCAAAAACCAAAAAAACTGTAACAGAGAAAGGAATGCAAACATAAACTAAAAATAGTCATCAAATCACAAGGGAAAGAGAACAAAAGAAGGGGAAAAAACCAAAAAGAAATACAAAAACAGTCTACAAACAGAACTACAGAACAATTATTGAATGGCAATAACTACAGACATATCAATAATTACAAATGTAAATGGATTAAATGCTCTCATCAAAAGACAAAGACTGGCTGAATGGATACAAAAACATGCTTCCTGCAAGAGAGTCACTTCAGATCTAAAGACACATGCAGACAAAGTTAAAAGAAGGAGAGGCATTCCATGCAAGTGGAAATCAAAAGAAAACAATACTGCACCAGACAAAATAGATTTTAAAACAAAGACTGTTAAAGAGGTAAAGAAGGACATTACATAACAATCAAGGGATCAAACAAGATATAACAATTGAAATATATAGATATCCAACATGGGACCACCTAAATTTATAAAGTAAATATTAACAGACATAAAAGGAAAAATTGACAGCAACGCAATAATAGTGGAGAACTTTAACAGCCCAATTACATCAATGGACAGATTATCCAGACAGAAAATCTGTAAGGAAACACTGATCTTAAATGACACATTAACCATCTACAGAACAAAAAGACAACCTACTGAATGGAAGAAAATATTTGCAAATGATATGAGAATAAAGGGTTAATATCCAAAACATGTAAATGGCTCATATAATCCAACATAAAAAAAAAAAACCCCAGCATGATTAAAAAATAGAAGACCAAAAGGGACATTTCCTTACAAAGGACATGGAGATAGATGGCCAACAGGCACATGGAAAGATGCTCAACACTGCTAAATCCTCAGGGAAATGCAAAAGTATCATGAGGTATCACCTCACACCTGTCGGGATGGCTATCCTCAAAAAGACCATAAATAGGGGAGTTCCCTGGTGATCCAGTGGTGAGGATTTGGCACTTTCACTGCCGTGGCCTGGGTTCGATCCCCTGATATTCACAGCAGCATTATTTACAATAGCCACGATATGGAAGAAACCTAAGTGTCCATCAAAAGATGAATGGATGAAGAAGATGTGGGTGTGGGGGGGGGGGCTGTGTGTGTGTGAACTAGTCAGCCATCAAAAAGAATGAAATTCTGACGTTTGCAACAACATGGATGGACTTGGAGGGTATTATGCTATGTGAAATGAGAGAAAAAGACAGATACTGCATGTTTTCACTTACATGTGGAACCTAAAAATTAAAACAAACTAGTGAATATAACAGAAAAGAAACAGACTTACAAGTACAGAGAACAAACTAGAGGTGACCAGTGGGGCGAGGGAAGGGGCTGGAGGCAACACAGGGTTAGGGGATTACGAGCTACAAACTATTATGTTTATAATGAATAAGCTACTAGGATACACTACCACAATACAGCCAAGATTTTATAATAACTATAAATGGAGTATAAGCTATAAGAATGTTGAATCAATATGTTGTATACCTAAAACTAATATTATAAATCAACTGTACCTCAATAAAAAAGCCAAGACTCCATCTGAGACCTGCTGAAGAAAGAGTTCCCCTGGTCTAGATGATGCTGTAACTTCAGCTTGCCTCCCTGATGTTACATCCTATAGCAAAGCTTATCTGAGTTAACAGTTCTCAAGTCATGACGTTTATTTCTAAAAAACCCTCTGGCCTCCACTTTCCTTTCAGATTTCACTGGTCATTCACAGTGGTAACTCAGCACAACAGAGCCACAAGAATTAGGCAGCCATAGGTGGCAAATGTTGGACAAGTGAAAACAGAACCTGGGTTTGCACTTTCGCAGAGTCACTTACTGCTGAAAAAATTATTTAATCTGAGCCTAATTCTGCCTACTTTATGGTACAAAAATGTGGGCATTAAAAAACAAAACACAGGGGCCTTCTCTGGTAACACAGTGGATAAGAATCTGCCTGCCTGCCAGTTCAGGGGACACAGGTTCGATCCCTGGCCAGGAAGGTTCCACAAACCAGACTAAGCCAGCGTGTTGCAACTACTGAGCCCGCACGCCTGGAGTCCATGCTCTGTAACGAGACACCACCGCGATGAGAAGTCCATGCAACTGCAGCCAAGAATAACAGCTCCCACTCGCCGCAACTAGAGAAAGCCCACGAACAGCAACGAAGACTCGGCACAGCCAGAAAACAAAAACAAAATATTTGTGAAGCACAGGGCACAGTGCCTGGCATCGTGGGAGATAACTGTTTTCATCCACATCACACACACACACACACACCACACATGTTCACACGCCCTCCCCTTGCCAACACTGCTGCCTGAGGAGCCCTGGGTTATTTTCTCCACTCTGACCAAACAAGCTTGCTTACAGTAAAGTTATGGGAGGCCTGTTAGCCCCCACCTCTGAGCCGTTGCTTGGGCCACTCACCTGTTTTGGAAATGAGCTAAAAGGACACTTTGTGTGTCCCCCCCCCCGCCCCCTGCTGCAGAAACAGGGCCTTCAGAACAGCTACTTCTCATACTAACCCGACTGGGTTTCTTCTCAATGACTTACGAAAAGCTGTTTACAAATGTTGTTATGGTGTTTACTCCTAAACCTCGCTCCTCTCTCCTAACAATTTTTACATTCTTTTGAGGACAGGGACTATGTCTCACCCCTCATTTATTAGTCCCCCAAAGGATCCGGATATATTAACATTCTTCTGCTGTGATGGCTCAACTGTAGTGTCTTTCAGCAGGAATAAAACTAGAGCCTATTTTCTGGGGTTGGGGGATAGCTGAGAAACAGCATGCTCACTGTGAAGTGAATGTGAAAGTCGCTCAGCTGTGTCTGACTCTTTGTGACCCCATGGACTGTAGCCCGACCAGGTTCCTCTGTCCATGGGGATTTTCCAGACAAGAATACTGGAGTGGGTTGCCATTTCCTTCTCCAAGGGATCTTCTGACCCAGGGATTGAACCTGGGTCTCCTGCACTGCAGGCAGACACTTTACCTTTGAGCCACCAGGGAAATGTTCGTGGTGGTACCTTTTAGCCTAATATCCAAGAATCAGAGTGCTGCTTTTTTTTTTAATTGCAAAATACACATTACCGTATTAACCATGGTTAAGTTCAGTAGCATTAAGTCCATTCACACTGTTGTGTACCATCTGTGCACAGGACGTTTTTTATCTTACAAAATGGAAACTCTGAACCTATTACATAATAACCCCTCGGACCCTTTCCCCCAGCCCCTGGCAACAACCATCTACCTTGACTGCTCGAGGGATCTCATGTAAGTGGGATCATACAGGGCTTGTCATTTTCTGACTGGCTTATTTCACTGAGCGTAACACCCTCAAAGTTCATCCAAGTGGGAACATGTGTCAGGATTTCTTTCCTTTTTAAGGCTGCATGTTACTGATTTTTGAGAGGGAAAAGATAACTCTAGATGCCCATTTTAACAGATTGCTTTATTTATTAACATGTCACTCTAAACACTGCATAAATACAACTTGTATAACTAGAGTATCAAATGTTGTTCCAGTAAGAAGTTCAAGAGTACATTTTAGGGCTATTTTAAGAAATACGAATACTTCGGCTTTCATTATTATGTCAGATGAAGAAAACAACTCAGAATAGTTTTCGTCTCCTGCTGTGATTAACAAAACCAGGTAGAAAAATAAGAGAGCATATTTAAAAAAAAAAACACATATAGACAAGTACTTTCTGAAGGACTTTTTCCTGTTCTCTTCACTGAATACATACTCATACAAATAACTCAGTAATCTGAGAAGTGGTTCTTCACCTATTAGGAACTCAGCAAATATTTGTTGAATGAATGAACTATCTACGGAAATGGATATACTACATAAATTTGTGCTTTTGTTAAAGTGTTGTTTTTTTCAAGTAAGAGCAATAGTAAACACACTGAAGTTCTTGTTTTGCCCGGATCATAAGCCTATGACAGTGATTGTTACAAATACTACCCATCATAGCTAATAAATTAACGTACATTTCTCAACCTAGTAAGAAAATTCTATCATACCGCAGTAATAATCCTAATGTAGTAACTCACTGGGCTCCAATCGCTTGCAACACGGTCAAGAAAAGGGAGCTGGGATTTCTGGGCTTGTGTTCATTGCCCCCATCACACACAAAGGTAGATGTTTGTGTGTGATGGGCCCTTCCCGGCCAACACACACAAAGAAACTTTGCTAAAAACAGTAGCTGCAGCATCTCTCCACCCTCTTGTTCCTTTGAGTCTGAAAATGTTTCTAGTCTCAATTCAGATGGGAGACCTTCCAAACAGGAAACAGTTCACCAAGGGAGCTTCCACAGAGAGAAGTGAGTCTGCTGGCCAGAGAGAAGAACAAAGCCTTGTTCTCAAAGCAAGCTCAACAGACACACATGAAGCAAGCTTAAAAGACACACATTGAACACTCTTACTCCCAAAGCCCCATTTCATAACCAGACCACCCACCCTATAATTTAGATCCTTCTTCAAAGTTAAGTTGTGCTAAATATTATACCTAACACAACCAAAAGGAAAGTCAAATGTGAAAGCTGGTGAAATTTCAAATAAGCGAAATGTATGATGGTATTTGGCACAGATAAAACCAATAAAAACAAACTCTGTTAAGTCCTGTAAGAAACTTGGGTTTAAGAATTACTTATTTGAGTCAGACATAGCAAATCTGATGATTCAGCAACCATGATTTAGGAAGCAAGAGAATGCTGAACATATCATTATTATCCTCTTACATGATTAGCATTTATAGGGAAAAGGTGGGAGCATTGAAATTTGGGTTCTCAATTTAACCTTAATAAAACACTGTTAGATAGAAGTGGAGACTCTGACTTATAAAAAATTCACCTTCACCCAAGTGGTTTCTTCCATTATTAATTTTTCATAGATAGTTCTACATTACTACTCTTTAATGTACTTAAGTCTTAAGAGAAGCCCTGACTAACCGAGAAATTCATCTTTGCGTAATTATCATTTCAATAGGTTTATATTAAATTGAATATCATTTTGAAGTTAAAAAGTCATCAATGATGCAAAAACACAAACAAAACCTCAAACAATCTTAACTATCCCTTCAAAGTGAAGCTACAGATCTAGCAACTAATGCAGCTCTTCAGCCAAGTCCCAAGTCAGCACCTTTCATTCTGGGGGGACGTGGGGTCCCTCTCTATGCCTCTCACAATTCGTGCACTATCCTAACTCCTGGGATCAAAGGGCTGCTGATACATGAGTCAGGAGAGTTGCCACAAATGTCCGCTTTTCAACTTTAGAAGTTCCTCTAATCAAAAACAAACAAAAACAAAAAAAACAACCAACTAGCAAAACTTTCACCCCTTTACAATGTCCCAGTCAAATGTTACGGTCACATTTAAAATACACACATCTGGAAATAGTTTAAAATGGGTTCAGGAAGAGCCGTGCACTCTTCACATATCCCTACACAGAGAACTGTATCCCCATGTGAGCAAGATATGTGATGGGTTTTGTTTTTTTTTACCTGCAGAATTACATCCCCCATAGAGCACAAACGACACGCCTTCACCAGCCCCAGAGCACTCACACAAAACCCAGCAGTCTTGGGCTTCAGTTCTTAAAGGCTCCACATTTACTGGCTTTAGCAATGAATTCCTTTAGCAGAGGGCCATCCATTTGCCAAAATGCTGCAGTCTGTGTGACTTCTGTCAAATGATTGATGCAAAACTTAAAGCAGAATTCTTCTAAATCCTGGACACACACAACAAAAATAAAAACAAGAAGAGGCCTTTTTTTAATTAACTTTGATTGAATTACTTCTTTCCAGATCCCTCACCCCAAAGCTCTCACCCTCCCCTAGAAGAGATCTGAGGCCAGAAACCTCAAACTAGGCAAACACGTGACCACAGGTACAAGGCAGAAAAAATACAAACTATTTTTTCATCACACAGTAAAAGCAATGGTTCCCTTACTCAGGTCTGACTCTTCAAAACACTCACACAGAGCTGTGGGATGTGGAGGGGGGGGGCAGTTTCTTCACAATTATCACATAATCCAGTCACTCAAAGACATGGTTTCAAAAAGCTGAAAGCAACCTAAGTCCATATCATATGTTTTACTACATTCAGACATCAGAAAAAAGCATTAAGATGTGGGTCATTTGATTCAAGGGAAGAAAAGACTTTAAGAAACAGAAAAGTGATGAAGAGAAATGGTCCACCTAAACTGACACATTAAAAATAAAAATTCTAGAAAACAATTTTTAAAAATTTTAAATAAACATTCCAAAGACCTTAAAATCACTTTCATGCTCTCCTATATAAAAATGTCTTCATTTCTAAACCACAAGGAGTAATCCAGTATAATTTCCACCACATTAATCTCTCAGATAGTCAATCAGAGAATAGTCACCAGCTAGCAACATTCACAGGCGAAGTCTCATACACAAGTGGCAAACCAACAGTTTAAGAACCTATTTTTGCCTGTGCTAAGACATGCTTTCATCCCCAGCAAAATGCTACTGTGACCTCTGTTCCTTCAAATGTTGGAACAAACATTTATTAAATCAGTTAGGTAACCTGGAATGTACACAAAGGTGAAGTCTAACAGCTCGGTTTCTATAACCTGGCCAGCAATGCTAAAGGTCAATATTCAGAGTTCTACCAGACCAGGATCCCGACAACGGTTAAACTGTAGGGTCTTGGCTTCATGCATCCCAGCTCCCACCAAATGAGAATATCAGGCGGCGGGGGAAGGGCCGCTTCGCACACAGAAATGCCCCTTTCAGACCCCTGCAAACAAATGCTTCCTTGTTCTAGGAGTCTCTCTGTCCCTTGCTGAAAGAAGCACCCCCTCCAGTCATATAACCAGGAAGAGAGAAACCACATCTGAAGTCTCTCAGCCAGCTGCTGCCAGATAATTGAAAATGCATTTAGATTGTTAGCACAGTCTCTGGAACCATGGCTTTGTTTCGTTTTGTTTTGTTTTGTTTTAAAGTAAGAGATTCCTGATGAGCTAAATGGACAGCTGAATGCCCTACAACATAAAACATTCTCTCTCACATTGTTATTCAGGAAAAAGCACTACTCCTGGTATTATAACTCAATGGTTAATAAACAGCTCTAGGGACTAAATTATAGTCCATAGAAAGATGAAAGTCACATTTTAATTTATCAAAAACACGTAACTAGTTTATCTACATATAACTGAGGAAGAAGGACCCAGTCACAGCATAAAAAGTTCTTCAAACCATGTCACGTATCAGATACAGATCTTTAGTCTACGGCCATACCACCCTGAACGCGCCCGATCTCGTCAGATACAGATCTTTAGGTATTTAAATGTTAATTATGTAATTTCAAATTCAAAGGCAAAATTAAATTCTGACACTGCAAAACCATACCACTTCTCAGCCTGGATGGGAGGGGAGTTTGGGGGAGAATGGATACATGTATATGTATGACGGCTGAGTCCCTTCACTGTTCCCCTGAAACTATCACATTGCTTGTTAATCAGCTGTTTGTTGTTGCTGTTCAGTCACTAAGTTGTGTCCAACTCTCTGCAACCCTATGGACTGCAGCACGCCAGCTATTCTGTTCTTCATATCTCCTGGAGTTTGCTCAAATTCACATCCACTGAGTCGATGATGCTATCTAACCATCTCATCCTATGCCACCCACTTCTGCTATAACCCCATACAAAATAAAAGTGCAAAAAAAAAAAAAACCACCTTGCCACTTCTGTATCTGCTAATTTGGAATTAAAGATCTTTGTAGTATAATGAAAAAGTGAGTTTATTCAGTTTATTAATTGTATAGATTACCTGGGGTATAAACTTTTAAGAACTTTTTTATATAGTACAGGTATACAAAGTGAAAAGTGTTAGTTGCTCAGTCATGTCTAACTCTTTGCAACCCCATGGACTGTAGCCCCACCAAGCTCCTCTGTCCATGGAATTCTCCAGGCCAGAATACTGGAGTGGGTAGCCAATCCCTTCTCCAGGGGATCTTCCCGACCCAGGGATCAAACCTGGGTCTCCCACATTGCAGGCATTCTTTACCGTCTGAGCCACCAGGGAAGCCCCGAGTATACAAATGGGGCTTCTAAATTGTCAGTTCACAACTCTACGAAAATAGTTTTATCAAATTGCTTTGTCTTCCCCTCCATTTAGTTTAGTGAGATTTCTCAGTGCAGTTGATCCTTGAACGACATGGGGAATCAACCCAAGTATAATTAACCCAAGTATAATTTATAGTTGGCCCTCCATATTTGCAGATTCAGCCAACCATGGATCTAACAGTACTGTAGTATTTACTATTGAAAAATATCCATGGATAAGTGGACCCGTGCAGTTCAAATCCATGTTGATCAAGGGTCAACCGTATTCAACAGATGTTTAATAGTTTCAAACACTGAAAGGCCAACTAAAGAATACTGAAAGTAATCTAAATCTGAGTTGTCTAAATAACTAATTAAACTGTGGTTAAGGCAGGTCTTCGGAAAAGGAAGCACTGAACGAATGCACTTGAAGAGAGGAATTAAAATCTGCACGTTCACTTCCATGAACCAGAGAGCTGCACAGTCAAGCAGATTCAATCAGCAACCTGAGCCCGTGTGCTGCTGATGTTGGTATGTGAATTAGAAAAATGCCCTTCTGAGTATTCTTAAATAGCATAAGAACCTACATGATTTGTTCAGCTCAATATGCAAATGATCAGATCTTCAATTACCTAGGAAAAAAGTGCAACTCTTACCCAGCTAATAAGTCAACTATAATAGGACTGCTGTACTTAAAAAAAAAAAATTCTAAGAAGGACGAGGGGTATTTGGCCAGGAGGTAAAAAAAGTTTCTAAGCGCCTTTTCAAGGCTATGAAATATGAAAGTGGGCATGGGTGTAAATTCAAGGGATCTCATAATATGGTATTCTTGGTGTTTCAGAAAGCAAAGTCCATGTTTATGACATTCTGTGGTGGAATTATTATAAAGTGATTCTGAAGCAGATCAAACAGCAGATTTGTTGTAATAGGAAGGAAGATCAAAATACAATATTGCTATTCTACATTTATAAATTCATTCTCAATCTTTAAACATCTCATTATTCCAATCACTGTACACACTTTGAAAATAACTTGGTTTTTCTTTCCACAGGTTTTCTTTAGTAAAAAAAACAAAGATTGACAGTCTTAAAACCCAAATTTTAAAATGATGTTGCAGCTTTCAGTGGAGTTCTTATCCAGTCTTAAAAGCCCAAGGCTAAAATACTTGAGTGCTAAGACATTTTGCAGAAGAACTACTCGGCCGGGGTGATATTTTTCAACAGCACATACTAACTGTACTACAGGATCCGAGGCTGACTGACTCCAGGGATTTGGACAAACCACAGATATGGAGGGCTGACTATAAATTATACACCTTTAACCCCTGCACTGTTCAAGGATCAACTGTACATCAAGTACAAAAACATTCCCTATCGAAGTGGGTTTTGATTTTCTTTTTTAGAAAGTATTTCAGTGTCTCACCATATTGGAAAAAATTTTTAAAAAGCAAAGACATCACTTTGCTGACAAAGGTCCATAGAGTCAAAGCTATGGTTTTCCAGTAGTCATGTATGAATGTGAGAGTTGGACCATAAGGAAGGCTGATGGCTGAAGAATTAATGCTTTTGAACTGTGATGTTGGAGAAGACTCTTGAGAGTCTCTTGGACAGCAAGGAGATCAAACCAGTCAATCCTAAAGGAAATCAACTCTGAATATTCACTGGAAGGACTGATGCTGAAGTTGAAGCTCTAATACTGTGGGCCCCTGATGCGAAGAGCCAACTCATTGGAGAAGACCCTGATGCTGGGAAAGACTGAAGGCAGGAGGAGAAGGGGGTGACAGAGGATGAGAGGGTTGGATGGCATCACCGACTCAATGTACACAAGTCTGAGCAAACTCTTGAGAGATAGTGAAGGACAGGGAAGGCTGGCAAGCTGCAGTCCATAAGGTCACAAAGAGTCGGACATGACTGAGTGACTGAACATACACTCAAAAAATATTCTGTAGTCTACTGATCACAAAAAATGTTTAATTAACCCCCTAAGAAAAAAAGTAAATGCTGACCATCTGGCATTAGCACTAAGTTTTCAAAATTTCATATCCCAAAATCAATTCTGTAATTAGATTCTTGGCTCATATTTATTTCTACCCACCAAAAGCAAAATTTTAAGACATAGCTGCTCAGAAAGTAGCATTTTCTGGAAAGTCCTCTACTCTAATTAAACAAACAAAAAAAAAACCCTCCCCAACTGTTTCTTCTAATGTTCAACCAGACACAGAAAACAAAAATTTCCTGAAAAGAAACTATAAATAGAAGCATTTCAAAACGCTTATACCTATAACATGATCAAGACTATCATAAAACAATGTTTTATTCACATTTTCTCCCTTGATATCAACACTTATTCAGGTCTGTACTATAGAAATATTTAAGTGTTCTTTCTCTAAATCCTTCTTTACTTTTTAAAAACTTGCAGAAAGTTTGACAATACATCTATAATACAAGGGTTCCACAACAATTAGCTTACTTTCAAAAATCTTCACAACTATTGAGTCAATACATTTTTGTTCTTTTAATGTATGTACATTTGCTTCAAAATTCTCTTATCAAAAGGAAGCATGGAGGAACGACAGTAATTTTTATAGAAAAAAGAAGAAATATGAGAGGCAGGGAGTCTCCACCCTCCTAGCATTTTCACAGAATGAAAGAGAAGTCATGCAGGGTCCCTGAGCTGAATGGCTGAAAATAACAGAGTTTGCAGCTGATTTCCAATCTGCCTTAGCAGCAGCTTCCCATCAACTAACAGATACAGTAAGTGGGCTTTATTTTTATATTCCAAAGCTTTAATTTATTTACTTTCTACATTCTACAGTATTAAGGAAATAAAATGTAAAGGTACATTTAATCAATTATATAACTCCCAACAGAATCAAAAATAATACAACCTAAAAAGAATGCTTTTTGCCTTCTATTTTCTAATTTCTCTACATTGAATACATAAAATTTACAGGATTATTAGTTACTGTTTAACAATTTTTTTTAAAGTAGAACTTTATGGTGACATGTTTCAAATACGTTCACTTGTTCATTTAACTCAGCATGTATTTCTGAATGCCAACTACATGCCTGCACTGGGACAGACTCTGGTAAAGCATTTGTGGTCTCAAACAAGGGACAGCTTTTGATGTACTTGAGATCAGAAAAGTGAAAACTAGTGGAGGAAATGACCTGGCCTGGGTAGGAATAAGGCATCTTCCGTAAACTTTCTGGGGTAGAGTTTAGCTGAAGGTGAGAAAACTTTCCAGCAACTAGAGTCGAGTTGCTGCCCCAGTTGTCACGGCTCCCAGGTGGCGCTAGTGGTAAAGAACTGCCTGCCAATGCAGCTTAGACAAAGGATACGTGGGTTTGATCCTTGGGTGGGGAAGACCCCCTGGAGGAGGGCACGGCAACCCACTCCAGAATTCTTGCCGGGACAATCCCATGGACAGAGGAGCCTGGGGCTACAGCCCATGGGGTCACACACAGTCGGACACGACTGAAGTGACTCAGCACACACAGGTGGTCCTGACTGGTTTTGGTCAGCAAGATTCTTATCCCAAGAACACAGACGTCATCAGCACTGAGGAGGAGTATGGAGAGACACAGAAGGTTCAAAGTTAATCGCCAGATGAAAAGTCATGGACCAATTTAAAATTATATCACTGGGAGGAAATAAAATCTGAAGAAACAGCATTGCGAATAGAGATGTTCACCATGACAAAGAAAGGGTAGGAAAAAACTAGACATCCATTTCCTATTAGAAATGATTTACTTTGATCATCATCCCATCTGTTGAAAAGACCGCAGAGAAAATCAGCTATATCTGACCTTATCAAATATTTATAATCATAATATACTCTGAAATAAAAACAGGATGCATTTTGAAAATGCAAGACATAATGGTCCATTTTGATCCCCAGATGTGGCAAAGATGCAGTCTGTCCTCCAACACATCTCCAAGGCCGCGGCTGCAGATCTTTGCAGGCGTCTGGTAAATTCTCTGACACCAGGTGATCTCCCTGTTCACATGATGATAAAATGAAAGACTAATCGTGTCGTTTTGGGTGCAAACCTTAGTTAGACACCTCAAACGTCAAAGCTATTGCTCTTTGACTTTTATTCTCCATGAAGACGTAAGACCAACCACACCAGCCTTTAGTTCCCTAATTATCCTTAATGCATCCTTCCCGTGGTACCACCTTCACTCAACTCAACAGACTCTGGTCACCCGTGTGCTGTGCACAGGCACACAGTTCCTGCCCAGAGGGAGCTCACATCCTGATGGTACCGCGGCTCTTCACTTCCAGAAAGTGCACATAAACACAGAACTTCAGGCCCCCAACAGCCCATTCACTCAGGGACTCTCGAGAGATGCACGAATCAATCCAGTATAAAAAACAACCGAACAAAAAGGAGTCCAGAGCAGGCTCTTCATCCATGAATACCCGTGCGTGACAATTACATGATGACAGAACTTCAGAGCAAACACAGGTATAAATCACAGGGCAGCCCTGGCTTATGACAGGGCAAAGATGGAGCTAAAGCACAGTGGGTCCTGAGAAAAAATATATTAAGTCGCCTGGAGAAATACTTGAAAGTATCATATGCCGTCTGCTAGTCCCATTAGATGTGGCTCTTTATATTCCAACCTGCAGTGAAGCTGCTGGGACTCGAGTTTCCTATCTTAGGTAGAAACAGGAGAAACAACCATTTTTGAAAACATGAACAGAGACTAAAGCAAGCCAGATTTAATTTTTTTAGGGGTCAGTCCATTCAGTGATTCCCTAAACAGAAGAGAAGTCACTCATCAAGCTCCTTGTCCCATGAGAAAAAAGGGAAAAGGTGCCCACGGGGAGTTATGGGCGGTGTGTGTTTCTGCGTGCTGGTTCACATTACCTCTGCGTCGTATCTGACCGCAGCGGAGAACAGTGAGAAGGCATTCTCCACGGTGATTCCTCGCTTGATGATATGCTGACAAAGTTTCTTCAGTCTATTTTCACAGTAAGATGTCGCCAAGTCCAGAAGACCTAAAAGTAAAGTATGGGATGCTTAATGGATATGAAAATAGTTTCCAATCATCTATAAACATATATATTTCATTTTGGTGAAGAGAGTTGTACAGATAAGTCAGCAGGAGCTTCTTAGGGAACAGGACTCTGAATCTTATTAAATAAATTCTATTTTTCAGTTTGTCCTTTCCCCACCTCCCAAGCACACCTTTCCTATACCCCCTTAAATAAGGTTTCTTCTATAGTATAAAGGAAGAAGAAAAAATCGATTTTTCCCCTAACTGTGTTTCCAAGATGATATGCTCAATTCATCAGCAACTTATACTTCAGGATTAAAAGAGTAAAATAAGATCACAGTCATAAATTGTGTCCATAATTATTAACCCTGATATCTATATAATACTTTCTAAATTTTTTAATTGAAGTATACTTGATTTACAGTGTTGTGTTAATTTTTGCTGTACAGCAAAGTGACTCAGTTATACACTTATATATTCTATCATGTTGTTGTTCAGTTGCTCAGTTGTGTCTGACTCTTCATGACCTCATGGACTGCAGCATGCCAGGCTTCCCTGTCCTTTACCATCTCCCGGAGCATATCATGAGACAAATATATATTCTCTGTGAGGGTCAGGGAAGCTTGGCATGCTGCAGTCCATGGGGTTGTGAACAGTCTGACACGACTTGGCAACCGAACAACATATCCTCTTTTACATTCTTTTCCATTATGGTTATCCCAGGACATCGAATATGGTTCCCTGTGCTATACAGTAGGACCTTGTTGCTTATCCAATCTGTATGTACCAATTTGCATCTACTAACCCCAAATTGGAAGTTTATCTCTCACCCAAATACAATACTATTTCTAAAGGCATTTAAATTGTTCCTAAAAACCATGTAAAAAACCAATAAACCTGAAACCTTTTATCCTTCAATACTATCAGAAAACTAAGATCAGGGCCTCTGGTCCCATCACTTCATGACAAATAGATGGGGAAACAATGGAAACAGTGACTGACTTTATTTTTGGGGGCTCCAAAATCATGGCAGATGGTGACTGCAGCCATGAAATTAAAAGACATTTACTCCTTGGAAGTTATGACCAACTTAGACAGCATATTAAAAAAAAGAGACATTACTTTGTCAACAAAGGTCCGTCTAGTCAAAGCTATGGTTTTTCCAGTGGTCATGTATGGATGTGCGAGTTGGACTATAAAGAAAGCTGAGCACCGAAGAACTGATGCTTTTGAACTGTGGTGTTGGAGAAGACTCTTGAGAGTCCTTGGACTGTAAGGAGTTCCAACCGGTCCATCCTAAAGGAAATCAGTCCTGAATATTCACTGGAAAGACTGATGCTTAATCTGAAGCTCCAGTACTTTGGCCACCTAACGTGAAGAACTGACTCAATGGAAAAGATCTTGATGCTGGGAAAGATTGAAGGTGGGAGAAGAAGGGGATGACAGAGGATGAGACGGTTGGATGGCATCACCGACTCCATGGACCTGAGTTTGAGTAAACTCTGGGAGTTGGTGATGGACAGGGAGGCCTGGTGTGCTGCAGTCCATGGGATCACAAAGAGTCGGACATGACTAAGCAACTAACTGAACTGAACTATAAGAGTATGGGAAAGTCGCTCAGTTGTGTCCAACTCTTTGCGACCCCATGAAATTCTCCAGGCCAGAATACCCAAGAGGGTAGCCTTTCCCTTCTCCAGAGGATCTTCCCAACTCAGAGATTGAACCCAGGTCTCCCGCATTGCTGGCCGACTCTTTACCAGCTGACTCACAAGGTGAGCTCAATAAGAGTGTGAGTAGACATATTTTTGACCCTGTGTCTTGGCCAGTCCCAACATGGCTGGTACCTATAGCATCCTCAGGTGGCAGATCCACTGTGTCTGTGTAGAGGTACTGGAGAAAGGCACGGTACACGGGGTAGGAGAACTGGTCTATTTCTATCACCTCCTTCATGTCCTCATTCCAGTAAGACTGGAACATGGATCGAAAGTGCTCACACCTGAAACAGAACAGCAAAACTTACCTACTTAAGTTGATGGAAGCAGGGATAAACAAGTATTACAGGTATGTTTACTCTATTTGAGTAGGACATTCATTCCACATACAAGAACCAAAATATATTCCACATGCAAGGGTTTTTATATTCACCTTTTACATATACTTCTTTCATTTTTTTAAGGTATTGCCTATTAAACAATAAGAATTATACATATAATATATAATAAGAATTATACATAGCCTCAAAGTAACCAGTGCTTCAACAAGTACCACTGTTTGCATCTGACAGACCTCATTCAGATTAAGGTTTTTGCTCACCTGTTTTATTTAAAAGATGTTATACAGAAGGGCATTCCAAACAATGAAATTGAAAAGAAACTCAAAAGCGACTGTTCAAACTTCTGATATATATTAATATCACTCAAATGATTCAATTTTTGTATGTCATCAGCACATTTTTGTAATCAGCACATTCTTAAAAATGGTTTTAAAAGTTAACTGGATTACGTTCAAAAGGACTTTTATTCCATTACCGTACATGACAACTTTCCTTCTTTTCTGACTCATCCTCAAAACAGCCACCATCCCAACTTTGTTCCTTTTCTTTCATCCGCTCCCCTTCTTCTCCTCCCAAGCCTGTTACCAATTTATTTGTAAAGCACACTCACTAGGATAGTCACATATTTGAAGAAAAACTAAATAGGTCTTTTTGTATTATATTTACACATACAGATACACTAAATGAGGACCTGATTTCTGAATATTTGATTTTCTTAAAGTATAACATACTTCATAATTTTTTTAAATCATCTTTTCAAATCCTTTTTAAAATGAGTTACAGTAGAAAAACACAAAAATATTATCAATATCCATTCAGAATACTGAAAGAATGGCTCCACTTACAAAGGAAATTACCTCATCTGAGAGGGAAAAAGTTACAGTTGCCTAGGCAAGGGTTAATAGACGAACTCGGTCAGAACATTACACAGGAAAGGGACTGATGGGCTGACCACAGGTCTTCGGACAGAAACAATTCCCATTCACCTTTTCAATGACTACTTTGATGTAGACACTTACTCCCTTAAAGTAATGAATGACATAGCATTTTAATTCCCTAAAAACATGTTATTTTGTAAATAAATGTTAAACTAAATTTTGAAAAAAGACTTGTAAATGGGCAGTTTAACTCTTAATGGTCAGATTTTATGTGCCTCTCTCTCGAATGGCAGCCTCAGTGACCAATCATCCAGTTATTAATAAATACAAAGTTACCTCACATTTATACAAAGAACTCCTGCCATGCACCATATTTAGAGAACATTTCTTCAGCTGGGAATTAGATGTCTCTCAGGACCAGAAAGTCCAGTATTCCTAAGTTTTCTGCTTGTGGAAAATGAAGTTTTAATTGCTGCTGCTGCTGCTGCTAAGTCACTTCAGTCGTGTCTGACTCTGTGTGACCCCATAGACGGCAGCCCACCAGGCTCCCCCATCCCTGGGATTCTCCAGGCAAGAACACTGGAGTGGGTTGCCGTTTCCTTCTCCAGTGCGTGAAAGTGAAAAGTGAAAGTGAAGCCGCTTAGTCATGTCCGACTCTTAGCGACCCCATGGACTGCAGCCTACCAGGCTCCTCCGTCCATGGGATTTTCCAGGCAAGAGTACTGGAGTGGGGTGCCATTGCCTTCTCCGGAAGTTTTAATTAAAAGAAGACATATACACTTTTCACTGATGGGCCTTTGTATTTTCTTAAACTGTATACAATTTTTTTGATGGAAATAATTATGTACGAGCTAATTCATTTAACAAACAATACAGAAAAATACTCCCACATTATGTTTTTTCTAAAAGGCACATGAGTGTGCATGCACACACATACACACACACAAACATACACTTTTCAATAATGAGTGGACTGACACTACGTGCAAAATTATTAAGTGTGCTGTTTCACTCTACTCCCAAGATTAGTCCTTATTAGTCTCCATTGTGTGGAATAACAAAGAAATGGAGACTGCAAAGAGTAAGGTTACTGATGACTCTAAACTCATGAGAAAATACCTGATTTTCAAAACAGCTTTATGGACATGGATGTATTTCCCATCAATTCGAAACTTCAGATCGGCAGTTTCTGGACTGTCAAATTCTTTCTTCAGTGACTCTGCAACTGTTAGAAAGTCTTCATGCTCTGAAGGAAGCAAGCACATTAACACAGGTGCTCAAGCTTTGAAAGACTTCAGAAAGACAGTGACTAGCATGATGGATAATTCCACTAGATTTTTCTTAGAAGAGTTCACACCTTACTCGACAAATCAACTTTCCAGTATTAAAATAAACGTCACAGAAATTAAATTAAATTTAACGGGCTAACAGGGAGACAAAAAAACTCCAGGGACCCTCGTTAGCACTGAATGAAAGTAATACAGACACTTGAGGTGGTTTTTGATTCCTCGAGATGAGAAGGTGATTCTCAAAAGCTGGTGATACCTAAATGTCGTCAAGTGTATAAACTATAAGGAAAAAATGCATATTTGGATTCTGTAAAGCAATTATACTTCAATAAAAAATAAATTTAAAAAAATGTATATTTGGAAAGGCCAAAAACCAGTCTTCCATGCTAAGCTAAACATTAAAAATGTATATTCTGGGAACTTCCCTGATAGTCCAGTAGTTAGGACTTCACCTTCTAACTCAGAGGGTGTGTAGTTAGGGCTTCACCTTCTAGCTCAGAGGGTGTGGGTCTGATCCCTAGGCGGGAAGCTAAATTCCAAAAAAAACAAAACATAAAACTGAAACACTGTTGTAACAAATTCAATCAAGACTTTAAAAACATGCTCCACATCAAAAAAAATCTTTTTGAAAAGAAAAAGTTATAGATTGTCATTTTACACAAACTCTTCTCTCAAAAGTTTGAGCAGTGTTCATCTAAGGCTGAGAATTGATCAGTTTTCCTCTACTGAAGCACTTTGGACACCTTTGCTCTGCTTTTAGGGTAGTTTCAAGGAGTTGGTAAATTCAATTCAACGAGTCCTAAGAAACACACTCCTCACTTGAGTGGTCATGCTAGAGTGGTGTTCTTTCCCAGGGTGACCCTTTCCCCTCCGTATCTGGCATCTAAACATCCTTCTTAACCTTAAAAATTAATGCAGCACAAATATTAATCCTTACACACTATCTAAAACACAGCAAATTTACTTAGTAGGAATGTGTACTTAACAGGAGTAGCTTCACAAAACCGTGGTCACACTGCCTGATAAAAAGGTGCAAGGACATATAATTCTTACCTATAAGTAGAACTGTGTTATCATGAAGAAAAGCAAAGACGTGTAAGGAAAAGCATAGTGTGTAAGGATTATTATTTGTGCTGCATTAATTTTTAAACTCATGCAACACTTTCTTGTGCTTTACATGTGTGAATAAAGGAAAAGAGGAAGAAGGTGGCTAATGGGGAAACTTAAAAATTCCAGAGACCCTCACTGGCACTGAATGAAGGTACTACTGACACAGGAGACCCATTTCCAAGTCCCCCAACATGAGGACTTCCCTCAAGACTCGCAGCAGCTGCTGTTATCAGGGCAACTCTTACAGAGGGACAACTGCTAAAAGCTAGGCTGAAACCTAACAACGAGCTTTCCGTGAGCTTTACTATCAGACTCTCCTAAGGAAATACCATTTGCCTAAGCCCTGTTACTCTAACCTACAGCCTCCCCTCCGACCCTGACGATGCAGAGCTCTCTTGTCTGTGGAGGAAAGGTGGATATTCTCTCAAAAACCTGACCCTGTAATCTGAATCCCCAGTGAATGAAAAGACGAGAAATAACTAAGATGGGCAAAGAGTGCAAGAGTCTAGATTGTTACCCACCCTCCCCACCCAAAACACAGCTTCTTCTCAGGGCCTCAACTCCTGCATCTCGTCCTTGGTTCCTGGCAACAAGTATAGTACCACCCTCCAGAGAAGAAATTGTTCTTCAGAGGCACCCATTCATCCTCTGACTTTCTTCCCAGCACTCTGCTGAGATCAGAAACTGCGAGGCAACAAACACTTCTGACGTTTAGAGGGTGGACAGGAAAAGAGGTCACCTGGGAGATATACTTAGTGACTGTACTTTTTCCAAACTTAGTAGAAAATGGTAGGACATTTGGTCTGAAAAGAATGTCTTTTCAAGATGAGGATTTTAAGATGCAAGAACCCAAGGGAAGCCTTTCAGGGACCAAACAGGTCCAGGTTAGGCAGGTATATGACTCTGAAGATGTGTACAGATCTATACACATGTGTGAGTGCAGCCAAGAAGACCCGTCCTATGAACTAAATTTTCTCTAATCATAACAGTCACTGCAAACAATCACTGAACTACAGTTAAAGAACCTGGGAAGGCTCCTTTTTCTTTAAGTTGAGCAGCAGCTTTACTTTTCCTAAACATACTCTTGCCCCCATGACCACAGAGACTGGTCACCTGTTGATGGGACAGCCCCAGCCTGAGCTGGCTATGTATTACAAGACCTTCAGTATCAACAACTGAGCAAGCCAAACCCCATGTTGTCACACCTGTATTAATTTTCAAGCACAGGGTATTGTGACTCACTTTATCCCCTCTGCATTATAAACAAAAGAACAATTTAGAAGAAATACACTGGCTAAAAGGTACAAACAAGAAATAAAAAGAGACTAAGATTATCTTGCTAATGGCTACCCAGCTTGATGACAGCTTCACATTTTCATCAACAACGGGCCCGTGAAGGAAGACAGTATGCAGAAAAGGGACAGATGATGTAACCAAAGATCACCCTGAATTCCACTATCCTTTTATTCTTTTTTAGGCCACACTGTGTGGCAGGTGGGATCTTAGTTCCCTGACTAGGGATCGAACCTGGGCCCCTGCAGTGGGAGCAGTTGTCTTAACTACCAGGGAAGTCCCCCTATCCTTCATAATACCTCTCCTTAGCTCTCCTCCAAGGAAAAAAAAAAACTTTGAGATTGGTTGAAAGGAAAAAAGGAGAAAAAAAGGGGAATTAACTCCACAGAGTTAACAAGTTCTTCATTTTTTTAGTTCACTTTTGGTTCATAGTAAATTATATAATAAATTTAGTATAACAAAAGCACTTAACAATATTTGTACACACTCAAATATCTGTACATGAATGTTCATAACAACAGTATTCACAATAGCCAAAAAGTGGAAACCATCCAAATGTCCACCAACAGATAGATGACAAACAAACTGTGGTCTATATATACAATACAACACTACTCAGTCATGAAAAGAAGTACTGAGATGTATTATGTTACGACCTGGATGGGTCTCAAAAGCACTGGGTAAAAGAAGTCAGACAGAAAAGGTTGTACATGGTAAGATTCCACTTAAGGGAAACATCTAGAACCGGTAAATCCATAGAAACAAAACAAAACAAATTGGTAGTTGCCAGTGGTTGGGGGAAAGAAAGAATGGGGAGTGACTGTGTAACGGGTATTGGGTTTTCTTCTAAGGTGATGAAATGCTTTAGAGCTTGATGGAAATGCTGGCTGCGCAACATGGTGAAGGCAGTAAATGCCTCTGAACTGTAATACTTTAAAAATGGTTCATTTTTGTATGTGAATTTCACCTCAAACCGAAAACACCGAAGGGGAGGAAATAATAAACTCATATAATATTCCATAGCATTTTAATAAACAGTATCAGCAAATCTAATTTGGGGAAGCGTGTTAAAGCTAGAGGAGGATAAAGCTGTCTGAGCCGGCCGCAGCCCACCGCTCGGCTGCCGGGACCCTCGGGCGGGCGGGCGGCAGGCGCGCTCACCCGCGGACAGCAGGCGCCACGTGACGGCGGGCGTGGCGAAGCAGGCGAAGACGTCGTCGGTGGAGGAGAAGTGCGTGAGGTGCGGCAGGGTCACCGACTGCCCGCGGCACTGGCCCCACATGTACACGTGGCCGCCCTGCGTCTTGGCGGCCGACGTGTGCGCCGAGTGGCAGGCCGCGATCTCTATCACCCTGGAGGGTTTTAAGAAAAACGCACGTTACGTTTTCTTCACAGAGGCCCAAGCGCACCACACACGGCAAATAAAATTCTGCGCTCCGAACACCTCAAAGAGCCCAAGATCCAGGAACGTTAGCTGCCAAGTCACATGGATAAAACCCGAAGACTGGAGCAACAGCTCCGGGTTACGCTCATCCTGGGTGGCCCCCTGCTCACCCGAAGCTCATTCTGGGTTAAGACGGGTAATACATATTGTTGAGGAAAACCTGGGAAAACGGACTAGCAACCAACGTAAATGAGTAAAGCAGCCACTGAAAAAAATGTCCTGGCAGTTCTGGGGGCTTAACCAGTAGCAAAAATTACTGTATTCAATAAACCATTTCCCTACAAATACAACTTTCTCTCTTACCCGCAATCGGGGCTCAGAAGGCTCATTAGACTGATTAAGCAGTGGTCCAAGGGTCATGGACTCTGAATATCCCAATCCAAACGGACATCAAGCCAAACTTACTACATTTCTCTGCATGCTTCCTACGTGGCATCCCAGAATTAGAAGTCAACATCCTAAAGCTTAGTGTGCAAGACCTCACAATATGGCTCAGCAAACATTAAGCATCTATTCTAGTAACACACATTAAATCAAATCAATATTTAAACAGATAATGGCCTTTCAAGGGCAGATTTTATTTATTTAAAAGTTTAGTTGGCTCAAAGGGAAAATAATATGCTTTACATTTCAATACTAGGAAGTCTGCAAGCAATACACCAAAATGCATGAATGCTTATCAGTGGGATTTCGGGTGGTCATCTGAGAAAGCTGTATGAGAATCATGTCAACTTCACGTTCACTCTGACTGGTAAAACAGCACTTTGTTCACAATGAGAATGTTAATGAACGAAAGAGCTACAAAGCCAAACACCAGCGCTCCAGCGAACACAGGCCCAAGTCCCCACGCACACACAATCCCAAGACATGGTACCGCCAAGTTACCTTTCTTTCTCCACCATGATGAGTGCTGGGCTTAGCAGGTTATTTTTATTGCCAGTTCCCAGCTGCCCATACGTGTTAGCTCCCCAGGCATAGAGCAAGCCCTCATCGGTTAGTGCTAGAGTATGTGCATAGCCGCAGACAATCTGCAAGTAAATTTACATGGTTACCATCAACAGGAGAACAGGAAGGGCAGGGGAAACATCTACTTAAAGATTACAGCCAGCTCCTGCAGAATGCCAATTCATCATCAGGTGTGGACTGACATTCTCTGGAACATTAAAAAAGCATTAGAAAAGCCTATACCTGAGACTACTGGATTTTTCCCAGTAGCTTTTCGAATTATCAAGACCAATGTGCCAGCACCATGGTCTTGCTTCTCATCATGGGAATTTAGGGAGGATATAATATTAAATGTGGCAGATGAAGGCACGGGGTACTGTTCAAAAAGTCTTATTAAAGAGTAAATCTCTGGGACTTCCTTATCAGTCCAATGATTAGAACTCTGTGCTTCTATTCAGGAGGAACAAGTTCAATCCCTGGTCCGGGAACTAAATTCCCACAGATATTCCAAGTCAGAGCAGGGAAGATAGACGGGGAGCAGCGGCTAGGAGCCCACCACACTTACCTGGTTCACACACACACTGTGCAGAGCTGCCACTCTCACAGGGGTCAGCTGATTGCCATTGTTTCCCAAGCCGAGCTGACCATTGCCGTTGTAGCCCCAACCATACACCTTAGAGAAAGGGGGAGACGAGAGTTTTAAGACTGCTGGTAAGAGGAAAGAGATAAAAATGAAATCCGTCTAAACAAATGAGAGATTTCTTTCATTTCCAACACTCATATTCTACTGAATGAGGTCCCACAACTGATCTCCAAACAGAAGATGTTTCAGGCTTGGGGATGACAGAATCCGCAGCTTCTACTCCAGAGCTTACTAGCTGGATAGCCTTGGGTGAGTCATTAATTCTTGCTTGCTACAAGAGGAACCTGAGGCTCATTAACTATTAATCACCTACTGTATTTCAGGATTTTTTTTTTTTTTTTTAATTTTATTTTATTAGTTGGAGGCCAATTACTTCACAGCATTTCAGTGGGTTTTGTCATACATTGACTTTCAGGATTTTTTTAAAAGTACTAGGAATTAAGTCTTTGGAAGCAGTTGAACAGGGGTTGGACATACGCAATTTTTCTGCAGCCAGACGGCAAGTGCTGGGGTAGAGATATAATCAAGGCACTACAGGCAGAGAGGAGAAAGGACTTAGCCATAGGAAGAAAGTTAAGGAAAGATATTTTCAGAGAGCAGAAATCTGAGCAGGGTAGATGCTCAGATCTGGCTGAAGGGTAGATGGGGATGAAGGTATCCCAGGGAGAGGCAGGTTCAGGAGACAAGCAGGTGGGCTGGCTGGACCCACCTTGGGTGGTGGTAGGGAAAAGACCAGAAGGAAAAGTAAGGGCCAAGGGATGAAGTGCCCAAACACAGACCAAGGAACGTGAAATGCATCCATGGATCTGCCACTGAAATATTCCAAAGCAGAGATTAACATGATTAAAGTTGTATTCTTGAGCGATCTTGCAGGCAGCAACATGAAGGGTGACTGTGGTGAGCAAGAAAAGACCAGAGGCAGGAAGACCTCAAATACATAAACTCATCTCCCATTGGCAGATAGGGGGGCTCTGATGGGGGTCCAGCGAAGGCAGTGACAGCAGGACCACGAGAGAGGGGACAGAGGAAAGAGGTGAGAGGAGGAGACACAGGAGAATGTGGGGACCCCTCAGACACCTGCAGCAAGATGGGTCATCGCTCAAAGCAGCAGAGCTGGGCACAGGTCTGACAGCGAGTGTTGAAGGCTGAGAACAGCCAGCGTGGGACAGGGTGAAGTACTGGCCAGGAACAGACAGAAGGCCTGGCTCAGATCAGAAACACCAGGTGTGGGCGGCAACACACCCCAGGGCAACGCAGGGCAAACGGGCGTGGGTGAGGGCCTTCCACGTCTGTGTGTCAGGGGGTAAAGGGGACAAGGAGTTCAGGGTGCTGGCGAGAGATGGTTAAAAGACTTCAGTGTCGGAAGTCTAACAGGTTTGAACCTTCTGGGGAGAAATTTGGCAAGAGCTATCAAAAAATTTAATGGTATATTCCCTGACCCAGAAACCCTATTTCTGGAAAATTATTCTATAGAAGTACTTGTATGTGTATACAAAGATATACACACAAACAGTAACAGAGAAAATCAGCGCAACAGTGTTTTTAATAGCCAAAAAAAAAAAAAAAAAAAAAAAGGTGAAATACCCATCAGAAGAGTTCTGGATATGAGTATTGGAAAACGCACATCCATACAAAGAAAATTAAGCAACTGTTATATTGGAAGCAACTATAAATGGTCTGCCACCAGATTCAGGTAAAACATCTATGTTGTTAAGCAGAAAAGGTACAGACTGGCAGAGAAAAGCAGTAGGTAATCATACTCCCCTGTATATAACTATTTATACAGAAAGGTTCAAAAGGATATACATAAAACCATTAAAAAACTGAGGGAAAGGTATTCACTTTTTATTTCACGTGTCTTATTTGTTTTCCTTTGTTGAAATAATCACGTAATAATAATTTTTAAATTAAATTTACTTTTAAAAATAAAAAAAGTGTTTCAAAAAAGAAAAAAAATAAGATAAAGATGTGGAAAATACTGGGATGAAGGATGTTAGATGACTATCCCAAGGAATTCAGAAGTCATCCAGCATAGTATCAGACTTGATTCAGAAAGTCAGTTAATAAGGCTGAGTATTCATTAAACTCTACAGCACCTTCACACCCCGATGCAAGATGCTATGCATTCACATTCAAAGAAGTATCTTGAAGTAATGTTTGTGCATTGGGACATGTACAAGTGGTAACAGGTCCATTTAAGTAGAAGCTGCAACCAGAATAATTGTACAGAAATAACCATCAACTCAAAGGTGACCATGGTCGAGGATCACTGAAAGGTGGGTTTTTTTTAAGAGTAGCTAATAACCATCAGGATGAAAAATTCTGCATTTGCAAGTTGCTTCTTCCTGGGGGCAAGCATTGCAGATATAGGCAGACACAGAGCCTTCATGCCCATTAGCATCAGTGCTTATAAACACCATCAGCTAACTTTAAAGAGTATACAGGGCCTCTCACCTTCTGAGATGGCCCACACTCTGTCTTCGGAGTGTTTCTCTAAGGGCTGGTCTCATCTTCTGAGACAGGCTGTATTCTGTCTATAGAATGTGTATCTCTCTAAATAAACCAGCTTTCACTTAAAAAAAAAAAAAAAGAATCCTCTTTCATAAGAAGAAAGAGGTAACATCAAATTCTTTCATCTACTACATTAAATCACAAACAAATGCCTGTAAGCATCGGGGTATGTGGATCTGGCAAAAACACATTCGAACTTCTACTTGCAGATAAACCTTGGAACTTAAAAATTCATAATGAGGAGCAAACAGCCTGTGATTACACCTCTATCAGTTAACTATCCATGGAGCTATCAAATCAGAGCACTCTTCCTTCCATGATCTAAGCCCAAACCTCATAAAGAAAAGGACAGGAGAAAGGTGGTACAGAGACCACTCACCTCACCATTGTCCAGAACAGCCATGGATGAGGTCTGACCACAGGCGATGCCAACTACCCTCTTAATATGCAAACAGTTTGTCACTTTCCGAGGAGTTGGCTGATTTGCGGTGGACCCTGACCCCACCTGGCCACAGTTGTTATAGCCCCAAGCAAATACCTACACAACAGAAGGAGAAAAAGAGAAAGAAAGAAGAGTAAGGGTCAAAATTCTCACACATAATAATCATCATTAAACAAAAATAAACCCACTGAATGAGTCCTTACAGTGTGCTAATGGTCCTAAGTGCTTCACACACGAACCCATCTAATCCTCACAGTAAGCCTGTAAGATGACCCTGGGGTAGGTATTAATACTATTATCATCCCCATTTTATACATGTAAATGGGAACACAGAGGGGTTAAGTGACTTGCTTGAGATTCCACAGCTAGTAAATGTGATTTACTGCTAATATGAACCCAAGCAGTCTAGCGGTGCTCTCCACACTGTTATACTGCCACTATAATTTTAGTAGTTCTTTATGGTTTTTTAAATCTGGCATCCAAAGGAAATGAGGATGTGCCACATAAGTATCAGTGATATGAAAAAAATCAGCCTAACGCTTTGGGTATAGTCTTTTTTTTTCCCCATGGAAGTCCTTCAAAACAATACTTACTTTCCTCTATCTCATTAATCACCAGTGGGAGATACTATATACCCTTCCTGATGACACAAGCCCACCACCAATATAATTATTAATCACAGTTCCACTTCCTAACACAGTCAGGCTCATAAGTATTAAGGAGATGCTTGTCCCTACAGGAATGACATGGGGTTGTTAAGAAATTTTTTTTTTTTTTTTTTAATTATTTTTAACTGTAGGACTACTGCTTTAGAATGTTGCGTTGTTCTTGATAATGTTTTCTGAGTCCTCATTTGCTGTCATCTCCAAGCAGCTCCCCTCCTCAACTGCATCCTGTTTACTTCTGGCCTGTGATCAGCCATAGACTGAAAACCATATTTCCAATGGAGAGAGAGACAAATGGATCTCTAAGCTAAAGATGAAAAACAAAATGAAAATCTCTTCAAGTTAATTATTCACTGAGCTTCTCAAACAAGAGTGTGTGGCCAGAGAGAAGAGTCAGCCAAGGGCAGATGCTGGCAGCAGAAGAGATAATTTCCTCCATCACTAGGAAGATCTGTGAGGACCCCTCTCACTCCTCTCACTGGCCTGTGGCAGGTGGTCCTCACATATCCTGAGTTCTGGCTTCCACGAGTCTCTGTTCTCTTTCCTCTGTCAGCATTTTCTACCTAAGATCACATGTCTGAGGCTGCCCATGTACTGTCTTGACACTCACGGCTGATGTCTTAAAAAGTATATATGGTATAGGTTCATTTCACAGGCACAAAAAGAAATAACTCTTAAAGTAATTACTTCCTGTTAAGTGGATTCACAGGAACAGCTAGTGTAAATATTTATATTTACCAATTACCCGGAATAGCATATGCTTAAGGTTACAATAAACCAGGAATGCAGGCTGCACAATTAGCAAGTTCTAATTTCAACCGTCATTCTTCTGCACTTCTTTTCAAATAGCCCAAGTTCTCTGCCAATGCAGTTGCCTTTTGTTTTTAAAAAATGGGGACTGGGGTTCCACTGACCAAGAAACAGACTGGGAACAGTGGATTCCGTGCACCAGGGCTGTGTGTGAGGCCTGGCTCCAGCACATTCCAGCCATGAAACCTCTATCTCACCGCTGCTCTGGCTTCCTCAGCTGTAACCTGCCCACTGAGTGAAATCACTCTAACGCCTCTGAAGGACTAAACAGGGACCAACAGGATCGGACTTTTATTTCGGAAGACACAGTGGGCAGAGAAGTTATACTGCACAGTTTAGACCAACGTAAAAGCTATGGGATAGGGACTGCCCTGGTGGGCCAGTGGTGAAGACTGCGCTCCCAGTGCAGAGGGCCTGAGTTTGACCCCTGGTCAGGGAACCAGATCGCACATCCCACAGCTAAAGTTCTCGCATGCTGCAACCAAGATCTGGCACAGCCAAATAACTAAATAAATACTTTAAAAAAGGATAAAAGCTATGAAACAGAAGAGACCATGGCAACGGTCCAGGAGATGGCAAAGTCAGACCTAAGGTGATGGAAGGGGAACGAAATGGCACAAAAGACTAGAAGATAGAACCAACGGGATGAGTAACATTTAAGATATGCATGGAACTTGGTGGGGGGGGGGGGGGGAGGAAATTAGGCTGTACAGAACCTACTGGAATGTTGGTAGTGATGCTATGACATCGCTACATTTACTGAAAAACAAAATAGACCTGGGGGGGTGGGGGTAGAGGTCATTAAAAAAAATGACAGTACAGAACACTGTCATACACATCTAATTTGTAATCCAAGCAAAAGCAAGAGACTCAACTGCCTTAAGAATTCAGTCTACTGTCTTCAAAAGAGTGCTCCAGATCACACAACGCAGGCTGTGTTAGAGAAGGAGCTTGTTCTCACAGTGGTTTTAGCTATGCACCCAGGGCAGCTATGTTCACACCATATTCAAGTCAAGTACAAATATGGTCTTTAAAAAAAAAAAAAAAAGGAAGGCACTTTCACATGGCCAAAGGTAGAAATGATCCAAATGTTCATCAATAGACAAATGGATAAACAAAACAGGTAAACAATGAAACACTGTTAGCCTTAAAAAGGGATGAAAATCCACCACGTGCTGCCACATGGATGAACCTTGAGGACATTAAGTGAAATAAGGTGGTCACAGTGGACAAGTACTCTGTGATTTCACTCATAGGAAGTACCTAGAGGGGTCAAATTCTTAGAAAGCAGAATGGGGGTTGCCAGGGGCTGGGACTAAAAGAAAGAAGAGTTAATGTTTAATGGGCACAGAGGTCAGTTCTCCAAGATGAACAGTGCTGTGGATGGATGGTGGTGATGGTTGCAAAACAACGTGAATGTACTTAATGTCACTGAACTGAGCACTTAAAAATGGTTAAGACGGTAACTTTTATGTGTCTTTTGTGTGTATTAGTTGCTCAGTCGTGTCCAACTTTCTGCAACCTCATGGACTGTAGCTCATCAGGCTCCTCTGTCTATGGATTCTCCAGGCAAGGATACTGGAATGGCTTGCCATTTCCTTCTCCAGAGGATCTTCCCAATCCAGGGATTGAACCCAGGTCTCCTGCATGGCAGGCAGATTCTTTACCGTTTGAGCTACAGGGAAGTAAGCGAGGGACTTCCCTGCCACTCCAGTGGTTGAGACTTCCCACCTCCATTATAGGGAGCATGAGTTTGATCCCCAGTCAGGGAACTAAGATCTCCCATACCTTGAGGAATGGCACCCCCCCAAAAAAATAAAAAATAGATAAATAAAAGTAAAAACAAAGCATAAGAGCAGGGCACTTACCTCTCCATCAGCTGCCAGAGCCATTGAATGATGCGAGCCACAAGCTACTTCAACCACTTGCTTGATCAAGAGGTTGGTGCAGACCTGGATGGGTGCCAGGCCTTGGTTGGTCGTCCCATTCCCAAGCTGGCTGTAGCCATTGTGGCCCCAGGCATACACGACTCCATCTACACAAGGGGGGCCACACACACACAATCAGCTCAGAGAAGAGACAGCCGACCCGGAACTTTCCTCCCAGGCTCTGTACAACTCGTGTTCCAACCTTTACTTCTTTTAGTGACGTTGTGATTTGTAAGAAATATATATTTGGTCATCCAGATTACAAAAATACATTGCTCTTGTAAATATGGTCATCATCCACAGTCCCTGGCTCACAGCTCCCAAAACCGGAGGAATCTCCTTAAAGTTGACAATGATGAGGGCATCTTTTAATAATAAGAACATTATCTCCTGGCATCTCTATTGCCAGGAGAACCAACCACAAGGTAAGTGGGTTGGAGGGGAGAAGGCTGGAGGTTGAATCAACTGCCAATGCCAAGGGCTAAGCCGTCATGACTACATAAGGAAGCCTCCATAAGAACCTCAGAGGACAGTTTTCTGGCCTTTTCAGAGTGTTTTCATATCAGAGAACCAGAACACTTACACATGCCACTGTGTAGGGCACCAAGCCTTACAAGGATGAAGGCTCCTTTATTCAGGCTGTTGATTCATATCCTTTTATAATAATCAGTCATCTAATGAGCAAATCAATTTTCTGGAGTTCCTTGAGTCATTCCAGCAAATTAATCCAATCCAAAGCACAAGTTCCCTGGTGGTCCAGTGGTTAGGAATCTGCAGTGGTTAGGATTCCACTGCAGGGGGTCTGAGTTTGATCCCTGGGTCGGGGACTAAGATCCCACATGCCGCATGGAACGGTGAAGAAAAACAAAAACCCACAAAGCCCAAGGAGAGGTGGAGGGAACCTGGGATTTGTAGCCGGTTAATCAGAAGCACAGGTAACAGCCTGGGCTGGAGACCAGCATCTCCAGTGGAGGGTGGTGTCATGGGACTGAGCCTCTTACCTGTGCGATCTGATTCTGTCTCTGAGTAGATAGCATCAGAATTGTGTGCAATTCCTGGACACTCTGATAATATCCAAGCATTGCTTCTTGGTGTGGGAGTGCCTATACACACACACACGCACACACAGATTGGGTCTAGGAATTACCTAACACTTTCTGTCTGTCTGTCTGTCTGTCTCTCTCTCTCTGTCTCACACACATACACACACACACACACACACACACTGCAACCAAGAACTCTCTATTTAGTTGATGTCAGGAATGGGATTTGCAAAACAATCTGCAAATGGCTCACAGACATTTGTTTTTTGAAGACAAAGAGATTAAAGAACAAAGAATGAGGAAACTTTGACTCCCGGATAGCTACCTAGTCACCCTGGTACGAAACTGCAGCCGTGCTTGTGATCAGATACCAAAGGTCAAAGTTACCAATGCAATTTAGAAATGGGAGTAGAGCCAACTCCTAAGGAACTGGCTCAACAGATACATAAGGAAATGCAAAATAAGCATGCTAAATGAACAATTTCCTGCTTATTTCATATATAACAGCTGAAATGAAAATAAAAGTAAGTGCTGGGTGGGGCCCTTGATGTTGATTCAAGCTCAGATTTGCATCAATCTGTACTTCAGCCATTTGCCTCAAAGCTGCCGAGAAAATTATGCAGGAGCAACGGAAAGTACCTCTAACACCTCTGAGTCTACTGAGAAAATAGTTAACGTGGGGAAGGGGAAACCAAGAAACAACCAAAAGCAGAGGGTATGGTGTGCAGGAACTGGCTCTTTCTGAGGGCTGATGTCACCGGCTTCCTGAGGAACCTCTACTGACACCGGCTGTGCGTGTAACTGACATAAGGGGTGTGTCTGTGGTTTTCAAGGCTGCAGGCTGGAAGAGCATGTGTGGGTTGAGGCAGGACCCACCACTCTCTACTGAACCATCACACATGGCTGTGCATGACCCAGGAGGTTATTCCTAAGGAGACTGCTAGGGTGGTGGACAGGATAAAAGTCACGGTAGTGTGTTTATCCTGAGAAGACGGAATTCCCAACTCCCCCTATAAATGGCAAATGGAACATCCCAGATGAAGCAGCTAAGATGCAAACCATATGGGACTGGCTTTATGATACCTGGGGTATTCACCTCTGAATACAAAATCAAATAGTTTGAGAAGCCTTATCCAATATGCTATCTCAACTTCATCATATGGATCTTACCGAGAACATGAAAGGAATTATGAAAATGGAGAAAGACAAAGGGGGAGCAAGGGACCCAACCCGGCAGAATAAAAGTCTTCAATTACCGAGGGGGATCAATAAAAGGGATGTTGATGGAACTGAAGCCAAGGGATGACTATGGCACTGTCACAGTCTGCTGGACCAAAGGGACCCCGTGTTGGTCTCTAACTCTGAAGGGCCCCAAACAAGTCGGCTCTATTTATCCCAGCTTTAAAGGCATTTAAAAAGCTAGAAGGGCTTCCCTGGTGGCTCAGATGGTAAAGAATCTGCCTTTAATACAGGAGAAACCTGTATTCAATTCCAATGGGTTCAATCCCTGGGTCGGGAAGATCCCCTGGAGAAGGAAATGGCAACCCACTCCAGTATTCTTGCTGGAGAATCCCATGGACGGAGGAGCCTGGCGGGCTACAGTTCATGGGGTCACAAAAAGTCAGACACAACTTTTGAGCAACTTTTCACTTTTCAAAAAGCTAGAAGGTAATGATTAAGATAAGAAAATTGACCAGGAATGCCCTGGGGGCAAGGATAAGGAAGATGAATCAAGATAAAGCCTGACCTAAAGGCCAGGATCTTCTGGCCCCACTGTTGGCCAGGCACCCAAAGGCATAAGTGAGTGAAACAGCCAGGGGGAGAGAGGACCAGCACACTGTGATTCCACAGCCTGCAGGTGAAGTCTTAACAGCCAAGCTTAAAATGGGAGCATGTGGACAGGCAACAGAGGACGGGAGTCAAGTGCCAGTCTGAATGGAAACTGGGGTTTTGGAACAGACTCTGTGTGAGGTGGTCCCGTCTCTCTCACCTGAAGGTACTATTGGATGGATATTAGTTCTGACTGGGCACTGCTTCCCCTACCTAAAACATAAGGCGTGGAAATCCACCCTCAGGCCAGTTTTAACTGGGCACTGGATTGGAACCCCTAGAATGCCTGAGCCCAAACAGGTGTTTAAAGAGAGAACATCCTGTGGATAAGAAGAGTTCATCACTGTAATTCAAGCTGGGGCGCTGGGACCAATGCACTCGCTGAACGATTGAATCTTGCCCAGTGGCCTGCGGGAAAGGCAGATGGTTTCTGGGGACTAACAGCAGGCTTTTTTAAATCACTTCGGTCGTGTACGATGCTTTGCAACCGCATGGACTGCAGCCCATCAGGCTCCTCTGTCCATGAGATTTCCAAGGCAAGAACATTGGAGGGGGTTGCCGTTCCCTCCTCCACGGGATCTTCCTGACCCAGGGACTGAGCCTGCATCTCCTGCTTGGTAGGTGGATTCTTCACCACTAAGCCACCAGGGGAGCCCCATCTGTAAGATTACCCGAAAGACAGCTGGATCTGAGTGGGGCCTTGCATGAGAGCAGGTATGTCTGAGTTAGCAGAGGGTGGCAGCTCTCCCACTGCTGAAGGGTGGGAAGGCACTGACTCAGACATGACCTTGAGAGTATCCGCCACCTGCACTCTGCACCGGGAGCTTACAGCCGACCTGGAGCACCTCCCAGCAGTGGCCACTGGGATTTCAGAGCAGAAATCTCCCAGATGTGCTTCCTGGTGCTCACCATTTGAGAGGAAATCAGTAGCCTGGGCGGTAACTGAGATTCCCTCAATGACTGAAAGACATAAAATAATCATGAAACCTGAGACACCCACAACATCTTGGGTGGTGTTGGAGAAGCACTCTAGTAAGGAAGGCAGTGCCCAGAGGGTTTCATAATAAAACAGAAATGTTTTACCCAGGGGCCGTGCTGCTGGGGTAAGGTGGGGAGGTGCCTGCTATATCATGAAGCAGGCAGCCTCTGCTCATCGAGGACCAACTCTGGAGCCGGCTGAGAAGCTGCTAGAACCCACTGCCTTATGGACGTGCCCTGTGAAGCTCTAACCGAGCAACCAAGAACTGCTGGCCTTACAGACGCAGTTCCATGGCAAATGGACACTCTCCCGTTTGGAAAGTGGCCACATTAAAACCAGTGGATGGCAAGACTGGCTGCAGGAGGCAAGAACAATCAGCTCAGTGGCTGAACTGCAGGCTGTTTTCCCAGCAGTGACGCAAGAACTGAGCGATCGGAAAAGCCCCTGTGGTCAGGTCTTTACCAACTCACCGGCTACAGCCAACGGCCTGGCTGCGTGGTCAGGTGGACAGGCAACGGAAACTGGACTGGAAACGGGACGCCCACATGGGCACGGCCCTATGTGATCACTCTGAGAATTAAAGAGGAGCATCAAAGTAGGACGTGTCGATGCCCATCACGAGGTGATGGGAACCACCAAGTGACCGTCTGGTGCACTCTCTTGGGGTGGCCTCCCGGGGCCATGAAATGAGTGGGTGTGGGGGGCTGCAGAGATGCATTGAATCTAGACATCTTCCTCTTGCACCTGAGAGGCACAAAATGCAGGCACAGGAACCATTCTGTCAACAAGAAAGACTGCAGGGCTATGGGGGAAATGCCCCCAAACAGAGCTGGCAAGGGGATTAGATCACGCTGGAACAACGCCAGTGGCCTCGGGGGCTATAAATGGGTCCGACCAGGAAGAGAGGCCCTTTACTCTGGACTGAGCTCTGCCTACCAGGTAGTAGAGGCGAATGCTGAAAATACTATTAAAGGATTGGAACGGAAACGCTGTTTGGTTGTTGTTTTGTCTTTTTTGTGCAGACAAGTCACGGATCAATTGCCTGGGGAAGATTAAGGCATTTTAAGATGGTGTCTCAAAGACTTCTCTCATATCCCTTTCTTGGGAAGCTACTAGAAAATGTGTCTCACCCACATGAGGCTATAATCCAAGGAGGAAGACACGGGACACAAAACGTAGGCGATTCAGAAAGGACAAAGGTGAAGTGACTTCGGAGGATGATGGTGAAATGAAGATCTAGGACAACAGGTGTGCAACAGCTTAGAGTGACCAGTTCAGGCTGGAGGACAGCCTGGGGGACAGGGTGACCTGGAGCGGCCTGATGGGCTCAGAGGTGCCCAGAAGCAACACTGCGATACAGCGGAGTTCAGGCTCTTGTTAATGACAGATGGCGAGAAAAGTAAGCCCAGGAAAGCAAACAGCTGTGTAAGAAAGGAGAATGGCTCAGCTATGAATAACACTTTTCGAGTCCTAGGAATGTGAAAACTGAGCATGGTGACGTGGTGACATCACAGTACTGACAGGAGAAGCAGAGGGAAGGCTGCTGCTGCTGCTAAGTCGCTTCAGTCGTGTCCAACTCTGTGCGACCCCATAGACGGCAGCCCACCAGGGTCCGCCATCGCTGGGTTTCTCCAGGCAAGAACATGGGAGTGGGCTGCCATTTCCTTCTCCAATGCATGAAAGTGAAAAGGGAAAAGTTAAAGTGAAGTCACTCAGTCGTGTCTGACTCTTTGCGACCCCATGGACTGCAGCCTACTGGATCCTCCGTCCATGGTATTTTCCAGGCAAGAGTACTGGAGTGGGTTGCCATTGCCTTCTCCGAGAAGGAAGGCCAATCAGGCTAATTAGAGAGAGTGCTAATTCTATCTGCTGTTACATAAAGTCAATGGATAAGGTCTAAAATTAAAATTCAAAACCAACAGCATAAGCATATTAATTTAAAAACATGAGATTAAAAGTCAGAAAATAAATAAATAAGTAAAAGTCAGGAAAAAACACCTGAAGGAGTTAAAAAGGAGTGGTTTTTAAGAGTAAGGATGGATGAAACTGAGTGCTGGTTTTTACTAAAAGTCATACACTGATGGTTTAAAGTGTTAAATTGTTTTTGAACTATACGACTACTTGAAATAGATACAAAATACACACAAATGTATATATTATACATACATTAAACATGCTATATATCACGTATCATATATATGTTATGTAAAATGTATTAGAACAATCAAAACTGAATTAAAAACAAAAAGAAGACTATTCCCACAAGAAAATCAGTTACTTATTTTTGTGCTTTCTGCTTAATTTATATCTTAATTATAACATTCAAGATATTTAAAACTGCAGGATCTGAACTCCAAAAATAATTCCAAAAGTTAACAGTCTCCCAAGGATGCACATGTTTTAATATGTTTGCTCTTGAAAAAAAAAACTGCTTCAGTATTTTATGGTAGGAAGTCAATTGCTGTGTTAAAAAATTAATGCGTTAGGAAAACATTAAACTATTAGGTCACAATAGATGACAAGCTGAGCCAGCCAGCAAAGAAGCAGCTGCTTGAAAGGGTCCATGTGATGCCAGAAGGCAGGATCACACAACTCAGAGGCGGAATAATCACCTCATTATGCTCCATGCCAGTCACACTCTCACTAGACAGTCATGCTCACATCTGGACCTCACAGCCTGAGGAAGATGCCGAGAACCCAGCTGGATTCCAGTGGGGGTCAAAGGCAACTAAAAAGCTCAATACTAAGACCGGTGGTTACATCCAAGGAAGCCATGATTCCCCAGGCTAGAGTCAGAAAGGCAGAGATGCAAACGCTCCCACGCACACCCTACAGTTTACCCAACAAAAAGCTAGAGAGCAAGAACTCATGTGCCTAAAGCGTGAAGGGAAGAAGCCGGGTTGTGTATAACAGACTCGGGGAGTTCCGGGCGCCCATGGTGCAGATCTGCAGCCTGGGAAGAATGCAGAGGCCTCTCTGGGGGTCTCAGGGAGGCAGGAAGAATCCACCCCATCTTTTTTCTATAAGACGGCCACATGAATGCCAGGCGATGAACTGAGACTTCTTGAATTCAAGATTCAGAAATGACACTGGCAAAGCAAAACCAGTATCACCTGTGTTTTTAAAAACGTACCAAGTAAAACCTGGACGTTGCCATGCTACAACAAAGCTCACTGCAAACTGGGCTGAAGGGCCACTTCGTCTGCTGCGGTTCATCTTCCACAACCTGACAGAAGCCGTCTACAACCTCAGAAGTTTGGTTAAAATGAAAGTCATCTGACAGCTGTTCCAAGCGGAGCCTGAGTGTTTAGTAACTTTCACCGGCTTTATGTACTTCCGCTCAGAAATAAGAAACAAAACATTTGAAACTCAGTATGTGGCACAGCTCTACCTCCTTTTAGCTTAGAATTAATCGCTCGATTTCTCGAAAACAGAAGAAGCTGAACTTGTTGCCACTTTACCTTCGGTGCTGAGAAGAACATGGGGTCCACTCCCATAACTAAGACTCTTAATCTTCTTTCCACATAAGGCTTCCAGCTTTTTGGGTACAAGTGTACTCTGGTTATCTCCAGTTCCTAAACAGTTACTGTAGTTCAGTCCAAATACAAAGACCTGGGAGACAAACAGTTCTGTCTGAGTCACTTGGCCTACAGCTACACAAAGGGTCCCTTCTCCACCCTGAACACAAGATGCGTTCAGCTCAGCTTGACCGCTCAGCAGATAGGTAGGGGCTGGTACAGCTTTTAAAATTCAGCCTCTGCTGCCTACTTAAGTTTTATATCTGGCTGTACCGTGAAATTCGGTGGTTGGTTGGCATCACTGACTCAACAGAGATGAGTGTGAGCAAACTCCGGGAGATGGTGAAGGACAGGGAAGCCTGGCGTGCGGCAGTCCAGGGGGTCACCCAGACATGACCAAGCTCCTGAGCAACAAGCAATGAGACTCCAAGGGCAGCAGGGATGAGGGGTATTAAATCAAGAAACTGAAGGAAAAGACAAATTACATCAAAGACACACCGTCTTTTTGCATTTCAGGTTCTCTTTCTGCCCTCCTTTTTTCTCAGTCTGCGCATGCAGACCCCACCTCCTGGAAAGCCCTGGAAGGAAGCTCTGGGGTTTGGGAGAGGCCCACCTCATCGCTGTCAGTGACGTAGAGCGCTTCGTTGGCTGAGGTGCCGAAGACACAAGCTTTCCGGATGGACGCGATCTCCTGAGGCGACAGCAGGGTGAAGATGGGCCACTTGCCCACGTCCACCATGACTCTGGCTTCAAGTAATTCCTACAAAGGAGCCGACATCTCTGCTGTAACAAACCAGAGGGTTCCAGAAGAGATTAAACAGCCACTCGCTGAACCAGAAAAAGACCACGTTGATAAAGAGGAAACAGAAGCTGATTCCAGAATAAACCACCTACTTTCGGTTCAATGGATGGCCCACGTTCCCCAGCACCGTGTCCAATCCTTCCTCCACCTTCGAAGCTGTGCCTTTTCCTGTAATGAGAAGAACCACCGGCTAGAACTGGCTGTCTGTCTTGCCTGCTTACAAGTCAGGGCTCATCGGTCACGAACATGTTTTATGTGCAATCTGACAGCGCATAAATGGAGGGAAGACATGCCAGCTAGTGAAATCAAGGTCTTATCAGGTATTTCTGCCTCCAGGGTAATGAGATAAAGTTAAAGGTTACAATATTCATTTGTCTAAGAGAGTTAATTCTCATCTACTACGAGATGTGTGTGTGTGTTATAAAAATCAGAATCATTTATCTCTACCTTCCCACTCTCCACTACTACCCCCAGGATACCCTAAAAGACCCCTGGGTCCCTTGTAGAAAAATAACTGCCCCAATGAGCCACTGTTTACTGATAGAAATGGAACATCCCTCAACAGCCTGGAGTGGCAAAAATATTAAGAAGCAATAGCCTAAGATTTACTGGATGAAACCATAAAAGAAAGTACCATATTCAATGCATAATTTATATGACTACCTTTTCTACATATATACAGACCACATTGCATTTCACACTGAGAAATGATACACACACAAGGATAAGCCAATTCACCCTCATCATGGTGTCAGAGTTGATAACTACAGCTTTCAGGCAAGTAGCAATCAGCTTAAAGAGCATCCTATACAAGGTAGAGATATGTACCAATTTCCGTAAAACTCTACATTTGATCTGTTCAAGAAGTTTCACACAAAGAATCTTGGTCATAGCTCCAATTCTCTGAGGGTTCAAAAGTATTTCTAGAAATTCCAGGGGGTTGCACAAAGCACAAAAATCTATCAAGCCACGTGAGTTTCCAGTCTGGCTCTCACCTCTGGAAACTGAAACAGAATCAAAGAGTTGATAGACACATCCAGGGATTCCTAACAAGGCACAGAACTCTTGGTGGTCCTTTCAACTCACTCTTCTCAGATCTGTAAAAGCAGGCACACAAGTCAAGGTCTTTTTGGCCCCAGCACCTCTTCCAGCAACTATAGGAGAGCCCTGGGTCTTGGGCTTACTTAGCCAGGGCCTCAGTTTCCACCACCCAGGGAGGTTTTTCTCATCAGCACCTGCTTGGATGAGAAGGGTAAGATGCTTGCAACGCCCCAAGGATCACAGTGCATATTCAGTAAGTATTAACCACCACCAGCACAGGCTGGTTCTTATCACCGCACAGTCGGACACCTGGACTAACATTTGTTCTGAAAAGTGTGCATGACGGTATATGTACATGCACACACACATCTGTGTGTGTGTGTGTGCTGGCGAGAGCACATAAAGAACTTCAGGGAGGGGAAAAACTAACACTTAGGCGTGTTAACATTTTTCTGTTTCAGATGATACAAAAGAACACAGGAAAGTCAGTCTCCATACCACCCCTCCCTGACCCTCTCTTCAAAGGCAACCGCTACCACAGTTGATTCTAATTCCTTCCAGAGACAGTGCAGACTTACCTGGCAGGTGTGGGGGTGTGGGTGTGAAAGCTTCCCCTTCCCCGTAATAGTACATCTTTGGAATCATTCACACACGGACATCATCTCTCTTTGGTGGCTCCACAGCACATTTCATTATGCGCATTTAACAATTTAAATGTCTCCCGCCAGAAACAGATCAGTCACTACCAGTCTGCTGCTAACATGAACAACACTGAAACTACTGCTCGCATACATACGTGTCTTTTTAATATATGTTTCTAAGATGAATCCCTAAAAGTGGAACAGCAGGGTCAAAATCTAATAGCTCTTTTACCTTTAGCAGCTATTTTAAATTCTCCTCTGCTAAAGCAGTACCTAGACAGCATATTAAAAAGCCAAGACAATTACTTTGCCAACAAAGGTCCGTCTAGTCAAGGCTATGGTTTTTCCAGTGGTCATGTATGGATGTGAGAGTTGGATCATAAAGAAAGCTGAGTGCCAAAGAATTGATGCTTTTGAACTATGGTGTTGGAGAACTCTTGAGAGTCCCTTGGACTGCAAGGAGATCCAACCAGTCCATCCTAAAGGAGATCAGTCCTGGGTGTTCATTGGAAGGACTGAGGTTGAAGCTGAAACTCCAGGACTTTGGCAACCTCATGTGAAAAGCTCACTTATTGGAAAAGACCCTGATGCTGGGAAAGATTGAGGGTAGGAGGAGAAGGGGCTGATAGAGGATGATATGGTTGGATGGCATCATTGACTTGATGGACATGGGCTTGGGTGGACTCCAGGAGTTGGTGATGGACAGGGAGGCCTGGCGTGCTGCGGTTCATGGGTCGCAAAGAGTCGGACACGACTGAGCAACAAACTGAGCTGACTGAAAGCAGTGCCAATATTTTAATATAAAAGAATCACCCACGTGCGGCACTGCCGTCCACCTGCACCCTTGCTCACAGAGTATTTTCACGTGTCTCAGCTTTGTTTAAACTTGAATTTCTTTTAGGATGAGTGAGGTTGGGATAATTTTTTTTTTAAATAGTCACAATCATAGCAAGAGCTAACACTTCTTGAGTACTGTGTGCCAAATACTGTCCCAAGTTATTTTACATTTACTAATTCATTTCATCCTCACTGGACAGACAAGGAAACGGAGACAAAGGGATTTTAAGAGTCTGCTCAAACTAGTAAGTGGAAGATTCGGGACCTGAAGTCATGCCACCTGGGGCCAGCGTGTGCACCCTTCACCTCTCGGACTCATGTGATTAAGAGACCGGGTGTCGTCCTATTACATAAAGTCACTATTTTTTCTAGTGGACTGTCATTCTTTTCTTAGTCCCTGATTTAGAAGTGTTCTTTGCATGCTAAGAAGACAGTCTTAGAGGCTTCTAGAAGTAACAGAAAAGATGCCCCTGAATGGTCTGTCTTGTGCCTCTTACAAAACAAGGGGAGAAAAACACAGGAAATGAAACAGCGTGGATATCGACACGCAGGTGCATAAATTCCAAGAAAGTCCAGACACCATTCTTCTAGAATATGAACTAAATCAAAGCCTATGTCAAACTGCGTCAAAATTTAATACTTTATGGTAATCACATTTTAAATGGGGGGGGGGGATAATTGTATCAGCCAAAAATATGATTCACCACCTTTAAAATTATAACACAAAAGGATATTACCATTCAAAGTCATACAATTTCCTGACAGCAGTGCAATTATTCTGAAGTCATTAATCAGTTTACAGGCAGCTCTGCCCTAAGGGTTTGGTAATCTGCTAAAAAAAAAAAATCAAGCTAACGTGCATAATGATAGCTCATTATACGAACTGAGTTTATGCATGCTAAATTACTTGAAGCTTTACGAGATACTGCTCCAAATGCTGGTAACTTGAGAACCAATAAAAAAGTCAAAGCATGTATCTTCCATGCCCACACTCCTCAGAAAAGCAGAAAGCACGACCAACAACCCTGGCCTGGTGGAAAGGACTGGAGTCCTGAGGCCTGGGTTTTAGTCCCAGGTTTACTTTTAATCAATCCATGGGATGTGATAACCTTCCTGAGCCTGGGTTTTCCAAAAATCTGCTCTGCAAAAATCTACAGTTCAAGATGCAAAGAAGAAGCTCCAGGGATTTCTGAACACACGAGAAAACAAAGGCAGTGACACTAGCCAAGCAAGCAATTTACTCCTGGTAATGAAACCAGCAAGAGCAGGAAGCCAGAAACTAATAAGGATCGAGAACCTGCTCTGTGCTAGGTAGCTTCACAGAGATTATTTCATTTAATCTTCACAATATCCTCACAAGGAAGAGACCATAATCCACGCTTACACCAGGTAATGAAAGAGGTTCCAAGGTGAAATGACTTCCCAAGGTCACAGGGCAGTCAGGGGCAGTCAGGATTCAACCCCCACTCCTGAGATTCTTCTTACAGAGAACATCAGTCCTTCAGAGGCTGAACTGCTCCCAACACGGGAGTTCCTTCTGACTTTACCCTGTCTCAGACATGTACACCAGCATGTTTTCAAAATGCCTCAAATATAAAAGAAATTTACCTCCACAAGAAAAAAAAAAAAAAATCCATCCCCCAATTCCCCAAAACACCTCTGTCTGGGTTTACCTGGTTAAACCTTGGGAATGTCATTGGTGACTTCATTCTCCCAAAATCCACTGAGAAGGCAGGTCCTGAAGACTACATGTGCCCTTCATCCTCAGAGCGGTCACAAGAGCACGTGACACACGGTGTACCCTTGGGTTGTGGACGAAGGCCCGGAGGGGTCTTCATTAGACTGGACTCAAGCTGGCCCACTGATAACATGAATATGGCATCTTCAGAACCGAAACAAGGTTCTCCAAGAGCTCCGTGGAGCTGTCAAAACCCGGGATTGTCCTGTGCTGCCCATGACACAAACCAGTCCTGAGCCTGGGCTCCTGGTGTGTCTTTACTGAGGCAGCACAACGCAAATGTAAATACCACAAGAATGTTCTGATTAACGACCACCGTCATCATTATTTAGGTTACTGTGGTGAGGCTTTTAATTACTCTTCTTCCTGGGGGCAGTGGTATCTTTGCTGGTTATCAAGAAAATCATACTAAGAATCGTAATTCTATCAACTTCAAAGACTTAACATTCCACCCTCTATCACGAAATTATAAAGTGCTAATCCAAACCAAAGCAGGCAGAATCACTAAAAAATTAACCACTTCACCTTTTATGAGATCTGTATCAGACAGACCAAGTGCTGCTAGCGGTAAAGAACCTGCCTGCCAATGCGGGAGACTAAGAGACACGGGTTCGATCCCTGGGTCAGAAGATCCCCTGGAGGAGGGCAAGACAACCCACTCCAGTATTCTTGCCTAGAGAATCCCATGGACAGAGGAACCTGTCCATAGGGTCACAAAGAGTCAGACACGAATAAAGCAACTTAGCACACATGCACGTATCAGACTGAAGAACCCTGTGACTTTCAATGACTGGGAAATACAAGGATCCATCACAGGAAGAGTGGAATTAGTTAGGACAATGCTGATGTCCCATGACATCTACTAACTGTGCCTAAATGTGAAGTAGAGGTATAAACGGTTTTCATCTAACTGTATGGATTTCACTGTAGAGGAACATAAACATAGTTTAACCATGTTTTATTTAAATCATCACTCTGGAGTTTTCGAAAACAAATTAAATGCTTCAAATAGCAACTTGTGAAGTTATTCTACCAATGAATGTACTGAAGATGTGTAACTAATAGGGAAGAATCTTCACACCTATTAGGTTCACTAGGTCCACTCAACCTAAGCCACCCTGGATAGGTATGTACCTTCAGCATTGATTTGCCTTTTCATACTGTCCAAGGGATTCTCCAGGCAAGAATATTGGAGTAGGTTGCCATTACCTCCTCCTTGTCTATAACAAACCTAGACAGCATATTAAAAAACAGAAATATCACTTTGCTGACAAAGGTCCATCTAGTCAAAGCCATCATTTTTCCAGAAATCATGTACAGATGTGAGAGTTAGACCATCAAGAAGGCTGAGCACTGAAGAATTGATGCTTTCTAACTGTGGTGCTGGAGAAGACTCTTGAGTCCCTTGGACTGCAAGGAGAGCAAACCAGTCAATCCTAAAGGAAATCAACCCTGAATATTCATTAGAAGGACTGATGCTGAAGTGCCAATAATTTGGCCACCTGGTGCACGAAGAACTGACTCATTGGAAAAGACCGGGATGCTGGAAAAGATTGAAGACAAAAGGAGAAGGGGATGACAGGATGAGATGGTTAGATAGTACCACTGACTCAATGGACATGAATCTGAGCAAACTCTGGGGCAGTGTAAGAGCCTGGCGTGCTGCAGTCCATGAGGTCTCAAAAGAGCTGGACACAGCTTAGCGACTGAACAACAACCATGACAACCAGGTACCTTAAGGCTGATAGTCTAATGCTCTTTCATCCTACGTTAGTGTGCATAGCAAGGGAAGATGCTAACAAAAAGCTAAACTATGTGCTTACTTCCCAGAAAAACAAAAACAAACCAAGAAACCCACAAAAACCAAAAGGACTCAGGAAGATTTAGGTATGTAATAAAACAATATGTACTATGTGAATACAATTTTAAGTATAATGTATACAGAAAAAGAATACAATTTTTTTAAGTATCAATATAATGTACTTCTCTGGAAAGATAGAGGGGATTTTTTTTTTTTTTGCTTAACTATATTCCAAATTTCTGTAATACATATTTTGTGATAAAAAATAAACAAGTATTTTACCACCTGAGCTACCAGGGAAGCCGAAAAATAAACAAGTATTTTAAACAAAAATAAAAGTTTAGTTATCTTAACTATGTTTATCCTCCTAATCTGTTACAAGTTTTAAGAGGTATTTGTACCTTCAGTTCACTACCTAGGGGGACAGAATGTTTCTGGCAAATCTGTAAAATGAACCTTTAATATAAACTTAAGTGTAGAAGGTATGAATGTGAAATGGTACAGCCAACGTGAGTTTGTGCAGGCTCCAGGAGTTGGTGATGAACAGGGAGGCCTGGCGTGCTGCTGTCCATGGGGTCACAAAGAGTCGGACACAAATGAGCGACTGAACTGAACAGCCAACATGGAAAACATTATGGAAGTTCCTCAAAATATCAAACACAGAATTATCATATGATCCAGCAACCCCACTTCTAGTGTATACCCCAAAGATTTGAAAGCAGGGTCTCAGGCAGCTGTACACTAATGTTCAAAGCAACATTATTCACAACAGCCCAAAGATTCAAATGTCTATCAACAGATGAACAGACAGACATATACTCATTCCATATCCACTGGAATGAGTAAACGTGGATACAATGGAATGTTATGCAGCCTTGAAATGAAATACTAACACACAGTAAGGATGAACCCTTAAGACATCATGCTAAGTAAAATATGCTAGACACAAAAGAATAAACACTGTATGTGTCCACTTAGATGAGATACCTAGAGTACTCAAATCCACAGAGACAGAAAGTAGAAAGAGGTTGCCAGGGCCGGGGGAGGTAGGTACGGGGCATTAGTAAATAGGATACAGAATTTCAGTAGAGATGATGAGAAAATTCTGGGGATTGAGAGTGGTGACACTGGCATAACCGTGTGCATGGACTTAATGTCATTAAACTGTGTACTCAGAAATGGTTTTAAAATGGTAAACTTAATGTTATGCATATTTTAAACACAATTTTTAAAAATCAAAGAAAGGTCCCATGGGCTTCTATCAAGCCTGTATTAATAAACTCAAGCATGTATTTTTAAAAGTTAAATGTAGAAGAGTTTCAGAACTAAAAAATAATTTAGGAAAAGTATAATCATACTTCTGTCTTGGGAAGGCAAGCTCAGATTAGGGAAATTCTGAATGGAACATTTCTACTCATAAAAGAAATATAACCTTCTTAGAACTTTCCAGTACATACAGCAATTCAAACTAGACCAAACTAATTGCTATGATGAACAGGTCCTTCCAGGACTTGATTGATAATCATAAAAACTGAGTTGTAATTAGCATGCCCATTATGCTAAACAGTTACTTGTGAAGTTCAACAAGACAGTGATTTTTTCTACAACATTATTTTTAGCAATTATTTTATTTAGGAAATACTTTCTCATAAATAGCACTGATATGTTCAGAATGAAGTATCATTCATTGAACATTAATAGGTGAATCAATTTTTTTGGCTATATGGATATAAAATAAGCATGAAAGAACATAAAAGACAAATGGAAGCAGAGATTAGAAAGAGTTTAACCCTCTCAAGGGCTTCCTTTATGGTTCAGCTGGTAAAGAATCTGCCTGCAATGCGGAAGACCTGGGTTTGATCCCTGGGTTGGGAAGATCCCCTGGAGAAGGGGAAGGCTGCCCACTCCAGTATTCTGGCCTGGAGAATTTCAAGGACTATATAGTCCCTGGAGTTGCAAAGAATCGGACATGACTGAGCGACTTTCACTTTCACACTTTCAAAGGATAATATGCCAACCCACTCAGATCTCTGTATTATCTCTGCCACTAGAAAATACATCCTAAAAAAAGCATATACACCCCGTGTTGCCACAGACTGACTCTGTATGCACTAGGACCACAGATCTGTATCATTCCCTGGGCTGGCTTTTCCTAGCGACCGGCACTCTCTCAGAGTTGGTGGCATGGGCAAGAGAAGGTGGTTTCATTGTATGCTCTGAAAGCAAATTCAATCAGGAGGACAGACACAGACCTTCCAATTATAGAAACCTGCATTAGACCTGGAGACTGAGGGGTACGCAGCAGTCAATCTTCTGATCCCTCTAAGAACGTCTGCTTTCCGTTCCCCTAAGAACCGAGTGTTAAGGGAGGGTGTGGGGAAGGCACTGTTTTACTGATCTAGCAAAAATAAATTTGAAAATGTTCAGAATTTTTTTAAAAAACAGGAAATGGAGGAAAATAATACAGGAAAACTTTCATACTGAAAGTTTCTGATGAAATAATGGTCTCAATACTAAACGATACCAGAAATCTAGGGTTGCCTTGTTAAGTCAGCCCTTGGCGTCCACAAAGACCTCAACCCCAGAACTCGACCCAGAAGAGACTAATGTCGCTGATGGGACTTCACCACCCGCCTGCCCTCAACCCGTCTTCTGCTCATCCGAAAGCTTGCTAAGGAAAAGAGATTATAACAGAGTGAGACACCCAGCAGAACCGGTTAGCCCCAAGACTCTGACTCCTCTGGCTGGTGTCATCCTCGGGGCATGGAGTGAGATTGTATCACTCTTTATCACGGAAGCTGATATCCTCACAGGAAACAGGAAGGACTCTGAGTGTTGGAACAATCCATCTAAAATGGCCTATGTTCCTCAGCATACCAGCCATAGCCAGGTTTAGACGACATCCAGAAACAGTCATGGCAAATATGAAAAATGATTTTTTTAACTGAAAAAACTTTAGAGCACTTATATAAACTGAAGATCCCTAGTAAAGGTTTCTCTATTTTCATAAACTGGATTGGGTGATGATTTTAATTATCGGTTTAGTTGCTAGGCCATCTTAAAATAGGGTTTTATTTATAGTTAATGAGCTATTGATAAAGTTGACGATGTCTTACAAGAAAGCACTACCATTTGATAATGTCAACAAAATGATAATATATATTCATTCTTCTGACCCCACATACCAATAATGCTGGGGAAAATCATAAAGCAATACAATCATGACCCCTGCCTCTGAGAAACTTTAGGACTAACGGAAAGTCAACCCTAGTAAGTGGAAAACTAAAACGCAAATACAAGTGGAATAACTAAGTAAGCAATGAGACAAACATGCCAACACACAGGCCAGGTGATACCTGTAAATGGAAAAAAATTATGTGCGCAACAGTTACAACTATATAAAAAACTTGTGTTTTTTTATATCCCAGAAACCGGTTATATGAAGTTCCAGAAGTCAAATTCTCTCCAGCATCTGACAAAATGAAAGCATTTCCTCAGTGAAGCTCATCCAGGTTTCCTGCAGGAACAAGTGCTTTTTTATAGCCTCCTTTTGTCACTAGTGTAAGTTCCCATTTGAACACAAAAGATTTAGGGCGTGGCCATCTTTCCCCATTTTTGAGTACATTATATTTTAATTCTAGGAAGACTTTCAAACAGAGCAATTCTAGGGCTTGGGATAAACTTTTCTGAAGCACAATTTTATAACTTGTTGTGTCTTCTATCTATGCTACAACACAAGCAATTCAAAAAACTCTGAAGTTACAGAAGAGCCACATGTTACTCTTCCTATTTTCTTCCACACTTATTCTGATGAGCTTTTTGAGACCCAGCAGATGCTACAACACTGATCTTGACACCAAATGTATTTCCCAGGTCCAGACTAGCCTCCAGAGAATGAGCCTGAAAATCTTTAAAAAAAAAAAAACACTTTTGTTATGTAATTATTTTATACTGTTAGGTTAATCATGTTTCCATCATGGCTTGCAACTGTAATTACCTTTTATTTTTTTGTCTGGCTATTAATTGATGAAAACTGGTAAATATCTTTTACTACTGTGAAAAAAAAAAGTTACTTAAAATCATTTAACCCAGATTTTCACAAATTTACTTGCACACAGAACCCTTATACAATAAGATAAAACACATAAGAAACATTAATAATTACCTTTCCCAGGTGCCTTGATCCTGGGAAAGAAAGGGCACTGGCTAAAAAATTCAAGTCAAATTAATAAGAAATTAAAAACAATTATAAAATAATAAATTGGTATTCTTTTTACTACTTCACCCTTTAAAAAATACACTTGAAAACTATTTCATCTATTCTCTGATTTAAGTCTTGCAAAGAAGCAAAGTTTCAGAGACTGGCTGAGACACTGATACTCATGACAGCTGAACAACTGTCATTCACTTCTTTTTTCTGCAGCATTACTGGATGGCAAGAATGAAAACTGGAGACAGAAATGGCAACCTACTCCAGTATCCTTGGCTGGGAAAGCCCATGGACAGAGGAGCCTGGTGGGTTACAGTCCATGGGGTCTCAAAGAGTCGGACACAACTGAGTGACTCTCACTCACTCAAGAATGAAAGAGTGAGAAAGAATGCCCCGAATACTTGACAAATTCCACAAACACTATGGGACCCTAAGAATGAAGTGCTCTCCAAAGGAGTTTCTGCCATCCCTCATCAAGACGCCTCTGTGCAGGTGACAAGGTCCTCCTCCCTTCATTGAAAGGCCACATGATTGCTCTCTTTCTTACTGCCATTCCCTCTGGCCTCATCAGCTTCATTCAAGCCCATTACTCATTGAAGAAGACAACTGTTACTTCTCACCCACCAACAGGTTACCTGATTTAAAGTTCAATGTGCAATAACGGCCTCAGGAAGTGATTCTTAAGCCTCATCCTCCAAGAGGCTGCATTCATGTCATTGCACAGAAGCTTGAGGCAATTCTAGGACACCTGGGAATCTGACAGCCCATTCATTGTTAAGTGAAGAAATCATTTTACAGAAGCCACATGCTCAGGTTAGCAAAGCAAACCAGCCAAGTGGACACAGCACCAGCAACAAAAGAAGAGGATAACGTTCAGGGTTGTGAAGCTATGCTGCTTTTATGACATCCTTTTATTTTCAAAGAGAAAGTGAACATGAAGTCGCTCAGTTGTGTCTGACTTTTTGCAACCCCATGGACTGCAGCCTACCAGGCTCCTCTGTCCATGGGATTTTCCAGGCGAGAGTACTGGAGTGAGTTGCCATTTCCTTCTCAGGAGATCTTCCCAACCCAGGGGTCGAACCCAGGTCTCCTGCATTGCAAGCAGATGCTTTTACCGTCTGAGCCACCAGGGAAGTCTCTTTTATTTTCAAAAGGAAACCAGAAAAGAAATCTCCATGACTACAAATAATTTTTTTCTACGCTTCTATTCTTTGTTGCATCAAGCATGCAGATTTAGCAAAATAGGCCGCATAAAAATAGACAAGTGAATAGTTAAAGAAATGGATGGGCCCAAGTTCAAATCTATTTCTGGTATCATGAACCTCTCCTCTGGGGACATCTCTAAAATGATTTCACCTACTACCCTCCACTGCATGAAGAGTATCCCTGTGCCCTGTGATGGCCTAAAGCCAAACTACAATTCCAGCAATGGACGGGCAGAAGCATGCTATATTCACTCTGTAAGTGTTTACTGGATGTCCTCTAGGTAAACAAGACACAGAGCCAACACTCTCACCCCCAGCAGAACTTCATGGAATCGGGGCGGGGAGGGGTGGGTTTCCAGGCACAGAAATAGATGCTAACCACAGCGTGGCCACACTTGCTGCAAAAAACCTGTTGCTATTCAGTCACTCAGGCGTGTCCGACTCTTTGAGACCCCATGGACTGCAGCAAGCCAGGCTTCCCTGTCCTTCACCATCTCCCAGAGCTTGCTTGAACTCATATCCATGGAGTCAGTGATGCCATCCAACCATCTCAACCTGTCATCCCCTTCTCCTCCTGCTCTCAGTCTTTCCAGGCATCAGTGTCTTTTCACATGGCCAAAAAGCTGAGTCTATCCAAACAGCAACAAGTAACCACCAAAGGAACTTAAGCACAGAAGTGGCATGATCAGATGTGTGTTTGTGAAGGAAACTTCGACAGAATGCAGAGACTAGATGGGGATGATGGAGGAGACACACCCAGGGCCTAAGGTGGCTGCAGTAACCAGGGAAGAAAGAATGGAAGTCTATGCCAGGGAAACGGAAGTGGAGAAAACCACCCAGAGACAGATTCAAAAGCATTCTGTAACTGACTGAATGGGAGGAGGAAGCCACATAAGGGAAAGGCAGAGCCAAGGCTCACACTCAGATGCTCGGCTCAGGCAACGAGGGATCCTTAACAACCACTCACGATGGGAGAGAACACGGCAAGTTTCAGGGGGAGATGAGGAATTCTACTCTGGGCATTTCAGCTACCTGTGGGATACCAAAGTGGGTGTGCAGAATAGAGAGATTTATAAATCTGAAGATCAAGAAAGAGATCTGTATAGATATGTACGCATATGTATAACCAAATCACTTTGCTGTATGCCTGAAACTAATACTGCACATCAACTCTACTTAAAAAATAATAATTTTTAAAAGAAAGAGATCTGGATTGGAGACTTGGAAATCTGGCACAAGGATCACTCAGGAAAAAGCGTGTGGAGTAAGAAGAGAAGAGGGTCTTGGACAGAACTCAAAGGAACTCCAACAGCAAAGGGACAAGCTGTTCACGACAGAGGCGGGAGGAAGAGGACGAGCAGGACGAAAACCAGGAGGAGAGTGTCGCAGGAGCCTAGGGACACAAAGGAGCCAGCGTCTGGGTCGAATGCTGCTGAGGCCAGACAAGGTGAGGACTGGGAAAGGTCTGTTGGATTCACCAAAAATTACCGGCAACTGTAAGAAGCAGCCTCAGGGAGGCCATGGGTGAATAAGGCCAGGTTCCAACGGTTTGAGAGCACGTGAACTTTTGAGAGCACGGGAATGGAGGACAGATCTCACGAAAAGGGGTTTAAAAGGTTGGAGGTAATTCCCTTCTTTATTGTTCTCTCTCACCTACTGAGAGTCTGCATTTTTTCAGTTCCACCAGCAATGTAGGCTGTTCCAGTTTCTCCATCTTATTGTCTGTCTTTGTCATTATAATCACCCTAGTGGGTCTGAGCTGGTATCTCACTGTGGGTTTGATTTGCATCTGAGCGCATTTTCTTTCATCACTTCTCCCTATGAATGAAGAGGGAAGGCTTTCTGTTGAGAGTAAGAGGGGAGGTAGCAACAAAAGATGGAGCGAACCAATAAAAAATAAGGGTAGGACTTCCCTGGAGCTCCGGTGCTTAAGACCTCACCTTCCAATGCAGGGGATGCAGGTTTGATCCCTCGTTGGGGACCTAAGATCCCACATGCCTCATGGCCAAAAAACCAAAACATAAAACAGAATCAATATTGTAACAAATTCAATAAAGACTTATAAAAAAAAAAGGTCTATATCAAAAAATCTTAAAAAAAAAAAAGGGTGGGGGTGGAAAAGTCTGAAGTAGCCACCACGGAGGATGGGAAAGAACACTGATAAGGGAAACCTAAAAAGATGTTTAAAAAAAAAAAAAAGAAACTTAAAAAGAGTCCAGCAGGAGGTGGAGACTATAAGTCTCTAAAAGCACTCATCTGATCTCCAGTGAGATTTTCTTCTCCAGAAAAGAGGGTTTTTTGGATTTTTGTGTTTTTAACTGAGCCAGAATTGGAATGAAAAGCTGCTCAGATGATTTTTTTTTATTTAAAGACAATAAGGGACTTCCCTGGTGGTCCAGTGGCTAAGACTTCCCAATCCCAGTGCAGAGGGCTAAGGTTCCATCCCTGGTCAGGGGACTATTAACAGATTCCACGTGCCACAACTAAGATCCTGTATGCCAAGACTAAGAACCTGCAGAGCCAAATAAGTAAATAATCTTTTTTAAAGGCAGTAAGAACTGCCCCTGAAAAATCCATCAGTGGTTTTTTGAAGTCCTATATCATATTCATTAGAAATGACAGCTTGCATACAATTCACTCTCCTTGACCCTTGAAAGCAAAGCACTTCCCAGACTTGCGTTCACTGCAGATCTTACACCTGTACTCAGGACCACAATCATGATGACGCTACCTTCATCAAGTGGCAAGCTTCAAGGAACACCACACATCCAACAACTCAACAATGGGCAGTTCCTCTAAAACATGTCAGACACTGCCATCACCAAGTGTTAACTTAAGACTGATAACAACAATCACATATACAAATAATAACCAATTATGTAAAAGAAACTGTCTTTTGACTTAACCATTCATCCAGCAGAGTACAAGATATAGCAGCCATGCTGGGCTTAGTGGCTCAGTCGTATCCGACTCTTTTCGACCCCATGGACTGCAGACCACCAGGCTCCTCTGTCCATAGGAATTCTCCAGGCAAGAATCCTGGAGTGGGCAGCCTATTCCTTCACCAGGGGGTCTTCCCAACCCAGGAATTGAACTGGGTCTCCTGCACTGCAGGCAGATTCTTTACCAGCTGAGCAACCAGGGGAGCACAGACATAGCCATAGTCTTCATTAAACTGTACTTAATTCAATTAGTGCATCCCTATGTAGTATGAAATAAAGATGTAATTAATTGAGAGACTTATCTTTAAAGCATGTCACTGCATATGTTGACCACAATCTTGTGCTCATGGATCCCATCTTGGGACGGCCTTACACGTGAACCAGATTCATACCCAGGGTATGGTACAAGGTGCTATGCTGCTTCAGTTATCTGTTGCTGAGTAACGTGCCATCCCAAAACTCGGTGGCTTAAAACAACAGCAATTTGTTATTTCACTCAATTCTGTGTTTTAAGTGGGCTCAGCTGGGATCGCAGGCACTGGGCGCTTAACCAGGGTTGAAACAGGCCAGGCCTTGATCACATAAACTCTCTCAGTGGTCTTTCTCCACCTAGTCTAGCTCAAGCCTCGATACCAGCTGTTGGCCCCCAAGAGAGTAAATGCTCTAGCTGCCAAGCTCTTAAGGATTATGTCCAGAATTGACACACAGCTCTTCCACCACATTTACAGGTCAAAGCAAGTGACATGGAAAGCCTAGGTTCAGAGGGAGCAAAAACAGACTCCATCTCTTGAGGGAAGGAGGGGCGGGATGTGGAGAGGGGAGGAGTGGAGGGATGGGAGAAATTGCTGGCAGTCACCTCTAGAACTCTCTTCCACAGCTGTAGCAGCATTACTGAATGTTTTCAAGATACCACTTGATTTCAGGATTGAAGCACTAGAAAGGGTATGGACTTTGTCTATTTCCAAAACTCAACTTTTTCTTAAGCATCAAAAAGAATATTTGGGCAAAAATATTCTTTTTCCCCCCTTGTGACGCTAAGCTCACAAAAGCCATGGAATCTTCTCTTCTGGGACTGTGGGATGGAGACGGACCATCAGACTTCAGGAATGGTCTGAGTAGAATCTTCCCTAGGTGGGATTCATCATTTTCTGAAGTCATTTCACAACTTACAATATATCATGTATGCATGGGTATGATCTTAAAAACATTTCTATACTAAATATATATATAAAGAGAGGTCTCCCCAGCTATTTTAACTCTTTCCATCCAAACTCAAGAATCAAATAGATTTGGCTAAGTACTTCAATGAATGGACTAAATTTGAGTATCACAGTACCTTTTACAATACGAAATCTCACTATCTGAACAGAGCAATCCAGTATACCTGTTTTGTAAAAAGAACTTATAAGGGGATATATGTAGACATATAGCTGATTCACTGCTGTATGGTAGGAACTAACACCACATTGTAAAGCAACTATACTTCAAAAAAAGTTTGTTTTTTTTTAAAAGGACTTACACCCCAAATATTAACTTGTTCTCTTTAGATAATACAAATTACAGGTGATGTACATTCTTCTTTAATGTCTGCCTGCACTTGACATTCCTTGAGGGTCCAAACCTTGTTTTCCGTGCCTTACTGTTTAATGCAGTACACACAGAAGGAACAGTGTAATAACGATAAAAAAGGTGTTTCAGTTCCCTTCTGTTTCATTTCCCCCACTCCGACTTTCAGATAAAGAAGAACACTGTCTTGGACTTCCCAGCTTGAGCTGTTGATTATTAAGATGAAGTCAAGCTTTTGTTGGACAAAGAACACAGAGGCAACTCTTTAAACAACTTTAAGGAATTTTTTTTAAGCCACAAACTTGATAGCACTGATTTTTAGAGCTACCTGCTCTCTGAAGTTCTCAGAACTTGATCGTTTGGGTCACATAAAAATCACTGCAGAAATCTCTGTAAAGATGAATACCCTTCCTCTTCAACAGAAACGCCGGAAGGCAGGAAAAAAGGACTAGTCTAGAAGTATTAATAAGTGGACTGGTATTTGCACAATGGATTAAAAGATATCCATTCCACAGATTAACTGCCATATTAATAGACTCTAAATATACCTATTCAACCCTGAAGGCAGTCCAAAGAGGTGAAATTCACGAGTGCTCACTACAAATAGATACTTGCTAAAATTTAAAGCACACCACACACTGTTGTCAGGTTCAAATCATTTTCCCCATTCCTTTCGGCATTATATACCTCGATACTTTCATGTTCTAGCCCACAACACACACCAGCTTCAGAAACTCAATTTTTGCCCCCACAAGCTATAATCCTCCCTCCAAAAACAATAAGCCAAAACCAAATAGGACTATGAATCTGGGTTTTCTTAAGTGTTATGAAACTGCTTTATAAAACTGTAATCCCCAGATGCAGAGTTCTGCAGCAGATGATTTCGGAGTGTCTCACGTGCAAATAAACATAAAAAGTCACTTAGAAGAGCAGAATAGAGCGTGCCTAGACGGTCATCTTAAATAGAGCAGACAGCTTAACCGAGGCAGGACTAGAGAAATGTCTTTTCACTCGGTTCATCGCATTCCTGGACCAAAGTCCCTATTAAATAAAACCAACCCCTTTGCTGGACTCCGTGTTGCGGGGGAAAGGGAGACGGTGCAGAGTATGGCGACCTACTGAGGCTTAGGAGCAGATGTGAAGATCTTGGCAAGGGCCGAGGGAGGACCGGGAGAGTCGGCGGGGAGGTCTCCTCTCGCCCAGACAAGCGCCCAGAGCAGTGCCAGACTTCAGCTCCGAGCAAAACCTCGTCTCCGCAGCTCCCGAAAGAGAGGGAGCCGGGAAAACTTTCCAGAGCTTCTCCCCGACCCCGTCCCTCCTCCTCGGATGAAACGCCAGCAGAGGCGCTAACGGTGCGGAGCCGGCCGCCCATCACCCGCCTGGCTGCAGCGCCGGTGGACCGGGGGCCTGGGGACCCGGGCCCGGGGAGCGCGCAGGAGGAACGGGGCGCGCCGGCCGGGCCCACGGGGAAGGCGGAGCGAGGGGAAGGGGCCTCCGTGCGCTCCGGCCCGCGCCCAGCCGCCCCGCCCCGCCGGGGTACCTGGGAGGCCAGCCGCGGCCGCGCGCCGTCCCACCAGGCCGAGCCGCCGGGACCTCGGAGGCGTCGGGGCCCGAGAACCTCCGGCGAGTGGCGGGCGAAGGGGCGGAGCTGGAGGGGGCGCCGGGGGCCGGGCCGCCGGGTCACGCGGCCCGGGCCGCCTCACGTGACGCCGCGGCCCGCCGCCCGTCGGCCCCGGGCAAATCCGCGCTCCGGGCGGGCTGGGAGCCCCGAGGCTCTCGGCCCCGGGCCAGCGGGCGCGGGGCTCCCCGAGAAGCCGAGTGGCCGTCCGAGGCCAGCCCCCAGGCTCTGCGGAGAGGCCCGGTCGCGCTCGGTGACTGCCGGCACTCGCAGCGGCTTTGTCCTACCTTTCTGCTCCCGCCGCCTTCGCTCTGGATGACTGGCCGTGGGGAGGGGGTCGTCCAGCCACCCGAAACGGGCCTAGGAAGGACTCATTCGGCTGGAAACCCTTCTCCCGGCCCCAAAGCGCGCCTGCCCACGGCGGCATTACTTAGGGGCTGCTGCCAGGGGCAAAAGGCCTTACAGGAAGGACTCGTACTCCAGAGGTGTCTCAGCCCCGAACCCCCCAGCATCTCTCATTTAATCTACCGGTGGACAAGCAGCTAAGGCCCAGGAATAAAGTGGCCCCTGCACCAAGATCAGAAGGAAGCAGGGAGGGAGGTACAGGGCCCCGGTAATGGAAGGAAGGCAGTGGTACCTCGGATGCAGGCTGTCAGGATAGGAAGGGACTAAGACGGCAAATGACCTTTTATTTATTTGTTATAAATGAAAAAAAAATAAAATAAACAGCCCGGGAGTGGGTATGCGACCTACTGCTCCATCCAGCCTGTCATCCGTCGCGACCACGTGTGTGGTGTGTGCGTGCGCGTGCATGCTCAGTAGTCCAGACTGTCCGACTCTTTGTGACCCCATGGACTGTAGCCCCCACACCCACACCCACCACCGCCACGTCCGTGGGATTCTCCAGGCAAGAATACTGGAGTGGGTTGCCATTTGCTTCTCCAGGGGATCTTCCCCACCCAGGTATCCGAAACTCGCATCTCCTACATTGGCAGGCGGATTCTTGACCACTGAGCCACCTGGGAAAGCATGGAGACTGCAGTCACCTTTATAAAGTACTGAGCAGCTCTCGGGAAACTGGCTCCACAATATAAAGTCCCAGCTTCTTGGCGTAACGTAACTTTCCAAGCAATTTTGTTCAAACTTACTTTTCGTGTTTAAATAGGAAAACACACCATTTTTTAAGCATCACCAAACAGTTCAGCTAATCTACTAAAAGACGCCTACTTTTCCTTATCTTCCAGGGCTAGCTCAACACTACTCCATGCTCTGGCTGCAGAGAATTCCTGCTTCCCTTGACTGCTCAATTTTCTTTGGATTACTTACTTTTTTCCCCAAGTTGCTTTACTCCTCTTTATGTTTGTTCATTCTTTGGCCTCAGTCTGAGATATCCTGAATGCCCTCGCCTCCCATAAAGAAAACCAGAGCCCAACAGTAGTTAAAGAAGTAAAAACAGATTTTGATCACAAGCTATTGCCACAAGGGAAACTGAGTCCAGTTCTATAGTGAGGTTTGTTTTCCCCTATTGCAATAGTTGCTGAATAAACTTTTGTTTTTACTGCCCTAACCACTGTGGAGTTCTTGTTATCTTTAACACCCCATATCAGTATATATCAGTCTCCCACTCATCTTTCAAAATCCAGGTCAAAACCCACTCTTGTCTTCCTACCCTGCATTCTCCACCTGATGAAACAGCAACTGAAGTTCATGCAGAGGTGTCAGCTGTAGTTTCCAGGACAGTGTACCTATTCTGTTACATAAATCTCACATTGCTCAAAAAGGGTTCATTCAATTCTGGTAAGAAGTAACTTATCTATCCCTATCTTCTTTCCTAGATTATCAACTCTTTTAAAACAAGACTTCTGGGCTTATTGTGATGCCCTCAGTATCCACGGCGTGATGATCAGTGTGGTAGATCCTCAGTACTCCTGAGTGAAGGTTTATATAAAGACCCTCAATCTGCAATGAATGAAGTGACTTGACCCCAAGGTAGCAGCCACTCAGTGAATGTTCTAAAAGAGGTCTAATTTTCTCAAAGACACTGAAATCAGTTTCTCCTGTAAAACGTGTTTGAGAAAAAAATGGGAGTTTGGGGTTTGAGTCATCAATATTTCCTGAGCACTCACTGTTTATCATGGGCCAGATGCTGTGCTTGCAGAATCTTGGAGAATGAAAAGTTTAGTAAGACATGGCTTGTGGATTTCAAGGAAGGTGTAGTTTGATTATTCCAGCCCAAGATGAAAGTGTGATACCGAATGCGAAATGAACACAAATGAGGGACCAAGAATTAGACAGTGGGGGTTAAGAAAAAAGTTCGACCAAATTCAGGTGGACAAGAAGTAGTTAGATGAAGAAGGGAAGGAAAGCCCTTCCAGAAGAGAGAGCAATGTGTTCAAAGACAGAGAGGCCTGAAACAGTGTTATTTATTTAGGAAAGCGAGTCACCCTGAATAGCTGACTCAATGATCTTGTTTACACCTGGAACAAAGGACACCTAATTAGGTTAACGTTAAAGTACTTGAAAGAATCAGATATTTATTAGGACTATTTATTGGATTGAGTAAGTTTCTATCAGACAAATTACAGTCTTTTCACCTAAAATCAGCCTATGCACTGTTGCTGGGTGGTTTCTTTTTTTCCAACTCCAAAAGCTCTCTGTAACTGTTACCTAAAAACAGCAAAATTACTTGTTCCAAAGGAGATTATCTTAGGGCCCTCTAAATTTGCCTGCAGGGCAAAAGAACTCCATTTACTAGTAGTTTTTTAAGGAAGAAACTGGGCTTTTATCTCCAGAGGTGGGGGCAGGGGGAATACTCCATCCTGGTGTTCATGCTAATATAGGACTATGCTGATAAGAAGTGTCTGTCAATAAACTAATGAAATATAGTTAATGTAAGGTTTAAGGTGGGATGGGACATAGGAGAGCCATTCTAAGCACTCTCGGAGGCTTCAGAATTTTGTTTCAGAAGTCAATCTTTCAGTAAATGGAAACTCCGACTCATCTTTTCTTTACTCCCTTCCCCTCCACTATGCTCTTCTACTCCGAGTATCATTTGGGTCAGGTATGGGTCAGCCAAACCAGCCCCACTTCCTTCAGCTGGGCTGTCTAATGCTTGACTGAATGCACCTCTTACACAATTTTCTTGGCCAGGGAAGTCTTCTAAAGGTTCCCTAGGCGGACACATGTCTTTCACAGGTCACTGGGAAGGTCTTGATATTCAGCAAGCAAAATTAAAAGGGATTTCACTTACTTTCTTAAACACTTGAATATTATTTCTCCCGAGAGAATGAAAACAGCTGGGAGCATTCAGATTATCTCCGCCTTTTCTTCTCTGCCCCTCTCTTCTCATGGTTAGTCAAGATTCAGAGAAATAAACCAGAGAACCACCAACTCTTATAATGGTTAACTAGGAAACATTTAGGTCACTATATAAGATTGCTTACCTGTTTATGTAATACACAGTCAGGAAATCTGTCTGGCATTCTCAAAAACAATATCATTGTTTTTGAGACTTGAGATGATATAATTTCTAGGATTATGCAAATGTAATAAAATATAGAATTTATCTAGAGGGAGATTCTTCAATGAGCTTAACCAAGCAGGTGAATGTGATCAGTGACAACAAGCTCTACAACCTCAGTCCTTATTGATCAAACTATCTTGCGGATAATTTCTGCTCTTACAGTTGGGATGAAAAAACATGGCATAAGATGGGAAGAAGAGCTTGAGAGAAGTGGTAATGGAGACCTAGAAAAGAATTTTGATTCTCATTCCCTTTTGCCCTCACCACAGGAACCAGATGAATTCCCTGTGCTCCTCATGCAAACATGTTAAATAAACAAACGAGCACCTTAGCCCTGGCAGAAGGAGATGGCTCCGCCGATTCATATCTTCCCTTGCCCTGAAGCAGATGCTTTGCTGAACAGGTGGCATAAAAAGATAAAACCTGCTTTGCTCCCGGACCAGCCATGAGACTGCTGCTCTCGTGGTGTCAACACCACTGCCAAACAAGATCACCTTTGCGTGTACAAGTGATCCAACACACTCTGTTTAGAATTGCTTCCTTGTCCCTGGTGAGATGAAAGAGCTTCTTAAATATGAAATCCAATCCAGGAACCACTTTATAGCCAAGGAGGCGGACCAGTGGGCACGTGGGCATGGAATCCATTGGACCTATCCCATTGTATAGCACCCAGAAACAACTGGCCTGGTAAACAATAGAACACGCGGTCAAAAGCTTGCCTGAATCGCCATCTTGGAGACAATACCCTATGAGGACAGGGTGGTACACCCTCCAGGATGCAAAATGCTCTAAATCAATCACCATTATATGGTGCTGTTATCCTCAGTAGGAAACCTGGAAATGAGATCCAACGTGTGGAGGCGGGAGTGTCCCTATTTACCATCGATTCTGGTGACCCATGTGGGGAATTTCTGCTTTCAACTGTAACCACAGGCTTGAAGGTCTTGGTTCCCAGAGGGGGAACATTTCTACCATGGAACACAGCAAGAGCCTTCATTGGTCTTTAAGCTACACCGCTGCTCAGGCGCTTTGGGCCCTGTGTCAGGGACCAGCAGGCAACAGTAAGGTCCTGGCGAGGGTAACTGACTTATCCCCAAGAGGAAACGGAGCTAGTGTTCTGCTCTACACAATGTTCATTGCAGTGCTTAGTCACTCAGTCGTGTCCGACTCTTCGCCACTCATGGACTGTAGCCCACCAGGCTCCTCTGCCCATGGGATTCTCCAGGCAAGAATCCTGGAGTGGGTTGCCATTCCCTTCTCCAGGGGATCTTCCCAACCCAGAGATCGAACCCAGGTGTCCCACGTTGCAGGCGGAGTCTTAACCGTCTGAGCCACCAGAAAAACCCAGCGGAGTTAGGGCACCCAGATAATCAACTTGAACTTCTCTTAGTGCGGTCCTGGGCAATTTTGATGACAAATGAACAAGAGCAGTAGGTACAGCCTGAGAAGGCTGTGATAAACACTAACTGGAACTCATGAGTTTTGAGAATCAGTCCCTCCATTGGGTAAGTCACCTAAACATTCAGAGGTGATAATTGACAGGGAGATAATAAAGATAAAAAACTATAGACATTTTCAAATTAAGACTAAGCAAATTTTCTACTCACAGACCCTTGCAAAAAGAAGAAAAAATAAACTGAGGAGGAAGGATTTGAATACAAGAATCAATAATGAGCAAAGAAATTAGTAGATTACATTGGTAAATCTAAGTAAACAATACTTGTAAAAAATTACTAATTTTTAGGGGATAAAACACAGGGTGAAACTAGGATATTACATAGCAATCAAATTGAAGGTGAAAGGCAAATTCAGAGTTAAATATTCTAAGTTCCTTATGATGCATATACAATGTTAAATTCACCTATAACTTTTAAAATTTTTAAGGAAAACATCTTAAGCAAATATGAAAAAAAGAAAAAATGACCAAACTCCCTCACACAAAAAAAACAAAATAAGTTTAACTGGTAGTATATATAAAATCATCCTTGTTTCAAAATGGAAAATCAGGCACCAATGTATTCTTTATAAATTTCCTCTAACCAAAACCACTGACCATAAAATACCCACATCTGCCACTACTGTCCCCCAACGATGAGTGAGTGCTCAGCTGTTGGTCTCCATTATTATAAAACTCCATGAAAGATATATACTAAAATGTTGGGGAGGGGTACTTCCCTAGTGGTCCAGTGGTTAAGACTCCGTGCTCCCAATGCAGGGGGCACAGGTTCCATCCCTGGTCCAGGAACTAAGATCCCACATGCTGCACAGTGGCCAAAAGGAAAAAAAAAATGCTGGAGGGAATCTCATATACTATTTGGGGCTTTTTTTTTTAACCAAAGAGTCAAGTATCAATAACTATTTGCACAATACTCTACTCTTTTCTGGTGGCAATAGAAAATAAAAAAAAAAAAAGAAAAAGAAAAACACAGTCTCTCTTACCAGGTAGTTTACAGTCTAATTAGGGAGAAGCAAGCTATATAAACCCACCTGAAAATAAACTCTACTGTGGTGGTGGAGGTTCAGTCAGTAAACCGTGTCTGACTTTGTCTGACCCCGTGGACTGTAGCCCACCAGGCTTCTCTGTCCATAGGATTTCCCAGGCAAGAACACTGGAGTGGGTTGCCATTTCCTTCCCCAGGGATCTTCCTGATCCAAGGATCAAACCCATATTTCCAGCATTGGCAGGTGGATTCTTTACCGACTGGGCCGCCAGGGATGCCAAACCTACTGTTCAGTCCAGTTCAGTTGCTCAGTCGTATCTGACTCTTTGCGACCTCATGGACTGCAGCATGCCAGGCCTCCCTGTCCATGGCCAACTCCCAGAATTTACTCAAACTCATGTCCATTGAGTCGGTAATGCCATCCTTCTGTAGAAGACAGCTGCTGGGGTCCAACCTCAACAGGATCCAGGGGTACCCTCAGGATGAACGGCGTCAGCGAGAGAGAGACAGAGAGAGAGACAGAGACAGAGGGAGAGAAACAGAGACCAGACTGGGCGGGGGGGGGTGTAGTAGAGTCTGACAAATCTTTATTTTTTACTGTTGCTTTTATATTCTAAGTTAGGACATTTTTAAGGGGAAGAAAGTTTAACATCACATCGGCTTGTCCCTCAGGAAACCAGGGTGTTTCCAGTAACTTCTTTGTGAGTGTCTTATACATTATCTTCTGGCCTCGGGGCCTATTGACATTTTATGACTTAGGTGAATGCAAAGCTGTTTTCCTGTAATCTATTCTTTAATGAACACAAAAGTTTGTCCTTTTGCAGAAGTTATTAGTTGAATTTATCTAAAAGGTTTACAACATAAAGACTCTGCAGCTCAGGTGAGGAAGCCCCTGTTTAGCATTCCTGGTTACAATGAACAATTCTAACCACTTTTAAAATAATATTTTTGTGTTCTCTAATAGGGCTTCCTCACCCCCCGTAGGGATCTGTGCCTACTAGGGCCTTTAGTGAGATCAGGTTCTTTATGCTGTTCATGATTAAGGTGTTATGAGCAGTCATGTACATTAGTACACATTTGCCAAGCAGGCTAGAATGCCAGCAAAGTGGTCTAAATTGAAACACTCCTTTCATCCTGGATAATCTTATAGGATACCGCCGTCCGGGGGACATGTTGATTAAAGTTCTAAGTTGATTCTGTTTGGAAAGAGATCGGGGAAGGCCTTCTACCTGTGTCACAGAAATTGGGGAGTAGTCTAATATAGCAAGCATCAGAAAGACAGAGATCATCTTTAAGGTGAGTGCTGGGGCAGCTTTTTGAAATTCCTGAAGTCCTGATCTGCCTTGCTTGTCAGGCCTTCTCCTCATGACCTTCTCATGGGTGGGATCTCGTGTGCTGGTTCCCGGCAGACAGCAAAGGTGAAGAGGCTTGGGTTGTATAAATGTTACAGTTCAGTGTAACTAGGATCATTTCCAACCAGGATGTCTTGGAAGTCTATGACTGAATATGTGAAATTTGATCTGGACTTTAAGATAGATGTCATTTCATTAGAGAAAACTGGGAATAGGCATGAGCAAAAGCATTAAAATATCACAAAGTGTTGGAGTCAAGAAAAGACATTTTCCAGAAGAAGCTTCCCCTTCCTCCCCTGAGTCCACTTGGTCTATATTATTAAGAGTCATGATACTAATAATATCTAATATTAATTAAGCAGGTATTGTGATAAGTGCTTTAAGTGCTATTTTAGTTAATGACAGCTGCCATATTAGATAAATATCAGTGGCTTAACAAAATCAAGGTTTATTTCTCACTCACGTAAAGTCCACAATACGTGTTGGTAATAGGCATGAAGCGCTCCTCCACGCCGAGTTTCAGGACCAAGCTCCCTTCCCTTTCCTAAAGGTGATGGCTCTGCCTTCTTTAAGAAGTAGTTTCCAGGGAAATTGTAGAAGTTGAAAGAATAGTGAAGATCACAACGGGAGGTTTTTGTGAGCTGAGCCTAGAAGTAGCAGGAACCTCTTCCTCTTACATTCTACTAGCCACTAGCCAGAATGCGGTCATACGACCACAATTAACTGCAGGTGATGATGTGAAATGTGGCTTAGCTGGTTACCCAGGAAGAAAAAGAATGATTTAATGAACAGTTTGCCTAGTCTCTGCCATCCATACATTTCCCCCCATTTAATCCATCAAGTCGGTGATGCCATCCAACCATCTCATCCTCTTCCTTCTCCTCCCACCTTCATTCTTTCCCAGCATCGGGATCTTTACCAATGAGTCAGTTCTTCCAATCAGGTGGCCAAAGTATTGAAGTTTCAGCTTCAGCATCAGTTCTTCCAATGAATATTCAGGGCTGATTTCCTTTAGGATTGACAGGTTTGATCTCCTTGCAGTCCAAAGGACTCTCAAGAGTCTTCTCAACACCACAGTTCCAAAGTATCAATTCTTTGGCGCTCAGCTTTCTTTATGGTCCAACTCTGACATCCATACATGACTACTGGAACAACCGTAGCTTTGCCTAGATGAACCTTTGTTGGCAAAGTAATGTCTCTGCTTTTTAATATGCTGTCTAGGATAGTCATAGCTTTTCTTCCAAGGAGCAAGCATCTTTTCATTTCATTGCTATAGAGTCACTGTCTGCAGTGATTTTGGAGCCCAAGAAAAGAAAGTCTGTCACTGTTTCCAGAATGGCAAACTATTTCAGTATTCTTGCCTTGAGAACCCCATGAATGGTATCAATGACAAACTCAAATTCAAATCTAGGCAATCTAACTGAAAAGCCATATTCCTTATCAAGTTAACTGCAATATGGATGAAATTAAGAGTGTTTAGGCTTTCTTTTAGTTCTAAGAGAGGTTATAAAAGGGCAGACATTCCCCTGTCCTCTCCCTGCGTTTATCAAAAATAAAAAAGGTATCTAAATTTGTTTAAAAGGCAATTGATTAGAACTTCCCTAGTGGTCCTGCAGTTAAGACTTAGCCTTCCAAGGGGGTGCAGGTCGGATCCCTGGTCAGGGAACTAAGATTCTACACGCCTAGTGGCCAAACCACCCCCCCCCCCAAAACATTAAACAGAAGCAATATTGTAATAAATCCAATGAAGACTTAAAAAAAATAAAAGGATGGCTTTAGAACTATAAGTAATCCAAACCCATACTTTTAGTGATGAAGAAGCTGAGATCTCGAGGCAGAATGTCCTGTTGAAGGTTGTAAAGAACATTTTATAAGAAAACATAGTCTTGACAAACCAGTAACTTATGCCATTCTTTCTAAAAGTTAACTTCCTAGAAGATGAGGATTCATCGAGTTAAATCCAAACATTGAGATTTGCTTCCTGAACAGGAAACATAACACAGAGTAAGCCTGCCACCGTGTGGTGTGCGCCAAAACTCATCATTAAATGCTTATTCCCATTTACTGTGTTTGCTTCTAGTTTATTTAACCAACCTAGATTTGATGAATGCTTTTGATAAGAAATGCACACTCAGCTCTGTCCATGCTATAGGTTTAAGTAATTTTTAATTTCAGGATACATTTCTTCATCCAATTCTAAAAACCACTGCAATATTTCTGATCCTGCTACAGGGGTGACCAAGTTTTAAAACGTGGCCTAGGCATTCTCACAAGAGGATTACTTACTTTGGTGTTCACAAACAAACAGATTTAACAACTAGGAAGATTTATCTCAGTCTACTCCACCTGAGGCAGAAAGCCGACTCACTAGAAAAGACCCTGATGTTGGGAAAGATTGAAGGCAGGAGGAGAAGGAGACAACAGAGGATGAGATGGTTGGATGGCATCACCAACTCAATGGACTTGCGTTTGAGCAAACTCTGGGAGATGATGAAGGACAGGGAAGCCAGGCGTGCTACAGTCCACAGGGTCACAAAGAGTCAGACACAATTTAGCAAGGGAACAACAACAACAACTCAGAAGTGAATCGATGAGCCAGATTAGAAGACAGAATTCCCGATCAGGCAATGGGGATTTCTAAAGACTCTCTGAATATGGATAAAACATCCCTAGGAAGAATGAGTGTCAGAATTTAGACAGAGTTCACCATTTCCTAGAGTTTTAGCAATATACGAGCTTTATATGTTGTAACTCGCCAGGCAGACATTTCCCTGCCCCCTCCCTGCATTTATCAAAATAAAAGTGATATCTAAAAAATGATATTCAAAGTTGTTTAGAACTTTCTTGGTGGTACAGTGGGTAGGAATTGAGCTGCCAATGCAGGGATTGATCCCTGGTCTGGGAAGATCCCACATGCCTTAGAGCAACTAAGCCCATGCATCACATATACTGAAGCCTGCACGCCCTAGAGCCAGCGAGCGACAACTACTGAGCCCACGAGCTGCAACTTCTGAAGCCTGTGTCCCTAGAGCAAGTGCTCCGCAGAAGAAGCCACGGAAACGAGGAGCCTGAGCACCGGAGTTAGCGAGGAACCCCCATGTGCCACAACTAGAGAAAGACCCAGCACAGCCAAAAATGAATAAATAAGATTATTACAAAACCTATTCTCTGTGAATAATGCTAACTTCTCTATGAGAAAAACAAATGATAACCATTTCCATGTGTATATCTGACCATAATCTAATCTGAGAGGTCCTCAATTTTTTACTAAAAGGATATTTGTGCAAAACTGACAGAAAATATTATACTGAAGGAAAACATTAGATGTATTACCACTAAAGATAGCATGGATTAAAAAAAAAGCCACAAATGTTTCTGTACCTCTCCCATGGACAGATGGAGTTTGTGAATCCTCGCTTGGAAACTGGATAGGCTTATGATTTGCTTGTAACCAATAAAACGCAGAAGAGGCCTACTGTGATTTCTCAGGCTGGGTTAGAAAGGGTGATGCAGCTACCTACTTGTTCCGTGGAACTCTGGCTCTTGGAACAAATCAAATGATGGAATGAAATACAGAAGGCAGAAACATTCAAATCCATGCTTACATGTCAATACATGAATTAGACTACAATAGAGGTGATATTTAAGTTAGCCAGGAAAAAAAAGATAGCTTATTCATTAAATAGTATTTATTCAACTCATCTAAGTTGTTGATTTTATTGGCATAAAGTTGTCCATAATATTCTCCTCATCAAAGCGTATGAGTCAGTTCTAATGAGGTGGATTAATAGGCACCAAGAGCCTATTATACAGAATGAAGTAAGTCAGAAGAGAAAGACAAATATATATTAACACAGATATATGGAATCCAGAAAGATGAACCCATTTGCAGGGCAGCAATGGAGACGCAGACATAGACAACCCAGACTTGTGGACACACAGCAGGGAAGGAGAGAGTGAGACGAGAGGAGAAAGAAGCATGGAAACATATACAGTACCACGTGTAAATAGCTAGCCAGTGGGAATTTGCTCTATGACTCGGGGAACTCAAACCAGGGCTCTGTAACAACCTAGAGGGGTGGGATGGGGTGGGAGGGAGGTTCAAGAGGGAAGGGGCATATCTATACCTATCGCCGATTCATGTTGATGTATGGCAGAAACCAATGCAACATTGTAAAGCAATTATCCTTCAATTAAAAATAAATCAAAAAATTTTTTCATCAGTCCTCTTCATGTCTGAAATCTACAGTGATGTCTCTTTTTTCATTCCTCATAATTTTGTTTTTCCTTCATCAGTCTTATCAGCAATTGACTTTATTAATCTTTTCAACTTTCTCAATTTTCTGTTTTTTCCATTTAATTGATTTCCATTCTTCTTTTATTATTCCTGCTACTTATTTTGTATTTAGGCTGCTTTTCTTTTTTTCTCTCGAGATTGGCACTCAAATCACTGATTTGTACATCTTTCTTTCTTTTCTAATATAAGCATTTAAGTGTAAGAGTTTTCTAAGGCTTTTGCTGTAACCCACAAATCCTAATATATTGTATTTCATTTGGCTCAAAATATTTCCTAATTTCTTTTGCAATTTCTGAGGTGGTCCATGGCTTTTTTAGAAGTATGTTACTTATTTATTTTCCATTAAAAATGCATTTATTTATTTTTGGCTGTGCTGGGTCTTCATTGCTGCGCAGGCTTTTCTCTAGTTGCAGCAAGCAGGGGCTACTCTTCGTTGTGGTGCATGGGCTTCTCATTGCGGTGGCTTCTCTTGTTGCTGAGCACAGGCTCTGGGGCTTGTGGCCTTCTGTAGCTGCGGCTTGCAGGCTCACAAGCACAGTCCCAGAAGTTGTGGTGCTGGGGCTTAGTTACTCCTCAGCAGGTGGGAACTTTCTAGATCTGGGATCAGACTCGTGTCTCCTGCACTGGCAGGCAGATTCCTATCCACTGCACTCCCAGGAAAGTCCCAGAAGTGTGTTATTTAATTTCCAAAAATGCAGGGGGGCGCTTTTCTACTATTGGCCCATTACTTTCTTATTGCTATTCAATCGCTGTGTTGTGTCCAACTCTCCTGTGACCCCACGGACTGTAGCCCCGACAGGGTCCTCTGTCCACGGGGTTTCCCAGGCAAGAATACCGGGGTGGGTTACCATTTCCTTCTCCAGGGAATCTTCCCGACCCAGGGATTGAACGATGGCTGGTGGATTCTTTACCACTAACCACCTGGAATGCTACCTTAATTCCCCTGTGGTCACACTAAGGAGTATACTCAGTGTGATTTCAATTCTTTTATCATCTTTTTCTTGGCCGCAAGGCACAACTTGTGGGATCTTAGTTCCCAGAGCTGGGAGTGAACCCAGGCCCTCAGCAGTGAAAGTGCAGAGTCCTAACCACTGGACCACCAGGCAAGCCCCCAGTTCTTCTATAATTATTGAGACTTTTCTAATAGCCCACCATACGGGCTATGTGGGTGAGTGTTCTGTGCTCCTTCCCTTGGTCCCCATGTAATTATTGTGCACACTGACAAGACCGCATTCTGCTCCAAAGTGGCAAATAGGATCCAGGGAGAAGCAGGCTCCCTGCTAGGAAACAGACTGCATGCTGCCTTGAAGGAATCAGACCCCAACTCAGAAAATAAGAACATGACCCCTCTGGTTGTTACCACATTTGTCTTCTGATTCAGGGTCTCCTGTTGTCATTCTGCTTGGTTCCATGGAAACTCAGAGAGATGATGCAAAATAAGCGCGCTATTTTTAAAAATTCAGAGAACAAAAAATGAGCCCTTGAAAATATTTTTAAAAATCATAGATGAAACCAAAAAATATAACAGAAGGGTTAAAAGATAATGTTGAAGAAAACTTTCGGGAAGTAGAGTGAAAAGGTAAAGGTGTAAGGGACCGTCCTGGTGGTCCAGTGGTTAAGACTCCGAGCTTCCCCTTCAGGGAACGTGGGTTCCATCCCTGGTCAGGGACCTAAGATTCCCAGTGCCATGTGGTGCAGCCAAAAAAAAAGCAAAGGTGTAGAAAAGGAAATATTTCTTTAAATTAGAGAATAAGTCAGAGCTCAACTACTAAATAATAGGATTTCCAGCAAGAGACATAAAAACTGGAGAGGAGAATCAAGAAGATGTCCCAGAACTGAGAGTGACTTACTTCTAGGAGTAGGTAGCAGAGAGAAAGACCTGCTAAGTTTCCAACGTAATGGATGAAAAGAGACTCACATCAAGACACATGATTACGAAATCTTAGAATTCCTGGAACAAAGAGAAGATTTTATGAATCTCCAGAGAAAAAAAAGTCACACTTAATGGATCAAGGTCACACTTAATGGATCAAGAGTCAGTCTGGTTTCAGGTTCTCAACAGTGACAGTGGATGCCGGAACACAAAGAAGCAATGCCTTCAAAGTTCTAAGAAGGGGGACTTCCCTGGTGGTCCAGTGGTTAAGACTCTGTGCTTCCAATGCAAGGGGCATAGGTCTGATCCCTGATCAGAGAACTAAGATTCCACATGCCATAATATGTGGCAAGAAAAAGAAAAAAAAAAACAAAAAACAAAAATACAAAGTCCTGAGAGGAAATAATTCCATCCTAGACTTTCATACCTATTGACACACAGTCAAATGGGTTGCTAGAGTAAAATAAAGAGTTTCAGAGATTCAAGGTCTCATAAAATGGTACCTCCCACTCATCCAAGAAAACGTGCTCCATCAAGACAACAGAGTGACCCAAGAAAGAGGAAAACCTAGAATCCAAAGCAGAGGATCAACACTGGAGTGAGGTCAAGGGGATCTCACAGAGGATGTGCGGACCATGTGGAGAGCGACCCATTTCAACCGAGGTGGCATTACTTAAGAGGCTCAGAGAGGGCTGCTCCCATCAAGCTCTCTGCAGCCATCAGGCTCTCTTTACCTGGAGGAAAATGCTCCCAGGCCACCCTGGCTCAGATTTGCGTCTGTATCTGCTAGGCCTTGAATGCATGCTGATGAAGTCTTTCCCCTCTTCTCTCCCTGCCCCGCAGCCAGGATCAGCTGAGGACACTCCCTGAGGACACATGCCAAGAGGTATTCTGATTCGCCAGCTCCTGAGAACGAAAACTACAGAGTGTCCATTCCCAGCGACCACGGATAACCAGTACTGGCCCACACGTAAGGCCTGCCAGCTACCCCAACCACAATGAGTCGTGTGCTTCCCAAGAAGGGCTGTGCCTACCAGCTGCCCCAGAAGGGGCTCTTACAAACCTCCCAAGGGAGCTCAAGTCAGGTTCAGAAACTCCATAGCTCATCTTTCCCTGGGAGCCCTCATCTGTGTTCCTTGTTAGTGAGATCTGCACTTGTTTCATAAACTAGTGTAGATATCACGTATGATACAGGCGAGGGGCTTAATCGATGACAACTCTTTTTTAAAAAACCTCAGTTTAGGAAGATGTTTCCTTTGAGGTGTGAGTACGTATATGAGTGACTATGCTGTGTGTGTTCAAGGTTGCACATACAAAGCCCAATGAGGGTAAAGCAACGTCAATTTGCATCTGCCCAGGTAACAAGGCTTCCAGAGAGGGCAATTTTCACATTCTTGCAGGAAAAAACTGAGACGTGACAAGGTCCCAGAAGCTTCTGAGCTATGGCAGAATCAGAGGTTTTATATCTCTTACATCATTTTATATATAATTTATACCTCTTCTATTTTTTTTTAATTTTACTATGGAAAAATTCAAATGTATGCAAAATGCAAAGACTAATACAGTATACCCCCGATCTACCTAGCTTCAACAATTTTCAATTTATGACCAATCTTGTTATATTTATATTCCAAGCCACCTCTTCTCCTTTGACAAGCAAATCTCAGAGTCACATAATTTCTCCTGCATTTTAGTATTATACTTCTTACAGCCTTCTCAATATTTAATAAATTCTTATTTAAAATAATTACAGAAGATAATTAGGTAGACAACTAGGTATATGGACTAACTAGTATATGATTAGATACATGTACCAACATGGAGAAATCACAGAAACACTGTTAGATGAAATAAATAAGTTACAGATATCACAATTACATTTTAAAAAAGACCAAACCAAACAAAAATAAATGATAAAATAGACGTGTGCTCCAAAATACATAAGCATATCACAGAAAGATAACTGCAAAAATGTACATCGAACAGTGGATTCTAATGATCTGTGAGAAGGGGAGTAGTGATTTGGGGGTTGAACTTAGGAACTTCACCTCGTAGACTTTTATATTGTTTGACTCTCATACAGAAAAATATATTCATCATCACTTATATAATACTTTTTAATAAAAAGAAGAAAATCAAAGTAAATACTTTGCTGCTTGCTGCCCAGAGTGACAGGAAGTCATCTGGGAAATGGAGAAAAGTCTCAAGTGCTGATTGGAGCTTCTGAGAAGTGACCTTCCACACTCCTTCCTAATCAAGTGATTTTTTTCCTGCCAACTAAAAATACACTCTCCAGTTCAGGAAATGTGGCTGATTGAATAGCAGCTGCTGCCAACGACCTACTTTGCATATTAAAACAACCTTGGAAGAAAAGTAGCAAAACCTCCCTGTCATCAGTTCCTGTTTGGACCAGGGCTCAAGCTCATCACACACGTCTCTCTTGGCTTCCACATTAGCCTTCCTGAGTTTTTCCCAAGACAGCCTCTGGCCACTGTGTCTTTTCCCCCTGTAGTGTCAGGAAACTTCCTGCAAATATTGTAAAAGCAGAAGCTGAAGGAGTTTGAGTGCAAAGCTAACATTCTTCGGATCTTTCTCACAGTTTCAAAAAGCAGATCACCCACTGCTGTTTCCTTTTCCTGTGTGTTTTTTAAGTGACAAAGATCCACTGCCAAGATACTATTTCTGTTCAGAGCCGGCGAGAGAGAGCAAAGAGACATAGGCACAAAAATTTCCCCCAGCTCCACCATGGTGGAGAGATGGGTGTTTTCAGTAAAATGGAAACTAGAAACATGGAAAAGGTCTGGAAGATGAGCTGTACTCTAAATGTAAAACACAAGTCAGCCAAAGTGATAATAACTCAAAGTACAATGTGTAATGCTAAATACAGACATTAAATAATCTACAATATTATACTCTATATCTAATTCTATTATATGATATCCTAGTCTCCATAAGCATGGGTAATGTTGACCTCTCCCATTCATAAAGCATGCAGATGCATTTTGAAAGATTTACTTTTTTTAATCAGGGAATTCTCTGGTCCAGTGGTTAGGATGCTTTCACTCCCAAGGGCCCAGATTCGAGCCCTGGTCAAGAAACCAAGATTCCACATGCTGAGCAGTGCAGCCAAAAAAAAAAAACAAACAAACCTGATAGACTATACAGAGCACTGCTCATAGCTGCTCAATAAAGTGATGCATTGAACCTGTTATGTGGCAGCTGGGATGGCAGAGGAATCTGGGGGAGAATGGTTACATGCATATATCTGACTGAGTTCCTTTGCTCTCCACCTGAAAATATCACAACATTGTTAGCCACCTACACAGCAATGTAAAATAAAAAGTTATAAAAATCACATTATCTTTATAGAATATTGAAGCAGAATGAAATTCAGAGATGACCTAGTCCTACCTTTTTGGTTTACAGATTCGAAAACTGGGGTTCAGAAAGATTAAGTAACTGACCCAAGGCAACACAGATAAGAAGCAGCAGATCTGGGGCTCGAATTCAGATCTCTAGTTCGTCAACCTGTCTTCTTCCTACTATATGAAGGTGCCTCATGATTCCAGGGTCACTCTTCTGCTCTCTCTCATTTGCTAGACAGCAAGCAAGAATTACTGCAGCATTTCCTCTGATTTCTTATCTTTGGACTTGACTACCGAGCTACTTAAGCAACCAAGAATGAGCACTTGGGGGGGGCATGCCCACAGCATTGTGTGTGTGTGCGCATGCTCGCGCGCACACATATACACACACACACACTGTTAATTCTCGTTAAAGACAATCTTGGAAGAAAGCATGTGCTATAAGAAGACAACCTTCTACCGGGGAGTGCTGGGAAATACAGTAGACACTGCTGCCCACCGAACACTATTCTCACTTCCTTCTTGCTTAGAATGATGCAACTTTATTCAGCTATTGAGAAATAGAGACAGTATGTTTAGAGGTGAACCCTGCCTGGCCAAACCAAGTCATTTCATTCTCTCAGACAACGAGATATTAGAGAGAACGGACTGGGAGGCTTTGGGGGAATATTTCCTTTCTGATAAAAGGAAGGTGTGGTACCTCTCACCACACACACAGCCCATGCAGGACCACAGTAGCCACAACCACAGACTCACAAAAGAACAAAACAACAGTACCCTCAACAACACAGTGCTGCCTAGGTTTCTGATTTTTCCCAGTTGCTTCCTCCTATTAAATACAGCAGCCTGATGATACCAGTCATCACAATAAGACGCTTGCCATTTACAAAGCACTTCCTCGGTGAGTAACACGATGTGATAAAAGAGAAAGAGATGAATTATAAACCTCAGCAAGATCATGAGCGAATTATTTATCCCGTCTGAGCCTGTTTCTTCGTTGATAAGATGAGAGAATCACAACCCCCAGCTTGGTTCCTGACATTTTAATGAAAGAATGTGCCTGAAAGCAGAGTTGTCACCCGTTATGAGAGCCAAATCACTGACGCTCCAGATCCAAATCAGGATCTGCTACAGAAGCAAGGGCTTCTGACTGGCCAATGTTTTGAAAATTCTATTTTCCGGGGGCATCATTTCTAGTGGGAAAAACATAGTGACACTGTTCAGGAAAAAAGAAATTAAGAAAGCTGCTTAATCATCCTTAATTTTAACTACATTAATACAGCTTTATAATTTTTTAATAAAATTTTAAACTTCTAATTTTAATATAGTAGAAGTAGTTCAGTCACTGAGTCATGTCTGACTCTTTGCGACCCTATGGACTGCAGCACGCCAGGCTTCCTTGTCCATCACCAATTCCTGGACCTTGCTCAAACTCATTTTTATATATATGCATATATTTATGGTGGCCCAGATGTTACAGAATCTGCCCCCAATGCTGGAGACTTGGGTTTAACCCCTGGGTTAAACCTGGAGAAGGGAATGGCAACCTACTTCAGGATTCTTGCCTGGAGAATTCCATGGACAGAGGAGCCTGGTGGGCTACAGTCCATGGGGTTGCAAAGAGTCAGACACAACTAAGTGACTAAACACTTTCACATATAAGATAAACCATAAAATTATATGTCTATAATAATTATATATAATTTTATATATTTAAATATATATTATCTATATATAGGTTTGCTTTCAACACTTTAGACCTATTTTTTAAGACTGTTTTAATCCTACTTAGGCAGTTCTTTAGCACATATGATTCCAAGCAAACCAAAGAATCTTCAGGCACCAGAAACACAGGGAGGCATGAGCTGAAAAAAAAGGTCCATTTCTCAGCTTTCTGCATGGAAGGGATCTGAGATCCTGAGAGGAAGAGTAGGAGAGAAGCAGCTGAACACGACCCGGGTCCGAGCCGGGCGCCCGCCCTCCTGCCTACGGAGCCTGAGCGGCAGAGACCCGGAGCTGCGCCGGGGCCCCGAGTGCAGAGCTGAAGGGCGGCGGGCATCCTGGCGACACCGCCGGGGCAGGGGGCCGCGCTCCGGGAGCCCCGGCGCCGGGGGCGGGGCTCAGAGGCGGCCCCGCCCCCGCCCCCCGGGGAAGGAAGCCGAAAAAGGGGAAGCGGCCCCATCCTCTCACACTATACCAGCGTCTCTGGACTGAAAGCCGCTGGCCCGGGAGGACCACCCAGAGGGGCAGCTTTGGGCCGCAGCCTAGTAACTCTGAGGTAACTGTCATTTTTACGCTTCTACCCCTGGCCTGAGGAGTGAACACAGGGCGTCTCATTTTCCTCCACGGGGCAGCTGAAATCTGTTCCTGGGCCTGAGACGCCCCCTTCCCCTGTTCCAGCCAAGGTTTCCTGGGACTTATGGCGGGGACAAGTCTTGGTCTTAACACTTGAGATTCTTCAAAAACGTGTGTCCTGTTCTGGAGGTGATTTACCTCGGTAAGCCACTGGAGGAAACCACTTCGCCCCGAGCGGTTCCTTTGTCTGCAGTCAGCAGGATTTATAAACAGGCACGGTTAACAGGGTGGGAGCTTGGTCCTGGGGGCGGGGTGGTTCCAAAGGCTGCAGAAGGCACCACCAGCCCCCTGCCCGCTTCTCTCAGGGCACTGACCCCGGGATAACTTCCCCTTGGGGTTTAGGCTTCCAGGTGGACACCAGAGGCTCAGAGCCACGGACCAGCAAGAATCGAAGACACCCTTCAGTCACTGCTACTCAACCAGGTTTGTCTAACGGAAGTGGGTTCTGCCTCCTTGCCTTAACTACCAAGGAATGGGAGCTGACGTCCCATGTTTTCAGGGGGAGACCCTGGTCTCTTCTCTGTATCAGGCACCCCCACCCCGACCCCCAGAGATAGGTTAGCTGATGTTGACTCACACAGCCCTGCTTCCCTGCCCTTTCAAAGCCCAGACCTGGGTTTGAAAGATGACACTGTGGACATTACCTTGGGTGTAGAGGCCCTTCTCCCTTGACCCACATGGATTTCTGTTCCTTCCGACGAGTGCACCTGGCCTTTCTCCCCTAGGGTCTGCCAGCGGCCGCCATGGGGTCTGTGAGCTCCCGAAGTCACAAGGCGGAAGCCCAGGTGGTGATGATGGGCCTGGACTCGGCCGGCAAGACCACGCTCCTGTACAAACTGAAGGGCCACCAGCTGGTGGAGACTCTGCCCACCGTGGGTTTCAACGTGGAACCCCTCGAGGCCCCCGGGCAGGTGCGCCTCACCCTCTGGGATGTCGGGGGACAGAGCCCGCTCAGGGCCAGCTGGAAGGACTACCTGGAGGGCACGGCCGTCCTCGTGTTCGTGCTGGACAGCACAGACGAGGCCCGCTTGCCCGAGGCGGTGGCTGAGCTCACGGAGGTCCTGGAGGACCCCCACCTGGACGGCGTCCCCCTCCTGGTGCTGGCCAACAAGCAGGACGCACCCCACACCCTGCCGCTGCCCAAGATCCGAGACAGGCTGGGCCTGCGGAGGTTTCCGGGGCTCTGCTGGGAGCTGCGGGCCTGCAGTGCCCTCACCGGCGAGGGGCTGCCTGAGGCCCTGGGGACCCTGAGGCGTCTCCTGAGCTACCGCAGCCCCCCGAGTCTCCAGGTGGGTGCAGGGGGCGGCCGCCGGGAGACCTGAGAGCCTCGATCCGGGCAGAGCAGCCTGTCTTCTCTGCTCTTACAGACTGGAACACCAGCTAATCCTGGACGGAACCTCAAGATCTGTTTATCAAACAAGGAACCCTCCTAGGCTCAGACACAGTATTTAAGTCTTTGGACTTATTGTCACTGGTGTTTATGTTGCAAATCAGCTACTCTTGGAATAATGATACTCTAAGTGTTCCAGGTGGTTCAGCAGCAAAGAATCTGCCTGCAATGCAGGAGACGTGGGTTCAATCCCTGGGTCGTGAAGATCCCTTGGAGAAGGGAGTGGCAACCCACTCCAGTATTCTTGCCTGGAGAATCCCGTGGGCAGAGGAGCCTGGCGGGCTACAGTCCATGGGCTCTCAAGAGAATCGGACATGACTTACCAACTAAACAACAACAAAGAAAAAAAACCTCAACATAATTCGTTTAGTAACTCATCATTACCACGTGTGAACTGAAAAACTAAGAACAAGTGGCTGCAGAATAATTAACACCTAAATTCACAGAGGGAAAGAGGTTTCAAAATCAGATCAGAATATCAGACTTGAACATGTTCATGATCTTATGAATGATTGTTCTTAGTAGCCCCCTAAATCATCCCAAGTGCCACCACCCTCTGAGAGCAAGCAGTCCGGGCCAGCAGGGTCAAGTCTGCTTCCAAAGGATCTCGGGTTAGAAGTTGGCTGGGCACTCAGCCCCGGACAGAGGCCGGGAGCTTGGACCTTCCAAAATCAATCACCTTCTCTGACCCTGACTCGTTATTCTCTGGAGGAGGGCGTGACAACACTCCAGTATTCTTTCCTGGAGAATCCCATGGACAGAGGAGCCCAATGGGCTACAGTCCCTAGGGTTGCAAAGAGTCAGACATGACTGAAGCGACTAAGCATGAATGCACGAATGCATAGCCCTTCTCCAACTTTTTGTTATCCTGTGCTGGTCTTTTTCTAGAATCCTTCATTGTTTTCTGTTTTCCTTCTCTTTCTTCTCCTTGTATAGATTCCCTTAAAGATCAGATTAATCAGTTTCATTCATCCATTTATTCATTCACTTAATCAAAAATATGTCGAGCATGGAATTTGTGGCAAAGGGCAGTGAGTTTTAGATATGAAGCGGGGCCTCCAGATGGGAGGCGTGAATTCTGAAGATATGTATAGCAGCAATGCACCTCTCACTATTTACAGTGAAAGAGGAAGTTGAACATAGCATCCTAGAAGGGTTTTCAGGTGATTTTTACCTAGGAGCCATGAAGCTCCTGAAATTATTTGCAAAAAGATCAGAAACTTTCATTAGATTTTCAAAGGCACCTGTGACTCCCTAAGGTAAGAAGCACCAATCTGGTCTTATCCTTCAACCCAGGAATACTTCCTATAATCTGAGTTTTTTAATAGCAAGCTGCTTCCATTTGGTACCTGCTCTCATGTTAAACAGCTCTAAATGTTGGATATTCTTTCCCTCTTGGGCTTCTGTCAGCCTCCTAAGAGCTCCTGACAGTGGCTCTGCCCTCTGTGGGGTGACACATGACAACTGGCCCTCGACACCCCTCTGATGTCTGAGAGGCCCCGCTACCCAAAGTCTCCCCTTCTAACATCAGCTTAGATGTGCCTGGTTTTTTCCGCCTCTTGCCAGTTGATGTGTTTCAAGACTTCCTGTGTTGGACACAGGAAAGTACAAAGATGCAAAGACAAAGGGAACAAGGCCTCCAGGCTCAGGGTGCTCTGGGTGGGGAAGCAGAGGACATGATTCCCATGAAGGTGAGGATGGGAGCTTACTGTTTACTGCGCATGTACTGGGCCCGGTTCTGTGCTCAGTCCCTTACAAGAGATGATCTCTAAGTCTACCAATTCTGCCAAGTAGGTATCTTTCCCATTTTACAGAATTAGACACTGAGGCCTGGAGAGGTTGTGACTTGCTTAAGGCATGGCTCTTAAGTGACACTTCTGGAATTTGAACCAGATGTTCTAGCCCTTGATGATGCCTGCATTCTTCCATGACATTGTGCTTCTAGGAGGTTTAAGCCGAGGTTGACATCTGATTGGCAGATGAGATGGGGGAGCAGTCTAATCAGAGGAAAGAGATTGTTTGGAGGCATGAGGGACAGTGTAGGAAGGACAAATAAGCCAAAAAAAAAAAAAGAAAGAAAGAAAAAAAACTGAAACAGGAGGTTGGGGGTGAGAGGTGGTATGTATTATAACAGGAAACAAAACTGAAAGGAGGGACTTTCCTGCTGGTCCGGTGGCTAAGACTCCACGCTTCCAATGCAGGGGGCCCAGGTTCAATCCCTGGTCAGGGAACTAGATCCCACATGCTGAAACTATGACCTGGCATAGCCAAATAAATGAATAAATGCTACATTTTTTTTTTAATGGAGAGAAATTTTAGATCCAAGTTGAGAAGCCTTCCTTGGTGGTTCAGATGGTAAAGAATCTACCTGCAATGTGGGAGAGCCAGGTTCCATCCCTGGGTTGGGAAAATCCCCTGGAGAAGGAAATGGCAACCCACTCCAGCGTTCTTGCCTGGAGAATTCCATGGACAAAGGAACCTGATGGGCTACAGTCCAGGGAGTTGCCAAGAGTCAGACATGACTGAGTGACTAACACACACACATGAGAAGGCTTAGACTTTCATAATCAGGAGTTGGTCTCAGAGAAGTGAAACTGTCTGGCTTCCATTTAAGAGGCTAATTTAGTGGCAGTGTAGGGGTGAAATAAAGAGAAGCGGGAACAGTGGGAATGGAGAGGCAGGGAATCCCAGTGGATGCCCATTGTAGTCACAGAGGAGGGGAGAGGAAGACAAGAACACTGAGAGCCATTTCTAAGAGAAAAGGCTGAGAGCGGAAGAACTTGAAGACACTCAAGGTTTTGCGCCTATGTAGCAGGTGGGATTGGAATGAACTGAGAAGGTGGACACGGGAGGCGCAGGTTGCAAAGGGGTCAGACCCGCTGGGCTCTGCTGGGTCTGAATGTGTTTATAGCTCTGTTCACACTGTGTCATTATCTGCAGACCCTGGGGCACCTGGGACCCCCTGGAGGTATCTGCTGGTTTCTGTTCATGGAAGCTCATCTCCGCATGTGATTTGTCCTGTTTTTATTGTGAGCTCATCTTCAGCAGGGTGTGCTTTTCCTGTGTGACTGCCTTGTGCTCTGGGTTGTGACAGGGTTTCTACACAGAGGGGTTTCCCATTAGCTGTCTACTAGATGCTGGGGCTTTCGATTGTTTGAGACCAGATATTATGTTAGTTTCCCTGCTTGGGGCTCACAGACTGCCCAGGCAGTAGCAATCTGAACTCCCCACTCGTTCACAGCCCAGGCCCTCCCTGGAGATGCAGTTTCTGACAGGCGACTGTTTTTCTTTGCATTCATATCCCAAGATAGACCATTTGCTTCCACACGCCTGGCTGAGCTGGTGAGCAGACTTTTCCAATCCCCTTTTAAGAGAGGGGTGCCACTTTAATGCTCTTGCTTTTCTGTTGAGCTCAGAGCAAAATTTTCTCCCCTCCAAACAAGAGTGAGGCCACATCTCCCATCCCCATGCAGATGCGATGACCATAGACCGGTCCCTAAAACCTAGGTTTGGCTTCTCTAAGATGCTCCTGGACTCCAGGCTTCACTAAACTGCTTTGGCTATAGGTTTCCCCCTTCATTTCTGCCACTTGGATTTCCCTTTTTTTTTTTAATGTTCAATGATAGCCTATATTAAAACATTATTTCTGACTATAATTTACCCGAATACTTATGACTCCATAAGTATTGGAAACAGTGACGGACTTTATTTTTAGGGGCTCCAAAATCACTGCAGATGGTGACTGCAACCATGAAATTAAAAGACCCTTGCTCCTTGGGAGAAAAGTTAGGACCAACCTAGACAGCACATTAAAAAGCAGAGATATTACTTTGTCGACAAAGGTCTGTCTAGTACAAGCTATGGTTTTTCCAGTAGTCACGTATGGATGTGAGAGTTGGACTATAAAGAAAGCTGAGCCCCAAAGAATTGATGCTTTTGAACTGCAGGGTTGCAGAAGACTCTTGAGAGTCCCTTGGACTGCAAGGAGATCCAACCAGTCCATCCTAAAGGAGATCAGTCTGAATATTCATTGGAAGGACTGATGTTGAAGCTGAAACTCCAATACTTTGGCCACCTGATGTGAAGAGCTGACTCATTTGAAAAGACCCTGATGCTGGGAAAGATTGAAGGCGGGAGGAGAAGGGGACGACAGAGGATGAGATGGTTGGATGGCATCACTGACTTACTGGACATGAGTCTGAGTAAACTTCGGGAGTTGATGATGGACAGGGAGGCCTGGCGTGCTGCAGTTCATGGGGTCACATAGAGTCGGACACGACTGAGTGACTGAACTGAACTATGACTCCATAGTGGAAAAGGGTCCATCTGCTGTGTTGGTAGGCACCTGCCAGGGTCCCAGGAAAGGCTGAGAGGAGACCAGGATGGCCTAGGGCACACAGGTGGTGGCTGGCTTTGCCTTCTCCAGGTCTCGCATCTTTCCCCCTGCTTCCATTCCAACCACAGCGGCTCTGGAGGGAGGGTGGAACCCCATCTTCTTTTCTTTTTTTAAATTTTATTTGTTTATTTGGCTGCTCTGGGTCTTAGTTGTAGCATGTGGGATCTAGCTCCCTGAGCAGGCATCGAACCTGGGCCCCCTGCACTGGGAGCTGAGAGTCCTAGCCACTGGACCACCAGGGAAGTCCCCCCATCTTCTTTTAGAACCTTCCCTGAAGACCACAGGGTAGCTGGCCTTGCCCACTGGAAGCAAGAGTGGCAACAGGTCAACGCTGGCCGGTAGGACTGGGGATTCTACTCTCCTGGCCGCTGGCAACTGGGAGGTGGGGCAGTCTGTGGCCAGTAGGATGGCCTCAGCCCCTGCCTTCCCTCCTGAGTCAGGCCAGAGCCCACCAAGGACATGGAGGGGGCAGACAGAGGGGCTTCCCTCCTGCTCTTGTGCTCAGATACACATATGGACATATACATGTACTTACATCACAGAGCTACAGCACAGGGGACCTTAGGAAAAAAACAAATTGTGCCTTCTGTTTTATTTTGTTGTTTAAAAGGTCTTCTCATTATGGAAGAGGTATTTTGCGTGTTTCAAATCACCCACACCTTTCAGATCCATCTGCCTTCCATTAACCCATGAGCAGGAGTAAGGAGGTGCAGGAGCTGATGTGGCTGAAAAGCACGTGTCTATTGCCTTCTTATATATAAATGAATTTTTTCTTTCTGCAAACACTGTGTACAGTGAGGTTTATTTCACGTTGGAGAGCCGATTACCCCTTTGAATATGGGTTGAGTTTCTCCCTCTCTGACTCACTGATTTTTATTTTATTTATTTATTTATGGCTGTGCTGGGTCTTCCTTGCTGTGCAGGCTTCTCGCCAGTTGTGTGAGTGGGGGTCACCCTCTAGTTGCGGTGCACGGGCTTCTCTAGTTATGGAACATGGGCTCTAGAGCACAGGCTCAACGGTTGTGGCTTCGTTGGTCCAAGACAGGTGGGATCTTCCCAGACCAGGGATCGAGCCCGTGTCTCCTGCACTGGCAGGCAGATTCTTTACCAATGAGTCGTCAGGGGAGCCCCTCTGACTCGGATTCTGATGTTTCTCCCTCCCCTCTTGGACAGAAGCGATCCTTCAATGAAAGCTGCAAACCATGGGAGTTGGGTTTTGGTTTGGTTCTGCTGAGTTTCAGGTTGCGTCTGTCCATCCTCACGGATCTCCTCACTCGCCTCCTCCCTGTGGGGCTGGGGACAGCTGTGTCCTCTAAAGTGGGGCAGGCCCCCCTCCTGAGCACATGGGTGAGCCGGGACCTTGCCTTCCTTCTCATCCTCCACCACCTGAAGCATTCCAGCTGCAACCTCAGGTCATGCAGTGCTGCTGCTGCTGCTGCTGCTAAGTCGCTTCATTCGTGTCCGACTCTGCGCGACTGCATAGACGGCAGCCCACCAGGCTCCCCCATCCCTGGGATTCTCCAGGCAAGAACCCTGGAGTGGGTTGCCATTGCCTTCTCCTCATGTAGTGCAGTTGCCTTGATAAAGACTCATCTTCCTTCAGAGTCCACCTGATGCAACTCAAGACCAGCGGGGCCCCGCACAGAAGCCCCTGCCCTGCAGACAGACAGATGCAAGTCAGACAGCAGGAATGATGAGCCTGTTTAGGCCACGCCTCTCGCTGCAGAGGCTGAGCCAAGATGGGAGAGTCTCTGAGTGAGCGGGAGGAAGATCCCCCGGAGGAGGGCATGGCAACCCACTCCAGTGTTCTCGCCTGGAGAATCCCAAGGACAGAGGAGCCTGGTGGGCTACAGTCCAGAGGGCCACAAACAGTTAGACACTGAAGCGACTTAGCACATTGTACACTTTGAGCGGGGCTTCTGCGTGTAAAAGGACAACGTCATGACCCAAGCAGAAAAAGATCAAAATTCCGTGGGCCTAATCCTTTGGCCACCTGATGAGAAAAGCCAACTCATTTGAAAAGTCCCTGAGGCTGGGAAAGATTGAAGGCAGAAGAAGGGGACGACAGAGGATGAGATGGTTAGATAACATCACCGACTCAATGAACAGGAGTCTGAGCAAACTCCGGGAGACGTGAAGGACAGGGAAGCCTGCCATGCTGCAGTCCATGGGGTTGCAAAGAGTTGAATACGACTTAGTGACTTAACAACAACTATTCTGCCTGGGGAGAAATTCTATTAAACCAGGATTCCAAACTCTTCAAGGAAGTCATGGGCAGAGGTGCCCCCTTCTACCACTTGGAAGACAAGATTGAGTTCTCCGGGTCGATCAGGTGATCCCCAGGAATCAAGAGCTCTGGGCGGTGGGGCGGAGAAGCCGGCTGGCTGTTAGGTTCTGTCACAGCCACGGGTCACAAGGTTTTTACACAAGCTTCGGGGTGGACCCATCACACACCCTTCCTTCCCCTCAGAAAGTGTTGGTGACTCAGGGGATTTCAGAAAGGAGCTCATGGGACATGCAACCAGCAGGTTCATCCCGAGGCGTTTCTCAGCATTTTCTTCAGAACTTTAGGAGCTGGATCCACACCTGAGTAAGAAGCCTGGCATTTGCTCCCCCGGCTCTGGTTGCTACATTCTGGGAGCTCAGGCCAGACTACAACGATGTACTACCTGGGGGGGCTGCTTCAGGAGAGACAGAGAAAGCAAGCAAGCTGTTGAGACTTGTGGTTCCACGTTGTGAAATGCACATAGACACGTGACTCTACCGTCTCCCCATACCTGACCGGAGGGACAATAAAGGGATTAAAAAAAACACCAAAGCCCACAGGGACAAAGAAAGCAGAAGGGAATCTGGCAGGCTTGAGATAGCACTATTACAGAAGATAGAAAGTGACTCACAGACCAAAGAAAGTGGAAATATAAGTTGCTGGGGGTTGGGATGTATGTACGTGTGTGTGTGTGTGTGTGTGTGTGTGTTTGTTCAGTCGAAGGACTCACTCTGTGCTGGGCACTGGTCTAAGTGTTGAAAGTGTATTAACCTACATAATCCCCCAACAGTGTGAGAGTTTCTAACCTGATCTGGGGGATGAGGCACAGAGAGGTTAAACAACTTGTCCCAGGTCATACAGCAGAATGTGAATCTCTGCAGAAGTGTGGCCAGAAATCTTGGTCTACACAGCCTCACACAAGCAAGTCCTTCTGACACAAACCCCAGGACATCTCAGGACTTGGGCTCTCATGTAGCAACAAAGGAAACACAATTTGTGAAAAGTCAGTAGGAAGAGACACATCCTCAGATTCCTTTGCTGTTTTATTCAGTCTGGACAACTGGATGCTTTCAGTTTACTCTCTGGAGGTGTTACCCAGTTGAGGATGAGATGAGATATCTATAAAAAAAAATTCCTTGAAAGTGTGTGAACTGAGTGGTGAGGCTGCCTGGACCCTCCCGCTTCCACCTCCCAGGGACTGGCAGTGAGGTTTACACAGGGAGGTGGGAACTGGGAGCCCCTTTCTAGGAACTGGCTGGCTGGAGAGAGGATACAACCCTGACATCTGAGGGTCCCAGGATGAACCAGCTGGCTCTCCAGGTGATGAGCCCTGCCTGCCCGTGAGCCAGGACTCACACGAGCTTCTAGAAGCTTTCTGGTATCTTCCTCTTTCCTCCACCTACATTTTTTATTATGGAAAATGTACACAGACAGAAAAGCTGAAAAGAAACCCACTATAATGAACACCCACATGTCTACCTCTTAAGCGCTACAATTGCTACACCTTAGCATATTTGCTTTATCTTTAGGTATAGGTGTGTACATATAGTATTTTTCTGAACCATTTGACTGCAGACATTATATTTCACCTCTACAATTTCAGTATCTCTATTCAAAGAATAAGGATCTCATCAGCTCTAAGCCACATGCATTATCACACCTGAGAAAATTTCAAATAGTTCCCAAATACATTCCAATATTCAATCCATATTCAAATTTCCCGCACTGTCCCTAGAATGTCATTGCATCTGGTTATTATGTCTCTTTATTGTCCTTCCTAGAACAGTCCTCCTTCCTTTTGTTTGCCCCACGATGTTGATATTTTGAAGTGACCAGGCCATTCATTGAAGAAGCATCTAAGAGCTGATGTGTCTGACTGGGTCGTGTGTCATTTAACTGGTCCCCGTATCACTTGTAAATGCTGTCAAGTGGAAGTCAGGTCTAAAGGTGCAATTAGATTCAGATCAGATGTTTTTGCTGAGACAGGGAGGTGACATTCTCTACTTCATGCTGCTTGCCATCAGGGGACAACGTTTGATTATCTCACTAGTAGGGAAGCAAAGCTCTATCTCTTCCTGAAGGCAGTGAGTGATGGATCGCTCCAGTATGAAGAAATGATGATGCCTTACTCAAATAGGAACAGATAATAAAGGACGACAGGACATCTGAGAAAAAGTCTCCAATATGAGAGAGAGAAAGGAAAAAACAAGTCAGAGGAAAGAGGAGAAAGAGATCATTGCAGGAAGCAAAAGAAAACTTCCTCCAAATGATAAATCTCCTTAGAAATAAGAGAAGATCTCACATCCATGAAGCAACATGTCTATAAAAAACAATTTAGAAACCAAGAAAGCACTCTTGGAAATCTACACTGAAATCCAGCACAAAGTTGGAAGACAGAATAGAAGCAAAAATCTCCTAAAAGGCAGAACAAAAAGATAAAGGAGGAAAAATTGGGAATTAAAACATAAGAAAACTAGAGGATTAGTCTAAAGTTTAGCATCAGGATCAGGATAATGGTATTCCAGAAAAATCAGAAAGAATGAAAAATTAGAGGGGGTGAAGTATTAGATAAAAAAATAAAACAAGAACATTTTTCAGAACACATGAGTTTCCAGCTTGAAAAAGTCTATGGAGTTGCCCAATACAAATGCATGTTATAAACATGAGCACAATACTGTTCAATTTCAGGAAAATCCTAAAAAAGACAGGTCACATATTAAAGGTCAAGAACCAGAATAGCATTAAACTTAACAGCAATACTGAAATCTAAAGGATAATGGAACAAAGCCTTCAATATTCAGAGGGCAATTTAAACAAAAAAATTGTACGATAACCCCTAGGATAAAAGAAATATCGATGAGTGCGTGCTGATACAAATAACTAAATGAATGACTAAATACATGGAGAAGGAACAACTTCATCTTCCAAAAGAATTTCATTAATGACTGTAAAAGAAATGAGGCAAATAGAAAATTACTATTGAGTACATTCTATTAATAACTATTTATAGGCAAGATTCACCAATGGATGCTAAAAAATTTGATAAGTGAAAGTATGAGGATAAACAAAATATTCATTATCTTACAGTATGTCTACCAATACTAGTTATAAAAGGAAAAATAATAATGAGAGTGAGAAGCCTAGCATGAACTACCTAGCCAAGTGATGCAGATGGACATCCTGAGTCGTGAGTATAGCATCAACATGGAGCCCTGATATGAGGCGGGCAGAGGGGCACATCGGCTTGGTGGTATTCTCACCCCAAAGTCCATAAGCTCAACCGAATCATGAAAAACATCAGAAAAATCCAAATCGAGGGACATTCTACAAAATAATCGACCAGTATTCTTCAAAATTGTTAAGACCATGAAAGACAGGCTGAGGGCCAGTTCAGATGGAGGAGCCTAAGAAGATTCGGCAACTCAGTGTCATGTGAGGTCCTGGATCGGATCCTGGAAAATAAAACATTATTGGAAAAACTGGCAAGATTCAAAGTCTGCCACTGTGTTAACATAGTGTACTGAAGTTAATTGCTTAGTTGCCTCTTTTTTTTTTTTTGATGTACACTTCTCTGTGCATCCCGGCTGTGTAAGATGTTAGCATTAGGGGAAGCTGGGAAAAGGCATTAGATATAATTCTGTAATGTTTATGCAATTTTCTGTAAGTCGAAAATTATTTCAAAAGGGAAAGTTAAGAGAAAATATTCTGAGGGAAAATTATTTTCCCCTAGAATTTTACACCCAATCAAGCTATCAATCATTTATGAGGACAGAATGTCATTTTCAGATAAACGACAACACGTGCATCTTTTATTAAAAAGGTCGTCACGCTCCTTCAAGAGAATAAACTGAAATGAAGATCAGGGATGCAGGCATTGTGAGATTCACCACCAGAGGGCAGCAGAGGAGTTTGGAGAACAGCTCTGGGACGGCCTCCAGAGCAATTGGTATGAAAGGGAACAAGAGAACGCGTGGTTCCCAGAAGGATGTTGCAGATAAACCTACCAAAAAACCCAGTGGTTGACTCTTATCTATTCGATTGCATCAGTGAAATCCGCAGTTCTGACAGTCTAGGGCTGTATTATTGATAAGCATTTATCAAGAGAAAAACCAAGCAAACAGACAAACAAACAAACAAAAAAACTCTTGAGGAAACAAAAGTTGCACCAAAAGGAAATACAGTATACTAAATGGCTCAGTTGTGAAAAGTTTTTACTTAAGTCATAATAATATAAGTAGTAAAATATTCATTTAACCAAAACATCTCTGCTGGGAGGATGGAGGAAGGGAAATGTGTGTGTGGGTGGAGCATGGGGGAGAGTGTGACAGGGTTAAATTCTTCTCTTCCAAGGTAGGAAAACAGATGCTGCGTAAGGTTGAAAAATCAAGGAACAGCAACATAAATTTGGGGGGAAACATAGAGAAAATATGACAAGACACAGCTAAGACAGTCGCTTCTGGGGAGAGGTAATTACAACGTGGTTGGGGTGGAGACTGTGTGTGTTAGTGGTTCAGCCATGTGCGACTCTCTGCAACCCCATGGACTGTAGCCCGCCAGACTCCTCTGTCCATGGGATTCTCCAGGCAAGAACACTGGAGTGGGTTGCCATGCCCTCCTCCAGGGGATCTTCCCAACCCAGGGATCGAACCCTGGTCTCCTGCATTGCAGGCAGATTCTTTACCGTCTGAGCCACTAGGGAAGCCCCAAGCAGGAGACTGCTGTTTTCCATTATAGGCCTCTGGGTTTTATTTAACTCCTTACACTAGTCACCTGTATGGTTTTTATAAAAATGAAAGTTACATTTTAAATAATAAATAAGGCAAGAGCAACCAGAACATCACGGATAACTTTGCTTCAGTTCAGTCGCTCAGTCGTGTCCGACTCTTTGTGACCCCATGAACCACAGCACACCCTGTCCATCAACTCCCAGCGTTTACCCAAACTCATGTACATTGAGTCAGTGATGCCATCCAACCATCTCATCCTCTGTCGTCCCCTTCTCCTCCTGCCCTCAATCTTTCCCAGCATCAGGGTCTTTTCAAATGAGTCAGCTCTTCACATCAGGTGGCCAAAGTATTGAAGTTTCAGCTTCAGCATCAGTCCTTCCAATGAACACCCAGGACTGATCTTTAGGATGGACTGGTTGGACCTCCTTGCAGTTCAAGGGACTCTCAAGAGTTTTCTCCAACACCACAGTTCAAAAGCATCACTTCTTCGGCGCTCAGTTTTCTTTATAGTCCAACTCTCACATCCATACATGACTACTGGAAAAACCATAGCCTTGACTAGACAGACCTTTATTGACAAAGTAATGTCTCTGCTTTTTAATATGCTGTCTAGGTTGGTCATAACGTTCCTTCCAAGGAGTAAGCGTCTTTTAATTTCATGGCTGCAATCACCATCTGCAGTGATTTTGGAGCCCCAAAAAATAAAGTCAGTCACTTAATTTAAGCATCTAAACCCAAATAACTGTAGGGCTTGAGTCAGGGTCTCAACCTTGCCTACTTGGTATTCCTTCCTGTCCAGATTTCGGCTAGCGCTGGCCTTCACCTGGCTGGCCCAGAGGCTCTGCCCTCTGCTTTCCTTGGCATCAATGCCTCAGAGCATAGAGGTTTGCATCTTGAGCTGTGGAAGAGTTCTTTGGTTGACTGCTCTGTTCTCTACACCTCCGCTGACTTCTCCCTCCTCACCTGGCCTCCCGAGCTGCCCTCTCCCACCAGAAGCTGACTTGGATTGAGCAGGGTGGTCACCTGGTTCTCTGGCCACAGGGAGCCTGTGAGCTGTTTAACCTTCAGAAGTTTCCCAGGACTGGCTGGGCTCCTTGAAGCACATTTGCAACGCTGCTAGCAGCAACTGGCTGAAGAAACCCTTTATCGTTGTCTTGTGTGCCACCGGTGAGCATGGTGGTATTATTGGCCCCGATTCTTCACTCCTTTCTCCATTCACACATTTGCTATGGCTTCATTGTGGATGGAGTGTCCTTCTGTCGACACTGGGGTTGGCCATGTGACTTTCTTTGGCTAATGGGCTGTCAGCAGATAGACGCAAGCAGGGGTTTGAACAGTGTTTGCATGCGCGGGCTTCCCTCTGCTGACTCTGCCATCAGAAGAACAAGCTTCAGTTAGCCTGCTGTCTGAGGAGGAGAGGATGAGCGGCATGGATAGCAAAACTGCCAAGGACTTCCCTGGTGGTTAAGAGTTCGCCTGCCAATGCAGGGGACGTGGATTCGATCCCCGCTGCGGGAAGATCCCACGTGACAAGGGGCAACAAAGCCCATGAACCACAACTCCTAAGCCTGCACCCTAGAGCTTATGCTCTGCATCAGGAGATGCCACCGCGATGAGAAACCCTCGCTCCACAGCTAGAGAGTACCCCCTGCTCACTGCAACTGGAAAAAAGCCTTAGCATGGCAACAAAGACCCAGCACAGGCAAAGATAAAATAATTTTAAAACAAACAAAAAGCTACTAAGCAGTCCAGAGACCTGAAGCCACTGCCGCCCAAGCAGAGATGGCCAGCTGAGGCCAGCTGGGATCAGCCAGTTCTGGGTCACCCACAGGGCTCCAAAGACAAATGCTTACCACTGCATGCCACTAAGAAGATTATTGTGTGTTTTTCCCCTGCGGTGCTGGGTGACTAATACAGGCACTAAATGTTGGAAACCACGTATCTATAGTTTTATACTGTGATTTCACTGGTTTATAAAATAATGCTCAAGGGTGGTATCCCAAGGTCAAATCATAAAAACAGCTTGAGTCTTGAATCATTTATGAGCTAAGAAAAGAAATAACCTCAGACAAGGGTGGTGGATGACAAACGTCCTACAAACTTGGCATGTGCTTTGACATTTTTACAGAGGACAGTCTGACATAAACGTGGTCATGCCAGGGGCATATGGATGTTGAGGGGGAAGATGCAGTGATAATGGCTACTTCTCAGTTTTGTGTGAAACTGCTTTTTGGAATTCTTAAGATTCCTTGGTTTTCTGATTTCACGTGCTCCCAGGAGGAGTCCCTGGCCATAAAACTCTCTTCCATCTTGTGGGTGTTCAGTTGATTCTAACTTAATGTGAATATATGGATTAGATGTTATGCTGAGAGCAGGCTCTAGTTAAGAATGGAGAGCAGGCAATGGGTTCTGGAAGCCAGAGATTCCTATACAATCTTGACCAAAGCAGAGAGGAGGAAGACAGCATGCAACAGAGGGGGAATGCACCTCAGCTGGCAGGACCCCTGGGATTTAATCGCACCCAGTCTTGTAACAAAACCACCTTCGCTCTTCCTGCAGAACCAGCTCTGCTTGGAATCGGACTGCCAAGTGGGAGGGACTCAACCAAAAACGTGGGGGTCTGGGGATGTGAAGAGGAGGGAAACCAGGGATGAAGGATCAGTTCACAGATTCAAAGGCTGTGGTTCACATCTTACTTGGATTTAATGGGGGGGGGGGGGGGGGGGAAGGCAATACATTCTCAGAATGCCAGCCAGGGTAGCCAGGGCTGAAATCTTCCAAGTCAGAACTGTGAGACTGATTCATTTAATAAAAGGCTCCTCCCAGGCCCAGGGGCTTCCCTGGTGGCTCAGATAGTAAAGAATCTGCCCGCAATTCGGGAGACCCAGGTTTGATCCCTGGGTGGGGAAGATCCCCTGAAGGGAATGGCTACCAACTCCAGCATTCTTGCCTGAAAAATCCCCATGGACAGAGGAGCCTGGCGGGCTACAGTCCGTGGGGTCACAAAGAGTCAGATGTGACTGAGTGACTAGCACTTTCACTTTCTTTCCCAGGCCCAGGGCATTCCGAGCAGATGCTGGGGAACACAGAATGAGGACTCGAAAGGCAGAAAGCAAGAAAAAGCAAGAAGATTGCTGTCTAAGGGGCTCCTGGCCTCAAAGCAAGCGGCGCCCTCTGGGTGCTGATCTGGGGTGAGGGCAGGGAGGGGGCATGAGGAAGAGGATTGCAACAGATGTGGAGGCGTGGGGGGCTCCTCTCCCCCCTGCTGCCTCCCAGTGGTTCAGCTACCAGGAGAGCTGGGAGGTGGTGGAGAGCCAGGGCGGAGCGGGATTAGGACTGGGGCAACGGTCCAGGCGGGGCTGACTCACGATGAGCTCAGGTTCACTTTCGGGAGCAACTGGCATCCAAGAAGATGCCATCTGGGGTGCGGATGCAGCCACGAGTCGAGGCAGCTGACAGCTCTCACGACGTGGCTGTGGCATGTGGGCCAGCGCTCCCCAAGCTGGGATCTGTGAACCACCGGTTATGAAGGTTGTGAAGGGCTGTTGGCCTGAAAAGAGGGTTCTGTGGTCCAACAAGCTTGGGAGGTGCTAGGTTTAATGGAATTACACAGGTTTCTCCACTGCAGGACATCTCAAAGCCCTTAATATGATAATATGGGAATAGCCAGGCTCTAAAGCAAGAACTGTGGTGTTGGAGAAGACTCTTGAGAGTCCCTTGGACTGCACGGAGATCAAACCAGTCTATCCTTAAGGAAATCAACCCTGAATATTCACTGGAAGGACTGATGCCGAAGCTCCAATACTTTGGCCACCTGACGCGAAGAGCTGACTCAATGGAAAAGACCCTGGTGCTGGGAAAGATTGAGGGCAGGAGGAAAAGGGGAAGACAGAGGATGAGATGGTTGGATGGCATCACCGACTCAATGGACATGAGCTTGAGCAAGCTCCGGGAGATGGTGAAGGACAGGGAAGGCTGGAGTGCTGCAGTTCATGGGGTCACAAAGAGTCGGACACGACTGAGCAACTGAACGACAACAAAAGCAAGGCGTGCAGGATTAGAGTATACAGCTTTTTATCATGATCACGGAAGCCTTTCTACACAGAACTTCGGGCTAGAGAACTACTGACGCTTTCCAGAGTGTGACACTAAAAATACCGCAGCCACCTGATGCCCAAGCGGGCAGTGAATCACTGGCCTTCAAGCACCAGAATGCAGGCCAGGCCTGGCCTACCTTGGCCGCTGGTGGCTGACCCTTGCCAGATGGCCCAAGTCCACTGCTTCGCACCCAGGCAGCCAGTGGGGCTGGGGGGAGAGGGCCCCCAGGAGGCAGGAAGCTGCTGCAGGTGCTTCCTGGGTGTGGGGTGGTGAGAGGTGGGCGTGTCATGGGAGGAAACGGGGTTCCCCGGGAAAGGGCAGTGGCTTGCACAGCGACAAGCAATTGCTTTACTATTAATAAATACAATCAGGGCATCCGGTCAGAACCCACAGATCAGCCTCTCAAATTACCCCATGGCCGCCAGATGTCGCTGTTGCAGGGAGCATGAATTTGCGGTCCCATCTCACTACAGGCTTTTACAGGCTTTACCGAGAGAGTTCAAATTGTGGGCGCTCAGAAGCACATGAGACCCACCCAACTCCTGCAACCCAATTGGGTGAGACCCAATTCCTGCTTCCAGTTCTTAGTGATTAGATCGCACCAACCCCACCTCCAGCACCCCGGGACCAAAAGCAGTCCGACTCCCAGAATGTAACCAAGAAATGCCAAAAATCTGTGCACGGTTCCTTTCAGCACAAAACAGCAAATCGAAAATGAGAGGCCAAGACAGAATATTTATTTTTTTAACTAAAATGCATGATCAGCAAACACAGAACAATGGAATTGAGAGGCTCCTCAAGTATAATGAATAGACCCAGACGATCAAAAATGTACTGAGGTTGAATTTTTTTGACCATTAAAAAATCCACAAAACTGAAAGATTTTCACAGCTTGCAGGCTTCTGGCAACATGTCTTAACACCACTGGACTTAAAAAAGTACTTATTTGATGTGGAGCATCTTTTAGGTCTTTGTTGAACTTGTTACAAAATTGCTTCATTTTATGTTTTTTAGCAGAGGCCCATGGAATCTTAGCTCCAGGCCAGGGATAAAACCTGCACCCACTGCATCAGAAGATGAAGACTTAACCAATGGACTCCCAGGGAAGTCCCTAAAAGTACTTTTCAGTGAACTAGGTTCAAGTTCACTAAAAGGCTATGTGGACTTGGGCGGGTTATCCAACCTCTCTGAGCCTTAGTCTCCCTGTGTGTGAGCTGAACCTACCCAGGCCCCACACCCATTTTAAAACATTTTTATTGGAGTATAGTTGCTTTACAATATTGTGTTAGTTTCTGCTGCACAACAAAGTGATTCAGTTATACACACACACACACACACACACACACACACACATCCATTTTTTAGATTTCCTTCCCATTGAGGTGGCCACAGAACACTGAGAAGAGTTGCCCATGCTATCCAGTAGGTTCTCATCAGTTATCTGTTTTATATATAGAAGAGTATATATGTCAATCCCAATCTCCCAATTCATCCTCCCCTACTCCCCACCCAAGGCCCCTTTAAACAATATATGATTCTAGGATTCTAAGTGTGACCTTGAAGGGCCCATGTGTAGGAAGGTGGATATCAAAAATAACAAAACGAGGCCACTTAAGTGACACAGACAAGGGTTACAAGAATGCAGAGTCCTCCTCTTCTGACTGGGGGACTGAGAGAGGCTTCCAGAGGGGAAGGGATTAAACACCTAAAACATAGCACTGCAGCAGGCTCAGCACACTTGATCCCTCCCTGGAAGAGTTGGGAGGTGGCCAATCCAATATTTTAAGATGTCAACTTGATCTGTGTGGACATAAACATCTAAGGAAACTGGTTTCCAAAAATAAATGATAACTGCTACCTATCAGCCTCTGTGAGCGCATGAATTTCTCAAGGATGGGGGCATGTTCTGTAATTCTATCCACTTGGTTCTGTGTGGACAAGTATAGTATACTGCTACTTCTTGGATGATAAATCTGGGGCAAGGGAGAGAGAGGAAAGGAGCGGGGGGGTTAAAACCCTTCTTCACATGGTGAAAGTATCCTCTCCCACCTATGCTAATACAGGCACAGGCAACAGCCTGAGAAATGGAAACTAAATTTGTAATAGCAATTCTGTCTGATGATACTGGGGGTAATTATTTTTCTTTTTGCTTATCTGGATTTTCCATTTTTGTCAACGGGCATGGATCAATTGTATTTTTTAAACACAAATACATCCGGGAAGGATGATACATCCAACCACTATCAGTTACTCGCACCTTAATATGAATTAATGGACGTGATCTGCATCCTACACTGAAGCAGTGGTTTTGTTATGTCAGGTCAGCCGGAGTGTCAAGGCAGTGGAAAGGGAGAAAAGACGTAGTGTTTCTAAAAGGACAGTGAGTAGAGGAGGCCTGCCAGGGTGTTTACTGACCTCGAGGGAGTTTTACAACAACAGGGTGGACAGCAACAGTTAACCTTTCTCATTCAAGGCTTTATCCAATTACTCTCATTAGAAATTATTTTTAGATCCAAACTCCAGCTTTCATAACAAACAACGGTACATGGATTTTAAGAATGCTTTGAAAAGAAAGGAAACCTAGGATTCTTCTCCAAACTTTGTGCATTTTGGTTTCCGTCAAGCCTTTTTTGGACAAAGTTTTATGAAATGGTTAGGTAGCATCTTTGCGACCCCATGGTGTGCAGTCCATGGGACTGCAAACAGTCGGACATGGCTGAGCAACTGAACTGAACTGAGATAGAATCACTGACACAATGGACATGAGTTTGAGCAATCTCTCAAAGATTGACAGACAGTGGATGACAGAGGAGCCTGGTGGGCTACAGTTCATGGGGTTACAAAGCATCGCACATGATTCAGCGACTGAGCGACTGAACAACACTGCGGCCTGTAGACTTTTCCTAAAGCCTCAGTGCTAGTACTTCAGGACTGTAGAGCTGACATAATTAAATACAAGAAAACGTCATCATTTAGACTCTGATTTTGGATGGATTATGCTGATATGTGCCTCAACATTACTTGGAAAGGAAGAGTGTGCAGAGGAAATTTATGGTGTAAACAACACTGAGAAGGGATGGACAGTTTGCAGGAACCTAGCTGCCTTTAATATAAGCAATTCATAACTCACTGCAAATCATTTGATAGGCAAATCATTAAAATATCCCTTCTATGGCCAGCTCCTAGAAAACAAATGTGATGGAACGGGGGTGCGGGGCTGAGGCAGATATTGGAGTAAATGATTCCTAAGGTCCCAAGTAAAACTTAGACTTAAGACATATTTGAATCCAAGTATGGAGATATTCACACTTGAAGAGAGGGACAATATTGAAGGTAGTGACATTAAATTGACTCTAAGATGCCATAGGGCTTCCCTGGTGGTTCAGCTGATAAAGAATCCACCTGCAATGTGGGAGACCTGGGTTTGATCCCTGGGTTGAGAAGATCCCCTGGAGAAGGGAATGGCTACCCACTCCCGTATTCTGCCCTGGAGAAGTCCATGGACTGGATAGTCCATGGGGTCGTAAAGAGCTGGACATGACTGAGCGATTTTCACTTTCAAGATGTGATCAATTATAGATGATTATATTTTTGAAACAAAAAACAAGGCCAACTCAATCATGACACATCAGTTGTAAAATGCATTCTCATTTTTAAAATGTTAAAATGTGGGTGGTAAACATCTATCTTAGAGTTAATGAAATACAGTATTACCTGTGTTACCTTGCCCCTACCTCCTGTCACAGGGAGACAGGCTTTTGTTCAGTGACCTGTTAGACTTCACATGGGGACACCAATCCTTCCCACTCACTGAAGGGTTAAAACATTCGGGTCCTTACTTGGCAGTAAAATGTATGTGTCCTCCAAGGTCCTGTCAGAGTCTATAACCTCCACTTCTCTCCCATCCAACACTCAGCAAAAGCTCGGTTGAGGAAAGTCGTATTTTTAGGACTGCCTGCACGATACGTAAGCCTGTCCATTCTTCTCCACTGTGTTTACCCGTGGCTTGAGCCAGATCAGCAGAGAGCAAAGTGCTGGAAACGACTAGGTAATCCCTCAGAGAAAGGCTGATCCAGGCTCTCTGGCATCCCGCCTTCAGCCCACGTGGGGGACACCGTTAGATCAGCCCCAGTCGGACTCAAACGGCCGTCAAGGACGCAGCGTTCTCGTCATGAGGACCCGGTGAGACACTTTTCAGGTCTTTATACCAGGAATCTCAACAAATAAACTTTTTAAGTTGAAATATAACGTATATAGAGAAAAGTACACCATTCATACAGGTACAGTTGAATGAATTATCACAAATTATAACCACCACTCAAATGAAAAAAATAAAACATTACCAGCACCTCAGAAGCCCCTTCATGACTTCTCCCCATCGCTATCCCCACCTGCTTCCCCAAAGGCAACCTCTGTCCCGATTTCTAACACCACGGTTTAATCCATTTTTTAAAAAATTGACCTTTACTGGGGTATAGCTGCTTTACAATGTTCATTTTTACTGTACAGGAAACTGAATCTGCTATACACATACATACATATATCCCCTCTTTTTCTGGATTTCCTCCTATGTAGATAGAGTTCTTTGTTCTCATTAGTTGTTTATTTTATACATAGAGATGGGAATTGACATGCATACACTTTTCTCTTTTTTTTACACTTTTTTCCTAACTGCAACGTGTGGTTTGTGAGATCTTAGTTCCTGACCAGGAACTGAACCCTCCAGCTCGGTGGTGAAAGCAAGGCATCCTAACCAACTGGGCCACCAGGGAATTCCCCTAGTTTATCTGCTTTTGAAGCTTACAGAAATTGAATCATACAATATGTACCCTCTTGGTCTGGCTTCTTTTACTTATAGTGATTTTTGTGCAATGCATCCATGAGAAGTAGGCTATTACTTTTCATTATTGGAATTTTCCCTGTATGTATCTACAGTCCACTGCATGTATATACCACAATTTATTCATTTAGGTTGGTTCTGGTTTGGGCTTATAATGAATGATGCTACCGTTCTGGTGCAGAGTAAGCACTTCTGTGAAGCATACATAAGCTGGGTTTTAGGGCATGCACATGTTCAGTTCCATTTCAAAACAGTTTTCCACTTTACACTCCACCAGCAGTGTATGAGAGGTCCAGTGGTTCTTCATCTCCACCAACACTCATCATTGTCAGTCTTTTCATTTTTAGCCATTTTAACAGGTCTCTGGTAGCTCAGTAGGTAAAAAATGCGGCTGCAATGTGTTTGAGACCTGGGTTTGAGCCCTGGGTTGGGAAGATCCCCTGGAGGAGGGCATGGCAACCCATTCCAGTATCCTTGCCTGGAGAATCCCCATGGACAGAGGAGCCTGGTGGGCTACAGTCCATGGGGCTGAAAAGAGTTGGACACAATGGAGTGACTAATCACAGCAGCACACAGCAACATCTTGTGGCCTTAATTATCATTCCCCCGAATCCCTTCTCTTTTGTGAAGTATTTAGTCAGATTATCTCATCAACGTTTCTCTATTAAATTGCATGTCTTTGTCTAATTGATTTACTCATTGGGATAGGTCTTCTGTCAGCTATATGTACTACAAATATCTTCCACCTTCTGGCGTCCTTTTTTTCCTCTTAATGGTGGATTTAGATGATTGAACGTATCAATACTTGATTTTAAAGTAGTCAAACTTATTGCTGGTTTTGAATCCTTTTTAAGGATGTATTCTCCTATTTTTTCTTCTTGAAGCTTTATTATTTGCCTTTCATATTAAAATCAACAATTCCCCTGGAGTTGATATTATGCATGGTGTGAGGTAAGGATCAAAATTCATATTCCCCACATGGATATGCAACTGGCCCGGCACGATTTACTGAAAAGACTATCTTTTCCCCATTGCTCTGCAGCGGTGCCTTTGTCCTAAATCCAGAGTCCAGACAGGAAGGTCTGTTTCTGGTCTCTGCAGCCTGCTTCGTTGGTCTATCTCCTCACTGGTTTTCTTGTACCAGCTCTACCTTGCTGTAATTACTGCAGCTTTACCCTAAGACTCAGTGTCTGGCAGAGTAAGTCCTCCAGCTCTGAGCTCTCACAGCCTGTCTTAGGCTTCCTGGCCCTTTGTGTTGCCATAAGATACCTTAGAATCAACTTATCATTTAAAAAATGGCAAACAGATAAATCTGTTGGGATTTAATTAATTGGGATTACATGGACTCTATAGATCAATCTGGGGAGAACTGACTTCTTTACAACATTGAGCCTTCCAATCCATGAACATGACATATCTCTCTTGCTTATTTAGGTCTTATTTAACTTCTCTCAGTGTTCGATAGTTGTCTTTGTTTTCTGTGTAAGACTTGAATATCTTTCTGTTTTCCCCTAAATATTAGAATGTGATAGCAAATGACATTTTTTAAAATGCTACTTTAATTTTTTACTGGTTTGTTTTTAATCCCATGAAAATTGGACTCTGTTACTCAGAGCTTCCCCCTACCTGATGTTCCATGAAACATCATCCTACTTGTTAAAGTAGCCTGATATATGTTGGGGAAAGTTAGGCTTAACAAATTAATCTTGCTTCTTTACTGCAGACCTTCTGAAGTCTGTAATGTGCTAATAGAATATTCCTCAAGCTTACTTGCTCATATTCATTCAGTATTCAACAAATATCGTAGTCAAGTATCATTCAAGATATAAGCACAGAAAACAGCAATTACTCTAGGTATATTTTAAGCAGGAGAACTGAATACAGGAATCTCCCTGGAGGACAACAAGAGCAGATGCTCGGCTAAACTTCTAGAAAGGGCTCCCAGAGGAGCACAGGGCGGCCCCTCCCAAGGAAGGCATTACCACTGAGGCCGCCACTGGCCTCTGTTCCCACTGCCCCAAACACACCTGCCTCTCGCTGCCCATGAAGCTGAACGCTCGATGTGCTAACGCCCCCAACCCTCCCATCTCCACAGCCACAGACCTTCCCTGTCACCGGAGAGCAGAGAAGCGACGCAAAGGAACAGCTGAGAACGGTCTTCATTCTTTCACCCGTCAAACCTCTCACAAATACCTCGAAAGGTGGAACCAACGTGGCACCCAGGACTATGACTGCAGCCTGGAACCAACGTGGCACCCAGGACTATGACTGCAGCTCTCTGCACGGTCAGGGGAGACCTAGACCGAGAGGAACAAAGGCTGAGCTGAGTGACAGCGTCCACCGTGACCAACCAGGGCCTGGTGTATGTCTGTGCCAGGCAACCCTCCTAGGCAGAGAATACACCCGAGCTAAGAGGCTATACGAAACGCAGGTGTTGAACGAGTTAAGGTGAGTACCCGCTCCCCACCTCCGACAGAATGCTACAACATTTGCCCAAACAAGTGTTTCCTGCTACAGCATGTGGTTGTATTTCCCTCTTGGTAATGAAGGTAAATGTCAAATTTATGTGTCACTTGTATCAATTACACATGACATCATGGCATGACATCATGCATATTAACTTTACCTTCATCTTGTTATTTCTCACTCTTACTTTCCCTATGTTCCTATTTCCTGATTTACTTTTTAATTGTATTTTTGTAAGGTATTTCAAATCTTCCTCCTTGCAAGAGAATAGATATAAATTAATCAGCTGTTGGTGAAACCCCAGTGTTCACCCATGAGGAGTTAACCCACTCACAAATTCCTTCTACTGCCATTTTCTTTGTTGGCTTCACAAATTTGATACAGTACAAACACAAAACAGAAGCATTCATTTCATTTCTGGTTTCACTTCGGTAACCAAAAGACTGGTGGGAAGATCAGAAGTTGAAGCAACAATAAATTCTTTGAAATAAAAAATTAATATAATATGCCCTATGGTATTTCATGATAACTGGCTTTATTAATGTAGAACAATTAATGTTAGCCATAAAAGGATATAATTAAATGTGCTTTATTCTGTTTAAAATTTATTCTGTTCCCTGTATTGCCATTTAATTGGAAAAAACAACAACAGCAAAAATTCATCAACCTTACGGTCCATTTGAAATTGATTCCACTGAAATCAATTAGGTTGTTCAAAAATGACAATAAAAAAAGAAAAGCACAGACTGGAATGCATTACATTTTGATCCAACAAAAAGGATTCATTCTCATAAGGCAAGTTGACAGTGTTTATGACTTTGAAAATTCACTGAAACTTTTTGCGTGAATTAGATCCTCTGTGATGCATTTTCTTGAGTTCTACCCATGACTGCCACAATAACAGTCCTGGGATCAGAACCCAAACACCATTGAAAAATACCAGATAGACCCAAAAGTAGAGCCAACTGTTGGTATTGAGGTTGGGGCTTCCCATAAGCCAGTCTGGGCAGAAGGTCATCCACCCGCCATACAATTCACACACGCACAGGGTAATCTGTACGAAATGCCTGTTAGAGAGAAAGAGACAAGGATGAAACTACCAGCTGCACCAACATCATCTCCCACAGCAGAACACCTCCCTGAAGTGGGGCCTCAGGTTTCACACAGAGCTCCCTCGATGGGGCAAGCTGATAACTGATGAAGACCCATGCTTTCAGTTTCCTTTGGAGAAGAAAATGACAACCCACTCCAGTATTCTTGCCTGGAGAATCCCACGGGCAGAGAAATTGGGAGGCTACAGTCCATGGGGTCACAAAGAGTCGGACACAATGAAGCGACACTTTCCTTGGAGAAGCAACAGTACCCTCTCTAAATTATGCTCGGAGTTAAAGAAGGTCTCTTGGGTATCCAGTCCTATCCCTTGGAAGGTTTAGTGAAGTCACAAAAGAGAGACGGGGATGTGAATCTATGAGCTCCAATCTCACCTGTTGGAAAAGGGCTAATAATAGTCCTTTCCTTGAATAATGCTTCACTGGTGGCTCGGTGGTAAAAAATTCACCTGACAATGCAGGAGACTTGGGTTCGATCCCTGGGTCGGGAAGATCCCCTGGAGGAGGGCGTAGCAACTCGCTCCAATATTGTTGCCTGGAAAATCCCATAGACAGAGGAGGCCTGGCGGGCTACAGTCCATGGGGTGTGTAGAGTCGGACATGACTTAGCAACTAAACAGCAACAACCTCGAGTAATATTGTGGAGATTAAACGAGATACGGAGATAAAACACTGTGCCTGGTACACATTCAGTAATGCATATGTGTGAAAATGTTTGAAATAATAAACACATGGGTAAATGTAGCAAATCCACAGCCACGATCATGGAGTCAAGGACATGTAAGGCACCCAGGAGCAAGCTACAGGAGATGGTGAAGGACAGGGAAGCCTGGTGGGCTGCAGTTCATGGGGTCACAAAGAGTCAGACACAACCGATCGACTGAACAACAGCAAGGGGCCCAGGAGAAAACTTTTCCTACCAACTGTCTATGTAAAATTGGTCGGGGGCAAGTGGATTAAATGACTTCTGAGGTCTCTTTCAAGTTTGAAATTTCATGATGAAGTTTTACACAGACTTTTTTGATCCAAGATGGTGGAAAATGGAATGCCACTGTACCCAGCTGACATGAGTCTAAAACCATTCCCTGGGAATCATTCCCAGGAAAGCAATCTGTTCGTCCCAGATCACTCTGTCCCTAAGAAGGAGAGGAAGGAAACAGAGGGAGGGAGCAGAGTTCAAAGTTTCAGGGCCTGACTGATGGATGGTTAATCTGCCGTCTTTCTCCTCCATCTCCTCACTCTTCTGCCTTCCTCATACCTTCTACAAGTTGCTTCTGAAAAGACTTATTTATCTTGCATGTCCACCTGAGAATTACATAGGAGACTTCTCTTTGTGACAGGTGGAAGAGGAGTTTCTACAATGATTTGGGGGCGAAGGATGAAAATAACTACCCTTTGATTTTCTACAATACTGGTGGCAAATCACCCAAAGCTGCTAACACTGTGCTTGTCTATACAGTATCGAGGTTGTCACTACCATCATATTTCTAGTGTTTTTTATTTTGACCGATCCAAAATTAAACTATCATCAAATGATTTTCGTCTACCCTACTTTTTGTTTAACAAAGAACGGTGGTCGTTATCCACTCCACAAGTCCCCTTGGCATCGGGACAGCTGGTGTTTCTCCTCTTTCCAGTCGGATAGGAGAGCACTTACCGATAATGTTTCTCTCTGACGACGGCATAAACGAGGACCAGTGCCAGAGATCCACCCAGGACGACGGTCAGAATTTCCACAGACACGATGGTTGGATCAAAATAAAGCCATCTTGCATCAGCTTGGCCATATTCTTTCCCTAAAAACAAAATACACTTTGTTACTCATCTGGCAATTATTTTTATGACAGTTGGTGGAAATGACCTTTTTCCTCCCTCCCCCCCCATTTGGAGGAGATAAAAAGAATAACTGAACTGCCATTCTCTCTACAGTCTTCATGATGCCTTAGTGGAAGGAAAAAGGGGTCTTGAGACAAAAACACATTGCCACTGGATACAAGTAATGATAACAACATCATGTTGTATTTGTAAAATGATTTGCATTTTCCAAAGTGCTTTCACAGGTGTGGCTTCTTCAGCTCCTCCTTTTTCATCATAAGCAGCAGAATTCTAAATTAATTTGACACAGTCAGACTTTGCAAAGATAATCTTTCATAATTATCTTGGTAGATGCATTATCATTCCTAACTTCATAATTTCAATATAAAGTCTGTATGAGTCAGATGTGGGAAAATTACTGTTCAGGAAATGTTTATAAAAACACGTTTATTAATAACAGAAGAGGAATTGAGTGTTGAGGGGCCAGCAAGGAGGGGAGGGGAGCCACACCGCCTGGACTACAGAATGAATCTGAAATGGACAAAGCAGGCATTTCAGTCTGCTCCAGACACGGTATTCACTAACAACAGCCACCACAAAAGCCTCAGCTGTGTTGACCTGGGAGTAGGTGTGCACTAAAAAATCTTTTCAGACCTCGTTATCGGGATGGTTTCTTCCAGAAAGCACCATGAAGTCAGACAAGACTTTTTAGTGCTGGACCGAGGGCCTTGCATGAAGTCATATTTCCTTCCCTCCTTCTCTCTTCTTTCCTTCCTTCCTCCTTCTCCCCCTCCTCTCTTTCTGTCTTTATCTTTTTCTTTTTCTGTTTACCAAAGTAATACCTGCTGGTCCTAAGATCTCAAATAACCAGTGTGTGTGGGGGGACCCAAAGCCCCTGCTTCTTTGCTTCCTTTGACTACAGTTCTCACAAAACTTAGGAAAGCTATGAATGGTCCAAAATTAGCTACAAGATCTGATTGATTGGTCTGAACAGCACAAAACAACAGTCTCTTAATGGTTAGAGTTAGGGTCCCCCCGGGGCTGGGGACAGAGGTTTCTGATGAAAGGCTGTCCTCAGGGAAAGGACAGGCCAGTAAACAGAGTGAGCTGTTAAATGAGATAACACAGGGACACATGTGAGCGGAGACTGTGAGAGGCCAGACACAACTGGCAGAGTCGTCCAGCCTGTCCTTAGCTGACTGCCAGCCGTGACCTCACTGGAAAACAACTAACAGTGAAAGTAAAAGTTTTCCCTCTAAATTTAAACACACACAATAGGTGGAATACAGCATCTAGTGTACCCAGAAATCTAAGAAAATATCACAAGTGAAAGGTCAGTGCTTCGGATGCAGAGAGATTAGTGGGTATTCAGACATTCACAAAAATAACTCTATTCATTCATTAAAAAAAAAAAAATTATTTATTTGGCTGTGCTGGGTCTTAGCTGTGGCACAAGGGATCTTCAGCCTTTGTTGCAGCATGCGGGATCCTTAGGAGCAGCATGAGAACTCTTAATTGCAGCATGTGGGATCTAGTTCCCTGACCAGGGATTGAACCCGGGGCGTCTTAGCCACTGGACTACCAGGGAAGTCCCCCATTTCATTCTTTAATTCAACCATTTTTTTTAGCATATAGATGCCTCTGTGCTAGACCTCAAGAATGCCTAGCACAGAACACAGAGTCTGCCTGCTGGTGGCTCATGCTATAGCAAGGTCAAACCACGCAATAAGTGACGGGGACAGAGAATAGGGCTAGGGAGGGAAGGCACTGCACAGACCAGCAGATGAGGGGTTCCGATCACCTCCTCTTCACCCTGCAGGGGAGGGAGGGAGGCCACCCTGGGCTCTGGGGCGGCTCAGCATCCCACAGGCAGGTGACACTGGACGGATGCTGTTGATGGCCGCTCCTTGGTGATGTGACACTCGCGGGCTTGGAGAGGAGGGGCCACAGGGGGCCACGGGGGCCGCACCAGGACTCGGAGTGAACACGCAGGGGCTGCGGGAGGCGGGCTCTGCAGTAACACCAGGGTGGGTGACCCGTTCCCACGGGCGATGTGGCCGGCCTGCTGGAGTGATTCTGAGGGCTGGCAGGGCACTGAAGCTGCTCCTTAGGGATACACAGGCACCATGCTGGTCCGCGAGGCCGGAGGGCATGCGGGTGGGCCGCTTGTCTAGACTTCGGCATACGGGCAAGCAGGGTGGGGAGGGGCCGGGCACTTAGGGCGTTGGAGGACCTCTGGATTCTACCAGGAGTCAAGGCACACGCAATCCTGGATCTGAATCTCAGGCTCTTCTCTTACTCCCAGACCTTCTATTGTTGGTGTTCAGTCGCTCAGTTGTGTTTCACTCTTTGTGACCCTCTGGGCTGCAGCACGCCAGGCTTCCCTGTCCCTTCAGCATCTCCCGGAGTTTGCTCACACTCGTGTCCACCGAGTCGGAGATGCCGTCCGACCGCCAGCAATCATGGCGATGAAGTGAGGATCAGCACCACACAGATCAGTGGCCAGCCCGCCATTCGTTTCTGCCCCAAAAGGTACCCGGTCCGGTCACAAGGGCCAGTTAGAGGAGGGGGTCACTTAACACGAGCCCCACACAGACCCTCGTGTGGTGTGTTCACTGCCCCCTCCGTGGGGAGTGTGTGTGAACTGAAACAGCTCTCACTCCCTAAATCAGATGGCCTCTACTGGAACTTGTGCTAAGAAATAATCCGAATAACAGAAATAAAGTGCATTTTATGGGGAAACAAAAAAAACCTCAGGTCTTAAATCACAGGAGGCGAGCCTTGAACTAGGGGAGGGAGAGGTGCTTCAGGGGAAATGTTAGAGCAAAAGCCTAGGGGTGAGAGTGCTTGGTGTGTCTGAAACTACAGGCAATTCAGCAAAGTTGAAGGAGACAGCGTGTGTGTGTGTGTGACAGCGTGTGTTTGTGAAAGTGGGGGCCGGGGGAGCGGCGGGGGCAGCATCAATGCTGGAGAGGAAGGCGGGGCGGGAAGGGGAAGCAGGCCCTGCTATCTGCCGCCCCAGTGTATCAGACCTCTGGCATCTCATCCACCGCTTAACTTTGACCATCTGTTTGCAGGTTAAACGCCTATAAAGGGAGGGAAAGGACAAGCAGAGCATTGATAAACTTCATGTGATCCTCGTCCTTTATCCTGTGACTGACCTCCAGGCTCGGGCAGAGGTTTAGAGAAAGAGGCACAGGAAGAGCTGGAGGCGGCAACCAGGAGCCGAGCCACAGAGCAGAGATGAGGACGCAAGGGGCGGCAATTCTTTTTCTTAACCAAACTTAAGTCAGCCTCCTCCGAAACCCTTTCTCCAAAAGGCCCCAGCACCTTGGGTTCTGGGCTTGGCCCAAGAATCCTGCTGAATAAATTGAGTGATTTATTCTCTCAACAGCTTTAAAAATACAATATGGCAGTGTTGATTGTATTCACTATCATACATTACATCCCTAGTAAGAATTTATTGTATAATTAGAAGTCTGTACCTTTTGAACATCTTCATCTAATTCCTCCACTCCCCAGCCCCTGCGTCTAGTAACCACAAATCTGATCCTTCTCTAAAATGAGTTTTGGTTTTTCAAATTCCATATATAAATGAGATATTATAGTTTACATTTTTTTCTGTCTGGCTTCTATCATTTGGCACAATGTTCTTCAAAGTCCATCTATGTCATCACAAACAGCAGGATTTCCTTCTTTTTATTGGTGAATAATATTCTGCTTCCTTGGTGGCTCAAGTGGTAAAGAATCCACCTGCAATGCAGGAGACCCAGGTTTGATCCATGGGAAGGGAAGATCCCCTGCAGAAGGGAATGGCAACCCACTCCAGTATTTTTGCCTGGAGAAATCCATTGACAGAGGAGCCTGGCGGGCTACAGTCCATGGGGTTGCAAAGAATCGGACAAATACAATGCAAGTTGTTTATCCACTCATCTGTCCAAGGACCCTTAGTTTGTTTCCATGTCTTGGCTGCTGTATAATAGATATTGCTGCTACAAACAGGGAGTGTAGATTTCCAATCACTCTTGATATCTAACCTAATTCCTCATCCCCCACCCTTTACATCAATACCCCAGCTTGTCTTCAGCAAAAATCCTGTTGAGTCAATCATGAGTCCCTCAGCCTTGATGTTTCTTCTTAATAATTTTCCATCCACTGACTCCAACCCTGTCCCTAGCCTATAAATCTACACCTATCCTTGTATTTAGGGCTTCCCTGGTGGCTCAGAAGGTAAAGAATCTGCCTGCGATGCAGGAGACCCGGGTTCAATCCCTGGGTCGGGAAGATCTGCTGGAGAAGAAAATGGCAACCCACGCCAGTATTCTTGCCCGAAGAATTCCATTTTGGGGCTTCCCTGGTGGAACTAGTGGGAAAGAACCTGCCTGCCAATACAGGAGATGTAAGACACAAGAATTCGATCCCTGGGTTGGGAAGATCCCCTGGAAGAGGGCATAGCAACCCATGCCAGTATTCTGGCCTGGCGGACTACAGTCCATGAGGTTGCAGAGTCAGACACGATTGAGTGACTGAACATGAACACCAGTCCCTGTATTAAGGGTTGAGCCAATCTTTCTCCCACTGGCATGGTCTCTGTGGAATAAAGTCTTCTTTACCATCTTTAACAAGTTCTACATCCTGGTGAATCAAAGGACAGTTCACAGATCAATATCTAGGCGGCCTCATCCCAGATCCTCTGAATCAGGATCTGCATTTTAACAAGAACCCCAAGCAATCTCTGTCCTTTTGTTTGGCCATGCTGGGTCTGTGTTACAGCACATGGGCGTAGTTGCTCTGAGGCATGTGGGATCTTGTTCCCCAACCAGGCATCGGACCTGCGTCCCCTGCATTGGAAGGTGGATTCTTGACCACTGGATCACTAAGGAAAGCTAGTTAATCTCTCTGTAGAGCAGGAAGAGTTCTGGAAATTATCTACAAGAATATATATATATATAACCGTAGCCCACCAGGCTCCTCTGTCCATGGAATGCTCCAGGCAAGAATCCTGGAGTGGGTTGTCATGCCCTCCTCTAAGGGATCTTCCTGAGCCAGGGATCGAACCCAGGTCTCCCGCACTGCAGGCAGATTCTTTACCATCTGAGCCACCTGGGAAGCCTGTTCAATATATACACATATATATACACAAATAAATGTTAAAAGTATGGAAAATACCCAGTTTAAATGCTGCAGACTCCTCAATCTGCACTCACTGCAAACATTTTAAAATATAGCTTTATTGAGATATAATTCATGTGCCAGGTCTGTTTTTTCTTAAATCTGTTTAAAGTGTATAATTCAACAAGTTTTAATACATTCCCAGATTTGAATTACTACAATCTCACTTTACATTAGTTTCTACTTCCCAAAAGAAATCTGTACCCACTGTCAGTCACTCCCCATTTCTGGCCTATATTCCACTCCCTTCCTGCACACCCAGGCACCCACTAACCTGTCATCTGTCTCCATAGATCTGTCTCTTCTGGACATTTCATGCAAACAGAATCATACAATGTGGGGTACAGGTACTCATTTAATGGACAGCCGTACTTGGAATTAACCCCTCATTTACTCACACAATGAAGCAATCAAGGCATCTGAGTCTGTGATGCTTCCCACCATAGACAAGTAGACGTAAGGACCTTCCTAGAAAGAAAAAGAAAACATGCTGTAACTCAGCATCACACCCACAGGACAGCACCGCAGATACACCGTGTGGGCAGCACCCTTGCCCAGACTGCAGGAGCACACGTCCCGGCGGGCACACTCAGCCCCGCACCGCACAATCCCAGTGCTTACGGGTGGGTGGAGGGAGATCCTGGAGCCCGGCTCCCTGACCTTGGAAATGGATACATCCAGAGTGAATGTTTATATAGTAAAGGCTAGTTTTCAGTGACTGGCATTCTAAAATCAGAGCTGTGTTCCGATGGGGGGAAAAAAATAAGCTGAAAATTTTGTCCAAGAGTCCAAACGTTATAGTAAATAAGCTAAATTCTGGATTAATCCAGAAGCACTTCAAAGTACTTCATTGCGTCTCACCTCAAAAAAACCCCCAAGATCTCTCTTAACAAAAGTGGCATTTAAGTATCACTATCAGAGCAGGAACTAGTTCTTTCTTCCTGCATAAGGGCAAACTTAGGAAAATTTAAAATGCTTACAGTCTATATTTAACATTTTGGGTAAGGAAATCTCTGCAATTATATTTGGCATTTCCTCATCAGTGACCTGTTTCTTTGCCTAAAATTTCAAAAACTGGATTAACTAGGATTCCCTAATATATCTGATTATGTTGCTCCTTTGAACAAATTTTGTTGCTGGTCAATACAACTTTTTTTTGTTTGTTTCTTTTTAACAATCACTTATATGACATCAGAACAGTGTCTCTGCCTAAACCCTAAGCTCACTTCTAGTACAACCTCCCAGAGGCCACCAGTTTTAACCACTTCTAACTGTAGTTCTGGCAACTATCTTTATACTTATATTACTATTTCTATTACTACTTCTTTGGGCTTAGTGAATCAGTCATGTCCAACTCATTGCGACCCCATGCTCCTCTGTCCATAGGGATTCTCCAGGCAAGAATACTGGAGTGGGTTGCCATGCCCTCCTCCAGGGGATCTTCCAACCCAGGGATCAAACCCAGTCTCCCACACTGCAGATGAATTCTTTACTGTCTCAGCCACCAGGGAAGCCCAAGAATATGGGAGAGGGTAGCCTATGCCTTCTCCAGGGGATCTTCCCGACCCAGGAATTTAACCGGGGTCTCCTGCAATGCAGGTGGATTCTTTACTAGCTGAGCTACTGGGGAAGGCCCACTATTAACTGCCCATCCTGAAAAATTATGCTATACATTATACTGTTCTTTTCCCCTTCCCTCCATCCAATTTTTGATAGAGTAGGGGAGGAAAAACTTCTTCAAAAGCATACACATTTGATTTACTATGTTGACACGTACATGGGAATCTTCAAAAGGAAAACGACCTGAATAAGCTGTCAGGCCCCAAAACTCATACGCCTTTTTACCCAAAGACCAGTAGCTGCAGGGATGTGAAGAGAACAAGGGACTTGGGCTGAGGCAGTAAACTGTGGGAAAGTGACCAGGAAACACATGGGGAGAAACTACTGGAAGACAAGGGTTACTTGAGTCGGGCTCTTTGCACAGGACCATCTTAGCCCTGACTCCCAGTCCTCGGTGAAGTGAATGTTCTTTTCCTCCCGGTAAAGGGAGGGCACCTTTCTCAAGGGCAATTCAAAGACCTGATCTGAGCTAGAAACGGGGGAGATCAGAGTGCTTTTCCCGCATCTACTGTTCCTAAGGTGCCTTCTGTTCAAAATCAACAATGTGCCAAAGTGGCATAGTTTGGAGTGGCGTGTCCTGAACTCCTTTAACAGCTACATGGATTCTCTTTAATTCTTCTGTTGGTTATCCTGAATTTGTAACTTCAGGAATAAGCTTCAAACCTCACCTGACCCCTTCATCAGTGCTGTGCAGTATATGGACTTCTGTGATATCAAGCGCTTATGAGAACCCCCAACAAGCTCTCTTCCCCTCCTCCCCACTTCTCTCAGCCTCTGTCCACTTTGCTTGTACATTGCTGAGACTGATTGCATTTCCATTATTGTTCTGTAAATGTGTTTATCTTCCCCATTTCATCTGTAAGTAGATTCTCAAAGCTGAAAAGTCAACTAATGCTCTATTGACAATATGGCAATTATATAAAGTGTTTACTGCAACAGGCCACAACTTCTTACTCTACAAATCGGTATTTCTGTCACTTAAGAAGAATGTGGCATATGGAATATTCTTTCTTACACTCATACATTTCTCAAAATCATGCTACATTTTAGTTTCCTTCGACTTTGGGCCAGGACTTTCTTATAAGATATTTTTGTTTATGCCACAGTTTGTAATTGCCTTTCTTTTTCTCTAATTGAGAGAAGAAACCCAACTTTCTCCCCATCTCATTAACATAATTTTATAGCTTCTTATACATTCCAATCTTCGCTGAACAGAGGCTTGAAGCTGGTTTCTCTTTTCTTTCTTCTTTTTAAAGATTTATTTATGTGCTTGTTTATGGCTGTGCAGGGTCATCGTTGCTGTGTCAGGCTTTCTCCAGTTGCCAGCGAGCGGGAGCTACTCTTTCCTGAGGCGTGAGGGCTCCTCACTGCAGTGGTTTCGCTTGTGGCGGCCCACAGGCTCGGGGCATACGGGCCTCGGTAGCTGCAGCGAGTGGGCTCAGCATCTGCGGCGCACAGGCTTAGCTGTTCCACGGCAAAGCGGAATCTTCTTGGATCAGGGACCGAACTGGTGTCCCTGCATTGGCAGGCGGATTCTTCACCACTGAGCCCTACTTTCCCTTTTCTTAACGTTCTGTAAGTTACTTAATGGGTAAGTGTGGTTTATCTCAGAGCATATATGAAAATCCTATTCCTTAAAGGAGATTTTAAAAAATTACACATGAGATAAACAGTGTTTTTACACAAGAAGTACTCTCTGTCTACTTTGCAGCTCCTTATTCTCACCAGCTGATTTTTAAAAATTATTTTTAGCAGAGCCATAGGAAGTCCACATCACTTCCCTGGCATGGCCAGGGAACTTTCTAGACAAAATACATCTGCTGGACTGGCCAGCAGGGGTAATGGGGCTGAACTGAATATGACCCTCTGTGGAGCTCAGTCCACCTATGTGTGAGATAAAGGGCTTCCCAAAATTAGACTGTTGATCTCACGACTTCCACGAGCAACCTCTTCAGCTGGAGCCATCGGCAAACCTGGACCCTGATATCCTGTCTGGCTCTTTCTTCAGGAGCAATTCTGTGGGTAAATGCAGGATGGGGACCTGGATCTAAGATCAAGATCAAAGTCCTGGAAACATTAGTTACTATTTGCCAAGAGCCAAAATTACCTGTAGAATTTTAGAGAACAGAAACAGACTTACTTCCTCCCATGAATTCATATTTTATATCAAATGAACCATAAAGTGCTTTTTGTTCCCTGTTAAAATTATTTCCAGGCTCTGGAAGACGAAATTTATACTAACTTGCAAAATAAACTTGGAAGGTTATCAGCTTCGAAAGTCTTTAATCATAATATATGGTGAAGAACTAGTCAGCCAGAACTAAAATTCATGTTTGAGCTCAACAACTACCTGGAGATTTTAAGGATCAGATGAAAGGTGCTCGGTAAGCAGCAAAGGCCATCAGCAGGGTGTTGCTTAACTGGGAAGGAGGGCCTGAACAGGTGGAGGGGTAAGCGCCCTGCACTGCAGGCTGGAGATCTGGGTGAGCTTGAGCAAAAAAAAAAAAAAAATACAGCAGATTTTATTTCTTATATTCCCTGCTACCTTGACCTCTCTGAGTTTCAACTCCCTCATCAATATAAAGCAACAGAGTAAAGCTCTCAACAGATGTTTGATGAATGAAGAACTGAATGAATGAGAGCAATGAGCAGAGTTGGGCTAGATCTTCACCTTTTCACAGAGTCTCTTGCTGACTGGAAGCCCTTGGTCCACTGACCTCACTGATGAGGTCCATGAGCAGTGGCCTGGGCGGAGTGCCTGTCAGTGAGGGTCAGGCGTGGAGGAAGGGGGCCTCATGGAGGGTTGTGGGGTCAGCGGCTTTTAAACCCCAGCCTTTCAAGTAGGAGCAGGCTGTGCGTCCCACACCGGCCACAAGTCATCAGTCATGGGAAGGCCAAGCTCACGGCAGCGACCAGGGCAGACTCCCTGACTGACTGGCTGGGCTTGAGGCTGTCGTCAAGAATTTCCGAGCGAGTGCAATTATTCCTACCCTGTCTGAGAGGCAGACACCTGTCCCCCAAGAAGCACAACCTGGATTTTTACAGAGAAACTCACTCAGGATGTAGGGGCAACATGACAGGAGGTCTGGGTTCCCTTGAAAATACTTCAGCAATAATGAAAGAAAAAGGAAGGGGGAAAAAAAGGGAGGGAGGGAGAAAAAGAAAAAAGTGGCAAAAGAAGCAAGTGCAGCAAAATTTGAAAACACCGAATCTGCTCATTATGCTAGTCTCTCTACATCTGTGCATGTTTGAAAATTTTCACAGTAAAGCTTAATATAAAAAAAGATATATGGGACTTCCCCCCTAGTCCCAGGGGCTAGGACTCTTCATGCTTCCAACTCAGGGAGCCCAGATTTGATCCCTGGTTAGGGAACTAGATCTCTTGTGCAACAACTAAGACCTGGTGCAGCCAAATACATTAAATAAATAAATACTTTAAAAAATATACACACACACACACACACACACACACACACACACACACACACATATATATATGGCACCTTTTCATACTGCTCATGGTTAGATAGCATCACTGACTCATTGGACATGAATTTGAGCAAACTCCCAGAGATGGTGAAGGACAGGGAAGCCTGGCGTGCTGCAGTCCATGGGGCTGCAAAGAGTTGGACACAACTGACTGAACAACATATGGCACTTTGTCAAAAGTGAACTGCTGTCCCTTGTGTTTCTGGATTCCCATCTCAGGACCCCATGGTCCCAGCAGTCCTCTGCCCTCATACTTCTCACACACACGCAGGGCCCCTCTGGCCCGGGACCAACCGGGAGCATCAGGGGCTTCCGCTGGGGGCTTGGCTCTGCCAGGGTCCCCTCTGGACCCCGGGCTGCCTGGGGTCGGGTCTGGATCAGCCTCGGCTTGCACAGCTGAGGGGAACCAACGAGGGTCGCAGCTCACCACGTGCAGCTCCAGCACGCACGCCACAGTAAGCTGGTCGCTGTCCTTTTCCCCTTCAGACGTCCTTTAATATCAGACAAACTAGTGTTTCCACTGTCAGGGTCGTGAGTCTCCAGTTACCGGAGCCTCAAAAAACCACGGGCAAACATGCTCACCTTCTGCCAGCCCCAACGTGTCCTACACACCGACACACACACACACACACACACACACACACCAAGGATAAAAAGCAAGGAGAGCCAATGGCCGTGAAAACAAAAAGAGGGAAAACGCTCTCGGTGTTTGCACTCCCTTTTCAAATTACCTGTGCCCTTCTGGTGAATGAACAGCCATCTGCATGCTAGCCCCCGTGTCCTCCCAGCTCCGGGTGACACGCTGAGTGAAGTCTCCGTGTTGCCCAGTTAAGTCTGCAGAGAAGCTGCGCCGGGCGGGCTCCCACTCACCGTGTGTGTGCATGCTAAGTCGCTTCAGTCGCGTCCGACTGTGACTGCATGGACCGCAGCCCACCAGGCTTCTCTGTCCGTGGGATTGCCCAGGTAAGAATACTGCAGAGGATTGCCGTGCCTTCCTCCAGGGGATCTTCCCGACCCTGGGATCAAACCCGCGTCTCTTGCACCTCCTGTATTGGCAGCCTGGGTCTTTACCACTAGGGCTCATCCTGATAAGGGCTCTTTTCCTGTTACAACTCACCTGTCGTTGCCCCACGTCGGTGCTCCCAACCCCCACGGCATGCTGACTTTCCATCACACGTTTCTTTACTCTTCCGACATCCTTTCTGGTGGTTTACCTTTACCATTTTAACTATTAAAAATTATTGAAAATTATTACATGCTGTAAGTTAAAAAAAATTTACAAAAAGCTGTAAGGTGAAAGGTAAAAGTCTCTTTCTGTCCTGATCCCCAATCTCATCCCCCAGAGATATCACTGCTTGAGTTTCAAAGTAGCCTTCAGGATATTTTTCATGTATATGTTATTATATAGCTATAAATATTTAAAATACTTTCTCCCTGCTGTTAGTTTTTACTATCAACCTAGAGGGTGATGAGGACAATTCCACAATGTTTATTGACTTAAAAAATTTTAAGTTCAATGTATCAGGAATTTTGGTTTAAAAACCATTTAATTCATATTAAATGCTCTAAAATGTGACTGGACTATACCGTCTAATTGAGCTGCTAACAAAATCAACTTAAAAGCTAAAATGAATAATGGCAAATAAATTAAGAAACAAAGGCAAGACTTCCCTAGCAGTTCAGTGGTTAATACTCCATATTTCCAAAGTTCAATTCCTGGTCAAGGAACTAAGATCTCACATGCCTTGAAGTGGGGGGAAAGAAAAAAAGGCTAGTCTCATCTCATTTTTCACTTAATGTGTTCCAGACATGTAGTTCTAACAATGCATTTTATAGACTTTGAGACAGTTACAAGTCCAAGCTCAGATTTTAAAAACATGCTTGAGCTGGGCAAATTTCTGCTATTTATAACTCAATGACCAATTTGTAAAGAATGCTCAATTTACTCATTGCACTCTTAAAGAAAAATTTTTATAAGCCTTCAAAGGCTATACAGAAATAAAAGAGAACATACATCTTCTGCTTTGTAATTTGTGTTTGTATTTGTAAAGGCTGAATTTATAGTTAAACATATTTGCGAGGTTTAAAAAAAAATGCGTTTGAATGAAGAGCCAGAAAAACTGCCAATGCATTAAGAGTGGGAGAATAAAGAGGAGTAAGAATAGAATCAATACATAAATCCTGTCAAGCTGTATTAGCATTTACTGATCTGACTCATAAAACCTCAGCCTAATCGGACTTGGTTTTCCATGTCATGGCAACAGCGCACGTCATTGTTTCTGGGAGGATCAGCTGCTTCAGCCTCCTACAGCCCCTCAATGACAAGGCTTTATTGACTTCATAAATATATGCTGCCCAGCTGTCATCCGCCTAATGAGGCGACAACTTCCATTCGATGGAACCATTCCATTTGGTCCTAGCAGGCTGGCTGTCGCCTGACATTAACAATGGACCATGCTGGCCCTTTCAGAAGTTCGGGTACCACAGAGCCACACAAGTTCTATTGTTCCTACAACATGGCAGCTTAGTGTTTGCTTTAGGACTTAAAAACCACTTCTCCCCTTTAAAGAACATACCCTCCTCGGCTGAGGCAGTTACTTCTTAGATCTGAAACCTTCCAAGGCTCATCTTTATTGGACATGTGTATTATCACATTATTACTTAGGGATAGGATGAAAATTAAAACTTAATCCAAGTAAGAAGGATGGTGAGGAGGGGTCACAAAAGGGACAGAAGAAGAAAGAACATTTACTGAACTCTGCTGAGCTCCGGGCACTGTGCCCAATGCCCTACATCCTTGCTATTCATATATGGTCCACGCACCGCATCCCGGGCACCAGCTGGGAGTCTGTGTGGACTGTCAGACCCTCGCCCAGACTTATGGAGATTCCCGAGGAACAGTCAAATGTGAGAAGACCTGCCCTAAATTACAAAGTCTATTTAATCCTTTCAACAACCATTTGAAGAAGATATTAGTTCCATATTTTATGTCTACAAATTTGGGGTAGACATCTCAAATTTGGGTCCTGGTCTCAGACTTTCAGGCTCCAAAACTGTGAGAAAGAAATTTCGGTTGTTTATAAGCCACCCAGTGTGTGGCATTTTGTTACAGCAGCCTAAAGAGACCAACACAATAAGGAAACCCAAAAAGAAAGTTTCCTTTCTCCCTCCCTTAAAAAAAAAAAAAAATATATATATATATATATATAATTTTGCTTTTTATTTCTCTTCACTGCCAAAAGAGTTTAATGCAAAATACAAGTATGAGTAAACAATGGAATAAATATTTTCCCTGGTGCTCAGCAGTAAAGAATCTGCCTTTCATGCAGGAGCTGCAGGAGACTCAGGTTCGATCCCTGGGTTGGCAAGATCCCCCGGAGGAGGGCATGACAACCCACCCTAGTATTCTTGGCTGGGAAACCCCATGGACAGAGGAGCCCGGCAGGCTACAGTCCATGGAATCGCAGAGAGTCGGACACAACTGAAGTGACTTAGCAGCAGCAGTAAACGGGGAAATCACTGAAGTGAGAATGTGGTTTTTCTGCATATGCTCTGCAAAGCCTCCTCAGCCTGTATTGCTCACACACATTTAATGCACATACCCTGGTGGTTCAGTCAGTAAAGAATCCGCCTGCAAGGCAGGAGACCTGGGTTTGTTCCCTGGGTTGGGAAGATCCCCTGGAAAAGGGAATGGCAACCTGCTCCAATATCCTTGCCTGGAAAATTCCATGGACAGAGGAGCCTGGCAGGCTCCAGTCCATGGAGTCGCAGAGGGTCGGACACGACTGAGTCACTAAACCACCACGATGTTTCATAATGCACATATATTTCTTCCTTCCTCTCTGCGTCACAGAAAGGATTTCCAGGGAGGAAAGGATTTCACAGGTGGGAAAAGACAGGGCCGGCCGCACCAGCACACCTGTCGGCCCCCAAAGCCCACGCTCCCCCCGCCTTCCCACTCCGGCCCAGGCTTCCCAGGAACGGTCATCGCTCCTCCGGAACAGCGCTGAGTAACCCGCCCTGAAAGGCAGCCTGTGGTGTGGGTGAGGGTGGGGCACAGGACGGAGAAGAGCCAGGAAACCACGCCGTGAGGAACGGCGGAGCTGAGGGGCGGACAGGACTCGGCCTCCCTCTGGGCTACAGAAGGCGGCACAGAAGGACCCAACGAAGTCACAAGGGGGCCCGTCTCGGCTCAGCACGAGGCAACACTTCCTTGTAACTAGAGCTATTCTATTTTGGAAAGATGGCGCCCACTGAACGTTTTCCAGCACAGGTGGCTGACCCGGGGACGTCTGCCTGGACTGTGAGAAAAGTCCTATTTCAAGGGGGAGACTGGGCTACCTGGCTCCTAAACGCCCCTCCTAGACTAAGGCGGTGTTCTCACTTTCCACACGCAGTACTGGGCGTTCTCCGGGTGTGTGGGGCACCACACGCGCTGTGCCCTCCGTGCTGGGCCAGGGTCTACGCTGTACCAGCCGCTCCCCCGGCTGCGGGTGCTCGGATCCGAGGATCGGGAGGGACAAGGAGGCAGTCAGCGCACGGGCTGGCGGCTGGCCTACGAAGCAGCCCTTGCAAGACATCACAACCTGAACAGACCCGAGCTGGGCCCATGGCAACATTCTTATTCTCCAAGAGCACCAATTCAGAAAGAGGGCGTGAATCCAATCTGATTCTGACAATGAATACACGGGAGAGGTCAGGAGAGGCCCAGAACAAATCGACACTCCGACAAAAGTCAAGTTACCAGGAAGCACGGTGTATTCATTGGATTGGGCTGCCACAGAAAAGTCCCACAGATCAGGTGGCTTAAAACCGCCAACACTGAACTGTGTCACAGTTCTGGAGGTTGGGTGTGCAGAGCCACCTGTCGGCAGGGCTGGTTTCTTCCCAGGGCTGCAGGGGGGCCTGTCTCATGCCCCTCTCCCCTACACCTTCCTGGGGTTTGATAGTACTCACTGGTGCTCCTTGGCTTGAAGCAGCCTCACTCTCATCGATGCCTTCAGGTTCACGTGGCGTTCTCTCCCTGTGTCCAAATTCCCTCCTTTATAAGGAACCAGTCGTTGTTGGGTGAGGGTCCGCGCTCATGACCTCACTTTAAATGAGGAAGTATTATACTGTGTTCTACTACTTTTACGGGGATCGCGTCCCAAGAAGGCAGAGGAGGAGAAATGGGAAATGGGACAAGGAGAGGCATGAATCAGGTAGGAGGCTACATTAGTGCGTTTAGCAACTTAGTAAAGCTGCTTAGTAACAAACTAACTGATGTCTCAATCTTACACTTGTCCAGAGACTGCACAAACTACTGCTTCTTTGGGGAGTTCCTCTTGGGTGAGGAGGGAAGAATTTATCCTGTGGTTCCCAAAAACCATTGTCAAAGGTTCATCCCATGGGAGCCGAGTGGGACCCCAGGACTTCACACTTGAGTGGCATGTGACGGGCCTGGGGCAGGGGCTGGGAGCAGAAGCTGCCTGGATGGGACCCAGTGAAGCTGGAGTCGGTCGCGGTCATGGTGGCAGAAGCAGAGCCAACTGTCAAGGGTCAGATGAAGCCAAGAAGATCTGAGAGGTACCTGATACAATCTTGCTATCTCCTACTGGACGACTGGGAGAAAGTAGCTGATGGGATTACAAATGGGGATCACGTTTCTGGGATCTTCAAACACTGGCTTCCCTTGGTTTAGTCGCAAAGTCGTGTCCAACTCTTGTGACGCCATGGACTATAGCCCACCAGGCTTCTCTGTCCACGGTGTTTCTCAGGCAAGAATACTGGAGTGGCTTGCCATTTCCTTCTCCAGGGGATCTTCCCGACCCAGGGACCAAACTCAGGTCTCCTGCATTGCAGGCAGATTCTTTACCAACTGAGCCACCAGGGAAGCTCTTAGCTTCCCTTAGAGCAAGCAACTATACTTTTCAGGATCCATCCTAGGTAAACACTTAAGACAAGTGCATAAATATGTATAGAGAACATTCTATATAATTGCCAGCAACTGGGAAGAGCCTGTAAGCCCAACAATCTAGGATTGGTGAAAAAGATTATACATGAAGTATAATGGAATCCTAAGCACTTATTTAAATTTGTGAGGTATTAATAGTTCAAGAGACTCATACAGATGGTCACTGAACTCAGCTAAATGAAAAAAGCAACAAAGAATGAATAATATGATCCCACTTTTGTAAAAAGGATCCTGAAAAATATTTATATGGATATATATATTCATATAAATTCTGGCAGGTTATTTTTAAGAATACTAACAATAATTATCTCTAGGTAATTTTAACTTTTCTTCTTTTTAGATATTTTTTTTTTTACAATTATTGTGGAAATAAAAAATCTTAACAAATTTTGTTTCAAAAGACTGTCTGACATAGAAAAAGAACTGACATTTTAACCACCTTTTTTTTTTTTTTTTTTTTGCCGAGTGGCATATGGGATCTTACTTCCCTGACCAGGGATCAAACCCATGACCCCTGCACCGGGAGTGCACAGTCTTAACCACTGGAACACGAAGGAAGTCCAAGAACTGACATTTTAGATATCTGAGCAATCGGAGGCTTAAAATGTAAATGGTAGATGCGCTAAAAATTAAATGAATAGAATCACTCTTCCATTCATTCAGTATTAACAAATACCCCAGAATAGCTCCTACACACCAGGCACCAGGCCAGGTTCTGGAGATAGAGGAAGATAAAACAGTTACACATTGTGTTTAGTGTTAGAAAAGAAAAAAGATATTTCCCTGGAATATTTTTATTTCAAAGGAAATAAGTTTAGTTGTATTAAAATTTTTTGAAGTATTTACAGGCTTTCTCCTTTTACAAAAGATTTTAGGTTAATTACAACAAAAACATCCCACTAAATGGTAAAATATACATAAGAATTTGGATCGGGGACAATAAAAACATCTATATGTAGACTACTTTTGTTGTTATTATAGACCTTAACTATGGTTCTGAGCACCCAAGGAGCCAAAGTGAAAAGGAGAAACATTTATTTCGTTCTTGCTGTCAGAAAGAAATAGACCAATTTTTTAAAAAAGAAACTAAGCTTCTCCTAGCCCTTATCTGCAAAGGAAATTTCTCATGTGAGAAATTTCTCATACTGAGTGACATTAATAAATATTATTAATACTTAGATTAACAAATATTATTTTCCACAGGAAATAATAAGAAAAAAATCTACCAATCCATAAACTCTGAGAAGACAAGGGTCATCTATTTTGTTTGAGTCTAGACACAGGTACCCCACTACGCACTCAAATTTTATGGAAAGGAGGAACAATGTGTCATTCTGAGATGTGGCTACATGGACAGCCATCCCAATCACTAAGGAACATCCTTCTTCATGTTAGAAAACAGACTGAATCCTGATCTGTAGAAGTACGAGGACTGTCTACCACCCTAAATAATGGATAGTGGCTCATTCTGGGTGCTATTCTTTAGGCTTTAATTTGACACAATAAACAGAACCACCAGGAGATTATATCTGTACCTAAATTCATGTGTATATATGTCTATATATCTGTCTACCTAGATTTATCATAAGGAACTGGCTTAAGCAATTATGAAGGTTGACAAGTCCCAAGACCTGAGGTTGAGTCAGCAAGCTGGAGACCCAGGAAAGCCAACGGAGCTCTAACCCAAGCAGAGGCCTGAGAACAGACAGAACCAATGGCACAGACCTGGTCCATAGGCCAGCAGGCTCGAGATCAGGAAAAGTCCTTGTTTCAGTTCGAGTCAGTAAAGGCAGTAAAAAGCCAATGTGCCAGCGTGAAGGCAATCAGGTAGGAGGCTTTCTTTCTGATTTGAGGGAAGACCAGGTTTTTGTTCCAGTCAGGACAGCAAGGAGATCAGACTAGTCAATCCTAAAGGAAATCAATCCTGAATATTCATTGGAAGGACTGATGCTGAAGCTGAAGCTCCAATACTTGGGCCACCTGATGCAAAGAGCTGACTCATTGGAAAAGACCCTGATGTTGGGAAACATTGAGGGCAGGAGGAGAAGGGGGCGACATCATGGATGGCATCACGGAATCAGTGGACATGAGTTGAGCAAACTCCAGGAGATGGCGAAGGACAGGGGAGCCTGGCGTGCTGCAGTCCATGGGGTTGCAGAGAGTCAGACACCACTGAGCGACTGAACAACAAGAGGCCTTCAGTTGACGGGATGAGGCCCACTCGTGTCAGGGAGGGCATTCTGCTTTACCAATGTAAATATTAACTTAATCCAAAACACCTTCACAGAAACACCCAGAATAATGTTTGTCAAGATATCTGGGCACCCCATGGCCCAGTCAAGGTGACGCACAAAATTAACCAGCATGAACCATTACTCTCAATGTACAGCTAAACCAACTGTGACTCACCAGGCTTACCAAACAGCACAGGACTATAAATTCATTTGCCAGAGAGGATATCTATCTTAGAGCAAAACTGATGAAGATAATGATGCCAAAAATGGAAAGGAAAACAGGAGACAGCAACAGACGGCGAATTAAAAGGCAACTTCAGACCTTATGACAAAGTGGTGGGAGGAAGACAATTTTAGAAAGTCCCAAGATCAGAGGCTGAAGTTACTGCCGTGAAGGCAAAGCACAGATGGTAACGTGAAAAGGAAAAGGGTAATGTCCAAAATAAACCAATTGATAGGGAGGTAAGCAGCCTCAGGATTTCTTGAAGAAAGACGACGCTTGGGCGTTAAGGCAGAATGAATGAAGAGACTACAGGGCCCAGATGTTCCGTGACAACTGACCTGCATCCTGATGGACAAGCCCGAGTGGTGCTCCACAGTCATGAGGGTGGGAATGGCGAGGCTAGGGGTCTGAGCAGAGGACCAGGGGTAGAGTCAGGCACAGCCGATTCCCCCCAGTTCACGTGGCCGGGCAACACCAGACAACTCGTGAGCCCGCACACAGCTCTGCCGTCCACCCTCCCCTGGACCAGGCTCCTGCTCACACATGCACTCGGACCTGCCCACCGTAAACCCCAAGTCCCTTGCTCTTGCCGTATCTTTTGAATTATTCTTTGTAAACAAGGAAGAATAAAGGGTGTTGTTCAGCACCCAGCTCTATGAAGATGAAGTCAACAGCCACTGCAGTTGCTGACGGACCGCACACCCCGAGAGGAACTCGGGGTGAAATGCAGGATGAGACACACTGTGCTTCAGAAAAACAGGCCCCAGAGATTGTAGGGTGCATGTCTCAGGAGGAATGTTCATGAGCCCAGATTCAAGCATCTTCAAATGCATGGTTGGACAACCACTGATATTGTTACCTTGAGATATCTGGTTTTTTGTGACCAGCAGTGATTTTTTTTTTATCAAGGACGTGTGCTTAACTGCAAGCCTTCCCTAGCCAAAACCCATATATAAGCTCTTTCAATGGCAACCCCCTCCAGTATTCTTGCCTGGAGAATTCCATGGACAGAGGAGCCTGGTGGGTCACAAAGAGTTGGACACGACTGAGTGACTAACTTTCTTTCTTCTTTCTTTTCCCCTATCTTTTGGGGGCAGCTTCTTCTAAGCTCCTGAGAGGCTGTCTCCTGGGCCACTCACAGTCCTCAGTAAGGTCCTTGAATTAAAACTTAAGACTCACAGGCTTCTCTGGTGGTCCTGTGGTTAAGAATTCATCTGTCAATGCAGGGGACATGGGTTCGATCCCTGGTCGGGGAAGATGCCATGTGTCGTGGGGCAACTAAGCCCACGTGCCTGGAGCCCGAGCTCCCCAGTAAGAGAAGCCTTCTCAGTGAGAAGCCTGCGCACGCCAACTAGAGAGGAGCCGCCACTCTCTGCAACTAGAGAAAGCCCACGCAGCAACAAAGACCCAGTGCAGCTAAAAAAATACCTCTATATATTAAATAAATTAAAAAAAAAAAAAACTTACACTCACAGCTAGTAAGTCTGTCCATTCTTCTTCAAGTCGGCACCTTCCTGCACTGTCCCTGCCACCACCAAATCTCCTGCAAGTCTGGCATATGCTGCGTCCACATCCCCCGGTCCCACCTGCTAAGCCCTGGCCCCTGGCTGCTGGTGCCCCCATTCAAGCAATGCCATCTACATCCACTTCCTGATGGCTGGTCCCAAAAGGCTCAGCCTTCACCTTTTTTGAACTTTTTATTTTTATAACGGTGCTGCACATTTCACAGTGATCCTGAAATTCCCTTCTTTGGCTCCCAGGACCTAGCACTATATCCTGTTCTTGGCCTTGCCCCCAAGATCCTTCCTGGATCTTCCTCTTCCTGGTTGTTCAATGGCAATATCAAAAGACTCGGCTGTCATCCCCCAAGATTTTCACCATTCTGTTTTCTCTTATTCGGATGTCACTCTCCTCAGGGCTTCCTACTGTCTGCTCCCGTCCAGTGAGGAACTTCCAACTCTCTGTTCCACCCTGAGTCCGTCTCTCCCACGGGTCTTACGTTTTCAGTGCCTTCCAACCATTTCCCCTCAATTACACCCTGGAGTCCCAATTCACGGTTCTAAAATCAGACCTTCTTGTCCTTGTTAACAATATCAACATTATCCAAGTCGGCCAAACTCTAAACTCCGAGATCACCCCCACTCCCGATGTGTAAGCAGTTACCCTGACTCACAAAACTCTCCCCTGCAAACTCTCTCACATTTCGCTTTCCTCCTCATTTTAACTTCCATCACCACCTGAGCTCAGCTTTCTTCTCATTCCTAAAACACTGCAATCGCTTTTAGCTGATCTTCGTGCCCCTGAACTATCCTTTCCAATCCACCCTGCATCTGTGAGGAGACAGCTTTCCATGAAGATCTCCTATTCTTGCAATGTCTGGCTGGGGTGTCTAAGCACAGGCATTCACACTAAGAATATTTCTGGTGGCCTCGTGGTTAAGAATCTGCCTTGCAGTGCGTAGGATGTGAGTTTGATACCTGGTCAGGGAACTAAGATCCCACATGCTGTGGAGCAATTAAGCCCAGTGCCACAACTTCCAAGCCTAAGCACTAAACTACTACTAAAGCCCATGGGCTCTGGACGCAACTACTAAAGCCCACGGGCTCTGGTGCCCGTACGCCACAACTAGAGTTCATGCGCCACAACCAAGATTCTTGGGTCAGGAAGATCCCCTGGAGAAGGTAATGGCAACCCAATCCAATATACTTGCCTGGAGAATCCCATGGACAGAGGAGCCTGGTGGGCTACAGTCCATGGTCGGACTGTCCAGAGTTGGACATGACTGAGCAACTAACACTGCAACTAGAGAAAAAGCCTGCACAGCAACAAAGACCCAGCACAGTCAAAAATAAATAAAATTATTTTAAAAAGAAAAGCTAACATGTTAAAAAAAAAAAAAAACTATTAAAAAAAAAAAGAATGTGTGTGTAAGGAGACATTCCAGAATAGTAGGGCTTAGAGACCTCTCCTTCCTGAGATGTTTCAGGGTAGTGACGATAAAGACCTCACCTCCTCTTCCTCAGAGAAGATCGGTTTACATTTCTGAGTAAAGATAAGGTCTTTCTCCAGAGAGAAGTAGGAGCAGGTCACCAGCAGCTCCACAGAAGATGGGGACCTAATTTGGGGGTTGTTCCCCCAGCCTGTCCAAGTACCATCTGGCCCTCACTGCCTTGCCCTGTGGAGCTTGGGCAATCAACACGGCTAACTTCGCTTGAAGAAGGGTAAAATCTCAGACCCCTTACACTGCGACTTAACACGCCACCAACAAATTATCTTTTCAGGATCGACTTTGGCCCCCTTACTTTCTTGACTGAAACACTTCCGTGGCTTCCTTCCACAGAATAAAACTCTTACTTCCGTGGCTTCCTTCCACAGAATAAAACTCTTTTAAGTCTTATCCGCAATTCAAGTTCTCTTTCCAGTCTGTCCCCCTTCTTTCTATAAGGGACTTGAGAATCTGTGGTTTTGAGTATCCCGGGGCGTTATGGAAGCAATCCACCATAGATACTAACAGAAGACTATAGCACCGACGAAGGAGGAGAAACCAAAGCCTTTGATAATCATCTAAGTCTGCAGGTGTCACTGGACACGTGTTGCTAGAGTCTTACCTGATGTAAGTCTTCTGTTCTAATCAATCTGGACTTCCGTATGTTTCCCAAACAGGCATACACACCCTGCCTCCACGCTCTGGTCATGCCTATGCTCACTCAGTTGTTTTCAGCTCTTTGCGACCTCACAGACTGCAGCCTACCAGGCTCCTCTGTCCATGGGATTCTCCAGGAAAGAATACGAGAGCAGGTTGCCATTTCCTATCCCAGGGGACCTTCCTGACACAGGGACTGAAACTGGGTCTGTGTCTCCTGCATTGGCAGAGAGATTCTTTACCATTAGTGCCACCTGGGAAGCCCCCTGGCAGTGCCTAGAATGCTATACTCAGATCACAGATGAGGGAAAACCCATGAAGCACCACGGCAAGAAACACCCACAGCATCTTTTGAGCAATGGTGAGCCAAACCATTCATTTCTTCATGGATGTCACCACGGCTCCCATCAGACAGGAAACCAACCAGTCCTCCATCCCGGCCATAACCGATGAACTGAAGGTCAGAGCTGCAGCCCCAGGTAACCAGTGTCTGATTGGACATCAGGGAGCTGAACCATCTCTGGCAATGCTTGGTTGAATTTCTGTGCAATAGGGGAGTTCGGCATTTGATGGTGGCCAACAGACCCAGACATCGCCTCAGTTTGAGAAGTCAAGTCAAAAGGGGTGAGGAGAGACAGCTCAGGTTCCAGTGGGAACAAGCAAGTTGGGGTTTCAGACCTCCTCCAGTCTTTCTAGTCAAATCTTAGCAACGCCCAGATTGGATTTCTGGGTATTCTCGCAACCAACTCCCAACCATCTCAAAGATAATACAGACATGCATTTTCCTTGTAGGCCTCAACCACTTAAGAGCCCTTCTCACCAGTCTCTAAGACATGTGTACCAAGACGCTGGTTGAAGCATTGTGTGTAAACAGTCAACTTAACCAGACAATATTAATGAGCATGCTTTTATTTATCATATTTCATTATCAACTATAAGATACAACCTAATTCCAGAGACATAAAATATCAGGGACTTCCCTGGTGATCCAGTGGCTATCATTCCGCACTCTCCTTGCAAGGGGCCCAGGTTTGATCCCTGGTGAGGGAACTAGATCCCACATGCTGCTCAAATAGTTTGAATGCCACAAGTAAAAGATTCCGGGCACTGCAACAAAGAGTTGGTGCAGTCAAACCAATGAATAAATATTTTTTAGTGGTGGTTTACTGACTAAATCGTGTCTGACTCTTGTAAAACCATGGACTGCGGCCCACCAGGCTCCTCTGTCCTTGGGATTTCCGAGGCAAGAATACTGAAGTGGGTTGCCATTTCCTTCTCTAGGGGATATTCTTGACCCAGGGATCGACTCTGGGTCTCCTGCATTGCAGGTAGATTCTTTACTGACTAAGCCATAAGGTAGTTCAAATATATATGTGTGTGTGTGTGTGTGTGTGTGTGTGTGTGTGTATATATACATTTTAATACATCAATAAAATAACCCACAGTGGTTATGCCACTGTGATGTTGTAACATATCCCCCCCCCCCCCAAAAAAAAAAGTGTCTTTTAGAATTAAGGGATTATTGTATGTATTCAAGATATGTATTCAGGTCCCTGGTGATTCAGATGGCAAAGCATCTGCCTACAATTAGGAGATGCAGGAGACACGGGTTTGATCTCTGGGTTGGGAAGATCCCTTGGAGAAGGGAAGGCAATCCACTCCAGTATTCTTGTCTGGAGAGAACAGAGGAGCTTGGCAGGCTATAGACCATGGGGTCACAAAGAGTCAGACACGACCAAGCAACTAACGCTTTCACTTCAAGGTACGTACGGTATGGTACATTCAAACAGTCAGATGTTTTGCAGCTGAGACAGGTAAACAGCACAAGGTGGGTCCATGGGTGGTGGTGGGGGAAGAATTTCCTTCAGAATGAAGGAGGAGAGTGGGGCATGCATGGGGCTACACTTCAAGGTGCCACAACTGGAGATGCATCCCGTGCTTCCTGGTGGTCGTTGCTTGAAAAGCAGACTTTAATTTTAAACCAGGTGGTGAACATGTGGGTGTATGTTTTAGTGTTTTTATACCTTTTTTGTGTCTAAGATATAATACACTTTAAGTGGGCCTTGTAACCTGTTTTATTGCCCCTGTTCCTTGGACACCTTGTGTTCAGCGACGGCTTAAAAATTAATTCTTTAGAGACTCCCCTGGCGGTCCAATGCAGGGGGCTGCGGTTTGATTCCTCGTCAGGAAACTAGATGCCACATGCTGCAACTAAGAGTTCACTAAAGATCCTGCATGCTGCAACGAAGATCGAAGATCCCATGTGCTTCAACTAAGACCCCGTGCAGCAAAAAAAAAAAAGAAAAAAAAAATCAATTCTATAAATAAAGGAGTTGAGGGAAATATTTACCGTCTACAACCTCCACAAGTTGACTATTAGGAAAGAAGGAATTTCGTCATTCCATTCCAGCAGTATCTGATATGTGCACATATCCAACTGATAAACATCTGCAGCCCTAGGTGATTATCCAAAACTCTGCTCTTTCCTTCCCAATACCACAGTCCTCCCTCAGTATCTGAGAGGGATTGTTTCCTAGGCATACCAAAACCCACAAATGCTCAAGTCACTTATGTAAAAATGGTGTAGTATTTGCATATAACCAGACAGCATCCCCTAGGCTTTAAATCATCTCTGCTGCTGCTCCTAAGTCGCTAAGTCGCTTCAGTCGTGTCTGACTGTGCGACCCCATAGATGGCAGCCCACCAGGCTCCCCCGTCCCTGGGATTCTCCAGGCAAGAACAGGGCAGTGGGTTGCCATTTCCTTCTCCAATGCATGAAAGTGAAAAGTGAAAGTGAAGTCGCTCAGTCGTGTCCGACTCTTAGCAACTGGAGCCCACCAGGCTCCTCCGTCCATGGGATTTTCCAGGCAAGAGTACTGGAGTGGGGTGCCATTACCTTCTCCGTTAAAACATCTCCAGCTCACCTTCAATACCTAACACTATGTAAATGCCACATAAATAGCTGTAAATACAAGGTAAATACCATGTAACTAGTTGTGGGTGAGGAGGGGGAGTTGTGGAGGGGGGCAAATTCATCTTGGAAATTTCTGGAATTTTTTTTTCTTGTATTTTCTATCCTCCGTTGACTGAAACCACCGGATAGGGAGGAGAACCAATTGTAGAGACCCTGGCTTCACATTAGCTTTGGGTTTGCCTAGATTTAAGCAAGGTCAAATTGGCAAAAAAAGGAAAAAGATATTTTGCCTAGTTTAACAAAAGGCTTTAAGAAAAGTGTGTGCACGGGAAGTGGGGCATTTTCAATAGAATCCCTTAAAAACAACCGTCCTGGCCATAAAAAAAGTGAGTTGAAGTTTTAAGGACATGTTTCCTAAATCCTGGCATGAAATAAAGTGCAAGCTTTGAAGTCAGACTAATTATTAAAAGTTATTCCGAAAATCACGCCGGCTGTGTGGCACTGCGAAGTCATCTAACTTTGCAGGGCTTGTTTCTCTGTAAAATGGGGACAATAATAAGTGACTTATGGGGTGTTCGCAAGTCAGAAATTTTAAGCACAGGACTGGGCCTGCATACAGTAGTTACCCAATAAATGGTGATTACTATTTGGGAGCGGGCTTGGGGTTTTGGTTCAGGCCCCAGCGTACCTTATCACCCCTCCCTGCTGCCTCTGGGCATTCAAAAACTCTCAATTATTTTAAACATCTCTGTGCAGGTTACAAATCAAGCAAGCCAAGGCCTTTCGGCAGCTTAAAATCCGACTAACAGTACCATAGAGGGATGACAATGTTCGGCTTTTTTTGGTTTAGTTTTAATTTGGTAGAGAAACTGGCACCACTAGAGAAGCTGCGCTACGGCCTTGGGACCTCGGAGAGGTGCAGTATCTGGCCAAAGGCCACGGGCACCACGGCCTCCAGGTGATTCCCGGGTCTCCCGCCACAGGGCCCGGGGCGGCCAAGGCGTCCCTGGCGTCCGCGTCCTTTCCTGGAAACTAGAGGGAAGGGTCTCAAGAGAGGCGGCGTCCGCCCGCGTTTTCCGGGCCCAGGCGAGGACACTTACCAGCGCGAAATGCACCAGGGCGTTGAAGCAGAGCCAGGCGAGCAAAGCGCGGTCCGCCGCCCCCCGCCCCCGGCCCAGGCGCAGGCCCAGCGCGCAGCCCACCGCCAGCAGCGCGGCGCACAACAGCAGCGAGCCGCCCGCCGCGGCGCCCAGCTCTCCGCCCGCGTGCATGCTTCCTGCTCCCAGCGCAGACTGCGGGCACCTGGCCTGGGATCGCCCGGCGAGCAGGGAGCGGGAAGGCGGGGCTGCGCGGCGAGGGGGCGGGGCTGCGCGGCGAGGGGGCGGGGCTGCGCGGCGAGGGGGCGGGGCGGAAGGAGGCTTCCCCCTCCCTCCCGGCTGCCCCGCGGAGTCCCTAGACAGCAGAGCCAGACGTTTTCTCAACTCAGGTACATGCTCATCAATTTTCTTAATCTGGTTTCTGTCGAAACCAGATCTATTCCCAGTTCTGTTCACTCACTCGTGCCCGACTCTTTGTGACCCCATGCACGCCAGGCCTCCCTGTCCATCAGCAACTCCTGGAGTTTATTCAAACTCATGTCCATCGAGCCAGTAATACCATCCAGCCATCTCATCCTCTGTTGTCTCCTTCTCAGCCTTCAATCTTTCCCAGCATTAGGGTCTTTTCAAATGAGTCAACTCTTCGCATCAGGTGGCCAAAGTATTGGTGTTTCAGCTTCAACATGAGTCCTTCCAGTGAATATTCAGGACTGATTTCCTTTAGGATGGACTGGTTGGATCTCCTTGCAGTCAAGAGTCTTCTCCAACACCACAGTTCAAAAGCATCAATTCTTCAGCACTCAGCTTTCTTTATAGTCCAACTCTCACATCCATACATGACCACTGGAAAAACCATAGCCTTGACTAGACGGACCTTTGCTGGCAAAGTAATGTCTCAGCTCTTTAATATGCTGTCTAGGTTGGTCATAATTTTCCTTCCAAGGAGTAAGCGCAAGCCACCCATCCCCAGATCATGCCCAAAAGGCTGGCGATAGGGCCACACCTTTTGATGCAGTGTGATTGTTAACAGGGTTCAAAGCCTTAAGCCACGAAGTGAAGTCTACCTGTTGGAAATTTTGCCAATAGCCTGCAGTGGAGGAAGGGAGGAGGTAGCGGGTTGGTGGGGGGGGGTTGAATTTTAGGGACAAAATGTTCTAATTAGGCCCTTGCAAGCAGCCATCAGTAGGCATTATGGATTAACACTATCCTTAAAGATCCAAAAAGCAGCATAAATATGGGCGAGAGGAGCAGTAGCTCACAGCAGTTTGGTACCAGATAATTTACCTGCGGTATTTTATGTTGTACTTACTGTGTTGCTGTTTCGTTGCTCAGTCGTGTCCGAGTCTTTGCCACTCCATGGACTGTAGCCCACCAAGCTTCTCTGTTCTACTGGTGTGGGTTGCCTTTTCTTTCTCCAGGGTAATCTTCCCGACCCAGGGATGGAATCTATCTCCTGCATTGGCAGGCAGATTCTTTACAGCTGAGCCAGCTCATGTGGTATTTTATCTTTCTTTACAACCCTGGGAACTCCTATTTTACAAATGTGGAAATAGGCTCACATAACAGATTTAAATAACTTGTCTAAGGACTCTCAGTGACTGCACTGAGGCCAGAACCCACAAATGAGTATCCCCAAGGCCTTTGCTTTTTGACCCTTGAGTAGATGCTTAACAGACAACTACAGTCAGCCAGGTTGGATGAAGCCACAAGCTGGAATCAAGATTGCTGGGAGAAATATCAATAACCTCAGATATGCAGATGACACCACCCTTATGGCAGAAAGCGAAGAAGAACTAAAGAGCCTCTTGAAAGTGAAAGAGGAGAGTGAAAAATTTGGCTTAAAACTCAACATTCAGAAAACTAACATCATGGCATCTGGTCCCATCACTTCATGGCAAATAGAAATGGAAAACAATGGAAACAGTGACAGACTTTATCTTTTTGGGCTCCAAAGTCACTGCAGATGGTGACCGCAGCCATGAAATTGGAAGATGCTTGCTCCTTGGAAGAAAGACTATGGCCAACCTAGACAGCATATTAAAAAGCAGAGACATTATTTTGCCAACAAATGTCCATCTAGTCAAGGCTATGGTTTTTCCAGTGGTAATGTATGGATGTGAGAGTTGGACTATGAAGAAAGCTGAGCGCTGAAAAAATGATGTTTTTGAATTGTGGTGTTGGAGAAGACTCTTGAGAGTCCCTTGGACTGCAAGGAGAGCCAATCAGTCCATTCTAAAGGAAATCAATCCTGAATATACATTAGAAGGACTGATGGTGAAGCTGAAACTCCGATACTTTAGCCACCTGATGTGAAGAACTGACTCGTTGGAAAGACCCTAATGCTGGGAAAGACTGAAGGCAGGAGGAGAAGAGGACGACAGAGGATGAGATGATTGGATGGCATCACTGATGTGATGACATGAGTTTGAGTAGGCTCTGGGAGTTGGTGATGGACAGGGAGGCCTGGCATGCAGTCCATGGAGTCGAAAAGAGCTGGACACGACTGAGCGTCTGAACTGAACTGATCAGTCAGCCCTTGAATCCACGGATAGGAAGATCAAACTAATGGGACTTGAACATCCATGGATTTTGGTACACACAGGGGCTTCTGGAACCAATGCCCCATGGATACCCAGGGATCACCTGCACTTCCTGTCTTAATAATCTCCAAAACAGAGGATTCAGATCTCTAGCGCTGGCACTCTCCTCTGAGCCCCAAACCAGTATTTACAGCGTTGACCATCATTTGCATGTGTCCACTCAACTCAACCGGAACTGAACTCATCACCCTCTACTCCCTGCGTCTGACTCTCTACTGTTGCGTTTTTCTTTTTCTTCTGTCTGCACTGTGAGGCTTTTGTGGTTTTTGTTCCTCAACCAGAGACTGATCCTCAACCACGGCAGTGAAAGCGCCAAGTCCTAACCAATGAACCAGGGAACTCCCTCTGTGTTGCTTATCTTTTATGCTACTTAATATTCATCAGTTATAGCAACCCAGAAGCACAGAAATCATCCTTGATACTTTCCTCTCCTCCAATTCTTGATCTAAGCTTCGCTTGCTTCTGTTTTAGTTGCCAGTATCTCTGGATTCCATCTGGTGGCTCAGATGGTAAAGAATCTGCCCACAATGCTAGAGACCCTGGTTCAATCCCTGGGTTGGAAAGATCCCCAGCAGAAGGGCATAGCAACCCACTCCAATATTCTTGTCTGGGAAATCCCATGAACAGAGGAGCCTGGCTACAGTCCATGGGGTCGGGAAGAGTTGGATACTTTCTTTCATCTACTTCATGGACCAAGCTGTTCACCATCTCTTGCTTCAGGGCTTCACACTATTTCAACCTGTACACATTACTAAACTCAAAGTACATTTCCTGTGCTTGCCATACCAGCCAATGATTGTTATCAAACACAATACTTCTATCATCACTCTTGTTTAATGAAGATGATTTACCGTTGCTTGTAGAATATAAAAACTTCTTTGTATGCCTTACAGGCGGGGGTCTGGCACCTGCCTATCTCTTCAGCCCTCCCCTGCCCCTGGCAGCCCTCCCCTTCACTATCATTTTGGCTCCAGCTGTACTTCCTTTCACTACCTGGACTCCCATGCTTCTTCCTACTTTGTACTGTTTCTTCTGCCAGAAAAGCTTTTCCAGTGAATCTGCCCAATTAACTCCTTTTCCTTCACCACTGTCAGCTGTGTACTTTTTGGAGACCTTAACTTCTGTCTGCCTGATAATAAGAATCTTCATCACAGAGATGTTGAGGGCCAAGTTGGTACTTCTTAAGCGCTCATGCCAGTGGCTGGCATTTACTGAGAACTCACTGCCAGCCTGATTATCACCTTCCTAACCAGGCCAACTCCCTCTATTACATATCACTGTATATCTCTAACATTTGTCCTAACTTTTATTTTATTTGTGTGTGTGTGTGTGGACCTTGAACCCTAGCACAGTACCTGGCAGGGGATAGGATGCTCAAGAAGTATTTGAATGTTCTTAAAGGCTTAGTTTCAAAATTCTTATTTATAAAAAAATGAAGTCATGGGAAGGATACATACAGATATGGAATCTGTTCTTATGAAGAAAACTGAGCTGAAATCAAATAAACTGAAATTTATAAATTCTATTAAGGTTTGAAAAACCTTAATAAAAAGGTTAAAAAAAACCTGTAAACGCCAAACTACTGGACTGAAAAGAGCTGAAAACAAAGGGAACTAAGGCTGTTACCTGATCACAAATCTAATGATGATGAAGCTGGTAAAGTAACTGAAACAGTCTCCTCCACGTTAACAATTAAATGGCCAGATAATGGAATGTTCCCATTCCATTTTACCCAGAAACTAGCCACCAGGTCCAGGACGGACTTTAAAGCAGGATGGCTGAAATGCATGGAGTGTTCAGATTGAGAAAGGAAGTTAATAAAAACAGATCTGTCTCTTCCGCTCTTCGGGAATAATTAAAAGTCTGTATGCGAAATCAAGAACAGTTCATTTGTAATGATGGTTCTTTACGAGTGGTGACTTCTATTCAATATTAAGACTCAGTCACAATGAAAGCTAGTCCATAAGTAGATCTACTTGGGAGTGCATTTGCTTCTCCAACTCTTCTGACTTACAGCCTGCAGAAATGTGTCCACAAAATGGTCTGCCTCAAAAACAAAACCTGATTTTGTCTTTAAAACATTATGCAAAATGTGTCCTTTACTCTCTAACACCTAGGTTTGTAGTACCATAAAACTGTCTTTCCTACATCAAGTAAAACCACTGCCCTGTGAAGATGCCTGGTTTCTCTTGAGGCTTCACACGTCACTTGGCACAAGGCCCCATTTATCTCTGGGAACCACAGTTTTAAAGAATTACTCAAGATGGCAGATGGCAGGCAGTTCTTCAGGGCTGGAAAAACGGATGTTGCAGAAAAAAGACCCTGCAGGGAACATATATTTTATAGAACAGCCATAGATCCCCTGCTTTTAATCATGTTTTAATAAACCTGTGAAGTATCCTGGTGAGGCCAATCTCTCATAATGCTTCAAAGAAGTGTTTTACAAACTATGCTAGGGATTTCTCTGCTCCAACCCCAGCTTTCCCAGAAAACTTCAAGCTCTGTAACTAAAAATGTTTCAAACACATTGCTACAGGGAAGTGTGGAGAAAACAAAGGGCAATCAACACATTTGTTGTTTCACACAACTTCTTTTAGGGCTCCCCTGGTAGCTCAGTGGTAAAGAATCCCCCTGTCAATGCAGGAGACACAGGGCATGCTCTTTCGATCCCTGGCTTGGGAAGATCCCCTGGAGGAAAAAATGGCAACCCACTCCAGTCTTCTTGCCTGGGAAATTCCATGGACAAAGGAGCCTGGTGGCCTGCAGTCCATAGTGTGGCAAAGAATTGAATGCAACTGGGTGAACTGGGCTTCCCTAGTGGTGCACGCACACACAAACTCTTAGCCACAGAATGCATGTAAGAGAGTAACTGGCTACTCCACATTCCCATTCCTCCTAAGCCCTTTGCAGTAGATAGGCTCAGGACTGCCAGGAGTCCTCATATGGGATCTGGGAAATGTGCTAAGCTGATTTCTCCAAAACTGAGAATGAAGAAAAGGCACATTTGTTGTTTTTTTCTTTTTCTTTCTTTTTTTGGCAGGGGCGGGGAGGGGGTCTCCTCTTTTTATCTTCTGTTTCTGGGTGGGGAAAAAAAGACCCGGCACTGTTCATAGAACAAAGGCATGATTTAGACTGTCTCATTTGAGTGGAGAAGTTTCCTAGCTGAATTGATTTAGGCCAATCGTTCACACACGGGGTGGTTGTGGCCCCCAGGAAACACGTGGCTGTGTCTTGAGACAGTTTTGGCTGTCCTGACCGGGAAGTGCAGAGGTGCTATGTCTAGTGGGCAGAACCCAACGATGCAACTAAACACCCTACAATACACAGGACAATAAAAAACTATCCAGCCTAAAATGTCCACTTTTCTCTCTTTTTGGGCCACACCTCAAGGCCTGCAGGATCTTAGTTCCCTGACCAGGGATTGCACCTGGCCCCTCGGCAGTGTAAGTGTAGAGCCCTAACCACTGGACCACCAGGGAATTCCCTAACATGTCAGTACTGAAGGGTTTGAGTATACATTAAAGTATACTGATATATATTAAAGTTAGCTGAGGGGTTTCACGGGTAAATAGAGTACTCACAAGCTGGAATCACAATTGCTGGGAGAAATATCAACCACCTCAGATATGCAGATGATATCCCTCTATGGCATTAAGTGAAGAGGAGCTAAAGAGCCCCTTGATAAGAGTCAGAGAGGACAGTGAAAAAGCTGGCTTGAAACTCAACATTCAAAAGACTAAGATCATGGCATCCATTCCTATCACTTCATGGCAAATAGATGGGGGAAAAGTGGAAGCAGTGACAGACTTTATTTTCCTGGGCTCCAAAATCACTGCAGATGGTGACTGCAGCCATGAAATTAAAGATGCTAGTTCCTTAGAAGAAAAGCCATGACAAATCTAGGCAGTGTATTAAAAAGCAGAGACACTACTTTGCCTACAAAGGCCCATATAGTCAAAGTTATGGTTTTTCTAGTAGTCATATTATGGATGTGAGAGTTAAGACCGTAAAGAAGGCTGAGTCTGAGCACTGAAGAACTGATGCTTTTGAACTGTGGTTCTGGAGAAGACTCTTGAGAGTCCCTTGGCCTGTAAGGATATCAAACCAGTCAATCAATAAAGGAAATCAATCCTGAATATTCATCGGAAGGAAGATGCTGAAGCTGAAACTCCAATACTCTGGCCACTCTGATGAGAAGAGCTGACTCATTGGAAAAGACTGATGTTGGGAAAGACTGAAAAAGATCCCGAGTCAACCCATTAATGAACAGAGTTAAAGGTTATGCCAGCAGCCAGCAAAATTGAGTTTATTGGGGAGTAACAGAGGGATTCTTTACCACCTGAGCCACCAGGGAAGCTTCCCTGATGGCTCAGATGGTAAAGAATTCGCCTGCAATGCAGGAGACCTGGCTGGATTCCTGGGTCGGGAAGATCCCCTGGAGAAGGAATAGACGACCCACTCCAGTATTCTTGGGCTTCCCTGGTGGCTCAGATGGTAAAGAATCTGACTGCAATGCGGGAGACGTGGGCTGGGAAGATCTCCTGGAGGAGGGCATGGCAACCCATTCCAGTATTCTTGCCTGGAGAAACCCAATGGACAGAGCAGCCTGGCGGACTACAGTCCATGGGGTTGCAAAGAGCTGGACACGACAGAAGCGGCTAAGCACAGCACAGTGCTGATGCTGGAAAGACTGAGGGCAGGAAGAGAAAGGGACAATGGAGGAAGAGATGGTTAGCTAGTATCACCAACTCAGTAAACAGGAATTTGAGCAAACTCTGGGAGATAGTCAAGGACAGAAGAGCCTAGCACACTACAGTCCATGGGGTTGCAAAGAGTTGGACACAACTTAGGGACTGAACAAGATGAAGGATCTGAATATGCTGCATTCTCACATCACTATTCCTAAACACTTTGTCTTGATTGAGTACTGAGTCCATCTATATAACTGACCCGTGGGCAACACAGGGGTTAGGGGTGCTGACCCTCTGAATATTAGAAAATCTGCCTATAATTTATTGTCAGCCCTCCATATAGAGTTTCTCCATATAGCAGTTCCTTTGTGTAAGTGGTTTCACATCCGAGGATTCAACCAACAGCAGATCGTGCAGTACTATAGTATTTACTATTGAAAAAACCCACATATATGTGGACCCACACAGTTCAAATCCACGTTGTTCCAGGGTCAGCCGTAAACAAGTATGTATAGATAGAGCCTCATCTATATGCTGTGCTTTTGAGAATCATTCTACCAGTGTTTTTCATTTATTTAACAAAGTACATCATTTATGTGAAGAGCTCCTTTTACACTATGGACAAATGAGTGGTATGTTAAAGAGAGCACTCCTTGGCCTATATATGCCATAAAACTTACAGCTTAATGTACAGAAATTATACTCCCTTTCTCCAAATAGATTTAAACCCCCAGTTCAACTAGGGTTTAAGAAAATTCATAACCATCACTGTTAAAACAATTGACATCCATAAATTTTTACCAGCAATAGTTTATCTTCTCAAAAGGACAACCCTTGAGAAGTACATGATGGCAAGATTAAATAGGAGTAGTGTAATTTACTTTCTCATACATTCAGTTTGTTCAAAAATAATCAGAATTGTCATTATACAAAAGTAAAGTTTGGCTGATCCTTTGTTCTTTTAAATAATCCAAGATTTCATTTAGAGCCACAACCTCTAACTAACAGGTTAAAACTCTTAGGTTTACTTCAGTTACTATCTTGCAAAGTTCTGGTTTTCAAGGATTAGACAAGCCTTAAGTAAAGTTTCAGCTTTTGTTTCATGAAAGTCACAATTACACTATCATCTGAAATGGCTTTCTATGAGTTACGGTATTGAAACCAGAGACACACAGAGAACAGCCTGTGCTGATGAAGGCAGAGACTGGAGAGATGCAGCTACCAGCTGAGGACCACCAGAAGCAGGAAGAGATGAAGATCCTTCCCTCGAGAGAGCAAGCCCCAGCCATCACCCTGACTTCTAACTTCTAGCCTCAAGCCTGTGCAACAAGAAGTTTCTATTGTTTCTGTCACTGTCTGCAGCAGCTTAGGAAATCAGTGTAGATTTTGGTACTTTTATGTTACACGATATTCTTAAATCTAACATTGTTATTGGTCATCCTAGTTTGCTCTAGTGGAAAGGAGAAATTAAAATACAGTGAAAGAGTAATTCATGATTCACCTCCATTGGGGCTAATATTTTGAAAATAATTCCAAATTTAAAATTTAACCACATAGAAAACAAAACTAGGAAATTCAGATACTTTCAAAAATAAGTTCTTCGATGTTTTATCATATTTGATAGCAGCTTTTTTATTGGTTACAAAACCTAAGCCCATATACAAAATTAGGAACACATTTAGATGCCTCTTTTGAAAGAACGTTTTAGTCTTTTTTAACTGAGTTTAAAAAAAATAAAAACAATGCAAATTTTCAACACTGTTTTGAAAACGTAAAAGTGCAGCAATATACTTAGTTTCCTTTGTCTACGAAATGATGCAATTCCAATTCCAAACCGATAGGTCACAACAAACTGGATCAAGCCAATGCACACGGACGTCTGCACTACTTGATGCTAATGTTCACTTATGTTAGTTTGCACTTAAAACACAAGAGGAAATAGGAGTCGGCACAGTAGAGGCCCAATTCAGTCTCAATGTGTGCAAAATTTAAAAGGTAACTGTCAGTAACTATGGGGAGTCCAGAAGGAAGTAAACTGGAAGGGGTATAATTCACAATATCAAGAAGATTTGGACTTTAAGGGTTTCACCGAAGTTTGTGACCTTAATTAGCTTTGACTTTATTACTCCTACTTTTAGTGAACACCACACAGTTTCAAAAATTTAGACCATGGTGTCTGAACAGGATGCAGTTACCATATGAAGCTTTAACTCAAAATTTGGATAAAGAAAAAAAGGCACAATGAACTTCAACTCAATTTTATGTGCACAAGAGTTGAAAAGTCTGAGCCACCTTAAAGAGAAATTGATTCTAAAATTTATAAAACCTATAAATAATCAGAGGCCAAACCACTATATTAAAACAGATTCTCTAGCAAGTAAAAATCTTGCATTTTAAACATACGCTTGTATCCACTTTAGATACAAGACAAAACTCACTCTTTAAAGTGGCTCCACCTTGGCAGAGACATGTATTTGTAATGAACGCACACCTGCTATGTGTTGTTTACCAGTGAAAACACCCCCGCTGATTCACAAAGCTCTGATGGCATGTGTCTCATCTTCATCACAGTAAATACACCCCCCTCCCATCGGATAACTAAATTAGTTTCGATTTCCTATCCCTTCACATCAACGCGTTGGGAAATTATACCCAGTAAACAATAGCAACAAAACCATTCCTGTGACAGCACAAACTGTTCAGTTTAAAAAATTTCAAATCCATATTCTTTCATTAATAACTGGGTTGGACAATTTACCAAAAGCAATGACTTTACACAGTAATACCAGATTTTTCAGAATTACTTGAAGATTACTGCAAATCAGATTTATGTTAAATAACTGCAGATTATTCCTCTAGGCAGATCCTTGTCTGAATCTTTTTATATGTGAATATGCTTTTAGAGTAGGATCTGAATGAACTTCCCAATACTCAAAGAATGAACTTTTATGACACTTCTAGATAGTTGCTGGTTTGTTGCCAACCACATTATCAAAAGCACTGGTTACTAAGTAAAAAATATTTTAAGACTAAATTACAGTAAACATGAAAGCTCCACAGTTTAAACCCAATATAAACCAACCATATCCAATTATCAATTTAAAATGAAAAATATTAACTCCTGAAAGCTGAAAGCAAGATTTTCTTTTTTAATATCACCAATGGGTACTTTAGACCTTTGTGTTTTTTTTGGTTTTATTTATTCGTTTATTTTTCTTTATTGTCAGGGATTCTTGCTTTCAACTTAAACAGAAGTTCAAGTCCGTAACAGGTTGCAGCTCAGGTAAAATACCATGCACAGCATTTGATTACTTCAAAACAGCAGGAACACACAGGCTGAAGTGAGTGGTCAAATAGGGCTTGCTGTTCTCAAAAATTAGGTATAATGGCGAAAGCGTTACCATCCATAGCTAAAGTCCTTCCTCCAACCCTGGCTTCTGAGGCAGATAATAAACACATCAATTACTGGTAGATGAAGCACAGTTTTTTAAAACTTATCTGTTTAATCAATAACCAAGTTTCTTTTTTTTTTAAGTTACTTTTTGTTTGTGTCAGTTCCACCAATGAAAATCATTTGGCTTGTACTTTTAAAATCTATTCTTCCACATAAAGAGTATGAAAATATGTTTGTGGAGGACAATGATGGAGGCTCAGATCAGACTGCACCTCTTTAAAGTCTTCCAACGCGTGTATGTATCATACCAAAGTGTCTTGATCCACAGCGCACCATTTTCCAAAGGAGTATCAAGTGGGCAGCTGACATGCCACCACTACGGAATATTCTAAACTGGAGACTGCAGATGTCAGCGTGTGGCACCAGGGAACAGGGGAAAGTAGGGTAGTTGAGATTGTTAAGGAGAATTCTAAAACAGTTTAGGAAATCATGCATATGCATTTACAGTCCATGTGGATAGTGACTTTTGGCAACTGCAAAGTGACTGAGACATGGCTTGCTTCAGAAGCATCAAAACAAAGAGGCATGTATGTCTTGGAGCCTTCGGTAGTTGCTGTTGCTCTTGTCATTTTGGTAGCCATCTGGTGGTGCTTCGTATTCAATGTGGGATAGATGCTGCACTCAACTGACTTTAAAAATTGAATTCTTTTGTTTGAAGGTTGGCCGTTGGGTCAAAGTTGTAAGTACCTCCTTGTGTTGCTTCGGGAATGAGGCTAGGATCTTCATCAATCTACAAAAAGCAAGAAAAAGAATTTTCATTATGTTAAGATACTATACATTACAGTGTAAGCAGAGTTGATTTACTTCTTAGGAAAGAATTCTGTGTGTATGTTTTTATTACCGAAAAATATTTTAAGTAAATCAACAATGCTATTAAGGAATTTAACAACTTAGGGCCTCCCTGTTGGCTCAAAGGTAAAGACACCAACTGCCCGCTAATGCAGGGGACATGCGTTCTATCCCTGATGTGGGAAGATCCCCTCTGTGCAGCAACCAAGTCGTGTGCCTCAACTACCGAGCCTGTGCTGTGGAGACAAGGAGCCACAACCACTGCAGCCCGTATGCCCTCCAGCCCTGCGCTCTGCAACGAGAGAGGCCACCGCCATGAGCGCCCGCGCACGCTGCTGGGGCGTAGCTGGCACCGCAACCAAGACCCAGCACAGACAGAAATAAAGAAAGTCAGCAATTTAAAGCTGAACATTTAAAAACTGCCCCATTCTTAAGTTCCTGTATCTGTAGATTTGTTTTATCTATTTGAACATACATCATTTCTATAATTACTATTTCTTCCCATTTAACAAATTACAACAGCAAAGGTGACAGAAATACAGTATAAATTTAGTCATGAAAAATTAATTCTTAGTAAACTTTTTTTATGTATAGATTTTAATGTACATGCAGACACACTATAATATATACTTACATCATCACCAGAGAAATACTGATCTATGATTTCAAATGCTAATTTATATATGTCTTCATTTTCATGTTGCTGTAAAACTTCAATTTTCTCCAAACCTGATAATAATTAAAATAATTAAGTACATACTAATAAAGAAACTGTGCTCATTTAACCATGAAACATCCTAAAGAACTAAAAACACCCTCCCTACCACCCTCCAAAGATGAGTTCATCTAAAAAACAGATAAAACCCTCAGCTGTTCTGGCTAGAGAACTAGCATCTCACTAATTTCTTCCTCTTTAGAAGCCCTTGAGGTACCCTGTTCCCTGAGGCAGGCAGTTTAAAAATCACCTAAACACTCCATTTGACAGATGAGGGAGTGTGGCACAGATATAAAGGGGGTTTGTTTCAGGTTATATGGCAAGTGAATGACAGGACTAGAACCAAGATCTCCCCAGCCTAAGATTTCTTTAGTATAATCATACTAAAGAAATATTATTTAAAAGAAATATTGTTGCAAACAATAATTTTTTTAATCTTTTTGTTTTCCAAATATTACTCAAAGATTGACATAAATAGAAGATAAAACTTTAAATTCAGAAGTGATTTCTTAAAAAAAGAAAAAGGACAAAAGAAATAGGGTGCTTATCTCCTTTATAGCCACATCAATCTGGGAAATACTTTCTCAGAATAGTTAACTGTAGAATGCCTTTATTTATATTCCCAAAATATTTACTCCATATATCAGATGCAACTCCATTAAATCCTCGATATTAAATATTCGTCCTTGAATGTCTTTTTAGTGAAGTTATTTTGAAGTAGTTTCAAAATAACTGCTTTTTAAAAATTTTTATATAGTAACAAATTTAAGTTACTGTATAAAAAAATTTAAGTTTTTTCTATAGTAACATCCAAACCAGAAAAATGGGAAAATGGGTATCAAAGATAATGGATGTAGAGTGCTTTATAAAATTATAAAATGCTAAGTAAATATGTATCCTAATTATAAGTATTTATCTCACAGACAGAAGCAACTATACTGATAAAAATCTGGAGTAACAATTTTATAGCTCAAACTTTCTGGGTTAAATTGTTTTGAATCAGACTACAATGCTCATTTCAAATTATTTAAAAAGTAAAACATCTTTAAAAAAAATTAGTTTCATTAATTTTATTTATTCCTATTTAATTAAAAAAAAATTAATTTATTTAACTGGAGGATAATTACTTTGCAATACGGTGGTGGTTTTTGCCATACATTGACATGAATCAGCCATGGGTACATGTGCCCCCCATCCTGAACCCCACCTCCCACCTCTCTCCCCACTCCATCCCTCTGGGTTCTCCCAGGGCACCGGCTTTGAGTGCCCTGTTTCATGCATCTAACTTGCACTGGTCATCTCTTTCACATATGGTAATATACATGTTTCAATGCTATTCTCTCAAATCATCCCACCCTCGCCTTCTCTCACATAGTCCAAGTCTGTTCTTTACATCTGTGTCTCTTTTGCTGCCTTGCATATAGCATTGTGGTTACCAGCTTTCTAAATTCCATATATATGCATTAATAAAACATCTTAAAAACAAAATGAATAGTGAATTAATAGTAGTACAGTATGAAGATCTGGCTTTTAACTATGCTTCTACCACAAACTACTTCTCTGACCACGGACAAGATTCCTTAACATCTCTAGGATATTTTCTTCTTGTTATTAAGAAAACACTTTCTGAATGCTATCACCTTTGTTTTCACTTAATCTTATGCAACATGACTTCAAGAGGAGTAATTGTGTTTCCTAAAAAGCATTGTAAAACTCTAAGAAGGTTATGGAGTGACTTTCACAATCAGCTGTTTTCTGGAAAATCTTCCTGGATTACTAACATAGCAAATAAAGAATAGCAATATCCTCAGATGACATTAATAGCAATGTATCCTAGCACTTTTCTTTCAAATTAACTGTCTTTAAAGGAACTAATGTTTCAGAGTTCCACAGCTCAACTGTTTTTCATCAACCCTCTTACCTCCACATTCTTCTATTATTTCAGCTATTGTGCTTGCTTCATCACCAGCCATTATCAGAATGTTTTTCAGACCATCTAGAACCACCTGAACAACTTGAGAATCTTTTACTGACAATAAATTACAGAATGGTGGTATTACGTTCTGCTGTACAAGATATTCAACCTAGACAATAAAAGAGAAGAGATACTCTTATTTATATAATTACCTCTTCCTCCAAAGGAATACAGTACAGGGCTTATAAACAATCAAAAACTCCTAAACACAAGAGAGTAGTATACTTCCTAGTATTAAGAATCGTAACATTTTTTTTTCCAGACTCACTTGATCTTTTCTGCCACTTATTGTCAAGTTGCTAATAGCCCAAGCAGCTTCTTTTTGTGTTCCAAAGTCCCCCTGAAGATTAAAAGAGAAATGCTGAAATGAATTTTTTGCTCAAAAAGTCTTGGTTATAACATATTAACAGACATGATGAACTCATAACAATGACTGACCTTGGCAAGCTGATGGATAATCATAGGAATTAATCCAGCATCTATTACAGCTTGAACTTGTTGCTGGTTGCCTGCTGTAATGTTGGAAAGGAACCACACTGCTTCCTATAATTAAATAAAATACAGGGCACCTTTATTTGAAAAATTGTATCTTTAATGTGCTTATGCTCTTATTTAACGTGGTTTACATATACAATAACAAAATCATCTCAGTTGCAATAAGGCAAATGCATCTAAAAGTGATTAGGCAATACAGTATCTTCCATTTTAAACGTATTAGGAAACTTTAAAGCATAATATCTTGACCCATTAACCTAGCATAACCCTCAATAATACAGATGCTTAGGACTACACCCTAAGCACTATTTTAGACACTGGTGACATGGCAGTGAACAAAACAGACAAAAAAATCTTTATGCAAGGACCTTACATTTTTGCTGCATGAGTCCCTCTCAACAGTGGTCCCCAACTTTTTTGGCACCAGGGACCAGTTTTGCAGAAGACAACTTTCCCACAGACAGGGGTGGCAACTGGGATGATTCAAGGGCATTATATTTATTGAGCACCACCACCTCAGATCAACAGGCAATAAATTCTCATAAGGAGCTCATATCTAGAGCTCTCGCATGCACAGTTCACACCTGGGTACAAGCTCCAAGAATCTAATGCTGCTACTGTTCTGATAGGAGGTGGAGCTCAGATGGTAAGGAAAGCAATGGGGAGCAGTTCTAAATACAGATGAAGCTTTGTTCGCTTGCCCACTGCTCACCTCCTGTTGTGCAGCCCCAATTCCTAACAGGCCAGGGACTGGTACTAGTCCTTGGCCCAGAGGTTGGGGACCCCTGCTCTAAAAGACAAATGACAGAAATAAATAGAAGATAGAACTTCTTAATACTGTGTTAAAACTACTACTAAGAAAGATGAATTCCTTTATTGTAAAAATACTTACTTGCAAAATATATTAGAACTTAAGTCTCTAGTCTAAGAATGATCTATCTATATGACAAATTTTATTGTAACCTTAGAGGATTTATGTCATGAACAAACAGGTTTCTTTCTAAGTTTACTGTTATAAAGTACTATCTTCTTCCTCCTCTACAACTGAAAGATTATAGGAGAGCCCCCACTGGCCTAGTGATCACAATTCAGCACTTTCCTCACCATAGCCTGGTTCAATACCTGGTCAAGGAACTCAGATCCCACAAGCCCTGTCACATGGCCTAAGTAAAAAAATAAAAAGATTGTACAATTTTTTGCCATCCAATTTTGGTGGGATATTAATAACTGGTTAACTGGGGCTTTAGAGTACAAGGGTGTTTCACTACACTATTTTTGCAAATCTCTTGTACATTTGAAAATTTTCAAGCTAAAAGGTTGAGGGGGAAAAAAAACCAAGTTGGTAATTTACACTCCAAAGAACTATGATATAACCAATATGCAAATAACACACTCAAGGTGAAAACTTCTGCAACAACTACCTCCTTGCTGAAGCTGAGGAGATATGTATCTACAGAAACACTTATCCTTTCCCCTATGATACCTTCACTCAGAGTATACCAGATCCCAGGCCAGAACTTCTTTACCTACTCCTATCCAGTTTCCTCACTTCTCAGCCTTGCTTCCAATTACAGAATACTAATATAGTCGGCTGTAAAAATCACATATATTTGCCTAGAATCTAAAAGACTCTGGCTTCTTTCCCTTCATTGGAACAAACTGAAAGTCAAAGTGTTAGTTGGTCAGCCATATCCCACTCTGCGATCCCGTGGACTGTAGCCCACCAGGCTCCTCTGTCCATGGGATTCTCCAGGCAAGAATCCTGGAGTGGGTAGTCATTCCCTTCTTCGGGGGATCTTCCTGACCCAGGGATCAAACCCAGGTCTTCTGTATCACAGGCAGACTCTTTATCACCTTAGCCACCAGGGAAGCTCATTGGAACAAAGGCACCTACAAAATGTGATTTCTGATAACATACTTTTCTGTAAAAATCCAACTATCAAATTTTAGTCAAGGAACTATATAAATATAGTTATGACAGAGAAGAAATAAGCAGTTCTGTTAGTCTGAGGGATGGTGGCATTTCAGGCAGGTAAAACTGTATTACACTACATGCAAATCAAAATAAGCAGACACTACCTTCACAGTACTAGGATGGCTACAATAATTAAAAAAAGGAATTGGAGGGACTTTCCTTGTGGTCCAGGGGCTAAGACTCCTTGCCCTCCCAATGCAGGGGGCCTGGATTTGATACCTGGTCAGGGAACTAGATTTCACATGCCACAATGAACAATCCTGCATGCTCTAATGAAGACTGAAGATCCTACCTGCTACAACTAAGATCTGGCATAGTCAAATAAATAAATAAATTATATATACATAAAAGAAGACTAGAACCTTCATAACACTGCTTATCGGAATGTAAAATGGTGCAACTGCTATGGAAAGAAGCTTGACGGTTCTTCAACAAGCTAAACATGCAATTACCATATGACTGGACAATTCTACTCATAAAGATATACACCCAAAGGAACTGAAAGCAAGAACTCAAAAACCAAGTTTCACAGCAGTATTATTATTCACAAGAGCCAAAAGGTAGAAACAATCCAAAAGTGTACATCCACAGATGAATGTATAAACAAAATACAGTATGTAGGTACAATGCAGTATCTATTCAGCAATAAAAAGGAATGAAATTTTGATATAAGCTCCAACATGGATGAATGTTGAAAACATGCAATGTGAAATAAACTAGACAAGACTAAAGTACTTCAGCACATGTTTAACAGTAAGTTTATACCGTAAATTTAAAATCTTAAAAAAACAAAAACCAAACAGAAAACAATTTTAATGATCCATTACTTTAGGCACTGTAGTTTTTTACATTCAATCTAATTTTGTAGGGAGATTAAATTATGATCTATTTGTTTATAAAAAACACCAGCAAAAAAAAAAAAAAAAAAGATAATAGCCACCCAACGGAAAATTTCATATGGTCTTTCCACCTCAAAGTGAAAGTGAAGTCGCTCAGTCATGTCCGACTCTTTGCAACCCCATGGACTGTGGCCCACCAGGTTCCTCTATCCATGGAATTTTCTAGGCAAGAGTACTGGAGTAGGTTGCCATTTCCTTCTCCAACCTAGTGGCTACTAATTTGTTGATCACTGCTACTGCTCAATATATTGAAATAAAAACACTGGTTAAAATGAAAATAATTTTATTCTGTGATGATCATGGCAGCACTTACAGAAGGCAATTAAGAACTGAAAGAAAATAACTGCAGAGGTGATCTGAAATTAACCAGAGTGGTCTGAAGAGAATCACAAATGAAAAGCAATCGAAACAAGAAGGAGTTAAAAATGAGATATACAAAGAGAAAGAAATGCATCGATGGGGCTATTATATGCCTTACCTTATTTATCTTCTCTTTTGGGTGTGACAGGAGGTTTGGGAAGTGTGACAGGACATCGCAGTTGAGAACAACCTGGGTCTGTTCGTCTGTACCTGTCACTATGTTGCCAACTGCTCTGAGTGCTGCTGTCTGAGTGGGGATAAAAAACGTTCTATAAACTTGTTTACGATGAAACTGATTTTATGTTTTTTATAATCCTGAGAAAATGTAAAAATGCAAGTGGTGAATGATTAAAACTTACTGCAATCTTATACAAAGCATTTTATAGAACTGAGAAGCAATTCTGAATTCTAAACAACAGTCTTGTGAAAACTGGAATTATACAGGAAAAATTATATGAAAAACTGTTGGAGAAAAGATTAAAATAAAAAAATGTAAAGGTCTGTTTTTTTCATAGCTATTTTTACCTATTAGTAAACTGGCACCACAGAAAGATTTTAATAAAGGCTTAGAACGGGTACAGATTTCTATCTAAAGTCATTTTGGCAGAAGTGGGATGAACAGATCTATCAGTGATATGATGAGAAATGAGAGAGCGAGCGAGAGAGAGACAGAAAGAGAAAGAAATGCAGTTATCCAGAGAAAAGAAAATAAACCTTGAACTAAATGAGTGGCTCTTGATACAAGGAGAAAGACAGATGTGAAAGCTATATAGTAAGGACTGACAGGATTTTGAAATGGTGAGGAGATAAGAGGAGGAATACCAAGGTTCCTAGCTTGGACTATGCTGTCCATTAATAGGGGATATATGAAGAGGAGTAGGTTTGTGGGAGAAGACTGTATGTTCATTTTTGCCTACTTGAAATAATAATAGAATATTATTGAAGGAGGTTTTTGGCATTATGTCTGAGGACTCAAAGGCAATTGGCTATATATGAGTCTGAAACTCAGCAAAGAATCTGGATTAGATAAAAGATTTAGAAATCAACAAAATTAGATTCAGTAAAATAGCAGAAGAAATACTGAAGAAATGTGCATACAGACAGAACTGAAGCGTGGTTGCGTAAGTTAACTGGTTATAGCAAGTACAAATTTAATACAAGTAAGAAAAATGCTCAATACTTACTTGAACTTTCACTTCCTGGTGGCTCAGAAGGGGCACAAGAAACGGCACAACCCCTGAATCAATAACCATCTGTATCTGCTCATTACCTCCATCTGTCAGGTACGACAGTGCCCAAACAGTGTCCACGAGAATCTGCAGGAAATAAAAAAGAATGGCCACTTAATATATTTGTTTGAATGCTTAAGATACATAACACATTTAGGAGATGGTGACATAAAAAGTAATTAAATTTTGTTTTAGCTAGGTAGCAAAAATATCTGCTAAGCTGATACAACGTAAAACTCTCTCAATGGCTACCTCAGGTCACTCTTTACAAAAATGAGACACAGAAGTCTGGGTCAACTTCTATTCCAACTTCCACATCTATATATTAAGTAGATAAATTTAAAAATAGGCAGAAAAGGAATTCTTCCTGCTCCTACAAACTGAATACCTGATAATCATAAGGAAATACTTTATATACAGAATGAAACCAGTATGCCATGCTGCTTCAAGTCTAGAAGAGCCCCCAAAGATCATTTATCCATGTTAGTAGTTTTCAAACACGTTTAACAATGTAATTTTTCAGACTATGAAACAGATAAATGACTTGGCATTTTAACTTTAGGAAAATAAAGGTAATTATTCGCAAATCTCTTGAAAAATGCTCCAGCAGAAGAGCACACACTATAACCACACACAACACCCATCTAACTTTGCAAATGATACGAAACAAAAGCCAGGCTCAGGTGTGTTGACTCATTCAAAGTCAGAGAGCTTATAAGGAGTTTTCCTCGGTGTCTTGACAGAGGAATGTAAGCACAGGTCTGATCTCATGTGAAATCCAGAGATGTTTCCTATTATAAGACATTTGTTGCTCTAAAATAAATGCCGCCATCTCAATTCAAATCTCTCCATGTATCCTTCAAAAAAAGTTATTAATACCTATTTAATAAGGGCATGTAAAACCACACATAGCCCATATCTTCAACATTACTAGGAGTCTGAGAATGCTACAAATTTCAAATTACCCGTAAGAAGAGAAAAAACTGAATTCTATCCTTTGTCTGGACCTCCTGCCTTAAGCTTATGCGAGACTTCAGAGAAGAGAAAAGGTGAGTGAAGAGCTTCCAGTCACATATCCTACTAAAGCTACTCCACATTAGTGGGACAGAGACCATGTTGCTCAAAAAAGCCTACATTATTTACTATCAGTTCTTACTATCAGTTCTTACTATCAGAAAAATCTGCTGACACCCTTACCAGAGGATGACCTTCTTTCACCTGAGATAAGTGAATACATATTTCAATGTAGATGAAAGATTAACACAAATAGGAGGGTAAGAGTGGAATAATACTTTTTAGATGATATATGTTCCAGAAAAATAGAAATATTGCAACTTCAAAAATCAGAGGACAGAAGGTATGCCCGGGAGTTGCATCCATCTACTATCCTAGCCCCACAAGGAGGGTCTCCGTACGGGAGGGTGTGAACAGATGTGTGGGGCAGAGCTTGTCTGCTCCTCAGTCTGGCATTAAAAGGTAGCAAGATTTAAATAGAAACCAGAGTCTCATAACAACACCCAAAATGTGGGCTACAGAAAAAAACTCATCATATCAAGAACCAGGATCATCTAAACTGAAAGGGGAAAGAAAGGGTGGTCAACAGATGCCAATACTGAGATGACACAGATGTTGGAACTATCTGACAAGAGTTTCAAAGTAACTGTCATAAAAATTCTTCACCAAGCAATTGTGAACACACCTGAAACAAAATATAGAAAATCTCAGCAAATAAAAAGGAGACATAAGGAAGAACCAAATGGATTTTAAAATTAACAGACTCAATAATCAAAATTTAACTCACTGGAAGTAGGAGGGAAAGAGAAAAAAAACCAACTAACTCAAAGACAGATCAATATAAATCATCCATGGTGGGGGAGGGCAAGATGGCAAAGAATGAAGAGAGCTTTAGGAACTTGTAGAATGATTAACAAAGACATAACATTTATGTCAGTAGAGTTTCAGAAAGAGGTGAAGCTGAAAAAGTAACTGAAGAAATAATGACAGAAAACTTCCCAAATTGGGCAAAAGACACAAACCATGGGAGAATAAGTGAGAGAAAAGTGGAAATAGAATAAGACAGTCACTTACTCTATGGGTAAAGACAGGAGTCAAAAAAAATACCACTGAAACCTGTCAAACCAGACAGTTTGAAAAAAAAAAAAAAGCATTATAAAATGTTTAAGTATAAAGGTAATATTACAAGAAAAACAAACATTCCTAAATACCAAAAGAAATTTTTAAAAGAGAGAACACTAAGTAGAAAATAAAACACAGAAATTATAACTGAAAGTAACAGGACAGAGTTGAAACCAATCATGAACAGGCTTAACTCACCTGTAACAAGAAAAAGATTTTCAAACTGGATCTTAAAACAAAACCCAATTCTATACTGTATACAAGAGACATGCCTAAGTCACTCAGAGAGGCTAAAAATAAAGGGACAAGTAGAGGCACATCAGGTAAGTCAGAAGGAAGCTGAGACTACAAGCCTATGAGCTGACCAGTGTGACTCATTCTACAAATCATTACAAAGAATAAAGGCTACTTTACAAAGCTAAAAACCCCACAATTTACAATGAAGATATAACTGTTAAGGACATCTATTTACCAAATAACCCTATAAATACCAGTATAAAGGAGAAACTAAAAAGATGCAAGAAAAAAATAAAAATATACTGATGAAAGACTTTTCACACACTATTGTCAGTATGTCAAGTAGACAAAAAAATGAGGATACAGATTTTATAAATATATACTGAAATTCAAACCTTGATAATAGATAATATAACATGCAGACAGGGCACAAAAAAATTAGATCCAAAGTAAACATCAATTACATAAAGCAGAAATACTATAAAATTATTACAAGGCAATAAAATTAGATATTAAAAAATACAAAATACTGTATGGAAATTTAGGAGTCTTACTCTTGGATTAAAAAATACAAAAAAATTTCCAGACTATTATAATGAAAATACCAAATATCAGAAGCTATGGGATTTATGTAAAGCAGTGTTCAAAGGCAAGTTCACAGCCTTAAAAATGTATACAACAGAACTTAAAAAGAATGAAAATCGATTCCTAACAAAAAGCTAGAAAAAGAACAGAGTAAACCAAAATAAAGCAAAAAGAAACAACAAATACAAAAGTAGAAAGAAATGAAGTAAAGAACAGAAAAAACCATAGATCTAATTAAAAAACTGGAATCCTGATTCTTTGAAAAAACTTTTAAAAGTCCTTGTTAACTTAATTAGAGAAAGTGGTGGAGGGAGCACAAACATACAAAATAACCCTTTTTGATGAAGAAAATAACCCTTGAAACAGTAAATTAAATCCCTCAAAAAAATCTTACAATTATTCTGCATACTTACATGCAAGCAGAGTTGAAAACTGAGAAGAAATGAGTAATTTCCTAGGACAACAGCTTACAAAAAACTGACCACAGCAGAGACAGAGAACTTAAGCCAATTTCAATAGCCAGAGAAAATTATCAAGGAACTAATCCCACAAAGTATCCAGACCCAAAAGGCTTCAACGGGAAAAGCTACCAAATCTGCAAAGATCAGACAGACAGACCCGAGGCCGAGCACAGAAAATAAATGAAGAATGATATTTTTAAAATTCAGTAAAAATATAATATTAATACCTAATGAAGACACCATTAAAGCAGCTGTGGACCAATATCATTTAGGTAAATAGTGATATAAAAATTCTGAATAAAATATTAGTGAACAGGAGCCCATACTACCTTAAGAAAACAATATATGATAATCAAGTGGAATTACTCAAGGAATGCAAAGATGATTCAATTTTAGGAACATCTACCTATGTCATATTAATAGATTTAAAGAGAAAATCATATAATCATCTTCATAGACACTGAAAAATTCCAACACTCATTCTGAGGTCTACACTCAAAATGGGATTTTATGGACATTTCCTTAACATGATAAAACATCTGTAACTGAGGAATAAAAATCTAAATCAACAAAAGGAATGGCTGATAAATTTGACTACATAAAAAGAAAAAATCTGCATGGCAAAATATATCAAAGACAAAGGACAAATTAGGAAAATATTTGAAATATATATCAAAAGTAAAGAGCTAATGTCCTTAAAACATAAAGAGCTCTTCTAAGCTAAGAAAAAGAGACCAAAAATTTGATAAAAAATGAGCAATAAAAGATGAACAGGCTATTTGAAAAGATGCAAAAATGGCTCTTCAACAAAATCAGGTTCAACTTCACTTACAAAAAGTGAAACACCCTCCAACTAATAAAAAAAAAAAAAAGTGAAACACATACTAAAAATGAAATACAGTTTCTCATAGATCGACAAAAGCTTTCAATGTGACAGTACATTCTATGGGCAAGGCTAAAGAGAAAGTCACTTTTATGTATTTCTGCTGAGAATGCAGACGGCACTGCCTTTATGCAGGGTGTTTGGTAGTGCATAACAAAAATTACAGTGCATTCATTCTCTGATCTAGTTATCCTGCTTCTAGGAATTTACCCTGAAATACACCTCCAGCAATATGAAAATACACAAGATTAATCCCTGCTACATTATTCATATTTGCAAAATTCAAAAAACGGACTAATTGCCTACCCCAAGTAGGATGTTTGAATAAACCTTAGCCACAAAATGGAATACTGTGCATAACAATACTGGTTGCCTTGGCCTGTGATGTTTTAGGAGGTTGCTACATGAAATCTAACTTTGCCCCCTCCATTTGCCTCCTTCTTCTATTAGCAGAAAATCGTTTTTTCCCCTAATACACAGTAGCCTAGAGAAATGAAATATTTAAAGTTTCTAAGCTGAAATCAATTCATGGTTTTTGGTGGGATCTCATGACAACATTCAAAGGCTAGTGGGAGAAAGTAAGCTACAGCTAGATCTCAGGTCCCCTGAAACCGCAGACTCTTCTAGTCCCCCTTTAATTTTTCTTTTTGATAATATATTGGACCTTCAATGAAAAATCTCATTTTTAAAATGCTTTAGAAATTTGAATTCACAGTACAAGATTCTCAGACTATTCAAGTTTCTTCTGTTTTCAGCAGTTTGCTTTCCTCACCTACAATCAGGCTAACAGTTGCTTTAATATTTATAACTGTACCTTTCATTGCCTTTTCCCATCTGAACTGCTTCTGCTATTCTACAACTCCTCCATCTAATATTCTACACACACCCCCAATTTTCTGGATTTCTATGGTTAAATGCCTGGCTTTTACAGTCACTAACAGTCAATGACTATACTCTTTTCCTTCCAGCTAATAATCAGATTAATCATGTGCCAATGAAGTCCTCAGCAATCCTGAGGTATTTTAATTATTTTTAAAGACCTTTTTTGTACAGTTCTGTGTATTCTTGCCACCTCTTTTTAATCTCTTCTGTTTCTATTAGGTCCTTGTTGTTTCTGTCCTTTATCATTCCCATCTTCGCACGAAAGGTTCCCTTGGTATCTCCAATTTTCTTGAAGAGATCTCTAGTCTTTCCCATTCTATTGTTTTCCTCTATTTCTTTGCTTTGTTCACTTAAGAAAGCTTTCTTTCCTTGATAGTCTTTGGAACTCTGCATCCAGCTGGGTATATCTTGCCCCTTCTTCTTTGCCTTTTGCTCCTCTTCTTTCTCAGCTATTTTTAAGGCCTCTTCAGATGATCATTTTACTTTGTTGCATTTGCTTCTTCAGAATGGTTTTGATCACCATCTCTTGTACAAGGTTATGAACCTCTGTCCACAGTTCTTCAGGCACTCTTATCAGATCTAATCCCTTAAATCTATTTGTCACTTCCACTGTATAATCATTAGGGGTCTGATTTAGGCCATACCTGAATGGTACAGTGGCTTTGCCTACTTTCTTCAAATTAAATCTGAAATTTGCAATAAGGAGCTAATGATCTAAGCCACAGTCTTTGATGACTGTATAGAGCTTCATCCTTTAATAAACTAGTAAATATTAACTGTTTGCCTAAGTTCTTTGAACTGCTCTAGCAAATTAGTAGAACCCAAGGAGGGGATCTTGGTTCTCTGCATTAAACCTCCAGTTTAAAGCTGGTTGGTCAGAAGTGCCAATCTGACTTTGTGACTGGCAACTGAAGTGTGCCTGTGGGTTAGGGGAAGAGGTGGCCACCACGTGGGACTGAGTCCTTGACCTGTGAGATCTGACACTATCTCTGGTTAGTGTTGGAACTGAATTAAATTGTAGGATAGCCAGTGGATTGCAGATACTCACTTGGTGTTGTGGGGAACCTCTCCCCAAATCCCTACTGCAACACATCTGGCGACCAGAAGTATGAGAAGTGAAGTGTTCTGTGTGTGCAGTAAAGGAGACACATAGGAGAGAGACCCACAGGAAGAGCTGGGTTTTTTCCCTACACAGAAGGGAAAAGAGATTTTCCCTAAACAAATCTGTATTCTTTTGCTATAAATTATAAGCATGAGTGTAAAAGCTTTTCAATGATTCCTTCTAGAAAATCACTGAACTTGAAGTTGGTCTCAGGGACCCCTGACATATCATCAGTGTCACTACCCAAGTCTCAGCATATAACCAATCTGCCACAACTGACTGATTTCATTTGTGCCAGCAGCAAAGCAAGGTAGATTTGTATCAAATGTTAGGTAACAGTCAAAACTGTCTGGGCATATCAAACCATGGATGAGTAACTTCAAAAAGGACAGGAAAACCAAATGCTACAGAATCACTGCAACTGCACGTTGACTTTAAGAACAATAACTAGAAAGAAAATGAACACAGACTGACCTGAATCAGTCCAGATTTTTTAGTTCTCTGAGTCAGTATGTAGTTCTTCTAATGTCATATAAGCATATGAATGTCCATAAGCCACCTAGTTCTCTCTACACCCCTACACAGCTTCTCCAGCAGTCTCACAGATGACTGTCTCATAAATGAAGTCTTTATTTTAATATTATTCTTTTACTTTTTCACTTCTCCTCTTTGATTCTTTCCTCTTGAAGTCCTATTCACTTTATCTTTCCTACCCATTACCACTTTGGGTTCATACCTTCATCAGCTTCCTCAAACCTACTATGATAGCAAAATAGGACAGGTTATGCTCAAATTTGCCCTATTCCAGATCCTCCTTACCTCTTTCAAATCATCTGACTATAACGGACATGAACATAGCACTCCTCTATTTGAAAATCTTAGTGACTGCACTGATTACAAGAGAAGCCCAAACTCCTTGACACAGGATACAAAACTGTGTAATTTAACTCCCCAGCAAATGTTTCAGCTTATTAATCACCTGGATTCTCCACATCCTCATGTATTCTCTTGAATCCTTAATTTAGTTCCTCTGGTACCTGAAACAACTTTTTCAACTTGACAAAACCCTTCTCATCCTAGTTGTATGACTACACACAAATTAGTTAGCTGTCTTTTTTTTTTTTTACCATATTTGTAACATGAAGACAATTTTAATAACCAACTGCATATGATTTTTCTAAAGAATAAATGAGTTAACAATTGAAAAAGTACTAAAAAACACTGCCTGGCACACTTAAAACCCGTAATAAATGCTGTTAACATAATCATCTTTTTTCACCTCTAACAACACTTCCACCACCATCCTTCTCCTTATAATGCTTATTTCAAATGTTACTTTCTCATTGAAGCTTTCTGGTTGCCAGAGAGAACATATGCTTTGATAATTCTAGCATTTTGGTGATTTCTGTTTTCTTTTCTTGTTAGTTTGCACACATACTGTATCCTTATGTGATCATGGTACAAAACAGCATAGGCCTTGACTTGGCTTTAATTCTCAGCCACAGCTTTTATTCATCGTATGACCCTTAGTTAGGTTATTTTACTTTACTGAGTTTCAATTTCCTTACTTGTAAAATAAGAGAACAAAATTTATCTCATAAGGGTGCTGATAAGATCAAAGGAGATTACAGAAACAGATTTAGTACAGCAAGCAACTGACAAAAGCTCATTTCGTTCACTCTTTTTACCTGCTACTGATGCTGACATCTTAGAGGGCAGAGTCTCCATGTCTTCTTCATTTTTGTGCCTACAATTCTTTGCACAATTCTGTCTAAGTGGGACAATCTGTTTTTTTAAACTTGATAAATATACTTACAACTACAGTACTTCATTACTTTAATACCTCTAGCTTTCAAATAAACAAGACCAATAGGTGGTGGAAGCTTTTATTCCCCTACAATCAATTCCCTAAAGTCCTAGGGGGGAAGTCTTGGTGGAAATATCAGATATCTTGCTTATTTCCCTTTTAATTTTGGCTTTCAGAAAGCTTAGGACTAAGTTTAGCATTCAGTAACAACAAATACACTTTTAAAAACAATTTTACCTCCTCCTCCTTTCTTCTAAGGTATTTATTATCTTATGTCTACTGCTAAGTCACTTTTATATCCATTTTGAAAACAGGACAGTATACAACTAAACAGGATTCACTTAACTGTTATGACAGTTCAGACTAACACTTCACAAATAAAAAGTTACTTCAGTTACCCTTAAAAGATTCCTTCCTAAGAAAGTCCTAAAATTAACTAGGGAAATGTGTGGTTCAATACTTACATAGGAACTATATATTGCTTCTTGAGAAATGTTAACAAAGATGTTATTTTCTTCATCTCAATGATAAATCACACATAATTCTGACACCCACACATAAATATTATGTGTAAACAAAGATACACAAAAACACAAACATACAAATCAGAAGAGATCTTAATTGGAATATCAGAAGCCAAATTCATGCTAGATGAACATTCGAGTCAATTCTGAATTCTCTGAAAATTATCGACTGTTTTACTTGTGGAAGAACTGACATTCAGTCTTGCTATAATCAGGAGAATTCTCAGACTGCCTGAAACAAAAATGTGCCAGAATATATACACTAAGTGCTTAACCAAACCTCATATAATGAACAAATCATCTAAAGATACCTTTGCATTTAAAGCTATACTTGATATTCTTCAATACTGTACCTCAAAAGGTTATAGCCTGGGAATTAGTAGGGTTTCATAGAAAGTAAATAAGATCTGTCATCAGAAGATCTCAGTTTTAAATATGGACACTGACCCTTACAAGCTCCTCAACTTTGAATAAGTCACTTAACCTTTCCCTGAGGCTTTCTTTTTTTAAAATGGGGATAATAATATCTAGACTACCAATTACAAAAATCAAATTTAAAAAAATTTTAAAGTATAAGGAGCTTTATAAAGCTTTTACCACTTTATAAATATGATACTTAAAAATACTATTATGATATAAATAACTGAGTTAACTACATATGTGATAATTTCTCCAATGTTAGCATTTTTGTTCTCTGAATGATTTAAGATATAAACTCAGTTTAACCTTAATCCTATTTCTGAAATCAGAACATACATTTCTTCCACATACACTGTGGAAGCTTGACAAATTATTAAGATATATTGTGACACTTACTAAAAGCATAAGAATAAATAACCCCTTCAGTCTCATTAAGAGCCAAATTTCAAATCTAAGGTTCTGTTTTACTTACGTTTATATCTGTATGATATATGAGGACACATAATGCTGGCAAAATCTGAGGGAAGAAAACAAATGATAAATAACTCTAGAGTTGATGAAAATGTCTTCGCAAAAACAAGTAACTGTGATTTTTTTTAAAAAGCAGTAAATACTATTTGAGTGCAAGAAAAACAACATTAAGTTTTTTGAATCTCTATAGGAAAATTAAAATACAATAAATTCAATCTGAAACACCAAAAAATATTTCAGATGTTTAACTAAAATACTCAAGTAAGTCTGACACAGATTAATGCACCTTAAAGGAAAAACATTTGCTTTCAATAACCTTCTTTATGACATGTCTACCGGAAACAGTGGAGATGCGAGTATATAGTTATTTTTAAAAAGCCATTCTTAAAACCGATCTCATTGTCCCACTTACCTGTTTAAAGTAAAACTAAGATTTTATTTAAGAACTACTTGAGTCAAAGTTTTTGACCTCAGATTTAGTCAAGAGAAATATGACTAGTATAAAGTCTGTTGCATGCAGACATTTCAGATCTTTTCTTTAAATTCGTGAGGGAGTGGGGGGAATCACTAAGTACCCTTCCCATACGGGCAAGAGGTGGCAGAAGATGGTGAATGATGCCAATTATAAAGATTAAAGATTCACAGTCAACATTTCTCAATTTAGTCAAGTGATTAAAGGTTACACAGGATTTTATAAAACTTAAAATACTCAGATCCATTTACAAATCAGATGTAAACAGCAAAGATTTTACTTTGCTTTAATTAGCAGATTTAACACAGCAATTTAACTCTAGAACATTTGCATATAAGTACACTAGATTTATCTGCAGCAATCCCTTATTTTTTAGTGTTAAATCAACAACTCAATGTAGTAATAAAACTGAGATTTTATTTTCTTCTTTTGTATTTTTCTGCTTGAATTTATGGTTTCTTGAATTAAGGTGGACTGTATTTGGCCAGGTCCCACAAGTCTCAACTTTTATTTCACAGAAGTAAAAAATTAAGTTATGATACATTATTTAAATATCTCATACCTGCAATGAAATCAGTATATGCGTTATTTCATTCCCTGTGCATGAAAACCTAAAGCATAAACATAGGGAAAATATACCATCTGGCCTTTGCAATTCTTCATTTACCTCCTGAACTGTCTCCATAGGCGGTGGGGGGTCCTTATTCCTGCAGAGATTGACAATGACCCATGTGACGTTCCGAAGGAAGGTGATGGGAATGGAGGGATTGATGAAGGACAGAAGAGGTTTGACAACTCCCAGTGATATGACATAATCTCTACATTGAGGACCATCACCTACAGAAATGAAAATTGTATTTAAAAAAAAATTACATTCAGGATGAGAAAGTCTGAAATGTATGCAATGGCTCATGTTGGGACACTGATGTTCTATGTTTCCTCACCATCAGTCAAGGGCATCAAGTGTTGCTATTTCTCCAGATTTTGATTTGGGGAACACAAATTTAACCTACCAGTCCTGGGTAACAAATTGCATATCCATCTAAAGAGGTACAATCTTAAGTTAATATTTATGAAGCAAGAAGATAGTCAACCCGCATTAAAATTAGAGGAAACATAGTGTGTAATGGCCAATGTAGGAAGAAAGTTAAATTAAGATACTTAACTGGAGTGTTTTCAAACCTAATTTCAACTTACCTATAATGTTTCCCAAAGCCCATACTGCTTGTTCACAAACATTCTGATGTGGTGAATGGAGAAGTCTTAGAAAAAGAGGTACGGCATCTATAATGAAGAAAAACTAATATTTATACTGCAAAATGTTGAAGAGTTCACAGGTTTCAGCCTAAATAAGTTGATGAAATATATATAGAGTTTGGTACACTAGAGTTGCTCAATTATATTTCAGTGAATGAATAAATGTAGCAAATACCTGTACCCTAAATATGCTACGTTTTAGTGTTTCCCCTAGTCTCAAGCAACAGACTTATTGACAATATCTAGAACTGCAGGAATATTAATTAAATGAAAACAACAGCGTGAAGTGTTTCCTGTAATTCATTAAAAAAAGGTTTCTACCTTAGAATACTTTAGGCAATATGATTCCAATTGTTGATATGGGATTAAAGAACTGATTACACCCATATCAAGCCTACCTTATATTTCAAGATAATTTATCATTATACTCCTTACTCTACACATAACTTATGAACTAACTCAAATTCCAAAAGACTGGTATCATATTCATTTCAGGTGAGAACTAAATATAAAGCAGATCACTTTCTTAAAATTTCAGTCAGTTGTATACTACCTCTAGGATTTTTAGCTGTATCTACCTGTATTATTGAATGTTTACATTAAAATTGACTCAAACTTTTAACAGTTTTACTGAGATATATCTGTTTAAGTGTACAATTCAAAGGTTCTTAGAGTTTATACAGAGTTGTGTAGTCATCACCACAATTTAATTTGACAACATTTCTACTGCCCCCAAAAGAAATCCCATACCCAGAAAGTCCTACCATCTTCTCCCCCAGCCCTAGGCAACCATTTACTCTGTTCTCTGTCTCTACCGATTTTCCTGTTCAGCACATTTCATACAAATGACAGAAGGTCCAGCAAGTAAATAAGTTACTACTTACTAGACTGTACAACAGCTTGAGTCTGTGCAGAGGTTCCTGATGCTATATTAGTTAATGCCCATGCAGCTTCAAACTGTAATGAAGGACTGTAAAAAACAAAAAAAATCTTTAGACACATAACTACCATTTAAGACCCACAGATTACATGGTTATCCTTTACCTTGTCCTTGAATTTCGCCTCATTACGTCCAAGTGCCTGTTGAATATCTCCACTTGAATGTCTCATTTGCTCTCAAAGTCAGTCAATATAAACTCACTTCTTTAGGTTCATCGGCAGTTGCATCATTTAGCCAGTCATTATTTTCCTTGACCTCTTTCTCTCCCACAGATATCTAACCAATAGGTCATATCAATTTTACCTCTTAAATATTTCTTATATTTATAGTGCCATCCAAAATATCACTGTGGTAGCTGAAGCCCTCATCATCTCATCTGAATCACTGCCACAACCTCTAGACAGGTCTTAAAGCGCTAACTCCACTACATCACCTGCTTCACATACCAGCAATATTACAAGGCTACATAATTTTGCTGACAGGATAAGATCATTATAATTTGGAATTGGTGATGGAAGACTTCACAAAGAAAGTGAAAACTGAACTAGGTTTTCCAGGAGTGATAAAGAAAGAAAGGCACTAACAGCTGGAAATACAAATAAAACCACCATGGCTGGGATGATCATGATGTATGCAACTGACAACAACACAGAGACCAAGAGAGCTGAAGCCAAGAAGATATGCAACACTGTAACATGGGATAAAACTGCAAGGGTAAGTTACAGTGCGTGTGTGTGTATGTGTGGTGTGTGTGGAGCAGGACTCAAAGTTACAGTGTGTGTGTGTGTGGTGTGTGTGGAGCAGGACTCAAATCTCAGGCTTCAGGACTTAGAATTTATTCTACAGACATACCAAGTGTAGAGTGCTACTGAAAAGTGAAGTAAAGAAAACAGTGTTGAAGTCCATGAAGAAGAGATAAAAATGGTCAAAGGCTGATGTAGGAAAAATCTGTTAAGAAGAAATTATCTATGTTAAGTTAGGGTAGATAGCTGAAAAACATCAATTCTTTTCAAAAAGAATGCCAAGGTGGGAGGAGGTGGGAATGAGCAAAAACCAAGGAAAGCCAAAGGTTAGGAACTTAGAAGAAACTCTATAAATATCAAAGAAAGAGAGTAAGGTTGTTAATATCAAAAGATTAGAGAGATCAGAGAAGGAAAAGGTTTTAAGAAGAGAAAATGTCTGTGATAATAGCAAGCAGTAAGGTTAAAAAGATGGAACAGACCAGACAATGAAGTAGCAGACAAGAACCATTAACGTACGATGAACTTTGGCAAAGGCAAGAAATAAGAGGATATCGAAGTTGAGGAGAAATAAAGGAATGATAAAATCAAAGATGATGAGACAGTTTATGTTGTCTCAGACTAGAAGGAGAAAGAGTTATTAAACTAGGATATATGGTTTGGCAAGCTACTGACAATGAGGGCCTGAAATGAGAAAACAGAAAGATGTAAAAATACAATTACAAAGCTAGGGAAAGTCTTCTAAGATGTCATTTAAAAAGAGAGAGATAAGATAGAGAAAATAAGTAATAAAATGAGCGCAATAAGTAAACAATGAAGAAACATTTAGTATATGCTTGGTATTATGTGGTATTTTGTATATATTATTTTCATTCCTCGCAACCACCTAAATTTTATAGATTAGGTACCTAAGCATCATATTTGGGTTTAGGTCAGTAGCAAACCCTAGATTTAAACCAAGGTCTATTCAGCTCCAGTCTTGGGTCTTTTATATTATGACACAGTTGACCGTAACAAATACATTAAGTCAGACTGAAACTATTAACAATTTTCTATTTTTACCTTCAGTGGTAGTTATACATGTCCGTATATATTTCAGCATACTCTTCTGTTATATATACAAGCTACATTTCACAGACACACCCATACAAATGAGACCATGACAAAGACAAAAAGGCAAAATAAATAAATAAATGGAAAAGAAGAGAAGAAAAAAGAAAAGCAGCTCAAGAGCCAAAAAAAAAAAGAAAGAAAGAAAGAAAGAAAAAAGAGGGCCCTAAAGGTAGAGGCAAACAGAATTAAAAAAAAAAAAATTGAAATAAAACTTATTTTTGCTTAAATAAATCTTACAGAAAACATATATGATAGTATTTAAAAAGTGTTAAGGGCTTTTGGAGAGATGGTTGTGGCACATAATGGAAAAAGAATGAAGTATTTTAAAATAATAAAAACCCTTAGTGGAAACATTTATAATGCTACTATTTTAATCTAGTCACCTGAAAATCTCATAGACAATATTTAGCAAAATACCCCCAAGTTTTAGTTTAAATGATCCTTAAAAGAAAAATAAGCCTTTGTTTAAATGTATTTTGGGGTTCAGACTTACATTCTACCCAGTTAACTCAAACTGATGAGGTTTAAGATCTAGCACACCAAGATCTCTCCAAATACTAGTAGAAATGGGGCCAGTACCTCAAAAGATACCAAGTGGTATTTTTCTCTTTCTATTTTGGGAACTATAATCTGCCCTCTTATTTTTAATTTACCACAAATAAAAACCATGATGATAGACAACTAATCACGGCTGGAGTTCTGTTAAAGACTTCACAGAGTATCAGTGATCAGCTGGAATATTCCCAGGGTAAGAAAGAGCTACTCAGTTCTGGAAACCATTCATGTTGACTCAAGTCATGAGGTTAATCTATATATAGACTCATAAGCAAGGAATGACTCAAACACTATTTGGGTTGTTTTAAAACATTACTGAAGAATAAGCCAACTAACAAATAAAGACTACAAATGTTTGAGATAATTTAGAACAGACAATAAAGAGATGTTAAAATTTTCCTAGAAAATACACACACATACTTTATAAACTAAAAAGAAAAGCACTTAGGTCTGCAGAGTATGATCACAGTATTAAGAAAATTGTGTTAAAATACATGACAAATGAAAAATGTGATAAAGGCAAAACCAAATGGAACCCATTACTTAAATAATAACCCCAAATTTTCAGTTGGCTGAAAAAAGTGAACAGGGAGTCAAATCCATACTTACTTATCATCCCTTTCTAGACATTTCACTAGAATTGGTAAAATCCCAGATTTTATTAGGTCATCAATTGGTGGATTTCTGTCACTGGATAAAAGCTTTCTACAAAAAGAAGTTTGAGAAATTAACTGCTGTAAGTTTCAAGAAATTAACTGCTGAAATAACAATTACTACTTCTAGACCAGGTGTGACATAATTCTCTCTCTGGACAAATTCATCCTTACCTTGCAGCCTGGACAGCACTCAACTGGACCACTGGGTTATCACTTGTGGCATTCTGCAACACCAAATGTAAATTTCAGAAATTAAAAAAAAAATCAATTTCAAAATACTTCAAGAAGAGAATATTAAATTAATAACATACCTGCAATATAGCTTCTAGTGTTACATTTTGCTTAAAAAGAAAAAAAGATAGTTCAGCAAAGAGTTTAATAGCAAAATTACATTAATTAATATATTTACTAAAGTTAAGAGTTAATATACCCTAAAAATCATTGTAAAATTAGTCTTAAGATTGAGAATGAAGTTCTCTGGTTATTATAAGAATCACTTTTACAACACCTTATAAGCAAGGTTAACTTACTGCTTTAAAATCAGCATCAACATCTGAATCTTCTAAACTTTCCTCTTGGGGAACATTTCTTTTTTTCAGTAAGTGTTCATCTCTTTTGTTCTGAAAGACAACCAATAAAATAGTTAAGTTGTAAATGCTGCTGCTAATGAAAATGTCATTAAAATTATTTCAACTTTATCGGCCAACCGTGAAATAAATACTAAATCTCTTTATAAGGATAATATGAATTAAATATGTATATTGCAAATCAATGACAGACACATTCTGGATTTGGTAACAAAATTAACTGGTTTAAAGACCAGCATTCATACACACACAGTTTATTAGGCAGCAACTGTTTTCACCAATACTGTGCTTTCTAGTTTGTAAAAGACGATTCAAATTTTAAATTATTATGCTGCTGTTGCTAAGTCGCATCAGTGGTGTCTGACTCTGTGCGACCCCACAGACAGCAGCCCACCAGGCTCCAGTGTCCCTGGGATTCTCCAGGCAAGCACACTGAAGTGGGTTGCCATTTCCTTCTCTTATTATAAAGGTCCAGCAAATACATTTCAACTAGTATACTAGTGTTCATCAACTTACTGCTAATGGTTGCCTGAAGCAATGCATTTATTAAGAAGCCAGCTTAATGAGGGTTTATCGCTCAAATGTTAAGATTTTTATGTATCCCACTTATTGGGAGTGCAGGAATGGGAATTCACTAGCAAAAATGTCCTCTACTTCCTATTACCTCAGTTTTAAACTCTTATTTCTACATTTTATGGGACTTGAACTTTTTGTAATGGCAACGTGTGCCATTTTACATAACATATAACTGGGTAAATGACAATTTTTCTTTTTTTAGTTTGTCTACAGAATTAAAAATAAGATAAAAGACTGATATCTAAGATTCTTTTCAATTTAAAACTTCCAAGACTTTACCTTCTGGTCTTCAATATTTACAGAAGTGTTTGACTACAACAGAAAGGTACTGATGGTGTATTAATACTGATGCTAAAAATTCAGATCAAATAGAAAAACTAGAGAGAGACTGGGTTACATGCGCGGCATTTACTTTTGCGCTCTGTATAAGGAATCATGTTTAAACTAGATGCTGACATGTACGCTAATGCTTAAGAGATTACCAACTTCAAATTATACCACAGCACATTTAGTATCTACTCAAAAAATTAATTCCACATTATTTTCAAATTAATGCATCTCACAAATATGAAAATCATGCACTGATATTTTATAGTCTCAAGTGGCTCCCCACAGAATACTTACTAATTTACAGAGAAAAAACTTGGCAGATAAGTGTCCTGATCAAATGGCAAAAGTTATAATTGAGTAAAGGAAAAATACATATAACTCAGGGAATTCTACTCAAAATTCTGTAATGGCCTATATGGGGGAAAATAAAATATTAAACAGAAAATATATCTCTTCAAGGAAATTAGTGATACCAAAGGACCATTTCATGCAAAGATGGGCACAATAAAGGGCAGAAACGGTATGGACTTAACAGAAGGAGAAGACAGTAAGACGAGGTGGCAAGAATACACAGAAGAACTATACAAAAAAGATCTTCATGACCCAGATAACCACAATCGTGTGATCACTCACCTAGAGTCAGACATCCTGGAATGCAAAGTCAAGCAGGTCCTCAGAAAGCATCACTACGAACAAAACTAGTGGAAGTGATGGAATTCCACTTGAGCTATTTCAAATCCTAAAACATGACGCTATGAAAGTGCTGTACTCAATATGCCAGCCGATTTGGAAAACTCAGCAGTGGCCACAGGACTGGAAAAGGTCAGTTTTCATTCCAATCCCAAAGAAAGGCAATGCCAAAGAATGCTCAAACTACTGCACAATTGCACTCATTTCACACACTAGTAACATAACGCTCAAAATTGCCAAAGCCAGGCTTCAACAGTACGTGAACCATGAACTTCCAGATGTTCAAGCTGGATTTAGAAAAGGCAGAAGAACCAGAGGTCAAATTGACAACATCCGCTGGATCACTGAAAAAGACAAAGAGTTCCAGAAAAACATCTGCTTCTGCTTTATTGACTATGCAAAATCTTTGACTGTGTAGATCACAACAAACTGTGGAAAATTCTGAAAGAGATGGGAATACCAGACCACCTGACCTGCTTCCTGAGAAATCCATATGCAGGTTAAGAACCAACAGTTAGAACTGGGCGTGGAACAATAGACTGGTTCCAAATCGGGAAAGGGGTACATCAAGGTTGTATATTGTTCCCATGTTTATTTAACTCATACGCAGAGTATATCATGTGAAATGCTGGGCTGTATGGAGTACAAGCTGGAATCAAGACTGCTGGGAAAAATATCAATAACCTCAGATATACAGATGACACGACCGTTATGGCAGAAAATGAGGAGGAACTAAAGAGCCTCTTGATGAAAGTGAAAGAGAAGAGTGAAAAAGTTGGCTTAAAACTCAACATTCAGAAAGCTAAGATCATGGCATCTGGTCCCATCACTTCATGGCAAATAGATGGGAAAACAACGGAAACACTGACAGACTTTATTTTTGGGGGCTCCAAAATCACTGCAGATGGTGACTGCAGCCATGAAATCAAGAGACACTTGCTCCTTGGAAGAAAAGCTATGACCAACCTAGACAGCATATTAAAAAGCAGAGACATTACTTTGCCAACAAAGGTCCGTCTAGTCAAAGCTATGGTTTTTCCAGTGGTAATGTATGGATGTGAGAGTTGGACTATAAAGAAAGCTGAGCACCAAAGAATTGAAGCTTTTGAACTGTGGTGTTGGAGAAGACTCTTGAGAGTCCCATCCTAAAGGAAATCAGTCCTGAATATTCATTGGAAGGACTGATGCTGAATCTGAAGCTCCAATGCTTTGGCCACCTGATGTGAAGAACTGGCTCACTGGAAAAGACCCTGATGCCAGGAAAGACTGAAGGCGGGAGAAGAAGGGGACAACAGAGCATGAGACGCGTGGATGGCATGACCGACTCAATGGACATGAGTTTGAGCGAGCACAGTGAAGCCAGGCGTGTTGCAGTCAGTGGGGTCGCAGAGTCTGACATGACTGAGAGACTGAACTGAACTGATAGTTGATTTACAATGTTGTGTTAATTTCAGGCATACAGCAAAGTAAATCAGCTATCAGTTGCTTCTCCTCCTGCCTTCAATCTTTCCCAACATCAGGGTCTTTTCCAATGAGCCAGTTCTTCACATCAGGTGGCCAATCAGATTCAGCATCAATCCTCCAATCAATTTTCAGGACTGATTTCCTTTAGGATTGACAGGTTTGATCTCCTTGCAGGCCAATAATTTTTTTTTTTTAATTTCAAATACATTTTAAAAAGAAAAAACAGTAAATGAAAATCAACACAGTATGCCTTCTCATCGATGTGTTGAGAAAACAGTATCATCTTGGTGGTACTCCTGAGCAAAATAATAGTAGTAATAACAATGACCATCTGAGAAAAGTCAGACAAACATAAACGGGCCATTCTATTAAAAAATCAGTCTATATATTCAAATACACTGTCATGAAAGATATAAACTGAAGAACTACTGGATCAAAGGAGACTTAAGAAATGATACAACTAACTGCAATGTCAAATCCTAGATTGGATCTTGGATTTATAAAAGAATATTATGGGAAAAAGCTAGCAAAGTATGAGTGACGGTCTATGGATTAGAAAGAAATTTAGGTGGACTTGAAAAAAGAACTGTGGTTACACTGGAAGGTGTATGAAAATAATGTACTAAGGGTGAAGGGGGCACCATGCCACAACTTAACTGGTTGGGGGGCTATATAAATATATATATTTATTTATTTATCAGGGAGAAAGTGAGAATAATGCAAATATGGGAAAATGCCAAGAATCAAGGAAGTTGGGTGCTGAGTGCTGTACTTTTCGGGTACTATTCTTGAAACCCTGAATTTCAAACTGCAAGTATGAATTTTTTTCCAAATTAAAAAAAAAAATGTATGCTTTTCACCTTGTGAATTACAACACAGTTAACCCTAAAATCCATTATTGTTTGTTATTCAGTCGCTAAGCTGTGTCTGACTCTTAGCGACCCCATGGACTGCAGCACACCAGCCTTCCTTGTCTTCCACCATCTTCTAGAGTTTAAGTTCATGTCCATGGAGTGAGTGATGCCATCTAGCTATCTCATCCTTTTGTCCTTCTTCTCCTTTTGCTTTCAATCTTCCCTAGCATTAGGATCTTTATCAATGAGTAATCATGTGGCCAAAGTATTGGAGCTTCAGCTTCAAGCATCAGTCCTTCCAATGAATATTCATCAGATATTTAAGACTGATTGGTTTGATCTCCCTGCTGTCCAAGGGACTCCAAGAGTCTCCTCCAGCACTACAATTCTAAACCATCAATTCTTTGGCACTCAAGTCTTTTTATAGTTCAATTCTCACATCCGTACCTGACTACTGGGAAAACCACAGCTTTGACTATACAGACCTTTGTTGGAAAAGCAATGTCTCTGTTTTTAATATAGTGTCTAGGTTTGTCATAGCTTTCTTTCCAAGATGCAAGTGTCTTCTACTTTCATGGCTGTAGTCACCATCTGCAGTGATTTTGGAGCCCAAAAAATTGACATCAAATCGCCAATATTCGTTGGATCATAGAGAAAGCAAGGGAATTCCAGAAAAACATCTACTTCTGCTTCACTGACTACGAGAAAGCCTTTGACTGTGTGGTTCACAACAACATGTATTATATGGTAATTTTTAACACTTCTTGGAATTTAAGCCATCTAAAAAGTTTCAACAAAGTTGACTGATTTGACAGATAAACAAAACAAAAATTATTCTAACCCTGATTCTGTTCTCATCCTCTGTTTCCTCTAATTTTACCAGAGTCTGAATAATTACACTTTCTAAGGTCTTTCAGGGATCTTACTCCCCCTATTCCTCCTACTCTCCCAGGTATTTCAGGCACAAAAGTAATACAAGAGCATAAGCACAACTAAATCCTCCTCTGTACACAGATGCCCCATCCAGGGATAGCATTTTACCATTATATATTATGTCTGCTGTAAGGAAGCTCCTTTCTAATTCGCTAAATTTTCTTTTTCTTTTTCAGACACACATAGGTGCTCAATTTTACTAAACTGTGCTTTAAAAAAAAAAACTATTCAAATGGCCACATAATTCTCTCCTTTCATCTATAAATGTGGTAAACTATGAGTTTTTAATGTTAAACTCAGAACTTTTTAATGTTCAACTTATAAGCTGGGATAAACCTGTCTTGGAATTAAAATATGTATGTATATTCATTACTGGATTCAATTTAATAATATTTTATGTGGGATTTTTTCCCACCTACGTTCATAAGTGAAACTGGCTTATATACATCTTTTCTCACTGTCTTGGCCTGATTCTTGGTGTTATGGCTTGTTAATCTTATAAAATGAGTTGAGAAATGTTCCCTCTACCTTCTCTGAAATCACTAAGTAAGGCTAAAATTGTCAGTCCCTTGAATGTTTGCTGGAGTTCTATCTGTGAGTACTTTTTCTTTTCAGGGCAATAAGAGAGGTTAAATTTTTAGTTACTGATCTAATTAATTGTTTAAAAATCTATTCAGGTTTTTAAATTTCTTCTTGAGTAAGCTGGCTAAATTGTTTTAAATTTTTCCACTGGGAAATTGTTTGTTTCACCTAAGTTTTCAAATTTATTGGCAAAAAATTGTTCATATTCAAATTGTGGTTGTTTTAGAAAATGGTTACCATTCCCCTTCTGATATCCAGGCCTCTGGATAATCTGGTCCTGTGTTTATTCCAGGTATGGCCATGTAACTTGCTTTGGCAATGGACTTGAGTTTAGTAAATGAACTTGAAAAGTTCCTCCACATCCAAGCATGTCCTCTCTTGCCACTTATATAATTCTAGAGCCACCAGGTGAACAACTGTGAGCTTGCCTGTTGCAGGATGAGGGTATGTGGAAGACAACTAAGGTCTCAGTCAGTAGTAAGAAACTTCTTTAGATCAAGCAGAGATCAGGTGAACTGGCCCAGAACAGAAGAACCACTCTGCCAACCCACAGAATTGTCAGTGGAATAAAATGGTTATTTTGTTCCTAAGCCACCAGGCTTTGGGGTGGTTCATTGTTGTTATTCAGTCACTAAGTCGTGTCCGACTCTGAAACCCCACGGATTGAAGCATGTCAGGCTTCCCTGTCCTTCACTATGTCCCAGTGTTTGGTCAAAGTAATGTCCATTGAATTGGTGATGCCATCCAACCATCTCAACCTCTGTCTCCCCCTTCTTCTCCTGCCCTCAATCTTTCCCAGCATCAGGGTCTTTTCTAATGAGTTGGCTCTTCACATCATGTGGCGAAAGTACTGGAGCTTCAGCATTAATCTTTCCAATGAATATTCAGGGCTGATTTCCTTTAGGATTGACTGGTTTGATCTCCTTGCTAGACAAAGGACTCTCAAGAGTCTTCTCATGCAGTAAAAACGAAGTGATGTCAAAGTTAAAGTGTTAGTTGCTCAGTTGTGTCCAACTCTTTGCGACCCCATGGACTGTAGCCCGCCAGTCTCCTCTATCCATAGAATTCTCCAGGCAAGAATACTGGAGTGGGTAGCCATTACCTTCTCCAGGGGATCTATACTACACAGGGAAGTAATGTACTAATATTTTTTAAAAATAATGCTATATATGAATTAACATGCCTTTTAAATTCCTTTCATTTCCCTCTACCTGCTATAAATTTCTCCTGTAAAGGTAACTCTTCAATTCCACAGGTTCTGACATGTAATATCTTTCTCTTGGTCATGTATTGGTGTTAGTTAACTTCCATTAGGATTTCTTCATGCTCAAGGTATTGAGAAGTGCTTACTTTTCCCCAACAATTATGAGGTTTTGGTAACTTTCTCAATCACTGATTTCGCATTTAATTGTTTTGTAATCAAAGAACAAAGTCTGTACAACACTGAAATTAGCTGACATTTGCTTTAAAACAGAGTTTCCCAAACTTTTTCAGTACATAGTATAAGCCAAAGGCAATATCCAACAGTTTTCTTTATCAAATAGTTAGATCCAAACTAGTTAATAGTAATTTGGGAGCCGGGGGGTGGGGTGGTGCCAAGGCAAACATAAGTTTAAATAAAATATCTTTATTTCACTTAGACAAAATATGTAATTGAAAAAAACACAGTGCAATCTAATGGTCAAATTATGAACTATTTCAGTTCTGTGGTAATGAATGATTCTGTGGTATCTGAAATGTTAAGTGTCACTGTGCTTCTCATAAAAATTTAGAATATCCGAAGGTATTCCTCTGATTCACTAGAGTTCCATGTTACTTCACTGCACAGTGCAGCAACCAAGGCTCCACTTAGTTCACAAAAGCAATATTCAAATATGCATGCGGCTTTATATGTGTATATTAGATATCGAATACTTGCAAATTAAGTTATTTACCTATCTCTCATTAACTGGTGTATTTAAAAGTTCTCCCACAATGGACAAACTTCTCCTTGTAATTGTGTCAATTCTGGCTTACATATATTAATATCTGGGCATACAAAAGTTTAGTGTTATAGCTTCTCAGTTATAACAACTAAGGGATACTCTAGAAGTCTGGTGTACTGCAGTCCATGGGGTCACAAAGAGTCGGACACAACTTAGTGACTGAACAACAACAGCTTCTTAGTATGTTGCTTCTTTTATCAAGAATTAAAGTAACAACCTTCATAGCTGAATTCAAATCATCCTAACAAAGTCCATTTTGGGTATCCTAGGACATAAAAGTTATACTTTACTCTTAATAAAAAATACGTACAACCGAAGTTAAGATGATCAATCCCCGGGCAGACTGCTGGTGATGTGATTAATCACCAAAACCAGCAACTTCAACTGTCCTTTTGCTTGTCACTTAGAGATCTTTACCCTCTTTGAGACTGTGCTATAGTAAGTTCAGCATCTACAAAGGTATCTTTTTCTTTGACCAAGTGGGAGGGGAGCTCAGAGGATATGGAAACTGGCCTAGTTTATCTCCAAACACATACACACAGACTAGATACATTTTAAAGTTCTTTTAGAAATCCATTATTAATCTGTTGCCTCATATATGTATTTAATACTTCTTAGATCTTCTATTTTCTGACAACTGGTTGAACCACACGGAACTGCCACTTAGTACATCAAAAAGTTTAAACATTTACATTAAGAGGCATTATAATAGCATAATGGTTAAAAACTCAGCTCTGCCATTTTTCAGCTAGAGACTGACCCAGACTTGCCCAAGCGTGTCCAGGAGTCTCCAGTGGAGGCATGGGACAGTGGTGGCCTGCTGCAGGGTCCAGAGCACTGAGTGCAGGAGACCTTTGGAAGGAGGTCACCATTATCTCCATTACCTCCACCATAGTTTGGCCTCAGGTCAAAAAACAGCGAGGGAACACAGCCCCACCCATCAACAAAAAACTGGATTAAAGATTTACTGAGCATGGCACCATCTGAATAAGACCCAGTTTCCCCCTCAGTCAGCTTCCCCTATCAGGAAGCTTCCATAAGCCTCTTATCCTTATCTAGCAGAGAGCAGAAAGAACAAAACCACAATCACAAAAAACTAATCAATCTGATGACATGGACCACAGCCTTGTCTAACTTAATGAAACTATGAGCCATGCTGTGTAGGGCCACCCAAAATGGACAGATGTGGTCCATCGGAGAAGGGAATGGCAAATCACTTCAGTAGCCTTGTCTTGAGAAGCCCATGAGCAATATGAAAAGGCAAAAAGACAGGACACTGAAAGATGAACTCCCCAGGTTGGCAGGTGCCCAATATGCTACTGGAGATCAGCAGAGAAATAACTCCAAAAAGAATGAAGAGACGGAGACAAAGCAAAAATAACACCCACAGTTGCGGATGTGACTGGTGATGGAAGGAAAGTCTGATGCTGTAAAGAGCAATACTGCATAGGAACCTAGAATGTTAGGTCCATGAATCAAGGTAAATTAGAAGTGGTCAAACAGAAGATGGCAAGAGTAAACATCGACATTTTAGGAATCAGTGAACTAAAATGGACTGGAATGGGTGGATTTAACTCCGAAGACCATTATATCTATTACTGTGGGCAAAAATCCCTTAGAAGAAATGGAACAGCCCTCATAGTCAACAAAAGAGTTCAAAATGTAGTACTTGGATGCAATCTCAAAAATAACAGAATGATCTCTGTTCATTTCCAAGGCAAACCATTCAACATCACAGTGGTGGTTATGGTGGTGGTTTAGTCGCTAAGTTGTGTCCAACTCTTGCGATCCTACCAGGATCCACTGTCCATGGGATTCTCCAGGCAAGAATACTGGAGTGGGTTGCCATTTCCTTCTCCAGGGGATCTTCCCGAACCATGAATCAAACTGGGACTCCTGCATTCCAGGCAGAAGATATACCAACTGAGCTATAAAGGAAGCCCAATATCACAGTAATCCAGATCTATGTCCCAACCAGTAATGCTGAAGAAGCTGAAGTTAAGTGGTTTGATGAAGACCGACAAGACCTTCTAGAACTAACACCCAAAAAAGTTGTTCTTTTCATTATAAGGGACTGGAATGCAAAAGTAGGAAGTCAACAGATACCTGGAGTAACATGCAAATTTGGCCTTTGAGTACAAAATGAAGCAGGGCAAAGGCTAACAGAGTTTTGCTAAGAGAACACACTGGTCACAGCAAACACCCTCTTCCAACAACAAAAGGGAAGACCCTACGCATGGACATCACCAGATAATCAATACCAAAATCAGATTGATTATGTTCTTTGCAGTCAAAGATAAGAGAAGCTCTATACAGTCAGCAAAAACAAGACTGGGAGGTGACTGTGGCTCAGATCATGAATTCCTTATTGCAAAATGAAAATGAAAGTGTTAGTCCCTAAGTCGTGTCCGACTCTTTGCGTCTCTCCATGGAATTCTCCAGGTAAGAATAGTGGAGTGGGCTGTCATTTCCTTCTCCAGGGGATCGTCCCAACAGAGGATCGAACCCAGGGCTCCTGCACTGCAGGCAGATTCTTTACTGACTCAGCTATGAGGGAAGCCCCACGTCAAACTTAAATGAAGGTGGGAAAAACCAATAGACCATTCAGGAATGACCTAAATGAAATCCCATACAAATATATGGAAGTCACAAATAGATTCAAGGGATTAGATATAATAGAGTGACTGAAGAACTATGGATGGAGGTTTGGGGCAGTGATCAAGACCATCCCCAAGAAAAAGAAATGCAAAAAGGCAAAATGGCTGTCTGAGGAGGCCTTAGAAATTAGCTGAAAAAAGAAGAGAAGCGAAAGGCAAAGGACAAAAGGAAAAAAAAAACACAAATTTGAATGCAGTGTTCCAAAGAATAGCAAGTAGAGAAAAGAAAGCTTTCCTCAGTGACCAATACAAAGAAATAGAGGAAAACAGCAGAATGGGAAAGACTAGAGATCTCTTCAAGAAAATTAGAGATATTAGGGGACCATTTCATGCAAAGATAGGCACAATAAAGGACAGAAATGGTATGGACTTAACAGAAGGAGAAGACAGTAAGAAGAGGAGGCAAGAACACACAGAAGAACTATACAAAAAAGATCTTCACGACCCAGATGACAACAATGGTGTGATCACTTACATAGAGCCAGACATCCTGGAATGTGAAGTCAAGAGGGTCTTAGGAAGAATCACTACGAACAAAGCTACTGGAGGTGACGGAACTCCACTTGAGCTATTTCAAATCCTAAAAGATGATGCTGTGAAAGTGCTGCACTCAATATACCAGCAAATTTGAAAACTCAGCAGTGGCCACAGGACTGGAAAAGGTGAGTTTTCATTCCAATCCCAAAGAAAGGCAATGCCAAAGAATGCTCAAACTACTGCAAAACTGCACTCATCTCACACACTAGTAAAAACTAATGCCCAAAACTCTCTAAGCCAGACTTCAACAGTACGTGAACCATGAACTTCCAGATGTTCAAGTTGGATTTAGAAAAGGCAGAGGAACCAGAGATCAAATTGCCAACATCCTCTGGATCAGCGAAAAAGACATCGAGTTCCAAAAAAACATCTACTTTTGCTTTATTGACTACACCAAAGCCTTTGACTGTGTGGATCACAACAAACTGTGGAAAATCCTGAAGGGATGGGAATACCAGACCACCTGACCTGCCTCCTGAGAAACCTGTTTGCAGGTCAAGAAGCAACAGTTAGAACTGGACATGGAACAACAGACTGGTGCCAAATAGGATAAGGAGTACGTCAAGGCTGTATATTGTCACCCTGCTTATTTAACTACTATGCAGAGTACATCATGAGAAACACTGGGCTGGATGAAGCACAAGCTGGAATCAAGGTGGCTGGGAAAAATATCAATAACCTCAGATATGCAGATGATACCACCCTTATGGCAGAAAGAGAAGAACTAAAGAGCCTCTTGATGAAAGTGAAAGAGGAGAGTGAACAAGTTGGCTTAAAACTCACCATTCAGAAAACTAAAATCATTGCATCCGGTCCCATCACTCCATGGCAAATAGATGGGGAAACAATAGAAACAGTGACATATTTTATCTTTTTTGACTCCAAAATCACTGCAGATGGTGACTGCAGCCAGGAAATCCAGACACTTGCTCCTTGGAAGAAAAGGTATGACCAACCTAGATAGCATATTAAAAAGCAGAGACATTACTTTGCCAACAAAGGTCTGTCTAGTCAAAGCTCTGGTTTCTACCAGTAGTCATGTACGGATGTGAGATTTGGACTATAAAGAAAGCTGAGCGCTGAAGAACTGATGCTTTTGAACTGTGGTGTTGGAGAAGACTCTTGAGAGTCCCTTGGACTGCAAGGAGATCCGACCAGTCAGTCACAAAGGAAATCAGTCCTGAATATTCACTGGAAAGACTTGATGCTCAAGCTGAAACTCCAGTACTCTGGCCACCTGATATGAAGAACTGGCTCACTGGAAAAGACCCTGATGCTGGGAAAGATTGAAGGCAGGAAGAGAAGGGGTCGACAGAAGATGAAATGGTTGGATGGTATCACCGACTCAATGGACATGAGTTTGAATAAACTCTGGGAGTTGGTGATGGACAGGGAGGTGTGGCGTGCTGCAGTCCATGGGACTGCAAAGAGTCGGACACAACTGAGTGACTGAACTGAACTGAATTGGTGTGTTTAGTTTTGCAGTTTATTACAAGCACAAGTTTCTTAGATTGTAGCAGACATGCAACAAACAGTTTGAGGACTTTTAGTCAATGACCATACTTTGAATAACACTGATACTGATCTATAAAAATTGAGGGTCAGACCTAGCTATTAACATGCAGTGCCTTGAAAGTGAAAGTGAAGTCGCTCAGTTGTATCTGACTATTTGCAACCCCATGGATTGTAGCTTACCATGCTCCTCCATCCATGGGATTTTCCAGGCAAGAATACTGGAGTGGGTTGCCATTTCCTTCTCTAGGAGATCTTCCCAACCCAGGGATTGAACCCGGGTCTCCTGCATTTAGGCACACACTTTACTGTCTAAGCCACCAAGGAAGTCAATATGCAGTGCCTTACTGGCCTCAAACTCTTTTTGTTTGAGCTCTTCTGTTTTCTTTTACCTCCTTGACCTCTTGCTTTCTTATTTCACTAAGACTTTATGGTTCAACATTTATAAGAAGTCTGTATTTCGGTTTTATTTCATGTTGCAAACAGAGTCAAAAAGAAATGAAAAGACTTGCCTAAAGTCACACAGCTAAAAAAAGGCAGAACCGAGTTTTTAACCATTATGCTATAATGCCTCAATGTATACGTTTAAGCTTTTTGATGTTCAGTTCAGTTCAGTCACTCACTCATGTCCGACTCTTTGTGACCCCATGGACTGCAGCACGCCAGGCCTCCCTGTCCATCATCAACTCCCAAAGTTTATTCAAACTCATGTCCATTGACTCGGTGATGCCATCCAACCATCTCATCTTCTGTCGACCCCTTCTCCTCCCGCCTTAAATCTTTCCCAGCATCAGGGTCTTTTCCAGTGAGCCAGTTCTTCACATCAGGTGGCCAAAGCATTGGAGTTTCAGATTCAGTATCAGTCCTTCCAATGAATATTCAGGACTGATTTCCTTTAGGATAGACTGCTTGGATCTCCTTGCAGCCCAAGGGACTCTCAAGAGTCTTCCGGAACACCACAGTTCAAAAGCTTCAACTCTTCGGTGCTCAGCTTTCTTTATAGTCCAAATCTCATATCCATACATGACCATGGGAAAAACTGTAGCTTTGACTAGATGGACTTTTGTTGACAAAGTAATGTCTCTGCTTTTTAATATGCTATCTAGGTTGGTCATACCTTTTCTTCCAAGGAGCAAGCATCTGGATTTCCTGGCTGCAGCCACCATCTGCAGTGATTTTGGAGCACCAAAAGATAAAGTCTGTCAGTGTTTTCACTGTTTCCCCAACTATTTGCCATGAAGTGATGGGACTGGATGCAACAATCTTAGTTTTCTGAATGGTGAGTTTTAAGCCAACTTGTTCACTCTCCTCTTTCACTTTCATCAAGAGGCTCTTTAGTTCTTCTCTTTCTGCCATAAGGGTGGTATCATCTGCATATCTGAGGTTATTGATATTTTTCCCAGCCACCTTGATTCCAGCTTGTGCTTCATCCAGCCCAGTGTTTCTCATGATGTACTCTGCATAGTAGTTAAATAAGCAGGGTGACAATATACAGCCTTGACGTACTCCTTATCCTATTTGGCACCAGTCTGTTGTTCCATGTCCAGTTCTAACTGTTGCTTCTTGACCTGCAAACAGGTTTCTCAGGAGGCAGGTCAGGTGGTCTGGTATTCCCATCCCTTCAGGATTTTCCACAGTTTGTTGTGATCCACACAGTCAAAGGCTTTGGTGTAGTCAATAAAGCAAAAGTAGATAGTTTTCTGGAACTCTCTGTTATTTTTTGATGATCTAGTGGATGTTGGCAATTTGATCTCTGGTTCCTCTGCCTTTTCTGAATCCTGTCTGAACATGTGGAAGTTTACAGTTCACATACTGTTGAAACCCGGCTTGGAGAATTTTGAACACACCATTTAGTTCCTTTACTTATTAAGCTAGGCAGTAAAACTTTCATGGTAAAGGAAGCAATGTCTTGTTTACTCTTTTTTTAAATTTTTAAAAATTATTTTATTTTCTTACTGAAGGATAATTGCTTTACAGAATTTTGTTGTTTTCTGTCAAACCTAAACATGAATCAGCCATAGGTATACAAACATCCCCTCCCTTTTAAACCTCCCTCCCAATCCCACTCCTCTAGGTTGATACAGAGCTCCTGTTTGAGTTTCCTGAGCCATTCAGCATATTCCCATTGGCTATCTGTTTTACATATGGTAATGTAAGTTTCCATATTACTTTCTATACATCTCACCCTTTCCTCCCCCTCCCCAAGTCCATAAGTCTATTGTCTATGCCTGTTTCTCCACTGCTGCCCTGTAAATAAATTTTTCAGTACCATTTTTCTAGATTCTGTACAGATGCATTAGAATATGATATTTATGTTTCTCTTTCTGACTTATTTCACTTTCCATAGTAGGTTCTAGGTTCATCCATCACACTTAGAACTAACTCAGATGCATTCGTTTTTTATGGCTGAGTAATATTCCATTGTGTATATGTACCACAACTTCTTTATCCATTCATCTGTTGATGGACATCTAGGTTGCTTCCAGGTTTCAGCTACTGTCAATAGGGCTGCAATGAACAACGGAATACACGTGTCTTTCTCAACTTTGGTTTCCTCAGGGTATATCCATAGGAGTGGGATTGCTGGGTCATATGGTGGTTTTATTCCTAGTTTTTTAAGGAATCTGCATACCTTCTTCCATAGTGGCTTTATCAATTTACATTCCCACCAACAGTGCAAGAGCATTCCCTCTTCTCCACACCCTCTCCAGCATTTATTGTTTGTAGACTTTCTGATGATGGCCATTCTAACCTGTATGAGGTGATATCTGATATCTCATTGTAGTTTTGATTTGCATTTATCTAATAATGAGCAATGTTGACCATCTTTTCATGTGTTTGGTAGCCATCTGTATGTCTTTGGAGAAATGCCTGTTTAGGCCCTTTACCCACTTTTTGATTGCGTTGTTTGCTTTTCTGGCATTGAGTTGTGTGAGCTGCTTGTATATTTTAGAAATCAATCCTTTGTCAGATGCTTCATTTGCTATGATTTTCTCCCATTCTGAGGGTTGTCTTTTCACTTTACTTATACTTTGCTTTGCTGTGCAAAAGCTTTTAAGTTTAATCAGGTCCCACTAGTTTACTTTTATTTCCACTACTCTAAGAGGTGGGTCATAGTGGATCTTGCTTTGATTTATGTCATCAAGAGTTCTTCCTATGTTTTCCTCTAAGAGTTTTATAATTTCTGGTCTTAGATTTAGGTCTTTAATCCAATTTGAGTTTATCTTTGTGTATGGTGTTAGAAAGTATTCAAATTTCATTCTTTTACATGTAGCTGTCCACTTTCTCCAGAACCATTTATTGAAGAGGCTGTCTTTGCCCCATTGTATATTCTTGCCTCCTCTATCAAAAATAAGGTACACCCATAAGAGCATGGGTGCATTTCTGGGCTTTTTATCTTGTTTCATTGATCTGCATTTCTGTTTTTGTGCCAGTACCATACTGGCTTGATGACTGTAGCTTTGTAGTATAATCTGAAGTCAGGAAGGTTGATTCCTCCAGCTTCATTCTTCTTTCTCAAGACTGCTTTGGTTATTCAGGGTCTTTTGTGTTTTTATATGAATTGTGAGATTTTTTGTTCTAGTTTTGTGAAAAATGTCATTGGTAATGATACACATTGCACTGAATCTGTAGATTGCGTTTGGTAGTATAGTCATTTTCAAAATATTGATTCTTCTTACTCAGGAACATGGAGCATCTCTCCATCCGTTTATGTTGTGTTTGATTTCTTTCATTAGTGTCTTACAATTTTCTGTGTACAGTTCTTTTTTTGTGTCTGTGTGTACAGTTCTTTTGTCTCCTTCAGTTCAGGTCAGTTCAGTTCAGTCGCTCAGTCATGTCCGACTCTTTGCGACCCCATGAATTGCAGCACGCCAGGCCTCCCTGTCCATCACCAACTCCCGGAGTCTACTCAAATGCATGTCCATCGAGTTGGTGATGTCATCCAACCATCTCATCTTCTGTCGTCCCCTTCTCCTCCTGCCCCCAATCCCTCCCAGCATCAGGGCTTTTTTGAATGAATCAACTCTTCTCATGAGGTGGCCGAAGTACTGGCGTTTCAGCTTCAGCATCAGTTTTTCCAATGAATACCCAGGACTGGTCTCCTTTAGGATGGACTGGTTGGATCTCCTTGCAGTCCACGGGACTTTCAAGAATCTTCTCGAACACCACAGTTCAAAAGCATCAATTTTTCGGCACTCAGCTTTCTTTATAGTCCAACTCTCACATCCATACATGACCACGGGAAAAACCATAGCCTTAGCTTTGCGCAGTGGCAGTATCATAGCCAATGAGGTTTACCCGAGGCGTGATTAATGCTAATTGAAAAAAAAAAACAAAAAACCATAGCCTTGACCAGACAGACCTTTGCTGGCAAAGTAATGTCTCTGCTTTTTAATATGCTATCTAGGTTGGTCATCACTTTCCTTCCAAGGAGGAAGCGTGTTTTAATTTCATGGCTGCAGTCACCATCTGCAGTGATTTTGGAGCCCAAAAAAATAAAGTCTGACACTGTTTCCACTGTCTCCCCATCTATTTGCCAGGAAGTGATGGGACCAGATGTCATGATCTTAGTTTTCTGAATGTTAAGCTTTAAGTCAACTTTTTCACTCTCCTCTTTCACTTTCATCAAGAGGCTCTTTAGTTCTTCTTCACTTTCTGCCATAAGGGTGGTATCATCTGCATATTTGAGGTTATTGATATTTCTCCCGACAACCTTGATTCCAGCTTGTGCTTCTTCCAGCCCAGTGTTTCTCATGATGTACTCTGCATAGTAGTTAAATAAGCAGGGTGACAATATACAGCCTTGATGTACTCCTTATCCTATTTGGAACCAGTCTATTGTTCCATGTCCAGTTCTAACTGTTGCTTCCTGCCCTGCATACAGGTTTCTCAAGAGGCAGGTCAGGTGGTCTGGTATTCCCATCTCTTTCAGAATTTTCCACAGTTTATTGTGATCCACACACTCGAAGGCTTTGGTGTAGTCAATAAAGCAGAAATAGATGTTTTTCTGGAACTCTCTTGCTTTTTTGATGATCCATCGGATGTTGGCAATTTGATCTCTGGTTCCTCTGCCTTTTCTAAAACCAGCTTGAACATCTGGAAGTTCATGGTTCACGTATTGTTGAAGCCTGGGTTGGAGAATTTTGAGCATTACTTTACTAGCGTGTGAGATGAGTGCAATTATGCGGTAGTTTGAGTATTGTTTGGGATTGCCTTTCTTAGTAACTGGAATGAAAACTGACCTTTTCCAGTCCTGTGGCCACTGATGAGTTTTCCAAATTTGCTGGCATATTGAGTGCAACACTTTCACAGCATCATCTTTCAGGATCTGAAATAGCTCAACTGGAATGCCATCACTTCCACTAGATTTGTTCATAGTGATGCTTTCTAAGGCCCACTTGACTTCACATTCCAGGATGTCTGGCTCTAGGTGAGTGATCACACCATTGTGATTATCTGGGTCGTGAAGATCTTTTACGTACAGTTCTTCTGTGTATTCTTGCCACCTTTTTTTTAATATCTTCAGCTTCTGTTAGGTCCATGCCATTTCTGTCCTTTATTGAGCCCATTGTTGCATGAAATGTTCCCTTGGTAGCTCTAATTTTCTTGAAAAGATCTCTAGTCTTTCCCATTCTGTTGTTTTCCTCTATTTCTTTGCATTGATCGCTGAGGAAGGCTTTCTTATCTCTCCTGTCTGTTCTTTGGAACTCTGCATTCAAATGGGAATATCTTTGCTTTTTGCTTCTCTTCTTTTCACAGCTATTTGTAAGGCCTCCTCAGACAACCATTTTACTTTTTCACATCTTTTCCATGGGGATGGTCTTGACCCCTGTCTCCTATACAATGTCACAAACCTCCATCCATAGTTCATCAGGATCTCTATCAGATCTAGTCCCTTAAATCTATTTCTCACTTCCACTGTGTAGTCATAAGGGATTTGATTTAGGTCATACCTGAATGGTCTAGTGGTTTTCCCTACTTTCTTCAATTTAAGTCTGAAAATGGCAATAAGGAGTTCATGATCTGAGCTACAGTCAGCTCCCAGTCTTGTTTTTGCTGACTGTATAGAGCTTCACCATCTTTGGCTGCAAAGAATATAATCAATCTGATTTCAGTGTTGACCGTCTGGTGATGTCCATGTGTAGAGTCTTCTCTTGTGTTGTTGGAAGAGGGTGTTTGCTATGACCAGTATGTTCTCTTGGCAGAAATCTATTAGCCTTTGCCCTGCTTCATTCAGTACTCCAAGTCCAAATTTGCCTGTTTGTCTCCTTAGGTAAGTTTATTCCTAGATATTTAATTATTTCTGTTGCAATGATGAATGGGATTGATTCCTTAATTTCTCTTTCTGATTTTTCATTGTTAGAAATGCAAGTGATTTCTGTGTATTGACTTTGCATCCTGCAACTTTGCTAAATTCACTGATCAGCTCTAGTAATGCTCTGATACTATCTTTAGGGTCTTCTATGTACAGTATCATGTCATCTGTAAACAGTTAGAGCTTTAGTTCTTTTCTGATCTGGATTCCTTTTATTCCTTTTTCTTCTCTGATTGCTGTAGCTAGGACTTCTAGAACTATGTTGAATAATGGTGAAAGTGGACACCCTTGTCTTGTTTCTGATCTTAAGGGGAATGCTTTCAATTTGTCACCATTGAGAATATTGTTTGCTATAGGCTTATCATATATGGCCTTTACTTTGTTGAGGTAGGTACCTTCTATGTCCATTTTTTGAAGAGTTTTAATCATAAATGGGTGCTGAATTTTGTCAAAGGCTTTTTCTGCATCTATTTAGATTACATTATGGTTTTTATCTTTCAATTTGCTAATATGGTGTACCACATTGACTGATTTGTGTATACTGAAGAATCCTTGCATTCCTGGAATAAATCCAACTTGATCATGTTGTATGAGCTTTTTGATGTGCTGCTGAATTCTGTTTGCTAAAATTTTGTTGAGAATTTTTGCATCTATGTTCATCAGTGATACTGCCCTGTAGCTTTCTTTTTTTGTGTTGTCTTTGTCTGGTTTTGGTATCAGGGTGATGGTGGCCTTGTGAATGAGTTTGGAGGTATTCCTTCCTCTGTAACTTTTTGAAAGATTTAGAAGGATAGACATTAGCTCTTCTCTAAATGTTTGAGAGAATTTTCCTGTGAAGCCATCTGGTCCTGGGCTTTTGTTCTTTGAGAGATTTCTGATCACAGCTTCAATTTCAGTGCTTGTAATTGGGTTGTTCGTAATTTCTATTTCTTCCTGGTTCAGTCCTGGAAGATTGAACTTTTTTAAGAATCTGTCCATTTCTCCAGGTTATCCATTTTATGCCAGAAAGTTGTTCATAATAGTCGCTTATAATCTTTTGTATTTCTGCATTGTTTGTTGTAACCTCTCCTTTTTCATTTCTAATTTTGTTGATTTGATTCTTCTGTTTTTCTTGATGAGTCTGGCTAAGGGTTTGTAAGTTATGTTTATCTTCTCAAAGAACCAGCTTTTAGTTTTATTAATCTTTACTATTGTTTCATACCTTTTTCATTTATTTCTGCTCAGATCTTTCTGATTTCTTTCCATCTACTAACTTTGGCAGTTTTTTATTCTTTTTTCAGTTGTTTTAGGTGTAAAGTTGGATTGTCTATTCGATGTTTTTCTTGTTTCTTGAGGTAGGACTGTATTGCTATAAACTTCCCTCTTAAACTGCTTTTGCTGCATCCCATAGGTTTTGTCATTTGTTTCTAGAAATTTTTTGATTTCCCTTTTGACTTCTTCAGTAACTTGCTGGTTATTTAGAAACGCATTGTTTAATCTCCATGTGTTTGTGTTTCTTATAGTTTTTTCTTGCTAATTGATATCTAGTCTCAAGCATTGTGGTCGGAGAAGATGCTTGATACAATTTCAATTTTCTTAAATTTACTGAGGTTTGATTTGTGACCCAAGATGTGGTCTATCCTGGAGAATGTTCCATGTGCACTTGTATTCTTCTGCATTTGGATGGAATGTCCTAAAGATATCAATGAGATATCTCATCTACTGTATCGTTTATCACTTTTGTTTCCTTATTAATTTTGTTTTGATGATCTGTCCCTTGGTGTGAGTGGGGTGTTAAGTGTCCTACTATTATTGTGTTACGTCAATTTCTCTCTTTATGTCTGTTAGTGTTTGTCTTATGTATTGAGGTGCTCCTATGTTGGGAGCATAGATATTTACAATTGTCATGTCTTCCTCCTGGGTTGATCCCTTGATCACTATGTAGTGTCCTTCCTTATCTCTTGCAATATTCTTTATTTTAAGGTCTATTTTGTCTAATATGAGGATTGCTACTCCAGCTTTCTTTTGCTTTCCATTGGCATGGAATATATTTTTTCATCCTCTCATTTTCAGTCTATATGTGTCTTTAGGTCTGAAGTGGGTTTCTTGTAGACAGTGTTATGTGGATCTTGTTTTTGGATCCATTCAGCTAGTTTGTGTCTTTTGGTTGGAGCATTTAATCCATTTACATTTAAAGTAACTATTGATATATATGTTCCTATTGCCATTTTTTAATTGCTTGAGGTTGATTTTGTAGATCTTTTTTCTTCTCTTGTATTTCTTGACTATGTTAAGTCCCTTTAACATTTGCTGTAAAGCTGGTTTGGTGGTACTGAATTCTCTTAACTCTTGCTTGTCTGAAAAGCTTTTTATTTCTTCATCAATTTTCAATGAGATCCTTGCTGGGTACAGTATTCTTGGTTGTAGATTTTTCCCTTTTAGTACTTTAAATACATCCTTCCATTCCCTTCTGGCCTGCAGAGTTTCTGCTGAAAGATCAACTGTTAAATGTATGGGGTTTCCCTTGTACGTTACTTGTTGCTTTTCCCTTGCTGCTTTTAATATTCTTTCTTTGTGTTTAGTCTTTGCTAGTTTGATTAATATGTGTCTTGGCATATTTCTCCTTGGGTTTATCCAGTATGGGACTCTCTGTGCCTCTTGAACTTGATTCACTATTTCCTTTTCCATGTTGGGGAAATTTTCAACTATAATCTCTTCAAAAATTTTCTCATACCCTTTCTTTTTCTTTTCTTCTGGGATCCCTATAATTCAAATGTTGGTGTGTTTGATATTGTCCCAGAGGTCTCTGAAACTATCCTCAGTTCTTTCCATTCTTTTTACTTTATTCTGCTCTTCAGAAGTTATTTCCACCATTTTATCTTCCAGCTCACTGATTCATTCCTCTGCTTCAGATTTGTTTACTATTTTGAGACAAGCTCCCTGACTTGTCACAGATCAGGTCTTCTGAATAGCACTACTCTATAACTAGTGTTCTTCATAAAACTTCAATGATGTAAATTTAAGTAAAAATTTAAGATATCACAATTCCAGACCCTGGTTCGATTCCTGGGTCAGGAAGATTCACTGGAGAAGGGATGGGCTACCCACTCCAGTATTCCTGGGTTTCCCTTGTGGCTCACTTGGTAAGGAATTCACCTGCAATGCAGGAGATCTGTGTTCAATTCCTTGCTTGGGAAGATTCCCTGGAGAAGGGAAAGACTACCCACTCCAGTATCCTGGCCTAGAGAATCCCATGGACTGCATAGTCCGTGGGGTTGCAAAGAGTCAGACATGACTGAGTGACTTTCACTTTCACTTACCAACTACATATCTGCGATTCCTTGGTGTCTCAGACCGTAGAAAAAAAAACTGTCTGCAATGCAGGAGACCCAGCTTAAATCCCTAGGTTGGGAAGATCCTTTGGAGAAGGCAATGGCAACCCACTCAGGTATTCTTGCCTGGAGAATTCTATGGACAGAGGAACTACAGTCCATGGGGTCGCAAAGAGGTGGACACAATGAGTGACTAACACTTTCAACTACATGCCCAGAATCTGACTAAGCATTTTGAGATGGGCTGGGGAAGAGATCTAGGAGTACTGGGGTGCAGGAAGCTGGGGTTGGGTGGGGGGAGTGTGGTTAACACATTCGGTTTAGAAGCTGAACATCTAGTAGAAATGTGTAGAGCTCATCTAAGAAACTCTGGGAACTAGTTCCCTTTTTCAACAATCTCAGTGTCAGTAGTAACAATGCTGTGATTTTCTCTTCAATGGAGCAATAGAGATAACAAGGCTGAAATCAAAGACAGACACTCTGTCCTTAAAGAATGGAAGAATCTTCTTTTGAACGGCTCTTCACACCTCTGAAGAAGTACATCAAAATCAATTAAACTTTGAAGTATAGGCTTTATTTCAGGAAGGGGTCACTTTCTGCTGCTTACTCAAGGAATTCCAAAATATGAAATAAGAAACTGCCTGAAATTTCTTCAGTTAATTTTATTTTGATCATCCTACAAGCATTTTTTTTTCAGGAATTAATCAGAGTAATTAGAAAGGAAATAATGTTATCCTGAAGGGGAAAAATGAGGAGATAAGAAAGAGGTCTCTAGACACCACCACCACCACCACCACGACACAGATTTGATCCCTGGGTCGGGAAGATCCCAGAAAGAAGGGCATGGCAACCCACTCCAGTATTCTTGCTGGGAAAATCCTATGAACAGAGAAGCCTGGTGGGCTACAGTCCACAAGTTTGAGAAGAGTTGGACAGGACTAAAGCCACTGAGCACACAGCCAACAAGGACCTACTGTATATCACAGGGAACTCTGCTCAATATTCTTAAAAACCTGAATGGGAAAAGAATGTGATAAGGAACAGATACAAGTATATGTTTAAGTGAATAACTTTGCTGTACAGCTGGAACTAACACAACATTGTTAATCAATTATACTCCAATATAAAATAAAAGTTTAAAAAAAATTGATCTCTAAAGAAACCAAGGTGGATATTAAGAAAAGATGTACTCTGGCAAGGAAAAAACTTTAATTCTATAAATTAAATACAGAGGGAGCACAACTATTAATATAAGAGAAACAAATCACCAAGTATAAATATAAGTGAAGAGCTTAGATTTATAAGCATATCAGAAGAGCTAAAAAGCTTAACACAGGAGAGAATTCTGAATAATACCAAGACCAATACAAAAGTCTCAGAATTATATTCCAAGCATGAAAAGTTAAGGGAAAATGAAGGCTTACATCTGGGGAGAGAGTTGGTGTAATGTGAAGAGATATCAAAAAAATGAATAATAATATAATTTCAATTTTACTCCTAGTGGCTCTCCTACAGAGAATGATCTTCACAAGATGAATGAAAAACCAAATACAAAAGGGACACATACTATTCCATTTATATAAAGTTCAAAATATGCAAAACAATCTATAACATTAGAAATCAGGGCAATGGTCACCTCGGGGCACAGCGCTAACTGTGAAGTGGCCTTGGGATACAGGCACTGTTCTGTTTCTGATCTAGGAGATGATTACACAGATGTGTTCACTCTGTGAAAATTCATCGAGCTGTACACTTAGGCTGTGCTGGTATTTTGTATGTATGTGCTAATAAAAAGTTAAAAAGAAAAAGAAGCTAAGTACAAAGTGTTAAGATTGGCAAGGAGCTCACCTCACCCACTTTATTAAAAGCTAAGGCTTAGTTCAGTTCTCTGGTCCAAGTGACTCAACGATCTGAAAACTGACATATCACTGAGGTTAATCTCTGAGTATTCATGAAGTTAAGGAGTCAAAAGAACTGAGATTAGCAAGTATTTTTCAAACTTAATAAAAAATGGGTCAGAAGGGGTATGGAAGAATGGATCTCAGGAACTGTATACTATACCAAGTAGCATAATATCAATGCTTAGTAAAAACTCATGACACAAAGTGGGTATTAAAGACTTATTGCGTAAATACATGTACAGGTCCATTTAATTTTAGTGACTCACTGAGAAGAGTGTGTACTCTCTGAATCAAGATAGTCTTTCTGAAACTGAAAAGATTTAAGATAATATGTGAGTTTTAGGAGTGAATCAGATGAAGAAAATCTAACCTAAGACAAACACAAAGATTTAGAAGTAAGTTTCAAATCTACTTTTTAAATGTACATGTGTATATAGACAGAATTTATTATGTGTACTTTCTTAATTGATAATTAAAATTTGCTTAAAAGAAAATGAGCTTAAAAAAATAAAATGTGCTTGCATAAAAACACAATCTAATCAAGGGCAATTCAAAAGTAATGGAAGAAAACAAAACAAATTTTTACCAGCAGTTTGCATCCAACTGGTAGAATATAAGGTTATTCTATTTTTATTTTTCTAAGGTGTCTTTAACAAATAGCATCTAACTTCACCAGATGTTAAGAGAATTTCAATGACAGTGGCACAGTACTTCACACAGTACCTAATATCTCAATAAATGGAAGGTACTAAAAATGTATACCATCATAAATTATTTAACCGTATGTTTTTATGCTGTATAGTTTTAGGGATGCCCACCAATCTGCCATAGCATTTTCATTATTCAAGTTATACAAAGTTTTAACATCAGAAAAAATCTATTTTTTTATTAAACACAAATCACTCTTACCTTTCGCAATTCAACTGTCACTTCATTTCTGTGTCTTCGCATTGTCTGTAAGAAAAACAAAAATTGCATTAAGTATCTAAATATTGATACTGCTAGTATAAATTAAGGTCTCTGGCATTTAATATTTTTTTAGATTTTATTGTTAAAGATTAAGGATCCATCACTTTTAAATTTTAAATGATGAACTATAGGCGGCTAGAAAGTCAAAACTCCTTTTTATTTTACTGGATACCTGTCGATTAGTTCTGTGGGGAGTGGAGACAGAGCTTCGCTGCCTAAGACCCACGCCCCTGTCCTAACTGCACCCAGGTGTCTACGGGGAGTTATATACTCTCCATTGTGTGGTCTGGATGGAATTATTAAAGCATGTCCAAAAAAAGAAAAAAGAAAATCATCTCACTCTCTCCTTCCTAGCATAAACAGCATGAGCTCACACTTTGCCATCAGAACTCTCCCCTGTAACTCTGAACCCAGAGCAAAATAGAAAGGGGGAAATTAAAAGCAAAGTGTATTAATTACCAAAGGTAGTATCTGGACAAGGCAATGAGCCATGCCTATTTCTGAACTTGCTATATTCCTAGTTATCTGGTATCTCTACTCATTCGATGAACTACCTCATAGTCTTATAATATGGTTTTGCTTTTAAGTCAGCCAGAACCAATTTTTTTTTTCCATTTATTTTTATTAGTTGGAGGCTAATTACTTTACAATATTGTAGCAGAACCAATTTTTTATGCCTGCAACTAATGTATTCTATCTCAAGCAATTAATGTTTCAAAAAAGTAAATTACTCACTGTTATGACCTTAAAATCACATAAAAATGAAAATAAACTTGAGACAGGTATTTTGTATCAAAAGATAAAGAAGTATCCTTCTAAGTTTACTAAGAGGCTCTCTCACGAATGTCTTAATAGGAATTATTAAAATAACTAGATATTTCTGGTAGCTCAGCTGGTAAAATATCCACCTGCAACGCAGGAAACCTAGGTTCAACCCCTGGGTTGGGAAGAGCCCCCGGAAGAGGGCACGGCAATCCACTCCAGTATTCTTGCCTGCAGAATCCCCATGGACAGGGGAGCCTGGCGTGTTGCAGTCCATGGTTTTGCAAAGAGTCGGATACGACTGAGTGACTAAGGACAGCACATATATCCCTTCTCCCCTTAACACAGTGATATAAGGGATTATTTCATTACACATATAAATACAGTAAATGCTTACATTTTTAGAATAAAGGCCACATGTCATGGTGTATTAATATTTTAATACAGTGCTAGATGCAGTGTGCTATTAAATATTATTCTATTTAATGATCTTTTGTTATTGTGCCTCTGTCAAGTTTTCTTAAACTACAGTGATAAATTAATCTCTTTGTAGGAAAAAGAATCCCATGGAACCCAAATTATAAACTTTGCTAAATACACTGAAATATTAATCTAGATATAAACTCATGCTTAAAGACAGATATACATTTAATGTAAAGCAAACTGCCAAACAAAATTCAAATTACTAACATTTATTTGATGTGATGGAAAGAGGCACTGCTAAAACTATAACTACTAATAGGGTTCAACAGTAAAAAGAGTCCTGAATATAATTCTATAGCTAATGTTTCTGGGTTTAGGCTTCAACACTATTAATACAGAGAATGCTTTATGTATTGATTAATCATACAAATTATAATAAATGTTGAGCGAATACAAATATTAATGACGTGTTATCTGATCACTCTGTAAAGAAAGCTATCTTTATTCACCTGAAAAACTGTACCAATTGTCAAAATCTGCCTGTAAAAACTGTTTGCCTAATCAAACCATTACTAAAACTGAGAAGAGAAAGGTATTCTGATTGTAATAACTACTACACTCAACTGTTTACAAACTAAAGAGAGTACACACGGACTTCCCTGGTGGTCCAGTGGTTAAAAATACGCCTGCCAATGCAGGGGACACGTTCAATCCCTGGTCCAGGAAGATCCCACATGGAGCGGAGCAACTGCAGCACGTTAAGCCCACGTGCTGCAACTACTGAAGCCCTGGAGCCCATGCTCTGCGACAAGAGAAGCCGCCGCAGTGAGATGCCCACTCACGGCAGCTAGAGAGTAGCCACCGCTCTCTACAACCAGAGAAAGCCTGAACGTAGCAAGAAGATCCACCACAGTCAAAAATTAAATGATTAATTAATCAATTAAAAAAAATAAGATAGTAGACAACAAAAAAGTCTCAGGCAGCCTATTTCTTAGAAAATACGATTAAGTTACTGCTACACTGTAATTTCCATTAAAATACTACTTCAGCAAGTCTACAAGTGGTGGGTTAACTTCTAAAGTACTCTAAATAGGGGTGGGGAGGAAGGTGGGAACGGGGATCAGGATGGGGAATACATGTAAATCCATGGCTGACTCATGTTAATGTATGGGAAAAACCACTACAATATTGTAAAGTAATTAGCCTCCAACTAATAAAACTAAATGGAAAAAAAAATAAAGTACTCTAAATAAATGAGGAATCTACACTTCAGAGGAGGTTAGTTAGCATGTAAAGTGCCCAATTAGTAAGTGCTTCAAATATCCACTTCTGAATTTAGACACATGTTTGTTAAACATTGGAAATAATTTTTTATTGCTGAACTGGAATTGTTCAAGACATATGGATTAACTAGGTATACTGTACAAGTGCCTTGATTCTTACCTGTTTGCGGTTTAAGAATCTGACAAGCCCTACAGTCGGTCTTCAGAGAAGTTTTTGAGTCTAAGTGATTCTGTGGTCAACCTCATCTTGAAAGATTTTGTTCCCTAATTGTAGTCAGATCTTCCTGGTGTCTACTTAGGGTTAAAGTTTTATTGCTAGGTGGTAGTTCAGGGTCTAAAAGAACTACACTCATAAAATAAGCTCCATGACTTCTTGTGACTGCTCGCTAATACACACTTGTGTAAGAATTAACAGCAAATTCTGTCTAAGGCTTATTTTATTATAACTCACTGGGAATTCCCTGGCAGTTCGATGGTTAGAACTCAGCACTTTCACTGCTGAAGACCTGGGTTCAACCCCTGATCGGGGAACTAAGAGCTCACAAGTCATACAGCATGGCCAAAAACAACAATAATAATAGTATAACTCATTGGTAGTAAAATTTCTAAGGAAAATCACCTGTTACCCTCACCTATCTATACAGTTAAAGGCCTTCTATTCATCCAAAAGAACCTATGGGTGTAAACGGCCAAATTGTTTAGGTCAATCAGCAACAGGTACTAACTTCATCTAGGGCACAAACACCTTTGAATTAGTCATCATTTACTCTCCACTCTCTTTCAGTTACAGAAAAAGGCTTCATCTTAGGGCCTCTTCTTCCTTACATTCTTCCCAAGTGATCTGATCCACTCTTATGTCTTCATTTACAGTTTGAAGACCATTCCCAAGTATCTATTTTGCTCTCTCGCCTGGGCTTCAAATCTGTAAGTACAATATTCACTCTTTCGTCAAAAATTTACTAAATCGAACCAAAGTGCTCCACGCAATATGCCTGCAACTAGGAGGCAAATATGGCAATTATAGTCTAGTACAGTGGTCAGCAAACCATAGCCTGTGGGCCAATTCTGGCAAGCTGTCTATTTTTGCAGGGCCCCACAGGAATAGTTTGTACATTTTTAAGTGATTACAGTATAAAGGATATTAAATGTCTATATGATACCTTTATTTTTGTCTCTTGGCCCCTCAAAGCCTATAATATTTACTATCTGTCCTTTTAAGAAAAGTTTGCCAGGAGCTGGTCTAGGGGAAAAGATGGTAATAACACGTAGTAATACAAATGTGTTAACTGTTAAGATAGGAAAATAAATAATAAAGTTCTATATCAGACGGAGACATGATCAGAGGGTCAGGAAAGGGCTCAATGAAGAATTAAAATATGTGTGCCTGTGTGTAAATTTAGGGATAGGGGACAGATCACTGCAAGGCCTCAAACTCAGCTGCTTATAAATACCACACCTGCTCCCTGATCTTCCCCCACAGAAAAAAACACCACCTACGCTTCCGTGAATATTCCCAGTACCAGGAAACAGTGCAACCACCCAAACAGTTCAAGAACCCCAATCCTGGTAGCTCATCCATGTCTGCTCACTCTCTCATTCTCTGACATCCAAAAGGTTAACAAAATAGGATTCACATCTTCTAGCCTTAATGCCACTATCCTAGACAAAGTCACCATCATGTCACCTGGATCATTACTAGTCTCCTAACTAGTCTCCTCTATGCACTGAACCAGTTTTCCATAATGTAGCCAGAGCACTTCTTTTTAAATGCAAACCTGTGTTGCAATTCTCTTGAATAAAATATTTCAATTAATTCTTTAAATCTAGAATCTTTCACTTCACACACACACCAAAAAGTTACCAGGACAGTCAAACCAAAACCCCATGCACAAAATCTACAACAATGGGTGATAAGGCAACCCCACGAATTCTCAAACACAAGAAGGTTAAATCTGGTCAAATCACCAACTACAGGATTGACAAGTTCTCAGCATATCTGCTGAAGGAAATAGAAGGGCAGAAGTAACTGGGTAATTGAAGGAGGAGAGGGGAGGAGAACCCCAAATCATGAATCTCTAGAATTTAGAAAGGCAATTTGAGGATAGCTGCAAATGAAAAGGACAAAGCACTGTAAGAAACGACGAGAGTAGGCTCAAAAACAAGAGGCTGAAGTCCTCCTTCCGGGGAAAAGCCCTGTAGCTGAAGAAAGATTTCTGGGAGAAGAAGTCCAAGTGATTAAGACAGGCACAACTAGGGCAAAACAGAGAGAGGATCCAGACGAAAGTGGGTGAGTGAAAAAGAGCCGCATCTCAGAAAATAGGGAAAAGAAAAAAAAAAAAAAAATATATATATATATATATATAAATCATTTTTAAAAGAAGAAGGGGATCTAGAGTGGTGTGGCTAGAAAAGCTATCCTGACCCACCCCTTACTCTGAAAAGCTCAGGATAATGTATGATAAAATGAACAACATAAAAGAATTGGGGTCAAATTATATTTTATAAGACATAAGGAACAGAATGATCCATTAAAATACAACAGGTAAAAATTATATCCTAGAGAAAGACAGAAAACATGAAAGAACATTATTATTCAGAAAAACTCAAAAATGAGGTAATAGAAATGAAAGAATTTGAAAATTTTGAAAATTTCAGAAAGAAAGCCTAACCAAGAACAATCACCCAACAGATAATGCTTAAGAGATAATGTGCAAAGAAATAAAACTTTAATAAAAAAGAAATGAAGGTGAAAATTATTTGAAATAACAATAAAGACAATAATTTAAAAAGAAAAATTCTAAAACTAAAAGACCTGAAATAAAATACTGAAAAAGCACACAAAGTACTGGGAAATCAATCTAGAAAAGCCAATACCAAGATACGTTAGAAGCACCACTGGATTTCAAACAAAAGAAAAGAAAAATCCCTCTGGACATCTATATGTAGGGTAGATCTAATAAATGAGCTCAACAAGGTCAGAGAACACAAGATAAAAACACAAAAGTCAATTTGTATGTCTATACACTTGCAACGAACACATGGGCATCAAAACTATCACAGAGAATGTTCCAATTTCATTCTTTTACGTGCAGCTGTCCAGTTTTTCCAGCACCACTTACTGAAGAGACTGTCTTTTCTCCATTGTATATTCCTGTCTCCTTTGCATAGATTAACTGACCATAGGTGTGTGGGTTTACTTTTGGACTTTCTATCCCATTCCCCTGATTTATATTTCTGTTTTTGTGCCAATATCATACTGCTTTGATGACTTCAGCTTTGTAGTAGAGTCTGAAGTCAGGGAGCCTCATTCCTCCACCAATAAACTAACAATGCACACATGGGCATCAAAATGAAAAATACAAAGAATATCATTAATAATTTCTAAAAAAAAAAAGAAAAAACTTAGGTATGATCCTAACAATACACGTACAGGATACAGATGTCAAAAATGACACAACACTGATGAAGGAATTTAAGAATCTAAAAAAATGTAAAGACATACTGTGTTCATGGACTGGTAGACTCAAGCTGATGTCAATTCTTCTCATAATGATATACAGATTCAGCACAATTCCTTTCAAATACCCATAATACTGTTCTAAGCTTATGTAGAAACCCAAAGTAATTAGAATAGCTAACAATTTTGTGAGGAAAAAAAGTGGGAGGAATTAGTCTATCTAACTTCAAGATTTATTATATAGCTACAGTAATAAACACTGCGTGATATAGGTGGAGAAATATATACACTGATCAAAGGAACAGAAGAGAGAACCCCACACAGACCTACACAAATATGCTAAATTGCCTTCTGACAGAGGTATTAAAATAATTCAACAGAGGAAAGTTAGACTCTTCAACACATGATGCTATTCAGGCAGACGTTAACAGACAAGTATATGAACCTCAACTTGAAGACTCATACCTCATACACAAAATATAATACAAACTGATCATGCTGAAATTTAAAACTAGGATCTGGAACTAGGCAAGGACTTTTCCCTAAAATCATGATCCATAAAAGGAAAAACCAATAAATGGAACTTCATCAAAATTTAAAATTTTACTCTTAGAAAGCTTCCATGTGGAAAGGATGAAAAGACAAGCTAGAAACTGAAAATGAAATATTGGCAATGACACTATTATAGAGAACTCTTATAATATTAGAACAATTAAATTAGAAAATAGGCAAAAGAAATGAAGAGATATTACATCAAAGAGGATATACAGATGGCAAATAAATACATGAAAAGATGTTCAATATTATTAACCATTAGGGAAATGCAAATTAAAACCAAATGAGATATTACTACACACCTACCAGAACAGCTAAATTAAATAACTGAGACAATACCAAACGCTGAGGAAGATGTAGAGAAACTCATGCACTGTTGGTGGAATGTAAAGCAGTATCTGGAAAATCATTTTTTAAAAAACTAAACATGCAAATACACTGGACTTAGCAACTACTAAACATTCATCCCAAAGAAATGAAAACCTATATTTCATAAATATACACAAATGTTGGTAGCAGCTTTATTCACTCATGACAGCCCAAACCTGGAACCCAGACATCCTTTGTAGTTTAAAAGAAATTTTGATACATCCATACCACAAAATGCTACCCAACAATAAAAAGAAAGGAGGGACTTTTCTGGCAGTCCAGCAGTTAAGACTCCATGTTACCACTGCAGGGGGGTTGGGTTTGATCCCTAGTTAGGGAACTAAGATTCTGCAGGCCATGTGGTGTGGCCAAAATAGAAACATTTTAAAAAAATGAATGAACTATTGATACAAGCAACAGCCTGGATGAATCTCCAGGCTTCACCTTCTGTTGAAGCCTGGCTTGGAGAACTTTGAGCATTACTTTGCTAACACGTGAAATGAGTGCAATTATGTGGTAGTTTGAACATTTTTTTGGCATTGGAATGAAAACTGACCTTTTCCAATCCTGTGGCCACTACTGAATATTCCAAATTTGCTGGCAGGTTGAATGCAGAACTTTAGCAGCATAATCTTTTAGGATTTGAAATAGCTCAACTGGAATTCCATCACCTCCACTAGCTTTGTTCGTAGTGATGCTTCCTAGAGCCCACTTGACTTCACATTCCAGGATGTCTGGCTCTAGGTGAGTGATCACACCATTGTGGTTATCTGGGTCATTAAGATCTTTTTTGTATAGCTCTTCTGTGTATTCTTGCACCTCTTCTTACTGTCTTCTTCTATTAGCTCCATACCATTTCTGTCCTTTATCAAACCCATCTTTGCATGAAATGTTCCCTTGGTATCCCTAATTGTCTTGAAGAGATCTCTGGTCTTTCCCATTCTATTGTTTTCCTCTTTGCATGGATCACTGAGGAAGGTTTTCTTATCACTCCTTGCTATTCTTTGGAAGTCTGCATTCAGATGGCTATCTTTCCTTTTGTTCTTTGCCTTTCACTTCTCTTCTTTTCTCAGCTATTTGTAAGGGCTCCTCAGACAACCATTTTGCCTTTTTGCATTTCTTTTTCGTGGGGATGGTTTTGATCACAGCCTTTTGTACCATGTTATGAACCTCCATCCATAGTTCTTCAGGTACCTATCAGATCTAATCCCTTGAATCTATCTGTCACTTCCATTGTATAATTGTAAGGGATTTCCTTTAGGTCATACCTGTATGGCCTAGTGGTTTTCCCAACTTTCCTCAATTTAAGTCTGAATTTGGCAATAGGGAGATCATGATCTGAGTCACAGTCGGCTCCCAGTTTTGTCTTTGCTGACTGTATAGAGCTTCTCCATCTTCAGCTCTACACATGGACATCACCAGATGGTCAATACCAAAATCAGACTGATTATAATCTTTGCAGCTGAAGATGGAGAAGCTCTTGACTGTATATATATCAATATTTTACAATATGTTACCACTGGAGGAAACTGAATAAACAGTCTCTCTGCATTATGTTCTACATTTGCATATGATATTACAATTATCTCAAAATCAAAGTCAATTTTTTTAAACCTTTAAAGGGAATTCCCTGGTGGTACAGTGGTTAGGACTGCATGCTTACACTGTTGAGGGAGTGAGTTAGACTCCTGGTCCAGGAACTAAGATCGCATAAGCTATGCGGTACAGCCACAAACTACCAAAAAAAAAAGGATCAATTGACAAAGACAACTAAAAAATAAAAAGATATATTTTACATCAGATGCTGAGGAGGAGGGGAAGAAATCATAATCAATTTCCAAACTGCACATAACAGGGAATCAACAGATAATAACTAAAAGAGAAGGAACCAAATAAAGCTAAGTAGACACCATGACAAAAACACAAACCTTCTATAAAATATCAAAAAGTATACTGAACGAATCACCTAGGACTATTTCACAAGTAAGTATACAGGAACAGGGAAGAAATAAGGCAGATAGCTCAAGGCAACCAGGCTACATTTGACTTCAGAATGTACGAAAATGAATTATATATGTGAATGACAAAATGAAAACTTCAATAAAAGTAATAAGAAAAAAATCATGAAGCTAAATGTGCATCCAGTTAGTGGCATAGTCACACTATCTCCTGTAACCTTCAACACAGTAATTTGTATATCCCCAGTCAACTCTAAAATGTACTCGTATAATTAACACTTTACTAAAATTTTGCCTTTTTAAAAACACAGGCCCTATAAGACATATGGTTTACATATAATTCCATGCAGTTTTAGAGCCATCAGAAAGCCTCTATCAACTCCAGGTTACAGATCTCTATAATAAAAGTAAGTAATTTCAGAAAAGGACAGGAAGGGAACTTGGGGGTTAATGGAAGTAGACTAAAACTAAATTTTTGTGATGGCTGCACAACTGAAAAATTTACTAAAAATCAAACTCTATACTAACAGTAAGTAAATTATACTGTATATAAACCATACTAACATAAACCTGTTTTTAAAATCCTCTGCAATACAGCTATTTATATACTTCCTCCTTCTAAATACAGTAATTGAAGCAAATGTATAAATTTTATTTGGGGAGGAGGTAGGGGACTACATAAGGATATAAAACTGACCTGTCAAGTAGTGATAAAACTAGAAAAAAATAGCTCTGGGACAATAATAGCTAATTTTGCCACCAACTGAGTCATCAATGTTTCAAGGTATTCATGACAAAGTTGACTTCTGAAAAGCAATGGAAGCCTCGAGCGGTGAAATTGGTATCTTCAATGAGTTGAAGGAACATTAACTTCAAACTCAGAATTCTTACAAAGAAGGAATTGTAGAATTCAAATACACCACTTCACAATTAACAAGTTAATGGATCTAGGCAGTGATCATCAACAGTTGCTAATATTAGGAAATGAAATAACCCAGCACTGTTGTTTGTTGCTCAGTCGTGAACTCGGGTTCAACTCTTTGCGACCCCATGAAATGCAGCACACCAGGCTTTCCTGCCCTTCACTATACATCACCTAATAAAAATTATGAGCTTCCCTGCAGGAAAAAGGTAGCTCAGTCGGTAAAGAATCTGCCTCCAGTGCAAGAGACCCAGACCCAGGTTCGATTCCTGGGTTGGGAAGATCCCGTGAAGAAGGAAATGGCAACCCACTCCGGTATTCTTGCCTGGAAAATCTCATGGACAGAGGAGCCTGGCGGGCTGTAGTCCATGGGGTTGCAAGAGTCCGACACGACTAAGTGAATAAACCCACCACCACCACCAGCTGGTGGCTCGGTGAAGAATCCACCTACCAATGCAGGAGATGCAGGTTTAATCCCTGGGTCGGAAAGATCCCCTGGAGAGGAAACAGCAACCCACTCCAGTATTCTTGCCTGGGAAATCCCATGGACAGAGGAGCCTGGTAGGCTATAGTCCATGGGGTTAGACATGACTTAGTAACTAAAGAACAGCAACAATAAAAATTATGTATTATCCAAGAAAGTGAAAAGCCAACCCATAAAATGAGAGAGAAGATTTGCAAATTATATACCTGATAAGGGACATGTATCTAGAATAAATAAGTGTTAGTCGCTCAGTTATGCCCGACTCTTTGTGACCCCATGGACTGCAGCCCACCAGGGTCCTCTGTCCATGATTTTCCAGGCAAGGACACTGGAGTGGGTTGCCATTTCCTTCTCTAGGGGATCTTCCCAACCCAGGGATCAAACCCGGGTCTCCTGCACTGCAGGCAAATTCTTTACCAACTGAGCCATGAGGGAAGCCCAGAATGGACCCATACAATTCAATAAGACAACACAATTTTAAAGTAAGCAAAGGATCTGAATAAACAGTTTTCCAAAGAAGATAAACAAACAGCCAATAAGTACAGGAAAAGATGCTCAACATAATTAGCTATCAGAGAAATAGAAAACAAAATCACGAGATACTCATTAAAATGGATAAAACAAAGAAGACAGATAAGTACTAGTGAGAATGTAGAGAAATTAAAACTCTCACATTCTGCTGGTGGGATTGCACAATAGTCTGAGAAACAGTCTGGGAGTTTCTCAAAAATTTAAACACTGAGTCACATGATTTAGCAACTGTACTCCAAGTACAGTTATATACTCAAGAGATATGAAAGCATATGCCTGCACAAAACTTGCACCAGAATGTTCACAGCAACTCAATCCACAATAGCCAAAACGTGGAAATAACTTAAGTGCCCCACAAATGGATACATATAATGTGGTATACCCATACAATGGAAAATCATTCAGCAATAAAAAGGAATTACTTACTAACATATACTAAAAACATGAATGAACCTTGAAAACATGCTGAATGAAATTAAGTCAGTCACAAAAGACCACATACTATATGATTTCATTTATATAAATGTCCTGAATAGGCAAATCTATGGAGATGGAAAGCAGATTAGTTGAAGGGGGGTGGAGAATGGAGAATGACTCCTAAAGGTCATATTATTTCTTTTCATGGTAATGAAAATATTCTGAAATTGGGTATGGAGATGGCTGTACAACTTTTAGTTTTAGTATGAATATGCTAAAAACCACCGAGCAGATGTGAAAATGTACGTAAATTGTATCTCAAGATCTTTCTTTTGCAGTATATAATACCACATACAAATCAATCTTTGCAAATAAATTAATAAACAAAACATACCAAGTCTTTACATTTAACAACCAATTTACAGGAAATGAAAAGAACAGAAGGACATACTGAACATCAAGAAGTTGCAACCAGCAAAATTCAGGATAAATAACTCCATTTCTCAAACAACAAGCAACAAGGCAAAGGGGGAGGGGGCAGTGGCTTGAGAAATGGAGCAGGAACCTACAGATTGGAGATTTAAGAGACATGTCAACCAATCACAGAACATAGAACTTACAAGAATACTGATCCAAACAAACTATAATGTAGTCATGTACAGATGTGAGAGAATTGGACCATAAAGAAGGCTGAGTGCTGAAGAACTGATACTTTCAAACTGTGGTGCTGGAGAAGACTCTTGACAGTTCCGTGGACAGTAAGTAGATCAAACCAGTCCATCCTAAAGGAAATCAACCTCGAATATTCATTGAAAGGACTGATGCTGAAGCTGAGGCTCCAATACTTTGAACACCTGATGCAAAGAGCCAACCCGCTGGAAAAGATGCTGATGCTGGGAAAGACTGAGGATAGGAGCAGAAGCGGGCAACAAAGGATGAGATGGTTGGATGGCATTACTGATTCAATGGACTTCAGTTTGAGCAAACTCAGGGACATAGTGAAGAACAGGGAAGCCTGGAGAGCTGCAGTTCATGAGGTCACAGAGTCAGACACGACTTAGTAACTGAACAACAGCACTACACACATTAAAACGTGTGCATGTATGTTACATATAAAACACAGCTGGGAAATCTGAACACTGGATATTTAAATAAAGTTACTTCTATTAATTATGTTTAGCTGTAATTTTACATTTTTTTAACTTTTCAAGATAAAAAAGTATATACAGATTAAAGCAGAAAATAAATTCACCAAAAGAAGAGATCCCTCAAATAAACGCAAACATACATGGAGACTTGATATGATAGAGATGGTATTGCAGACTACTGATAAAAAAGGCCATTTAATAAATGGTCCTGAGCCAAATAATTATCCATGTGGGGGAAAAAAAAGAAACTGGATGCCTACTATATCACCATACAGAAAAATCAATTCCAGATGGTTTGAAAATTTATAAAATCAACACTTTAAGTTTTTAAAGAAAAATAGCTTTACAATCCCTGGGAGGAGAAAAGTTTAAGTAGAACACAAAAATGCTAAAATCTAAAAAATAACTCCATTAAAATTTAGTATTTCTGGTCTTTGAAAGATGTCACACAGAAAGTGAAAAGAGAAGCCAAACTGGAAAGAAACCTGAAGTATGAATACTAAACAATAAACATCCAGAATATACAAAGTACTCATATATCACTAAGGAAAGACAACAGACAAAACAGGAGAAAGACAAGGCATTTCACAGATGATAAAACAACAGTCAACATGAAACGATGGTCAACCTCATCACGTAGGAAGATACAAACTAAGAGTATAGTGAGATACCTTTCTGCACTTAAGACTGCCAAAACGTCAGTAGGTATTATATCACCAAGTGTTCATGAAGATATAGAGCAACTGGTGAGTTGGCACAATCATTTTTGGGAGAAAATCTGGCATTTTAAAAATATGGTAAAGATGAAAATTACTCAAGTACACAACAATTCTATTCCAAGGTATAAACCCTACAGAAGCTCTTGCAAATACTCATCATGAGATAAATATAAGTGGCTTCTGGCATCACTGGTTTATAATAGCAAGAAACAAAAATACTGAAAGCAACTCAAATGTTCATTAAAAGGAAAATAAATGAATTGTGAGGCAATCATTACTCAGCAGTGAGGATGAATGAACTACAGCTACACAAATGAATCTAGAACCGTTAACATTACATGAACAAAACAACTAAAATTTTTTATTTTCCACATTATACAGTATGAATATTTCATATTATAAAGAAAGCAAGCAAAATTAAATACTATGTTATTTCAGGATACAGACATGCATGGTAATCAGGAAAAGTAAAGTAATGATTTACACACATTTATGACAGTGGATTACTTTGTGTGTGTGTGTGTGTGTGTGTGTGTGTGTGCGCGTGCGCGCGCGTGCACGCACGCATGTAATGAAATACATGCTCGGGCTCTGGAGTCACACATGCACTTTCATTACAACACAGAGGCCCAAAGTCCAGGGTACAAGTCCCTCAGCCCAGTCATGGGCAATACAGTGACAGAAGAATTAAACAAGAATGTCACTACTTAGAGTGTGGATTTACTTCTGATAGAAAGCTAGGGATGTAATCAGAGAGTTAGCTTCTGTTTCTAGTTCTGAAACTTAGTACTGGATTCACAGATATTTGTTTTATTATTTCTTCAAAACATATCTACATTATCTATTTTTGTATATCAAACGCTACACAATTTTTTAAATGTTTAAAGGAAGGAAAATAGCACTACTGATATACAACCAAGCATTGTGAACTGTCAACAGCTGTGATCCCAACATTTTGCTTCCCATTTCACTTGTTACCAGTAGAATCAACACATCAAACTGCAGTCACACAAAGTATGAAAGTGAAAAGTGAAAGTAAAGTCGCTCAAGTCATGTCCGACTCTTTGTGACCCCATGAACTGTAGGCTACCAGGCTCCTCTGTCCATGGGATTTTTCAGGCAAGAGTACTGGAGTGGGTTGCCATTTCCTTCTCCAGAGGATCTTTCTGACCCAGGGACTGAACTCAGGTCTCCCACATTGTAGGCAGATGCTTTACCATCTGAACCACCAGGAACTGTGTAATGCTAATAAATCCGCATCAGATTTCAATCCTCAGAATGTGATCCAGAAAACAGTGACAATCTCAGTATCATTTTAAGGCTAATTCAAATTCTAACTTACCTTCTGATACGATGCTCTGCTCTGGGTTAGTAGCTCTCAAATTTTTAGCCTTCAGTAAAATAAACTAGCTTTGTTAAAACACAAACTGGGACTTCCTTGGTGGCCCAGTGGTCGGGAATCTGCCTGCCTATGCAGGAGACAGGGGTTCGATCCTGGTCTGGGAAGATTCCACAAGCCTTGGGGTAACCAAGCCCCTGCACCACCATTACTGAAGCCCTTAGGCCCTAGAGCCCGTGCTCTGCAACAAGAGACGCCACCACAATCAGAAACCTGCACACCGCAACTATGCAGTAGCCCCTGTGCACTGCACCTGAGTGCCACAATGAAGACTCAGCGAGGCCAGAAAAAAACAAAAAAACCCCCAACAGACTGCTGGGCTCTGCTCCCAGATTTCTCAAGCAGCAGGGCTGGGGTAAGGGTTAAGAATTTGTTTCCAGCAAGATCCCAGATAACACTGATGCTGCTGGAACCACACTCTTAACCACTGCTCTTGGTTAACTCTTTCATAAAACAGCCAACAAAATTATCACTAAATTAGAAAGCATCCATATTATACCAAACAATTCTCCTCTTAAGGTTTCATGTAAATTATTCAACACACACTGAATACATATTATACAAATTACATTAGAGCACTATCCTCTAATGGCACAGCACAGTGGTCAGAAACATCTGCTCTGGAGTCAGTGGTCTACGTTTAAATTCAGGCTCCCCCACGCAAACTGGATGATATTTTTGAAATGTTACTGGCCTCTCCATCTTAGCTTCTTTATCTATAAAATGATAACAATGCCTCATAGGATTACATCGACAAATGAGTCAAGTTCATGTTAAAAGTTTACATAATGGGGACAGTGCCTGGAACAGAGAGCCCACAAAGAACATTAGCTATCATCATTATTAAAGATGTCCCCATGTTCCACATGTATCAGAGTCAATGTCTCATCTATCTCCACACACTTCAAGACCACTGCTTCCATGGAGCTGTGGAAAAGAACTTAAACCATTTAACCATATCACTTTGTGCCCATTTTCATTTCTATCACCAGCGCCCTTATAATCAGCAAAGACTAGAAGCTGGTTTAGTTTTCCTCTCCAAACCAAGTCCTGACCATATCCCTGGTATCTTCAACAATCTTTCTAACAGCCTGTTCCTGATGCTCACCAGTTCTTTTTTCTAAGTTTCCAGCAATCCTTTCATCAAGAACCAGCCACAGATCTGCCAGTTCAATTAGGATAAATTTTGGATGCTCTACACTTCATTCATAAACTCTGGAATATTCAACATTTTAATATGAAATAGGTAGACTTTCCCTTAAACACTATGTACACTGACCTCTAATTTGAAGAATCTCTGACCCTAGCAGCAAAACACTCCAAAGATTCAATTAACGCACTAGACAACTTACCGTTAATTAATCACTGGACAGACTGACCTAGATCCACAAAGATTACTTGAGACCCTCAGCCCTTGATTTTCTCCCACTTTATTAACCCCTTCCTGTTTTGCTTCCTTCTTACATAGTCCTCATACTTCAACACTTCTGCCCCCTGTATTTCTATCCTGTTGCTCTGATAAAAAGCTAACTTTGACTCACTTCAAGTCTTACTCCAAAAGCCAGGCTAGTAAGTGCTGCAAGAGAAAAAAACAAAACAAAAACAAACCTCAGCCTCCAATATGGGTATTACCAATTCCAGGTCTCTAATCTCAGTTAAACTCTCAATGCTTGCTGTTTGGTTAGTTTTCCAGCCTTCCTTAGGTAGGTTTTGCACAAAAAAGCTACTGTTCACAAGCCCCCTTTTCCATATTCTCCTTCCTCTCTGAAGAAAACCAGGCCCTCTATTTATTAAGAAAACAGGAACCATGAGATGGTAGCAATTCTCTCAACTTCCTATCATGCACTACACCTCCAAATCTCAATTCCATCCCCAATCAACTGCATCCTCGAACATTCTTCTTTCCTTTCATCCTATCACAACCACAGGGTCTTTCTTCATCAGTTACCCCCTTGTCCATTTTTCCAAGCTCTATTTTTCATCATCATGAATTTGCTCAAGTCTCTCTCATCTTATTTGAAAAAAGACAAAAGCTCTTCCTCAATCTACATTTTCTTTTGACTACTGTCTTCCTTTAGCCAAAATTCTTGAAGGAACAGTCTACAGTGTTTTCCACTTCTTCACTCCATTCACTTAGCCAGCTTCCAAAAAACTTCATTAACCCTGCTTTTGCAAACATCATCAGCAATCTTCTATTCATGAAACAAATCCGCTGTAGCATCTTTGCAGGAGTACACTGCTATCCAATCATTCTTATTTCCTTGACTTCCATGCCATCCTCCTCCGTGGCCTTCTTCCTTTGTCCATCTATGTTGTTCTCCCTTTAGGCTCTGTCTACAACCTTGCAGGCCATTCATCTACTTCCTCTACAAACCCCTTCTAGAATACTATATTTCCATGGCTTCAATTACCAACTTTATATTATTAACTCTGAATCATCTGGGTTTGTTTACTGATGAATTCTGACACGCATGGTATGTAACTTTTCAGCAAGGTTATAAGCATTTGTATTAGGAAACATCCAGTTAATCTTTACAGGAAAATGTTTTTGTCTGGTGTTTAAAATAGTACAGTATATTGTTCTGCCTACCTGCATGCAGTCTAGTTTCCACAGTGGAACCATTGTTCCTTTGGTGGTGGTTGTTACAACAACATTGAGATATCATTCACACGCCCATAACTGAGCCACTTAAAGTGTACAAATTCAACAGTTTTTAGTACAATCAGAGTTGTGCAACCATCACCAAAATCAAATTTAGAGAATTTTCTTTTTAAAAAAAAATTTTGGCCACACCATGTGGCCCACAGGACCTTAGTTACCTGATCAGGGATTGAACCCATGCCCTCTGTAGTGGAAGCACAGAGTTTTAACTAATGGACCACCAGGGAAGTCCCTAGAGTATTTTCATCACCACAAAAAGAAACCTTATTTCCCTTAGCAGTCACCTCCTGATTCTACCCAACTGTCACCTCAGTCCTTTGCAACATTAACCTGTTCTTGCCTCTAAAGACTTGTCTCTTCTGGAATACACACAGAATCTTCTGGAATATAAATGGTCATATAAATGGAATTACACAGTATATGCTTTTTTTTTGGTGAGTGGTTTCTCCAGTTACCATAATGTTTTCAAGGTTTACTTACGTTGTTTCCTTTTATCAATACTTCTTTCCTTTTGTTGCCGAATAACATTTCATTGTAAGGATATACTCCACATTTTATTTATCCACTCATTAGCTGATAAGACATTTGGATTATTTCTACTCCCTCCAGTATTCTGGCCTGGAGAATTCCATGAACTGTATAGTCCATGGGATTGCCAAGAGTTGGACACAACTGAGCGACTTTCACTACTATTTTACTATTTTTTAAAATTATATTTATATATATATATAATTTTTTACTATTACGAGTAAGTTTTGTGGAGAAACATGTTTTTATTTCTTTGAAGTATGGAACTGCTGGATCATACTGTAACTCAATGTTTATAACCTTTAGAGGCTGCCAAACTGTTTTCTACAGCAGTTGTAAGAGAGAGTGTCAGTCGCTCAGTCGTGTCCAACTCTTTGTGACTGCATGGACTGTAGCCTGCTAGGCTCTTCTGTCCATGGACTTTTCCAAGCAAGAGTACTGGAGTACGTAGCCATTCCCTTCACCAGAGGATCTTCCTGAACCAGGGTTGGAATCCTCATCTTCTGCATTACAGGCAGATTCTTTACCATCTGAGCCATTAGGGAAGCCAAATTTGCAATCCCAACAGTGATGAGGGTTTCCATTTCAGCATGTTCTCAACTACATTTGTTATAATCTGCTTTTATTATTTTAGCCATCCTAGTGGGTTTCATGAAGTGGCATATCACTGTGACCCATGATGTTTAGCATGTTTTTGCTTACTGGCCACATTTCCTTTGGAGAAATGTCTATTCAAGTCTATTGTCTACTTTTGAATTGGGCTGGTGTTTTATTATTGAGTTTTAAGAGTGCTTTATATGTTCTTGATTTAAGTCCCTTATCAGAGAGGATTTGCATGCAAATACTTTCTTTCATTCTGTGGGCTTCTTTTCATTCTTGATCATCTCCCTTGAAGCATAAATATTTAATTTTAATGAAGTTCAGTTTATTTATTTTTTATGTGGTTGCTTGTTCTTTTGATGCTGTCATCAAGAAACTAATGCCCAATCTAAAGTCACAAAGGTTTACACCTACCTTTGTTCTCCTAAAGTTTTTTTAATATGTTAGTTCTTACATAAAGGTCTTTGATCCACCTAAGTTAAGAGTGTGAGGCAGAGGCCTAACTTCATTCCTTGATTTGAGGATATCCAGCTCAGCTGTCCCAAAATTTTTTGTTGAAAAGACCGTTTTCCCACCTGTTGAACAGCACTGGCACCCTTGCTGAAAACCAGTTTACTGTAAATGTAAGTTTATTGCTGGATTCTAAATTATATTCCACTGATCTGTATGTTTTTCCTTATACCAGTACCACACAGTCTTAATTAATGAACCAGTACTCTGACTGATCAATTGTTAAAACAATACTACTAACATTGGAGAAGAGAATGGCAACCCACTCCAGTATTCTTGTCTGGAAAATCCCATGGACGGAGGAGCCTGGTAGGCTATAGTCCATGGGGTCACAAAGAGTCGGACACGACTTCACTTTCACTTTCACTAATCATATGTGAAGACCTCATTTCAAGGATAATCCCCCAGGAAAACATCAGATTAATTTAAAATAACATTAAAAACTATTCTCATCAGCTGAGACAGTTTATATGCACAACTAAATTTTTTTTAAGCTGCTACCCATGAGAAATGAATAAAATGTATGATGGGGGCAGGGAGGGAATATGTGAAAGGAGGCTTACTTTCAGAGAAGGAAAGGCGGCCAACAAAGACAGTAAATTTCAATGTCAGACTTGAGTCATCACTTCAACTATAGTTCCCTTTAGCCAGCATCCTTTAAATAAACCACTGTGTTAGGAAATAAACAGATTTTGGTATATTCTGCAAGTCCAACAACCCTGGGAAATGAAGCAGCTTAAAACTTTAATTCCAGATCTCTCTCCTGAGCTGAGAGTCTTCTGGATCACTTCAGCAAACACCCCACAAATTCCTTAGCATATTCAGAACAGAGATCATCATTTTCCTCACTGATCTTGCTTCATCTACTGTTTTTACCTTATCTGTAAACAACAGTACTCTTTTAAAAGTGGGATATTAAAACTACTTCAAAAAGTGGTTCTGAGAATTAAATGAGATAAACATTAACAGAAGAATCTGGCACAGTTTGTATCAAGAAGTAAGCAGTCATCTTTGTCTTCTTTCCCTTTTCAATAGGTTGTAATAAGCATTTCCAATTTTAAATCCTGCCACTTCTGTCCACTGAGTACCTAATTCACTGATTTTTTTTTTCCTCTTTCATTTCTAGTTACATTAAGTCCTTTTCAAGTATGCCTGATCTACTCTGGTAGTATCTTGGGTTTTCTTCCTAATGCTTCTGATTCTTCCTGATATGATTCATTCATTTAAAAATATTTATTTTACAGTCTTTCTCTGATACCTCTATTACTGAATTTCTTAGGAGATTTAAGACTATTTTTGGTATCTGCACATTACCAGTAATAGATTTATTCCCTCATGTGCTTTATAACTTTGGAATAAAAGGACTTCCCTGTTTCTTTCCTGTCTAGAGGGAGTGCTCAAAATTGGAAATATTTCATCTTTCTCTAATAGTAATTAAAAACAAACTACTTAGAATTTAAATACCAGCACATAAAATTTTCTTCATGGTGAAATGCCATTAATAGCTCCTTGCATGTATGCTGGAAAAGAACAACTTCCAGGCTGAATGTAGGTTGGCTCCCTAGCTGCAGAGAAACCATAAATTCTGATACATATTTTATCCCACCAAAAGACAATACTCCAGCTTAGAAGAGTGCTGGTATGGTCTGTTCTTTAATCTTTTCTTATTCTTTAAATAGCTAACCAATACTGTTATATAGCCAAAGACACATTACTGAAGTTTACTAGGCAGAGGAACTGAGTAAGAAGAGTAGGAAGGTGGTGAATCTTTCTTAAGATCCCTAAAATACCCTTGAGACACCAGGTATCTTCTACTTCACTAACAAAAAAACAAAACAAGCAACAAGTAACTGTACTCTTGAAAGTCTGCAGCACCAAAACTATCCCTTTGTTACCATATCTTAGTCCCTTTCACTAATAAGAAAGTTGGGACCCCAATTTCTCCTCTTTAATATGGGAGGTTGTATTTCAAGTCAAACTAGCCCCCAAAATCTACAGTTCTATCCTGAATTCAACAGTTCCAGGCAGTCACAACGAGGGCGTAACACCTAGGAGTGGGTGTCCAGATGCCTGCTTTCTTCCAGGTTGTAAGTTCAGAATTTTCTCTTCTGCTTCCTTCTCCCTTGTCTGCCTCTTACTGGAAGGGCGCTCTGGACTTCCTCTCAAGGCTGTCCCTACCATAAGCAAATCTGCCCAACTTCCCTTCCTCCAAGTACTTGTCCTGCTGAGAGGAGTATAGTTTTGTCAGAAATAGGTCCAATGCCTAGTATGTTTACCAGAAGAAAAGTAAAGTATATGGAGGGATACTGATTTTGGTCACATTTATTTAAAGTGTGGCCATGACCACAAACATCAAATCTTCACTTAATGCCATCATGTTCATAAATACAAAGCTGAGGATTAAAAGCCTGGTAGGGCCCCCTAATCACTGCATAGAACTAGTAGCTGGTTTACTAGAAGATTCTGTCTGCACTGGTACCTAATATCATTTATCCAGAATGTGTTCTTATTATGAAACTATTCTAGCTGTTTTTACAAAAGCAAAACTATATACCAAAGAACTTCTTACCAGAAGAGGAGCAGTAAGTAATCTGAAAGAGTGCTTCCCAGCCTCCTTCACATTATGGCACGTACACCCCCATACAAGCGCGCGCGCACACACACACACACATACACACACACACACATCTGTAAAGCACTGAGATAAAGGGACAAGACCACAAAGGCTCCGCCACCCAGACACACACACACACACACACACACCCATAAAGCACAGAGATAAAGGGACAAGACCACAAGGGCTCTGCCACCCAGACACACACACACACACACACACACCCGTAAAGCACAGAGATAAAGGGACAAGACCACAAGGGCTCTGCCACCCAGACACACACACACACACACACCCCGTAAAGCACAGAGATAAAGGGACAAGACCACAAGGGCTCTGCCACCCAGACACACACACACACACACACCCGTAAAGCACAGAGATAAAGGGACAAGACCACAAGGGCTCTGCCACCCAGACACACACCCACACACACACACACACACCCAGACACACACACACACCCAGACACACACACACACACACACACACACACACCCAGACACACACACACACACACACCTGTAAAGCACAGAGATAAAGGGACAAGACCACATGGGCTCTGCCACCCAGACCCCTAGCTGGCCACCCCTAGGACAACACAACAGATGAGAAACACGGATAGAACAGGCCTCCACACTGACACTCTGGGTCACTGAAATAAACCAGAGGGAAGGTCATACGTGCACTGTCATCAAGAAATTAGCTTAATTTAAAAACCTCTTTCTGCTAAACATATACCTAACCTACGCATCCCCACCATGAAGTTCTGTCAAATCTTTTAAGGCCAGCATTCACTTGTTCCTCCTGTGTACCCAAACCACCTTTACTTTTACTAAACAATCACAATCTTATAGTTACCAACAGCTGCATTTATTTCTTAGATTAAATTCCCCTTGAAGGCAGAGAACTTGTTTCATTCAGTTTTACTTCCCTCTACTCCAACAATACCAAAAAAAAAAAAAAAGAAAGTATGGCTTCCATGGAGGTCCAGTGGTTAAGAATCCACCTGCCAAGGCAGGAGACATGGGTTAGATCTCTGGTCTGGGAAGATCCCACATGCCTAGGAGCAACTAAGCCTGTGCATTGTAACGACTGAGCTGGTGCCCTAAAGCCGATGCTCTGCGACGAGAAGCCCTCGAGCAGCAACTGGAGAGTAGCCCCTGCTTGCCCAAACTAGAGAAAGCCTGAGTACAGCCATAAACAAATAAATCTTTTTTAGAACTGCTTTTAGAAGGTAGTTTGAATAACTATCCCCTGGAGAAGGGAAAGGCTACCCACTCCAGTATTATGGCCTGGAGAATTCCAAGGACTGAGTGACTTTCACTTTTGAATAACTAACATTAAATTTCAACTTGTGTTGAGTCATATTCACTGACAATGCTGTTTGCACTTCACCATAATCAGTGTATGGTCCAGGTACTTTCTCCCTCTGTATTCCAAAATTTGATTAATTTAGCTCAACACTCTCAATTATCCTACTTTTCCAAAGTTTCAAAGGATACACAAAAATGTTAGTTTGCGTGAGCCCTATATTCATAAAACTTAGAAAACAAAAGAAAATGTTCATTTATTATGGAACTCTTAACATCCAAGTATCAACTCTTTTATTCCAATCAAAAACAATGTTCCCAGAATTCACACAATACTGAAAATACTGCTGCTACCAGCCACAGACCACAACAGTAACTTTAAATTGTTCGTGGAGATTAGGAAGCACTTTAAATTGTCACTCATACCAAAGGATTTTGGGCAATGAGAATTTATTCTCATACAAGAATGAATGTGCATTTTATTATTAAACAGTATGAGCGCCTTAATATTTAGAATCATGATTTATGTTTCATTTTCTCCTTTAAAATGTATTTAATTTTTAATAGTAAGTAGAATATACTTAGTAACAAGTGAATAATTAACTACTAATACAAATTAGTACACAAATTAATGTCACACAGCACCATTCCCAAAATATTCTACTTCCTATGTTTTTGTCTAAAACACCAGTTGCTAGTTATTAAAAATTTATTTTTGCAAAGTTTAAAAAGAAAAAAGGTCTCAATAAATATTCCTAACTATACATTATTCCAAAACTAAGATATACATATACATGACACTCACAGAACTAGATTCAAGTTAACAGAATTAGTTCAAATTTATAAGAAGATACCACAGTCCATGTATAGTATAGTACAGTCCATGGCTCTCTGCTACACAGATTAATATCATGCAATATCTAGCATCTAGGCTGTTTATCATCTGTGTATGCATCTGTACTGTCTATATACAGACCAACACTTAGCCAACATGATCATCCTTTTCAGGCTACCTACTTTTTCCTGCACATCTGAATTTTTGAGAGGAACTTATAGATGTACTGTGCAACCTAATTATTTCAATGCCTGTCCAGCTACCTTCCTCCATACTCTGTTCAGGTTTCTATCTCGGTCTCTCTACTGCTATCCTAACTAAAGAAAAATGACAACAGTGTCAACCCGACTTATCCTCTGGAAACACTGCAAAGATGTTTGGAATACTGGATTTTTACCTCTGCAATTCTGAGATAGGGAATGCAAAGAGTGAGCATACACTATTCCAACAAAGAAAAGGGCCATAACCCCAGTTCACTGCTGTCCCACTTGACTCTCTGTGATTTAATGCTTCTATATTTAATAAGAAAACTTCTGTGCGTGTGTGTGTGTTTGTAGTCAAGGAATAATAAATCAGAATACATCAAAGGCTATTTCAGAGACACAAAGTGTTTCAACATCTTTCTTATAATGTATAGATGCATTAGAGTCATTTTCATTTTAAAGAAAATTCACTATTAAAATACTGAAAATATGAAAAAGCCTTTCTTTCCATAAAGTTTCCTCATTTCATAATAATCTATATACCATCTTTGGAAGTTAAAAGTTAATACCTGCTATTATCAACCTATTTTAAGACAGACAGGATTATTCCTCTACTTTTCTTTTTATTTGAAAAGAAGAAAAAAAAGTATTAAAAATATGACTAATTTCCTGTGTCACATCCCAACCCCAAACAACTGACCAAGAAGGTTCCTTCTGGTCTATAAATCTGTGGTATAATACTGGATATTTTAACTTTGAAATTTCATATCAAAAGTGTGGTTTTTTGTTTTTGTTTTTTTTTTAAGTGTGTTTTTAACTGAGTATATAATCATTATTCTGGGCTCTTTAAGTATAATAATATATCTGACTATGATATGGTGGTTTTACAACATGAAATATACAGTTGGTATATACCTACTGTTCCTGGTATACAGAGTTCCTAAAACTCTTGGAATTTACTAAGTAAAGAGCATTAAGTGGGCTTCCCAGGTGGCGCTACTGGTAAAGAACCTGCTTGGCAATGCAGGAGACAAGAGAGATGGGGGTTCGATCCCTGGGTCAGAAGATTCCCTGGAGAAGGGCAAGGCAACCCACTCTAGTGTTCCTGTCTGGAGAATCCCATGGACAGAGGAGCCTGGAGGGCTACAGCCCATACAGTCACAAACTGAATGGACACGACTGAAGACTGAAGAGAGCAGTAAAGGTGTCTTTAGTTATATTAATGAGGCACAGGTAACCTAAGGTTGAGGGTTGGGTGCCAGACCGATGATTAGAGGGTTGGAACTTTTAGCCACACCCCCCAAACTCCAGGGAGGGTAGAGGGGCTGGAGATCCAGTACCATCATCAATGGTCCATGATTTTATCAGTCATGTTCTCATAAAAAAGCCAGGGTCTGGAGAGCTTCCAGGCTGGTGAACACATGGGGAGCTGGAGACCCGTGTGCTCTGAGAGACCACGGAAGTTCTGCTCCTTCCCCCAGACATTCCCAACACGTCTCTTACCTTTGGCTGTTCCTGAGTTATATCTTCTCACATGAAACCAATAATCTAGTAAGTAAAATGTTTTTCTGGGTTCTGTATGCCAAAGTATTCCAACACAAGTTTTGTGGCCAGGTGATTAGAGAACAGGCAGGGATGAGGATGGGGAGCAGTCTTGTACTAAATCAATGACCCACGGAAACTGGAAGTGAAAGTGAAGTGAAAGTGTTAGTTACTCAGTTGTGCCAGATTTTGCAACTTCATGGACTGTAGCCCACCAGGCTCCCCTGTCCATGGAATTCTTCAGACAAGAACACTGGAATGGGTAGCTATTCTCCAGAGGATCTTCCCAACCCAGGGGTCAAACCCAGGTCTCCTGCATTGCAGGCAGATTCTTTACCCTCTGAGCCACCAAGGAAGACCATGGAATCTGAGGCTATCTCCAGGTAGGTGGCATCAGAGCTTTGTTGAACTCTAGGACACCCAGCTGGTAGGGGAGAACTGATCTCTGGTTCCTCTGCCTTTTTTAAACCCAGCTTGAACATCTGAAAGTTCATAGTTCATGTACTGTTGAAGCCTGCCTCAGAGAATTTTGAGCATTACTTTGCTAGCGTGTGAGATGGGTGCAATTGTGTGGTAGTTTGAGCATTCTTTGGCATTGCCTTTCTTTGGGATTGGAATGAAAACTGACCTTTTCCAGTCCTGTGGCCACTGCTGAGTTTTCCAGATTTGCTGGCATATTGAATGCAGCACTTTGACAGCATCATCTTTTAGGATTTGAAATAGCTCAACGGGAATTCCGTCACCTCCACTAGCCTTGTTCGTAGTGATGCTTCCTAAGGCCCACTTGACTTCACATTCCAGGATGTCTGGCTCTAGGTGAGTGATCACACCATTGTGGTTATCTGGGTCATTAAGATCTTTCTGTACAGTTCTTCTGTGTATTCTTGCCACCTCTTCTTAATCTCTTCTGTTTCTGTTAGGTCCATGTCATTTCTGTCCTTTATTGAGCCCATCTCTGCATGAAATGTTCCCTTAGTAGCTCAAATTTTCTTGAAGAGATCTCTAGTCTTTCCCATTCTATTGTTTTCCTCTATTTCTTGGCATTGTTCACTAAAGAAGGCTTTCTTATCTCACTTTGCTATTCTCTGGAACTCTGCATTCAGATGGGTATATCTTTCCCTTTCTCCTTAGCCTTTCGCTTCTCTTCTTTTCTTAGCTGACTGTAAGACCTCCTCAGACAACCACTTTGCTTCTTGCATTTCTTTTTCTTTGGGATGGTTCTGGTCACTGCCTCCGGTACAATGTTATGAACCTCCACTCATAGTTCTTCAAGCACTCTAACAGATCTAATCCCTTCAATCTATTCATCACCTCTACGTATAATCATAAGGGATGTGACTTAGGTCATAGCTGAATGGCCTAGTGATTTTCCCTACTTTCTTCAATTTAAGCTGAATTTTGCAATAAGGAGTTCATGACCATGTTAAATACTGATAAACAAAACAGAATATCTGGAATTTGCTTCAAAATATTCCAGGGAAGGGTAAAAGTGGGTAAGAATACAAATGAAATAAGACTGGCCAAAAATTATTAACTGTTTTAAGGTAGTATACAGGAGTTCCATAAACTAGTCTACTTTTGTATGTTTTAAAGTTTTCTAAAATACAGATTTTGTTTTTAAGCATGTTGTGTTACCCAAGTACTGGAATCAAAAAACCTGGTTATCGGCTAGGTGAGTAAAACACATTCCTTATTTCTCTACACCCCCAGCTTCCATATCTGTGGGAAAAATGGTTCAGACTCAATTTCGGCATCTTGTTAGTTCAGTTTTTTAATGATTCAAGTGAGTATGATTTCTACACTTTATATTTGGCTTAACTAACAATTCTAACTATAACTCAGGATGCTTTCGTAGCTAAATCTGACACAATCAACTGAAAACTGTTCACAACTGTTACCAAAATACACTATAGTACCATCGGTCTGCCTGGATTCTAAGGGCCAAATGTACTCATTATACTACATTTGCCATTTTACAAAGGGACTTGAGTATTCATGGATTTTGGTATCTCCAGGAGCTCCTAGAACCAATTCCCTGCCAATACCAAGGGATGACTGTACTTAGCTAGGCCTTCATTGCACTCCCCCAAAATCTTTAACCTCAAGTGTCACCTCTCTTAGACTCTATTCTCTGGAGATAACTTGGTCAAAGATAACACAGGCCATCAGGCATAATCTGTTCCACCCCACTGCAGCCCATCCTCACTTCTCTCTCTAGTTCTCCAAGTCCTTTCCAACTGAAAGCCCTTCCAAACCTAACCAAAGTATGTATCTATTACTTCACCTCCTACTGGCTCCCCAGTATGCCAGACTGAATCATTTATTCCTTTTCTAGCTAGTTAGGTCCTTAATCTCTTTTGCTCTGGTGTCCTCCATTTAGCCTACAAACGGTAGCCAATCCCACACTTCTCAACAACTGATCAACAACAAAAATAATTCTTTTACCCATACTGCCTCCTCAAGATGACCTGTAGTCCCTCCTTCCCATGAGCACCAAGTTTCTTAAACTGAGTTTCTACTGACTGATTCTATCTACTATATCAACTCTAACTCACTTCCCACCCTATTATAATCTTGCTCCCAGCCTCCACCACTCTCGGAGTTTTCCACTTAATCACTAGTCTCCAATGACAATGAACAGCTTATTTCCGGTCCTCATCATACCTGTCCTCTGCAGCATCTATCCCTCCTTCGGGAGACTCCTGTCCCCAAAGTTCTGATGCCACACTTTGCTGGAAGTCTCCTGCAGACTCATTCTTCAGTGGCACTTTCACTAGTACTCTAAAATGATGTGGTTCTGGGGTTCTTTCCTTCAAGTCCTCTTTTCTTCTTATCTCTATGAGCCCTTATCTATTAATACATTATCTTAAACACTCTAATCACCATTTCAATTATTTTCCAAATTTTTGCCACATCGTCCTAGAATAGGGGGTAGGCAAACTAGGGCCTGTGAGCCACATCAGCCCCCCACTTAATTTGGTAAATAAGCTTTGTTTCCCCATTGTCTATGGCTGCTTTCATGCTCACAGCAGAGCTGAACACTTGTGACATAAACATTATGGCACTCAAAGCCCAAAGTATTCAGGCTTTTAAAAACATTGTGGCCCTTCACAGAAAAAGTTCACTAACCTCTGTTCTATAAGGTAAATAGTCCTGACAACTTCCTGCCTTTGCCACCCAATGCCAGTGCTATCAGTCAGACAATCCGTCTCTGAGACCCCTGAGAGTTTTCTACCTGTTCCTTCCAAGCTCCGTTCCCATTCTCACCAATCCATCTCCTATGGAACAAACAAAGCAATTCTTCTCAATGCACAAACTCACTTCCCCATGTAAAATTTTCCCCACAATAAAGCCTTTTCACAATCTTGCCGTTGTTTAGTCCCTAAGTCACGACCAACTCTTTTGTGACCCCATGGACTGTAGCCCACCAAGCTCTTCTGTCCATGGAATTCCCCACACAAGAATACTGGAGTGGGTTGCTTCTCCAGGGCATCTTCCCGACCCAGGGATCAAACCTGGGTCTTCAGCACTGGCAGGTGGATTGTACCACTGAGTCACCAGGGAAGCCTTTTTCACAATCTGGCCCCAGCCTATCTTTTCCAGCTTTCTAATCACTCCCCCTGTAAAAAATACTAAATGAGTTTCATTCCCCAGAGCATATGATGGTGCTTTCAGGACCACCCAAGATTTACTACCAAATAACTACACATTTTTCTAGCTTCGGCTTAGGCAGTCATCTCCATGAAGCCTCTTCTGACTCACCTACACTGTTTCCCTACGTGCCCAGTGTATTCTCTATATAATTTCATTATAATAATTTGTTTGCTTTTACACTGTTTTCCGTACTAGTCTTCCTCGACTAGGGACCCTGAGGCAAAGTAGGAGAATGGTCATTAAGGGGCACAGGATTTTCAATTAGGAAATCTAGAACTGAACGCAAGCTCTGCCTCATCCTAGTTGTATCTTCTTAAATGAATTACTTGACTCATTTTCTTCATCTGTATAATGGCAATTTTGTGAGGGTTATTTACGATTATTCTTATAAGCAGAGTCCCCTGTACATAGTAAATGCTCAACAATAATTCATTATCGATATTTTGATTGTTTCATCCCTCACTTAGTTCAGAATTCAGATAACTGCTGACTGAAATAAGTGAAGCAAGCTAGTTCTGCACAGATGATTCTCAGCTACATACTGAGTATTTCCATCTGAACAATGTTTGACTCCCCAAACTCGTTATCCCTACTCCTGAACTGTTTCAGTTAGAGGACCCAATCTGTTAAGGTTTGCCCAGGACTTTCCTGGTCTCAACCCTGAAAGTCCTGTGTCCTGAGAACTCCCTCAGTCCTAACCAAACCAGGACAGTCATCACCTTAAATTAGAGATATGTTGCAAACAATAAAAAAACCAACTTCAGTTAACTTAAGATATAAAAGGGAAGCAAGAAGACACAAGAGAAGTTACTAGAAAAATACAGAAAAATTCAAAGAACCAAAGGAAAAGCTAAAGAATGAGATCTATGAACAAATCAGGATGAAAGCAACTCCAAAGATCTAGGTGGCAGGAATTAATGGAAGATTTCTTCACAATACTTTCTCTAGGATGAATCACTTAGGTCCCAGTACCAGATTTACATGCCAGGGGATAGCATGTGATTGGCTCATTTTGTGTTATTCAGAAAGAGTGAAACACTGTAATTATCCAAAGGAAGGAGGAGCTTTTGATTAAAAATTCCAACAAGAGGTATCCAATGAAAGAAGAGTAGCTTCCAAAGGTGAAATCAGAATGCTGTTTCCAGAAGAAGGGGGAATAGATGCAAGATCACCAAACCAACTGGTGCTTGAACGTGCCATGCTTTTAACACCTTATGATGTCATCACTGTTATTCATGTTATTTTTCTTTGTTTCGGCAAATTCCTCCTCCAAGACCTAGCTCAAGAGTGATCTTCTGTGTAACCTTACTCAATTTCCCCAGATAGAGTCATTCCCTTTCTCCATGTTCTCATAGTACTTTGCAAATTATGTATCTATATCACAGAACTTATCATACTGCACACTAAATATGTACTTAGATGTCAGTCTCTCCTACCAAACTGAACTTCCCTAGAAGTTAATGCATAGAACATTCTTAGAAACACCAGTATTTCAAAAGAAAAAAAAAATCTGGCATGTAAAGAAATAGAATTGGGACTTTCCTGGCGGTCCAGTGGTTAAGACTCAAGAGTTTCCAATGAAGGGGGCACAGGTTCAATTCCTGGTCAGGGAACTAAGATCCCACACACCACTAGGTACAGCCAAAAAAAACTTTTTAAAGGGAAAAAAAAAAAACTCATAACCCCCAAAACTCACCAGTTTGGAGTGATTAATTCCAAGTAAATACAGTCATGATTTATTCGACCATGTTTTAATTGTTTATGTTGGTAACCTAAGCTGTGACAATTTTTTTCTTAATGGCAAAACTACCACAAAGGATAGCTACATCGTCCTTACCTATTTAATACTGCTTTACTTTCAAAGTAAAGGAACAGAGACTTGGAAATGAGAATACAGCCAAACTTTATATTAAGCAGGAAAAAAAAAAAGTGAACGTAGGAGTGCTGTCAGTCATGGACAGAGAACATCACTGACCTTGAAGTGAGATTTTCTAGATACGTTTTCTAACTCCTTTACTACCCCAAAAGTCAGGAGATGTTTTCACTTCAAATGTCATTCAAGTCTTTATCATATCTCACCCAAACAACTAAAATTCATCTCACCAAATATGGTAACTCTGACATAATAACATGAAACTACTCGTTATCATCCGAACCACCTGATCAGTCTAACACCACTATTGGGATATATTACCCAATGCTTAAAGATAATTAAGCCTTTAAAACTAACCTCCAGTTTCCTCAAAACTCAGAGGGTGGTAAGAAATAGGAAAAACAAGTTAATCAACACCACAAAGAAAGACATACTCAGTAATTAGGACAGCCTAATAAGCTGAACCATAGGAATTTGATGATACCTGGCAGCTCTGAACTGCAAAAATGGCAATTTCACATGGTTTGACTAAATATAAGAAAACGGATCTGATTTCTTCCTTCACCAATTAACGCCATTTTTTTTAAATGGTGGAGAAAAATAGTGGAAAGGTAGAAGCAATCCAAGAATCCATCAGTGGATAGATGTTGCAAAATGTGGTATGTCCATTCAACAGAATACTAATCCATCATAAAAAGGAAGGATATTTTGACACATGCTGCAACATGGATGAACCTGAAGACATTATGCTAAGTGAAATAAGCTAGTCACAAAAGGAGAAACGTTATACAATTCTACTTATGTGAGGTTCCTAAAACAGTCAAATTCATAAAGACAGAAAGAGATGTTGCCAGGAACTGAGGAGAGGGGAACTTTTAGTTACTGTTTAATGGAGACAGAGTTCCAGCTGGGGAAGATGAAAAAGTCCTGGAGATGGACAGTGGGAAAGGTTATACAACAATGCACATGTACTTAATGCCACAGAAGGATACACTAAATTGGTTAATTTTATAGTATGTATATATATTAATAATAAATTTTATATTTATGTGTATGTATATTGATGGTAAATTTTATATTATGTATGATAAGCACAGTGGGAGGTGCCTGTTCTAGACTAAAGAAGACTCAAGAGACATAACCAAATGTGATCAGATCTTGTGTAATCATGGTTTTAACAACCAAATGTTTTTTTAAAAAAATTCAAGGACAACTGGGGAAATTTAAATGAGGATTATATTAGCCATTATCAGGAAATGATTAACTGTGTCAGGGTGATGTGGTATTTATTTAAGAACGCATTATCTTTTAGAGAAGTAGCCAAAGTCTTTGGGAATAAATTATCATGTCTGATGTATAAGAAAATCCTACTATGAATGTGTTTTAATCTCTCAATATTTTTTCAGATCAGATCAGTCGCTCAGTCACATCTGACTCTTTGTGACCCCATGAACTGCAGCACGACAGGCCTCCCAGTCCATCACCAACTCCCGGAGCCTACTCAAACTCATTTCCATTGCGTCAGTAATGTCATCCAACCATCTCATCCTCTGTCGTCCCCTTCTCCTCCCTCCTTCAGTCTTCCCCAGTATCAGGGTCTTTTCCAGTGAGTCAGGTCTTCGCATCAGGTGGCCACAGTATTGGAGTTAACCTATCAAATTAATAGTTTGGGCTTTTGTGGGGAAGCAATTTTTAAAAAAGCACTAAAAGATTGAACACTTCAGTTAAAAAAATAAAACATACCTTAGGAAAATTACAATGAATGTCCTCATTCAGGAAACATTTTAAGTTTATTTTGTTCCAACCACAGCAATGGAGGTACATAGAGGCAAAACAAATAAAACATAATAAAAACATTAAAAAAATAAAAACAAACAAAAAAAATTATCCAACCACAGTGAGGGAAGAAAGGCTGCTAACAACTGGGAGGATGAAGGGAGATTCAGAAAGATCTCTCAGAAGAGATGAGTATTAGGAGGGGTAGGAATTAGCCAGGCAACAAGAGGCAGCGAAGGATATTCCAGTCAGCAGGATAGCCCTGAGAATAGAAATAGCATTGGCAAGCAGGGGAGGGCAGGATTCCAGATTATGTATAAGCGTGTAAGAAGTTCAGTGTTGCCAGAGCTTAAAGGCATGAGGCTGGGGGGTGAGGAATGGACACAGAACCTGGGGAAATAATCAGGTGTCAGGCTCACTGCAAAGCCTCATGAATTGAAGGAAGAACCCCACTTTGCAGGCAATTTCTAACTGCTAGATGCTAAGGAACAAGGCTGAAAGTAGGCTGGAGGCAGGGGAATAGAGAGGAAGGACCCAAATCCTGAGACAGCAGAGATTCAAGCTACATGACTGGCATCTGACCGAACGTGGAAGATGCTCTCAAATTTCAAGTCCAGGTCACAGTGAGAGTGATGATGCCATAAACAGAAAAAAAGAAAAAAACAAAGGCTTTAAACACTTTGAGCTTAAGAAGCTGATGTGATGCTCATATGATTAATTTCCAGTAGATGATTAAAACAGACTTAAGTTCCCCACAATGAAATGGTGGTTAAAACTAAGGCAACTTCTGATGTGGGCAAGAAAAAGTCCATAGAGAAGCAAGTTATGGACAGAACCTCAAGGCATGCATATACTCAATGGGTAGAAAGAAGAGTTGGCAAAGACGACCCAAAAATAATCATCAATGAGCAGAAGGACCAGGAGAGATTATATGTCCAGAGAGTGAATTCAAGAAAAGATAGTTATAGTGTATCTGCTATAGGACATATAGAGTTCTGAAAAACTTCATGTTCTGCAAAATTAGGAAGAAAGAGGGAAATACATCAAGACAGCTAGAACAATAAGCACCTTTAAGACAGAACACACATTTCATGGGAGCCAACAGGCATACTCCTCGGCTTGCTATGTTCAACTGTTTCTGTACTTCAACTACTTGTGTTCAACTCCTGTTACTTGGGAGGGCTAAACTGTTCATGTGCTGGTAAAAACCAAGTATTAGCCTACATGAATTTTGCATGAACTAACATTGTTCCTCTTTAACATTCAAATATGAACTAGTTTATGTTACAGAAATATATTATAGTAGAACAGACTGTCAATGGAGGGTCAGACAACAGTATTAATGCCATAAAGTCAATAATAAAAGAAATTATTAATATCTTAGACTGTACTCTTCACTCCCAACTATATTATCTAATCTCTCTTAAAGAGCGCTTATTAAATAAATTGTCCATGCTGGTCAATAAGTGACCAGTCGAAACCCAAGGTCCCTAGCCTCAGTGGGCTTTTTGACAGATACCACTGCAACCGCTGTTATACACACAGAGAATCTGTTGTATGTCACAGCAATCTACACCAAAGAGGGAAAGGGAAGCTCAGAGAAAAGCATTAGAGGGAAGGAAAAAAAATAGGGAATAATAGTACTAGGTATGTTACTGGTCAAGAAAGGCCCTGTGGAGAATTGCTGAAGGGTTTTTTTTGAACTATAACGATATTTGGAGGAACTGCAATCTTGGTGTCTCACAGATCTATGGAGGAGTCTGAGTGAAGAAAGAGTTTGTCAGAGTGAGCCCCACTAAACAGACAGGAAAAGCAAGTATACAGGAATGTATACAAATGTACAAAATGTATAGGAAATATAAGAAGTGGTAGGTAAGGTACAAAAGGCAGAATTTTTTGTAACATTAAGTGTAGCATACTAAGGACTTTTAATTTTATCCTGAATGCAATGGGATGGACCGCCAGAAAAGTACTACAGAAAGATTTCAGAAAGATCAACCCATAAGCTACACTGGGAGGAAAGACCCAGCGAAGCCCGGGCACTGTCAGGCTGCGTAGGGACCACGACAAGGGCCGACGCCGGGGCACAGTGCTAAGACTGGTAACAAAGACGAACATACGAGGGCTCGTCAGACGACTAACAGAAAGAAGGCGAAGAAGAAGGGAATCAAAGCCGAGGATAAGGTTTTTAAGCTTGAACAGTTAGGTATATCTCTTGCCAAGAGAGGTTTCAGAGAAAGAAACAAGCTTAGTAGTGCTAGTTAAATTTGAAGATAAGAAAATATTTATTTAGCCCTAGTATTAAAAACTGAAGCCAAGGAAGAAGGTTCAAGAAGGAAAGGATATATGTATATCTATAGCTGATTAACACTGTTGTGTGACAAAAACCAACAGAACATTGTAAAGCAATTATCCTCCGATTAAAAAATAAATAAACTATCAAACTCTTACAGGAAACATATGCAGTACACTCCCTGATGTAAATCACAGCAAGATTCTGTATAACCCACCTCCTAGAATAATAGAAATAAAAACAAAAATAAACAAATAGGACCGAATTAAACTTAAAAAGCTTTTACACAGCAAAGGAACTAAACAAGGTGAAAAGACAACCCTCAGAATGGGAGAAAATAACAGCAAATGAAACTGACAAAGGATTAATTTCTAAAAGGTATAAGCAGCTTATGCAGCTCAATACCAGAAAAACAAACAACCCAATTAAAAAGTGGGTAGAAGACCTAAACAGACATTTCTCCAAAGAAGACATACAGATGGCTAATAAACACATGAAAAGATGCTCAACATCACTCATTATTACAGAAATATAAATCAAAACTATAATGTGGTATCACCTCATACCAGTCAGAATGGCCATCATCAAAAAATCTACAAACAATAAATGCTGGAGAGGGTGTGGAGAAAAGGGAACCCTCTTGCTCTGCTGGTGGGAATGTAAACTGATACAGCCACTATGGGAATTCTGGAAAAAAAAAACAACAAACTAGGAATAAAACTACTATAAGACCTAACAATCCCACTACTGGTATATTCCCTGAGGAAATCATAACTGAAAAAGACACATGTACCTCAATGTTCACTACAGTACTATTTTACAGTAGCTAGAACATGGGAGCAGCCTAGATTCATGTCCATCAACAAATGAATGGATAAAGAAGTTGTGATACATATATACAATGGACTACTACTCAGCCATAAAAAGGAACACATTTGAGTCAGTTCTATTGAGGCAGTTGAACCTACAGAGTGAAATCAGAAAGAGAAAAACAAATATCATATATACATATATACGGAATCTAGAAAGATGGTACTGATGAACCTATTTGCAGGGCAGCAATGGAGACAAAGACATAGAGAACAGACTTGTGGACCCAGAGTGGGAAGGAGAGGGTGGGACAAACAGCAGCACTGAAATATATACATTCCCATACGTAAAATAGCGCTTTTCGCAGGTTAATTCTCTCTCTCTCTCTCTCTCTCTCTCTCTCTCTCTTCTCTTCTCTCTCTCTCTCTCTCTCTCTCTCTCTCTCTCTCCCACAGTGTAAGTTGCTATCTCACGTTAGCTCCCTCCGATTGACCTCAGGGCATCAGGCCCGGTCCTCACCCTAAGCAATGCTACCTGCTCCTCTCCGTTCAGCCCCTACTTGCTGGTGGTGGATGTGAGCGTCTGGGGTACTTTTCTGCTGGGAGTTGATTCAGGCATGTAATCTGTGGGCTTTATTTATTTTTCCTCGCAGTTAGGTTGCCCTCCAAGATTCGAAAACTTCCCCCAGACCTGCCAGTGAGAGGGTTTCCTGGTGTTTGCAAACCTTCTCTATTGGGACTCCCTTCCCAGGATGGGTCTCCATCACTAACTCTATTGTCTCTCTTTTTAACTTTTATATTTTGTCCTACCTCCTTTCGAAGACAATGGGCTGCTTTTCTGGACGCCTGATGTCCCCTGCTAGCGATCAGAACTTGTTTTGCGGAGTTTGCTCAGCGTTCAAATGTTCTTTCGATGAATTTGTAGGGGAGAAAGTGGTCTCCCCGTCCTATTCCTCTGCCATCTTAGCTCCTCCCAATACGTAAAATAGACAGCAGGTAGGAATTTGCTGTATGATGCAGGGAGCTCAAACCTGGTGCTCTGGACAACTTAGAAGGATGGGGTGAGGAGAGAGGGAGGTTCAAGAGGGAAGGGACACATGTATGCCTATGGCTGATTCATGGTGATGTATGGCAGAAACCAAAACAACATTTTAGAGCGATTATCCTCCAATTAAAAAATAATTTTAAAATAAATAAACAAAAGAAACAGGAGCTTAAAGTTTAAGTGATAAGGCCAAGAATATGGGTTACTATTTTTCAGTGAAACCAACAAACTGGCTTCTTACTACAGGCAAACTTTGTAAGAGTTTAAAAAAAAATAAAAGATAAATCAAAATGATAAATTGAATGTCAAAAAAATTTATTAGCAAGGTTTTAAAATAATGAAAAGGGCTTCCCAGATAGATCAGCTGGTAAAGAATCTGCCTGCAATGCAGGAGAAACCGGTTTCATTCCCAGGTCAGGAAGATCCCCTGGAGAAGGGAGAGGCTACCCACTCCAGTATTCCCGAGCTTCCCTTGTGGCTCTGGTAAAGTTGGAGCTGGTAAAGACTCCGTTTGCAATGTGGGAGCCCTGGGTTTGATCCCTGGGTTGGGAGGAATAGGGATTTCTCTGATATAGTCAAGATCTCCTAATTATTTTCCCCATTTATTAACCTTCAGATGTGCATCATACAAGTCAAGTCTTAGGTTCTATTCAGTGAAGAGACAGTAAAGCACAGTAAGCAAGAGTTTTGGCTTTAGTGTCAGGCAGCTTCATTTTAAGTTTAGGTTCTGCCACCTAAAGGGACTTCCCAGGTGGCACAGTGGTCCTGGATTGGGAAGATCCCCTGGAGAAGAAAATGGCAAGCCACTCCAGTATTCTTGCCTGGAAAATCCCATGGACAGAGTAGCCTGGTGGGCTACAGTCCATAGGATCACAAAGAGTTGCACACACACTGTCACTTAAACCATCCGAGGCCTTGGGGCTAGCTACTTAAGAACTGTTAAGCCTCAAGCTTCGCTGGATAATAATACATACATACTTCATAAGACTAAATAACGCATATAAAGAATTGATACTTGGTACAGGTACACTGTAAGCATTCAATAAACGTTAAGAATTTTTAAATAATCATTTGTTTCTGTCACAGATTAAAATATCACATCCTTGAAGTGAACATTTGACCCAGGTGGCAATTACCTGCAAGTCTGATTTATAAGTATTCACAAAATGGAATTCATTATGTATTTCCTAGTTTTAGATACAAAATCCATTCCCCCTACCTAAGCCTTAAACTGCTGACCACGATAATTATTCCCTCCCCTACTTCCATCTATAAAGCTCAGGATAACCTTTCTCTCCTTTCTCTCCAGTGAGCTTTACAAAGAAGAAGAGAAAGGAAGGGGAGGAGGTTCAAATCCTCATTCCATGTTAGGACCATCCCTGGTCTTAATTTTTTGGCAAATTCCTCCTTACATATGGGTAACAGTACCTTTCCTCCAAAATTTATTCTAGTTATCTCTGCCCAGTCACCTTTTTCCATCGCTGTTATCATATTATACCTCCTAACCCTACTCTGAAATAAATTCCTTCAGATCTCCTTATCAAGAAGTTCCTTATCAACAACCTTTTGCCACAAAAATATTCTCAAACCACCACAGGCACAGACAACCTTAAAGTCCCATCTCCTCTCCTTCATCTAACTTCTCTTCTTTTTCACCCAGATCTTTATTCACTAATTTCTTGTGTGCCCAGTGCAAGTTCAGTACATCTGTTCTATAAAATTCACCAGTCTTTTGTCTATGAAGCCATTCCCAACTATGAAACTGCGTTCTTCAACCCTCTCCCTAGTCACAATTTCCTGGCATAACTCCACATTTTTTTTTTTTTTAGAAAATATGTGTTTTATTCTTGCACCTAGCATCTTGTGTATTGGCTGGCTATATAATCTATAATGTTTTATCTTTTATCTATTCTGTAGGAGAAAAGGTAGGAATGATTGATAGCTCATCAAAGTATATTTCACTGATTTTTAAACAGACTGATAATCACTACTATTTAGTCACAGAGCTAAGTTGCAATCTAAGTTTCTAGTGTAATAGTTTCTAAAAAGGATAAGACTAAACTAGACAAGGTGTCTAGTGTCAGTTATACCAAATTCCACAATAAAGGCACTTGAGCAGATCTGACCCCAGTTCACCCTTTAGTCACATTTCTAGCATCCCCCTCTCTTAGCAGTCCAACTACAGTGCTAACTGAAGAGCTCTACATTCTCAGGACTCTTCAGTTACTGCTCCCTCTCCTCTGAAGTGCCCCTTCCATGCCCTCTCCCTCTCCCAGGCTAACTTTCTTTCATCCTTCAGGATACTCACTCCCATTCATCCACTAGGAATCAAACAGAACATCTCCCTTGACTGCTCAGCTCCAAGTCAGGATCTCCTCATGCATTCTCAGCATACACTTATTGATGTTACTGCACTGTAGTGATCAGTTACTTTCCTACAATCCTACTGAACTGTAAAAGTAAACACCTCGATGTACAGACTGAACAACCTTATATACCCAACAGACAATGAACGAATGCTCATACCCACTCCATGACCTTGTGCAGCCTGTACAAGCAGTCTTGAGCTTCGTCATCTAAAGTACTCTCCTCCTGTAAAGTGGGGATAATGCTACACCTTGCTCACAAAGTTGTCCTAAGAACTAAAAGCAGTTATCAATGAAGCTCTTAGTAAAGTGCCTGCCATGTGGAACCACCATTTCAATGTCTGCTACTTTTCATGCCTTAGCTTCCTTCCTGTATCCTGGGAATCGTGATGCTGTGATCAATACTTTCAGGCTGGAAGGCTTAGTTAGCAACCAGGCATCTTTTTCATGTATCTAGAAGTTACTGGTTACAGTCTGATCACCAGCAGGCATTTACATGTGCCTATTATGTGCAGGAGTCCTTTCTAGGTTATCACTCATTTCCCAGAACACAACAGAGGCAAAAAAAGAAAAAAAAAGACAAAAGCCTGTACCAACACCCCAAAGCGGAAAGATTATTAATTACTTCGATACAAACAATACCAAACAATATCGGAATGTTTCAAACTACATGAAGCCATAAGCTTCAAGAACACTGATGGGAAAAGTTCAAAATTAACTCCTATCATCAAGTGGACCAAAAATCAGAGGCAGTCCCCAAATTTCTTGTTGCTATTCCTAAGTTTCACTTTTGCTTAAAAGTATTTCCCCTAAAAGAAGCTTAATCATGACCAGGACAGACATAGATGACCTTTATTCGTCTCAGTCAAATGGGAATTCTACGGTATTTCCTAATTAGTATTTAATTTGGCAGCTCCGAAAAACAGCCTGAGTTTTCTGTTTTTCTACAAAACAGAACGTTGAATGACATATCCCTCCCCCCGTCACCACCTTCTCTCAAATGCATACTGTCTTAAGTCACACTGGCCTGTGAGTAAGAATGACAAAACTGCACATTGTGTCACCTGGTATTAGAAAAGGAGGCTGTGGACCTGAAACACCTTCCCCCTAGCAAATCCAGAGGTCAGAGTCCCAGTGAAGTTTGTGCACCACACTACACAGCGTTCAGTAGCTGCAGAGAGACCTCTAGCGCTGCCTGCAGAAGCCGAGTTTGCAAACAGTACCTGCTAATGTCACCTTAATGAGACAATGGCAACATGCACGAACTGAGTGACCGCGATGAATGTTTACAGTTTTGCAACCACTTGGACATTCTATCAGCTTTGAGCAAGAGGCCCTCCGAGCCTATGTATCCAATTTATTTCAGTACAACGTGTCAAAGGGATGATCCTTCTATGCACACCCCCTCCGCTACAAGAAAAGGCTAACAAAAACAGGTCCTGGGAGTGGAGATCGGAACAACGTCTCTTCCAAAGCCCTCCACACAATAGACGGGAAACTATTGTCCACCTTCGGCTTGCTCCAAATGCCAGCGGTTAACGACAGTACAAGCTGGGAGAAGCTCAGCATGACTGCTCCAGGGAACCGCACCGGGTTATAAGAAAATGGTCCTGGCGCATCCTACCCTCCCCCATCCGCCACCCTCAAACAAGTCGGTTACCCAGCTGGTCCCCACCCCCCTCTGCGGGCCGCCACCGCCCGCCTGGGCCCGGCTCGCGAAGGTAGGCGCGGGGACCGGCGGAGCCGAGGCTCCATGTGCGGCAGCGCGGGAGGCGCTGAGGGGGCCGTGCCGGGCGGGAGGCTGCACCGCGAGCCGGGCGAGAGCCGCGCCGCCCCCTCAGCGCGAGAGACCGCGGCCGCAGCATCCCCGGCCCGCGAGGCCCCGGCCCGCGGACCCCGCCTCAGCTCCACACCTCTTCCTCGCCGACAGCAGGCCGCGCCCGCGTGACGGGGCCGAAAACCCCGGCATTTCCCGGTCTCCGCACCGGGCAGCCGCCGAGTGGCGGCTGCAGCCCGGCCCACGTACCGCCGCCCGGCCCCCCAGCCGCGGGGACGGGAGGCGGCGGCCAACTCCGACCCACCGCGGGCCGGCGAAAACCAGCCGGGTCGCGCCGGCCCCCCGCCCCTCCCCGCCGCCTCAGGGCCGGCGCGACCGGGCGGGCGAGCCGGGCGGGCCCCCCCCGCCGCGGAAGCACACTCACCTCCACATCTCGGCCCTTATTCTTGAAGCTCTTGATGCGGTGGTTCTCCAAGCCGGGGTTCTCGGCCATGGCTGCGCGCGGCTCTGGCGGCGGCTACTCCTGCGGCTGCGGCGGCGGCGGCGAGTCTTGGCGAGGGAGGGGGTGGTGGGGGAGGGCGGGAGAGGGGAAGGGCGGGGGAGGGGGAGAGGCGAGCACGTTCCGTGACGCCTCCGAGCGCGAGGTGGCAGCAGCGCCGGGGGAAGCTCGGGCCGACGGACGCGAGGGGCGGGGCGGGGCAGGAACAGCGCTGAAGGGAGCCGCGGGCGCCGGAGGGGGCTGGAGTCACGTGACGGCCTCCGGCCTGGATGCTCAACTGGCTGGACGTGCCTGACAGTTCTAGGAGTGACCCCCCCCGCCCTTACTCTCTCACCCTCCAGAGAGTCCTTCCTACAACCCTTCGAAGCTGCCAGTCCTGTGCCAGGAATGGAGCCAGACTTGGCGGCTTTTTACTGCCCGTCTAGACGCGGGGCTGCGGCCGGAAACTACAGTCCCCAGCATGCCATTCTTCGGCGCGGGTAATTCTCTCGGCCTGCAAAGCACCCAGAGAATGCCGGGAACCCTAAGCGCGCGGCTTTCTGCGCGGGGCGCTCGGAGAGCCTGGGCGCGGGGCTCCGCCCCCAAGACCGCCTCTGGGCGGGAGCGTGGGAGGAGCTTCCCCGGGAGACGGCTCTTTGCGCCTATTGGGAGGGAAGGGGCGGGGCTTCCAGAGAGGCGCACCTCGCTCCCTCATCTTAGAAAATTAGAAACGAATCCATGGTTCATGCTTTGCTCCTTTGCTTGTTTGGCCGGGGTCACCTAAGACAGGACCCACCCTCACTTGCTGTTTCCTTGCTCTGCTTTGGTTTTATAATTAGCATTTATCTTCACATTACACGTATATATGTATGTGATATGTGTGTATGTTACCTGGTTTGCCGCATCGGAATTAGCGCAATAAAAGTAGTGACAGTGGTGGGTCTACTGCTGAAGCCCTCTGTTAATACAATTCCTGGCACATCATGAATAACCAATAAATACTTGAACTGCTTAGCGCTCTAGCGTCTGTTTTCTCACCATCGTCCCAGGCCCCGTTCTGCAACCTCCACTCTGGCAGTTCCTGTATTTATGTATCCCCAATATCTATGTTTCACCACCATACATAATATCAGCGTTCAGGAAGTAGTCAAGCCCTGTTCCGCAGACTCTCTAGTCTAGCATCTCCCTTTAGAGTCATCTTAGGAATTGATTAAGGGAAATTTGAATCCATAACACTCATAGTTGCTTTCTGGAGCAGGTTCGCTTTGAATGTATGTGAACTAATTTAGTTTCAGAATCTCTGGCAGATATAAGTGACGCTTGACACTGAGGTCATTCAAAGGTTGGGAGAAATATAACCATGCAAAGATTGAAGAAGATACTCTTTCAAAATAAAGGAGACTTAGAGAACCTGAGGTTCAGGGGTTATGAATTCAGAGGCCTTTGTTGGCCTGGCTATGTCTGGGCCATTTTTGTAAGTTGGCCTGTTGATAAACACAGGCTTATTTAAAGGTTTCAGACTATTGTTGCCATATTGGACTGTGGGTCAGGCTTGACAAAGATCCAATTTTTCAAGGGAAACAAAAAAGCTGGGTTCTCTTTTCTTCATTTTAAAATGTCGATTCACGTTTTTTAATGCACTTTAGGGAAAAAGTCACTCAAAAATTCCAGGCCCTCACATTGTGGGCCAAATGGTCCAAACACACATTTGCTGGGGAGAAAAAAAAAACACCAAAAGCTTAAAATGAATAAATAGATTACTTCAACTCTAGTTCTTAAGGTAATAGATATTGCATGTTTGCCACTCCTTTGATTGACTGAAGGGAAACTTGCACACTGTTGTTCAAGCTCTATTACCATTTAGCAAAAACTTCTCTTTTCCAATTACCTTATCCATTTCTACCTCTTCTCTTTAAGATACTTGCTATCACCAACCACTTAGGTCATCATTTCAGAATTTTAGGCATATTTAGCGAGCACTTACCACGTGTCAGTAATTGCACTAACACTGGGACATATTTGTAAATAAGACAGCCTGGTATCCTGCCTTCATATAACTTCAGATCTATAAGAGTAGACAGACAATAAAAAAAGTTATCCCCCAAATGTGTGATGGGTGTCAAGGCTCACAGCAGGAAGACCCTTATAACCTGCTGATTCCTAATACATAAAGACAAGATCCCAAACAGAAGTCTACATATCACATGTCTAAAATTTTTAAGATAAAAATCCAGCTTCCAACCTTAAAATATATTCTAAACTTTGACAAATGTGCTTCCATTACAACCTGGAAGTCTAAATCTGAATTTAAATTTCCTGTCTTTTTGGACTTCAGCTTCAGAATGTGGCTGTTTAAAGAAGCATGGTAGCCAGACCCTCTCGCACTTTTTGTTTCCCTTCTCTTCCCTGTCCTGGCTCCACCCCAGACGAACAGACCTTGAGAACAAGTATACATAGCCCTATTCACAATGTTCAAGTTCTGCCACTCACCTACAAAGCTTTATTCACATCTCCCTACCTGCCTCAAGAGATGCCCCTTGGCCATTGCTCAGGCCTAAATGTGCAAAGCTGCAGGATCACATGCCCCCAGGAGAACAGACCCAGGAAAGAAGGCTAGGAAGATCCTGGAAGCAGGATTGGCCATTTAAACAGAGAAGCACCAGTCCCTGGTATTCAGAGCTGGGTTGAGGGGCACAGGTTCCAACCAGCATGACCACTTGGCCCCACAGACTTTCAACGGGAAGTGGTGTGGCAGAAGAGAGCCACAGTCAGGACCTCTAAAAGGCAGGCTCCAGAGCAGGGTCCCTTCTTGCCCAGATCTAACTTAGTCAATTGTATGCTTTGCCATTATTCTTAGTGATTTCAATATCCACGTATCTGGTACCTGAGCCCCAGAATCTCTCTGCATTCTTTCTTGGACCAGGTTTCTGCCACTTGAAGCCCACACCAGGCCTTGAAGTCCTTCGGTTCAGTTCAGTTCAGTCACTCAGTCATGTCCAACTCTTTGAGACCCCATGGACTGCAGCACACCAGGCTTCCCTGTCCATCACCAACTCCCAAAGCTTGCTCAAACTCATGTCCATAGCGTTGGTGATGCCACCCAACCATCTCATCCTCTGTCTTTCTCCTCCTGCCTTCAATCTTTCCCAGCATCAGGGTCTTTTCAAATGAGTCAGTTCTTCGCATCAGGTGGCCAAAGTATTGAAGTTTCAGCTTCAGCATCAGTCATTCCAATGAATATTCAGGACTGATTTCCTATATGATGGACTAGACTGGTTGGATCTCCTTGCAGTCCAAGGGACTCTCAAGAGTCTTCTTCAACACCATAGTTCAAAAGCATCAATTCTTTAGCATTCAGCTTTCTTTATAGTCCAACTCTCACATCCGTACATGATCACTGGAAAAGCCATAGCTTTGACTAGAAGGACCTTTGTTGGCAAAGTCTCTGTTTTATAATATGCTGTCTAGGTTGGTCATAGCTTTCTTCCAAAGAGCAAGCATTTTTAATTTCAAGGCTGCAGTCACCAACTGCGGTGATTTTGCAGCCCAAGAAAATAAAGTCTACCACTGTTTCCATTGTTTCCCCATCTGTTTGCCATGAAATGATGAGACCAGATGCATCAATCTTAGTTTTTTTAATGTTGAATTTTAAGCCAGCTTTTTCACGCTCCTCTTTCACTTTCATCAAGAGGTCCTTTCATTGAAGTCCTTACTCTCTGGGAAATGACTGTCACCAGTGTCTCAAATTTGGGGCGTCTCACTGTCAGCCACCGTCTCCCCTTTTCCCTCATTCTAGTCTTCCTCTTTGCCCTGAAACTTCTGGCAACTTTTTTTTTGACAATTCTTCTTTTAAATGGATTTCTATTCCAAACACACTTTGAGTGTCCACCACCTCCCATGCACAGTCTTCATCAGGCACTTTCACTAACGGGCAGGGGAGCAGGGAGCAGAGCAGAGACAGGAGGGAAAGGCTCTCTGCCTGGAGAGTCAGTCAAACTTTCTTTCTTCCTCTGACCCACTGCCCACCTTCCCACTGAACAGTCAGGTGATGATATGCAAAGGGCAACACAAACACAACAGATCCAAGATGGAGTTCATGTGGGACTTACCCAGTGGTGCAGAGGCAAAGACTCTGAACTCCCAGTGCAGGGGACAGGGGCCTGGAGTTCCAACCCTGGAAGGGGAACCAGATCCGACTGTCACAACTAAGACCAGGTGCACCCAAATTAATTAAGTAATTAAAAAAAACTATTGCCTGGCAAAGCAATAAAGATATCCTTTTCTACTTTACCCAAAACTCTGCCTCCAGGATTTGACTTGGCACTAGTGTACAAAGAAGCCAAGCTTTTTGTAACAACCATAAATCCAGAGGTCAGATAGAAAAGGGGCTATCATGTAGACTTTTACTAAGTAGGCATCTATGTTTTGTTTGTGTATCACTTTTTGTAGGAGACCTAGTCTGTTTGTTAATATTTAGCAGCAAAGGCTCCAATTTGTAAATATTCAGCTCTAAAACCATTCATGGAAAACAGGATAATTGGAGGCAGCAAAAGCCTGAAAGTAAAAATCAAAAAATCTTGGTTAAATTGTTTGACTGTAAACATACTCCTCTGTCCTTACTATGATACTTGGGTTATTCATCATTCCCTAAATGAAAACACCTAAAGGACTGAATCTTGCAGTAAGAATACAGTTCTAGGCACGACTTCTTCCCTATTTTCAAGTTGGTGTTGGAGAAGACTCTTGAGAGTACCTTGGACAGCAAGGAGATCCAACCAGTCCATCATGAAGGAAATCAGTCCTGAATATTCATTGGAATGACTGATGCTGAAGCTGAAACTCCAATACTCTGGCCATTTGATGGGAAGAACTGACTCATTTGAAAAGACCCTGATGCTGGGAAAGATTGAAGGCAAGAGGCGAAGGGGATGACAGAGGATGAGATGGTTGGATGGCATCACTGACTCAATGGACATGAGTCTGAGTAAACTCTGGGAGTTGGTGATGAACAGGGAGGCCTGGCAGGCTGCAGTCCATGAGGTTGCAAAGAGTCGGACACCATTGAGTGACTGAACTGAACTGAACTGATATCCTTTATAATCAACACTGCCAATATATTAATAACTGTTGGTTCAGCAGTAAAGAATCTGCCTGCCAATACAGGAGATGCAGGTTCCATTCCTGGGTCAGGAAGATCCTTGGAGAAGGCAACCACAGCACATTCCAGTAGTCTTGCCTGGGAAATCCCATAGACAGAGGAGCCTGGAGGGCTACAGTCCTAGAGGTCACAAAGAGTCAGACACAACTTAACACCTAAACAACAACAACAAAGTAAAATATACAATCAAAGCTTTCCAAAAGAAGTTAAAAAAAAAAAAGTTTTCCCTATGTACATTTTGTGAGTCTTTTAACTTTGAGGTCTACCTTCCTTTAAAATCTGCAATTTAAATGACTTTGATTTGCATAAAAGGTTATTTTTTTCTCCGTCTACTTGCTCACACTTGCTGTCTTGGATATCCAGATTTACTATGCATGAGACCATAGTAGCCTGTGTTTATAGACCAAACAGTGTGATGTCCTACAGCTATGTGTAGCCACTAGACACATGTGGCTATTAAATTTAAATTTAATTGTTTGATTAAAATTAACTAAAGTTAAAAAATGATTTCTGGACTTCCCTAGTGATTCAGTGGTTAAGATTCTGCCTGCCAAAACAGGGAACAAGGGTTTGATCCCTGGTCTGGGATGATTCCACAAGTTGCTTGGCAACTAAGACCATGCACCACAACTACTGACCCCACACAACCTAGAGGCAATGCTCTGTAACAAGATAAGCCACTGCAATGAGAAGCCACACCCCGCAACTAGAGAATAGCCCCTGCTTGCCACAACTAGAGAAAGCGCAGCAACAAGATCCAGCACAACCATGAATAAATAAATTTTTTTAAAAAAAAACAACTGATTTCCTCGGTTACACAAATGTCATTTCAAGTGCTCAAAAGCCACCAATACTGTGGCTACCAGACTGGAACACAGAGACATAGAACATTACCACAGAAAATTCCATGAGACAACCCTGCCTTAGAAAGGACACAGACTTAGCAAGACAAGACTTTTGTTTGCGATTCCCAGGTGGCGCTAGTGGTAAAGAACCACTTGCTGCCACAGAGAACGTTGGTTCGATCCCTGAAGATCCCTGGAGAAGGAAATGGCAACCCACTCCAGTATTCTTGCCTGGGAAATCCCATGAACAGAGGACCCTGGTAGGTTACTCCAGTATTCTTGCCTAAAGAATCTCATAGTCAGAGGAGCCTGTAGGGTTCCAAAGAGATGGACGTGACTGAACTGGCTTAGCACCACACATCAAACATGTTAAATTCCCATCTTTTACTAGACTTGTGATCGCAAGAAAGTTCTTAAACCTCCAAAGCTTCAGTTATTTACATTATAAAGTAGAGCTAGAAATATTAATAGCTACACCCATAGTTAATGCCCAGCACATTTTAATTCCTTAATAAAACTATTAATGCATAGGGATCAAAAATACAAGTTTTTTGAGGCTCTAATTTGACACCAACCAATATTTTCTTCATGCCAAGAATATTCAATAAATCTTGCTGGCTATTCAAAAAGATTTTAAAAATTAAGAGGGAAGGAATATATGTATACTTAGAGTGGCAATTCACTCCAGTATTCTTGCCTGGAGAATCCAATGGACGGAGGAGCCTGGTAGGCTACAGTCCACGGGGTCGCAAAGAGTCGGACACGACTCAGCGACTTTATTCACTCACTCAGAGCTGATTCATGCTTACAGCAGAAACTAACACAATACTGTAAAGCAATTATTCTCCAATTAAAAATGCAATTTAAAAAAGATTTTAAAAATTAAAAACATCACAGTACACACTTTCTTTCTCTTTAATTTTTGGCTGTGCTATAAGGCATTCGGGATTTTAGCTCCCTGACCAGGGGTCAAACTCACGTCTCCTACAGTAAAAGTGCAGTCATAACCACTGGACCACCAGGGAAGTCCTCAGACACACATATTTTTGTTTCTTCATTTATGACATCAAACTTTTGTAAGAGAAAACAAGTTGAATTGTCCTGGAGAAACCTAAGATGTGGGTAGCTATTTAAACCCATAAGTTGACCCAGGAGATTTCTGATTCCCAAACCATCCCTAAAATTTAATTCAGGAACAGGTTCAGCAGATGTTCGCATTTGAACAGGATCCTCTTGGTGATCCAAGTCTGCCTTCCAGGGTGATGAGACAAAATTCACACTTCCCCCTCCCCACCACCCTCTAGCTTGGGGATAAAACCCATGCAAATTGTGCACTCCAGGACTTTTGAAAGTACTTCAACTTATCTAAGCGTCTTTCTAGCCCCATCCACTTGCCCTACTTTCAGATCAATATGGAGCCTCCAAAACCGAGAGCTGTGGATAATGTGCCCATAGAACTTAATCCCTGCCACTCTCACAGAGGGACACACTACAGATAGGAATGTGAGCCGCTAGAGCCAAGATAATTCCAGAATCACAGAACAATTGTTCTATCAACCACAACTACACAGAACGACCCAAACAAAAATAACCAGGAGAAGCTATGAGTAACTTACAACTCATCGTGATATGAATTGCTAACGTCACACTCATTTGGAAATTCCGGTTTTTCTAAGCTTCTCAAAGTGAAAAAGAAAAAGGAGAAGCGAGATTATGCAATGAGAAGATAAAAAGATAGAGGACAATAACCGGTCCTTATTGCTCAAAGCTAGACTGAAAAATATTCTAATTAAAGAAATCTTTAGTTTGTTTCTCCTTAGACTTCAGTCGAGCTTTGTTTAGGTTTTCTTTCAAATTAAAGAAGCACAATGAAATGAGTTATTTCTCTCTTTTTAAAAAAAATGTGTTTATTCATTTACAGCTGTGCTGGGTCTTCGTTGCTGCAAGCAAGCTTTCTCTAGTTGCAGTGAGCAGGATCTACTCTTCGCTGTGGGGCATGGGCTTCTCCTTGCAGAGCAGGGACTCTAAAGCGTGACTTCAGCAGTTGTGGTATACTGACTCTGTGGCCCTGCAGCACATGAGATCTCCCTGGAGCAGGGGTCAAACCTGTACCCCCTGGATTGACAGGTGAACTACCGGGGAAGTCTAATGAGTTGTTTCTCTCTTGTAACATTAGACAACCCAAATAATGCGGAAAGGGCTGGGACAGATGAATACATTAATAATACATAAAGAAATACCATAAGAATGTCTTCTGACCCACAGTACAAGCAGATATAATTCTAGTCACTACCAAAGGAAAATCTGAACCAAGCCAAGCAAGCCCTGCCATTTGAAATAGTCATAATTCTGAAAACCTGTCTTCATTAGTAATTATTTGTTTACTGTGGAAATGAGAACAAGTAAAGAATCTGCCTGCAGTGCAGGATACCTGGGTTCAATCCCTTGGTCGGGAAGATTCCCTGGAGAAGAAAATGGCTACCCATTCCAGTATTCTTGCCTGAAGTATCCCATGGACAGAGGAGACTGGTGGGCTACAGTCCGTAGGGTCTGGAAGAGTCAGACACGACTGAGCAACTAACATTTACATTTAACACGTTCTAAGCACTGTCCTAAGTGATTTGCATACATTATTAACAAGCCTACAAGGTAAGCAGATAATACCATTTCCCATTTTTATTGTTCAGTCGCTCAGTCATGTCTGACTCTTTGTGACCCCTTGGACTGCAGCATGCCAGGCTTCCCTGTCCTTCACCGTCTCCTAGAGTTTGCTCAAACTCAAGTCCATTGAGTCAGTTATCCCATCCAATCATCTCATTCTCTGTTGTCCACTTCTCCTCCTGCCCTCAATGTTTCCTAGCATCAAGGTCTTTTTCAATGAGTCAGTTCTTTGCATCAGGTGGCCAAACTATCGGAGCTTCAGCTTCAGCATCAGCCCTTCCAATGAATATTCAGGGTTAATTTTGGTTGATCCCATTTTACTGACAGATCAACTGAGGCACAGAGTAGAGACTTTCCCTGGGTCACACAGCAAATCAGTGTGAGAGCCAGGATCTAAACTCAGGCAATCCAGATTCATTTTACAATCTTGCCTCTGGGGGCAGTTGGAACACTAATGAACTTAACGAACAATTCCTTCCTATACACAAACCTGTGATCATACAGCAAGACTAATACAGCTATGGTTGTTTGCAGAAATCAGTTAGAAAGAACTCCAAGGGACTTCCTTCCCTGGTGGTCCAGTGGTTAGGACTGCATGCTTCCACTGCAGGGGGTGTGGGTTTGATCCCTGGTGAACTAAGATCCTGAACGTCCCTCAGTGAGACCAAAAAAATAAAAGAAAAACCAAACCTCTGATGGTAGCCTCTTATTGTCATCAAACCCACTTCTTGGTTTTCAAAATCCTCAGTAGGAAGAGTATCTCAGCTGGCCATAATTTTTAAAAGTCAAGAAATAAAATCCTGGACACATTCTTTTGGCTCTAAATCAAACTGCACCTGAAATTGGAATAGTTCGTGAAATTTTCTCTCTCTCTCTTTTTTTTACTTATATCACTGAATAAATTCTCCTTTCAAAAGAACCTGCTTGAGTTTCAACAGAAAGACCCATAGCAAATACATCCTTTTCTGCAGCCACTGTCATAGGGATTGTCTCAGGGGTGGACTCTGACCTCAGCCAGTCTATTCAGAGTGAATCTCAGGACCTTTGTGGGCAGGACCAGAAAAGAAGGTTGGTAGAAAACTGAACTTGAACCTTGAAAGACATGAGGCTGCGGAAGCCTACTCAGGGTTGCTAGAATCCACTGTTCAGAGTCCAGGGTACCCATCCAACTGAGGGAAGGTAGTCAAGAGATGTCAAGAAATGACCCGGTGACCGCATTTGAGTCCTCACTCCTTTTCAGTAACTTTAGCCAATAAGATTCTAGTTTTTGCTCAAGTTATATCACTAGTGATCAAGAGTTGAAACACACTCTTTTAATATTCCTCAAATTTATCTTCTCTCTTTCTACCCTGCTTAGGATCAAGCTAGCCTTTCCTTCCTTATGCTGCTGCTGCTGCTGCTAAGTCGCTTCAGTCGTGTCCGACCCTATGCGACCCCATAGATGGCAGCCCACCAGCCTCCCCCATCCCTGGGATTCTCCAGGCAAGAACACTGGAGTGGGTTGCCATTTAGGATGCTCCAATTATCTATTTTCGCTTTACAATGACCCTGAAATGTAGCAGCTGAAAGCAATGATTCATTATTATTCTCAATTCTGTGTGATGGCAAAGGGTGATTGTCTAGATGTATCAGTCAGCTTTACCATAGTAACAAAGGACTCCCTGACTCGCAGTGGCTTGTAACAACCAGTGATCCTCACTCTGCTATCATGTCTGCCGCCACATCGGTAAACGTTCTGCTTCTGCTCCGTGTCTTTTCACAATCTGGGACCAAGGTTGCAGGAGTAGCTCCTGTGTGAGACATGCCAGTCCTGCGCCGGAACAGAAGAGCAAGAAGATAGGTGCAAAGGTCCACAAAAACCTTTAAAGCCTCAGTTCGAGTGGTGTTTATGCTATGTCCTTTCACAACACATTGACCAAAGCAAGTCCCTAGCTTTGAAGGCTCCCCACAGCTATCCAGATAAATTAGGTTGACACCCAAGGCCCTCTTGAGAGGTTACATAAGGTAAGGAGATACATACATGCACACACACAAAAGCACAGAGAGAAGGAGATATTACATGTATAGATACACACACACAAACATGCATAGTATTATCCTTGCTTGCTTGCTAAGTCACTTCAGTCGTAACCAACTCTTTGCAACCCTGGATACTGTAGTCCGCCAGGCTCCTCTGTCCCTGGGATTCTCCAGGCAAGAATACTGGAGTGGGTTGCCGTGCCCCCCTCCAGGGGGTCTTCCCGACCCAGGGATTGAACTCGTGTCGCTTGTGTCTCCTGCGCTGCCAGGCACGTCCTTTACCACCAGCACCACCTGGGAAGCCCATATAGTATTATACCACCCTTTATTTTTAATTTGTATTTTTTTGGCCACGCCAGGCAGCATGTGGGACCTTAGTTCCTGGACCAGGGATGGAACCCACATCCCCTGGAGTGGAAGCAGAGAGTCTTAAAGTATTATACCACTCTTGAGGAAACTTGACTTCTACATGGCAGTTTGAGGGTAAGCTCTGGAACCCGTCCTTTTCTAATCAGGGGAAATCCAGGAAGCCTCTCTCCAAACAATTGTCAGGCTTCTGTTGAGCCTGTTCTGATTGTAGGCTTTAGTTCTAGTAACTGCGATCCTCCCCTCCTTTTTTTAAAAACTGTAGTAAGAAATACATAACATGAAATTTACCATCTTAGCCATTTTCAAGCGTGCAGCACAATAGTGTGAGATGCACTTGCTGTGTACAGATCTCCCAAACGTCTTCATCTCTCATAACTGAAACTTTATACCCATTGAGTAATAACGCCCCATTTGCCTCTACCTCTAGCCTCTGCATTCAGCCTTTTGCCCCATCTGTAGGGTCACAGTAGCTCCGCTGTGGGACTTCCCTGCCCACCTGCCAGGGCTCCTGCCAGTGATGCTTGGCTCCTTGTTGTTTTCACAGACCTTCTTCTCAAAGCCTACCACGTGGTCTGCCCTCCAGTACAGCCCCACCCAAGAGTATCTAATTTCTGCCTCCTTCCTGGATACATATATAGGAGCTGAGATAATAACACTAGTGGGAATTCCCTGGCTGTCCAGTGGTTACACAAGGGGCTTCCCAGGTGATTCAGTTGTAAAGAATCTGCCTGCCAAGCAGGAGACGTGGTTTGATCCTTGGATAGGGAAGATCCCTTGGAGAAGGAAATGGCAACTCATGTCAGTATTCTTGTCTAGGCAATCCCATGAACAGAGGAGCCCAGCAGGCTACAGTCCATGGGGTCTCAAAAGAGTCAGACATGACTTAGCAACTAAATAACAATGACAAATCAGTGGTTAGACCTCCCTAACCACTGCCAAGGGCCCCAGGTTCAGTCCTTAGTGGGGGAACTAAAATCCCATAAACTACGTGACTCAGCCAAAAAATAAAATTAAAACTAAAAATACAAGGTAATAATAGCATCTATAATTTATCATATATGTCCAAGTTCTAGGCATCATTCTAGATGCTTGACAGATGGATCTCTAATCCCTACATAACCTAGAAGTTATGTAAGGTAGGAAGGCTACTCCCAGGTCTTTGTTTTCATTAAGCACCACTGTTTTTTTTTTTTTTTTCTTTTTTTGCCACATCACTGGGCTTGTGGGATCCTAGTTCCCAGACCTAGTTCCCTCAAAGCAACTAGTTCTAAGCACTGAACCACTAGGGAATTTACCATCAAGCACCATTCTTGATGTAGATTTCAACCTTTCTTCAAGTTCCCCATAACAATCCATTAGCACCAAAAGTATTCGCAAGCAATATACATTTACTGATGCCTCCCCAAAGACATGAAACGGAGTTCTACACTGCACATCCAATAGATGTCAACATTCTCAGCAGAAGTGGCTTTTCTCTGAGGTCCTCTTCTGCTGTGCTACCATTAAGTCTCCTTTTTCTTCTCCCATCTCCAAGGCTTAGCCGCCTCAGTTTTATACTGAATAAAGTAACAGGTAACAGAATATGCATATATGTGTGTGTGTGTATATATATATATATATATATACACACACAACACAGGTTAAACAATAAAGTTTACTATTACTGGAAACATCATTTCTAGGTTTGGTTAATACAGAAGCACAACAATGTCATCAAGCACCCAACCCAGGTGCTTTCTGCCTTTTTCCTTTGCCATTCACAGAATATAAGTTTTCATCCTCAGAGTTGTTCCCCATGATCACAAGATGGCTGCCACAGCTTGAGGAATTATACCTGCATATAACTACACTTACACGTAGAAAAAGGTGGCATTTCTCACCACATCCCCTGCCTCCCACCCTAAATCAGAAGAGAAAACGTTTCCCAGAAATATCTCAGAAGATTTATCTTTAAACTCATCCACCAGGGTTGAGTCACAGGCTTGTAGTAACTAATACTGGTGTTTTTAGCCTCTAGAGTTGGAAAGAGGGTTCTGGCAGCAAGGACAAAGGGTAGGGAGAGTTGTTGTTGAGAAATAATCCACCAGTCTTGTCCATACGAAGCAGCTTGGTATCCTGCTTACTTCCATGCTTTAAAATGACTGAATGTTTAAAAGGTGAAGCTCCCTGCAACTCTAGTTCACAGTTGTCTAATATTACTCAGGGAGGCTCTTTAGAGTCCCACTCCTGCCCCTAACTCTAGTGGGATTACCAAGGCAGAAAATGTTAAAACTCCTCCCTAACAGGACTTCTGGAAATATATCTTTACTGCCATCTCCATACATGTAGCCATTCAGCAAACTTTTATAACCTTGAACAGATTTGGAAACTGAACCTGGAGTCAAACAGGAGTCAAACTGCAGATCAGCATCTGAATCCCAGGCTGCCTGGCTTCAATGGTCTTGCTGCCAATGAAAGCAGCAGCAGCAGCATCACGCCAGTAACCCAATGGTGTCCGACTCTTTGAAACCCCATGGACTATAGTCCGCCAGGTCCTCTGAGTATGGAATTTCTCAGGCAAGAATACTGGAGTAACTCGTCCGTTTCCTTCTCCAGGGAAAATTCCTGACTCAGGGATCAAACCCACGTCTCTTGCTTGGCAGGCAAATTCTTCACTGCTGAGTGCCTGGGGAAGCATCTTCAAAGAACCAAAAAATACAGAATGGGTTTAAAATTTACCAGAAGTATAAATAACTTCTTGGCCCTGCAATAATTAAAAACTATCACAAGGTTCTAAGGAGGAATACAATTTCTGTCTCTGCCTGGCTATCTTTAAAAGATAAAATAGAGCAGCACTTTCAGCTCTTGGCTGAGAACATGGAGGCGTTTTAAAGTGTCTGAATAAATGAACACAAGCCATGCTTCTGAGTTCCTGACATCCAACCCTTTAAGTGGGGCCTAGGGAGCTCTTCGTTCAACAGCAAACACTTACTGAAGGCCTGGCCCTTGACCTGAGCAAGGCGGTCTGAGGCCAAAAACCTGAATAGACAGATATTTTGGTCTCCATGTGGTCAGAGCTATTGTGGAAGTATGAACAGAAGGGCGCAGGAGTGCCAGTAAGGGAGAGAGGCAGGAGGGTGGATGTGAGAAAGGCCAAGATTGTCATCGCCCTGACTGAGGTCATGCCTGTGTTCCGGGACAGGACAGTCACTCACTTTCAAAACAAGGACCCTGAGTCATGAGGGCAGAGCTAAATTGGATTCGGAATACGCCGTAACACAAGGTGCGTGCATGCACGCTATGTCACTTCAGTCATCTCCGACTCTTTGCGACCCTATTGACTGTAGCCCACCAGGCTCCTCTGTCCATGGGGATTCTCCAGGCAAGAACATTGGAGTGCGTTGCCATGACCTCCTCCAGGGGATCTTCCCAACCCAGGGATCAGACCCAAATCTCCTGCGGCTCCTGAACTGCAGGCAAAGAAGTCTTTACCACTGAGCCCCAGGGGAAGCCCATAGCACAAGGTAGGGGGGTGAGAAATGATTTGGAAAGATTTCCTTCCAGAATGGTTTACAGGAAAACATTTTAGCAATTCTAAATGTAAGTTTCAGGGCTTCATTTGTCTTGAAGTTCGGCTTATGGAACACTTCATGTGGCTTATGTACTTACTTCAAATAATATACCAAGTAATTTGCATACACAATCTTGTTTAAAGCTTACAATAATCCTGTGAGATAGGTAGTCCTATTTTTCCAGTTAAAAAAAAAATGTTCTTTTGAAATGTTTAATTCTTCCACTCTCCTTTCTTCTTTTAGGCGTAGGAACTAAGGATCAGACAGTTTAAGCAATTTGTCCGAGGTCATTCAGTTCCTAATTAACAGACCCAGATTCTGACATTCCCTGTCACGTGATCAAGATGCGTCTAGGAAACTCATTCTTGGAAAATATTATTTCAAGGGAAAGGTAGTTATAGGTTAGTACACTAGATCCAAGTAGAGAATAGGCGTCCTGTATTTATACTTCAGCAGAAAAGCAACAAAAACGGCCATTGAGGTTGAATGATCCATCAGCAGAAAGGAGAGGAGAACCATTTTTTAAAATGGATACTGAACGATGCTGTATTCTCACATGTATTTTTATAACAAAGTATTTATTCAGGAATTCAGTTTTAGGGAGAATAGTTTTGCCACTCTGATTATCTGTTTGGGCTATATTTTCTAAATCTTGGGCAAATTTACAGACACACTGAAAAATGTGAATGGGAACACTACTGAACTGAGACCCTTCTAGTCAGAGTTGTCCATCCCCTTGACTGCTTTTCAGAAATGCAGGTTCTCAAGCCCCTCTCCAGACCTGGTAGGTGGTTGGTGGTTTAGTTGCTAAGTCGTGTCCGACTTTGTGACCCCAGGGACTGTAGCCTGCCAGGCTCCTCTGTCCATGGGATTTTCCAGGCAGGAATACTGGAGTGGGTTGCCATTTCCTTCTCTAGGTGGTCTTCCCAACCCAAGGATCAAATCCCAGTCTCCTACATTACAGGTGGATTCTTTACCAACTGAGCCACCAGGGAAGCCAGGATGCCCACGTGGTTCGAGGGCACACGGAGCCTGAGGAGCATGCTTCTCCACGTGGATCTCTTTCTCTGGCCTCCTCCCTCCCATCCTGGATAACATTCTGTGAGTCTATGAAAATCAAAAATACAGTAGGTCATGTGACAAACTCAAAAAGACAAAGTTTATATCCAAACATTTACTATCTCTTTAACTGGACTTGTTTTTACTATAACTTTATCTAGTAACTCCTTTTCCATAGATTTTTAGGGAGACCTATGGCGATACAGGGCTTCCTAGGTGGTACTAGTGGTAATGAACATGTCTGCCAATACAGGAGTTGCAAGAGACATGGGTTCAATCCCTGGATTGGGAAGATCCTCTGGAGGAGAGCATGGCAACTCACTCCAGTATTCTTGCCTGGAGAGTGCCATGGACAGAGAAACTTGGCAGGCTACAGTCCATGGGGTCTCACAGAGTTGGACACGACTGAAGTGACTTAAGATCACGGCATCTGGTCCCATCACCTCATGGGAAATAGATGGGGAGACAGTGGAAACAGTGTCAGACTTTATTTTTTGGGGCTCCAAAATCACTGCAGATGGTGACTGCAGCCATGAAATTAAAAGACGCTTACTCCTTGGAAGGAAAGTTATGACCAACCTAAATAGCATATTAAAAAGCAGAGACATTACTTTGCCAACAAAGGTCCGTCTGGTCATGGCTATGGTTTTTCCAATGATCATGTGTGGATGTGAGAGTTGGACTGTGAAGAAAGCTGAGCACTGAAAAATTGATGTTCGAGAGGGTGTTTGAGAAGACTCTTGAGAGTCCCTTGGACTGCAAGGAGATCGAACCAGTCCATCCTGAAGGAGATGAGTCCTGGGTGTTCATTGGAAGGACTGATGCTGAAACTGAAACTCCAATACTTTGGCCACCTCATGTGAGAAAGTTGACTAGTTGGAAAAGACCCTGATGCTGGGAGGGATTGAGGGCAGGAGGAGAAGGGGACGGCAGAGGATGAGATGGCTGAATGGTATCACCAACTCGATGGGCATGAGTTTGAGTAAACTCCGGGAGTTGGTGACGGACAGGGAGCCCTGGTGTGCTGCGATTCATGGGGTCGCAAAGAGTTGGACACAACTGAGCGACTGAATTGAACTGAACTGAAAATGACTTATCACACATGCACACACATGGTCATACAAGAAAAAAGGGGGAAATAACAGGGAAAAAGAAGTCAATGGGAAGAAAAAGGAGGGAGCTGTGGTTTCCCTATGGCACAGACCCATCATAAAAAACTCTTTAATACATTACTGAATTTCTGCAAAGGTTGCATGCAACGCCCATTACCTGATGTGCCCGCTGGGTGGTCTGGCTTTTGAACAACGATCCCTCCCATCAGAAACCCTCTGCTATTTTGCAAACGTTTCAATGGCTCTGATGAAAGCAGTGAAACAACAGCTGGTGAATAATCTCATTTTATATTATTAGAGCATCCCATCTAGGTCCCTCAGTACTTTACAAAACAGAACATCCTTTCTTTCCCAGGGCAAGGAACAGAAGTCTCAGCCACTCTGGACTAGAGCATGAGTAGGGGCTGCTGCAGAAGCAGAAGCAGAAAGAGCCCTTTTCCTGCAGACAGAACCTACTTGGCTCTTTCAGACGAAATTTAAGCTAGAATTGAAGAGAAGACACGGCTGCGTGCCGGTAAGCCGTGACTCTTTGGGACCCCATGGACTGTAGGCCACCAGGCTCCTATATCCATGGAATTCCCCAGGCAAGAAAACTGGAGAGGGTTGCCATTTCCTCCTCCAGGGGATTGTCTCGACCCAGTGATTGAACCCTCATGTCTAGCATCTCCTGCATTGGCAGGCGGATTCCTTACCACTGCACCACCTGAGAAGCCCTATTGGAGAGAGTATCTTCATTAAACCACCATGCTTTACCTATGCTAAAAGATAGCTGAAAAATAACACGATTCTTGTCCCAAACTTGCCTCACTTTTCTTTATGTGAAGCTCCTTCTGTGAAGCACAGTAGACATGTCAAAGTTAGGTGATAATCCTAAAAGATAAATCTGGGCTATTTTTAATTGCAGGGCTAGCAAAGAGTTGGACATGACTGAGCAACTAAGCAGAGAACAGCACAGCTAGTGGTTTAACATGAGTGGAGTCAAATAAAACAGAACCTGACGACACCAGCCTGAACCAGTGGTCCTGCCTGAGCCAGTAGCATTTCAACAGTGTAGAGACTTGCAAGGGAATGAAAAATCATCTGTGATTTTGAGGCACTTCATTTTGCTGCAGGATTTATTCAAGACAAATGGTTGGAAGCAGGGGTGTAAGATAAAAGCATTAAAGATCTATACTGCAGCTGATCATAAATGCTATTATTGACATACTCAGGAGGGCTTCCCAGGTGGTGCTAGTGGTAAAGAACCTGCCTGCCAATGCAGCAGACATAAGAGACCTGGGTTCGATCCCTGGGTCGGGAAGATCCCCTGGAGAAGGAAATGGCAACCCACTCCAGTGTTCTTGCCTGGAGAATCCCATGGACAGAGGAGCCTGGTGGGCAATAGTCCATGGGGTTGCAAAGAGTCGGACACGACTGAGTGGCTAAACAATAACAAATACTGAAGGATGACTTATGTGCTGGCACTGCAGTTAGAAAATAGGGATTATTATCCCCATGTGTCATGGAAAGTCTTTCTTTATGACTCCTCAGTACATGATCCCCCCTCTTCCTTTTCTACTTTGTATTATGGAACTTTTTCAAACAATACAAAACAGAGAAAATAATGTAATGGATCACTGCCAAGCCTCAACAATTATTTACATGTGGAAATCCAGCTTTCCTCTATCTAAATGGATTATTTTTAAATTAGTCCCAGATTTCACATCATATTATTCACACATATTTTAGTAGTGTGTCTCTAAAAGATAAGGACTCAAAAAAAAAATCATAACCATTAGGATTTCCTTGGTGGTCCAATGGCTAAGACTCCACAGTCTCAGTGCAAGAGGCTGGGGTTTGATCCCTGGTCAGGGAATAGACTCCACATGTTGCAGTTAAAGATCCCGCATACCACAATGAAGACAGAACAGACCTGGCGCAGCCAAGTAAATACATAAATGTTAAAAAAAAATCATAGCAGTAATGTCATCATCATACCTTAAAAAGTCTTAATGTCATCAAATATTCAATCAGTATTCAGATACTCCAAATTTCTCATTATTTTTTAACAACTTTTTAAAATTAGTATTTTATGGTCCATACATTGCAGTCAGTTTAAATATCTTCTACATCTCTGTTCACTTAAATAAACTGTGCTGCTTCCTTTTCTTCTTTCATTTGTTGGAAAAACAGGGATACTTTGCAGTTACCTACATTCTGCATTTTGCTGACTGCATCCCTGTGGCAACATTCAACGTGTTTCCCTAAGCCCTGCATTTCCCGGAGAGTATTGGTTACATTGTGATTAGTTCAGGGTCCATTTTTCCCCCCAAACTTTAAACTGTTTATTTTGTACTGGGGTAGAGCCGGTTAATAACCCTGCCATGGTTTCAGGTGAACAGTGAAGAGACTCAGCCATGCAAACACATGTATGCTTTCTCCCCTAACCCCCCCGTCCCATTCCCACTGGCACATAACACTGAGCAGAGGTCCGTGTGCTATACGGTAAGTCCTTGCTGGTTACATATTTTAAATACGGCAGTGTGTACATGACCTTCCCAAAGTCCGAAACTATCTCAGGGTCCATTTTTTGACAAGGATACTTCATAGCCGGTGCCGTGAACCTCCGACTGCATCGCATCAGCGTCACATGGTGTCTGCCTGTCTCCTCTTTTGTGATGCTAGGATTGACGAGTGAATCCAGGCACTGCCAGCTTGATCCGTCCATTTAAAAGTGCCCCATAAGCTTTTCCCCTGAGAGTTTTTAACAGGCACTGATGATCATTGCTTAGATCTGTTATTTCATTAGCGATTAGAAACGTACGGTATTCTAATCCCAGCATTCCTCCTTCATCTACTAGCTGGAAAGCTTCTGAAACAATAACTTTTCCTCAACAACAATTCAGCTATCCTGAGATATGGTTCTATGAGATATAGAAAAGACAAGACAAATGCTCAGCTCTTTCCCTTTTTAAACCAGTATTCAGAGTGATGAGTTGGTTCCTTAGCAACCGTAAAGGTGACCCATGAGGAGTTTTTTTGTTTCTCCTGGTATAATTATAAACTCGCAAATTTTAATATATTTGATGAACCTCAATTCATTGGAGATGCTCAAATTATTAAATCTTTGAATGCTGAGAGTCTCTTTAACCTCACTGGTTCCTGACCTGAGTCTTTTGGATACAACCCCAGTCATCTCTAAGGGCTTCCCCAGTGGCTCAGCAGTAAAGCATCTGTCTGCAATGCAGGAGACTCAGGGTTCAATCCCTGGGTCAGGAAGACCCCCTGGAAAAGGAAATGGCAACCCACTCCAGTATTCTTGCCCAGAGAATCACATAGACAGAGGAGTCCACCGCGCCATGGGGTCCAGAGTCGGGCATGACTGAGAGGCTGAAGAACAGCAAACTGTAATCTCCGAAAGCCTGCTTGCTTTCTAGAAGGACAAATGCTCATTGCTTGCCCCAGCTCCGGAATCAGTGATGACCCACAGAAGCCCTGGTTCCCTTTAGTGAGTGGCCACATGCCGGGTGATGGGGTGCTCCCTGCTCCTGGGATTGCCGAGTGAGCGGGTCTTTTCATGGCCAGAGCCAGACGGGCCCCACTTCTGCTCTCATCTCCTCTTACTGCCCTCGTTCACTTCACTCCTGGCACACCTGCCTCCATACTCAAGGTGCCGCTAAAAAGAACTGAGAACCTCCTATGGAGGACCACTTCTTGCCCTTTGGTGTTTCCCATGCTTGTCACTCACTCTTCCAAACACCGCTGCCCACTCCTCATGTCCTTCAGGCCTTTATTCAAATGCCACCTGCTCAATGAGGCCATCTCTGAACACCTCATCCAACATGGGACCCGGAACCCCTGCCCTCCCCAATATTCTCCATGCCTCTCCCTGCCTGAGTTTTCTCCCAGGACATGCTGGCTAATTCTATGTAATTTAGTTGGTATTTTATCTGCTGTCTGTTTACTCACTAGAATGCATGTTTCAAGAGGGCAGAGACCTTTGTCTATTTTTTGTAGGTTTGCAATTGTTACCTATTTTATACATAGTAGTGTATATACGTCAGTCCCAATCGTCCAGTTCATCCCACTCACTTTCTCCACCTCAGTGTCCGTTCACTTATTCTCTACATCTGTGTCTCTGTTTCTGCTTTACAGATAGGTTCATCTGCACCATTTTTCTAGATTCCACATATATGGGTTAAAATAAGACATTTTTCTTTCTGACTTACATACTTTCTGACTTACATACTTCACTCTGTATGACAGCGTCTAGGTCCATCCATGTCTCTGCAAATGGCACAGTTTCATTCCTTTTTATGGCTGAGTAATATTCTATTGTATATATGTACCACATCTTCTTTATCCATTTCTTTATCCACATTTTTCTTTATCCATACCCATTCCCATTTAGGTTACTTCCATGTCCTGGCTATGGTCAATAGTGCTGCAATGAATATTGGGGTACATGTATCTTTTGGAAGTATGGTACTAGCACAAAAACAGAAATATGGACCAATGGAACAGAAAAGAAGGCCCAGAGATAAACCCACACACCTATGATCACCCTAATCTATGACACAGGAGGCAAGAATATACACTATACAAGAGTATACAGTTTCTTCAAAAAGAGGTACTGGGAAAACTGGATAGTTGCATGAAAAGAATGAAACTAGAGCACTCCTTAACACCAAACACAAAAATAAACTCAAAATGGATTAGAGAGTTTTGTCTATTTTGGATTACAGAGTCCTATTTTGTTCAGAGATGCATCCGTGGCATCAAGAGCAGGGTTTTCCACAGAGTAGCTGCTTAGTAAATAGTTGTTGAAGAAACGAACTGAGAGGAAATAAGCCTATTGTGACTGACCTAAGCCCATCCAGTCTTTCAATTATTGGAAGCCTCTGGCAAACATCTGTAGACTCCAAAAATTAGATTTTTGTGGGGAATGTAAGCTTACCCTACCCTATTATTTCTCCATCAAGTCTGGAAACAGGGATAATTTAGTCACACACTTGTCAGACTCATGGGCCACTGCAAGGACTGTGGTTTATACGCTGAGTAAGACAGGTTATACGAAAGACAGGAGTCAAGGATGACTCTCCAGGGTTGTATCATTTTTGTTTTTGTTTGTTTGGGTGGTTTTTTTTTTTTTTTTTGGTACAAACCAAAACTTTTAGATCGGCATTGCCATTTACTAAAATGGGGGAGAAAACCAGAGAAGCAAGCGTTGAGGAACAAATCCTGTTGGTGTTGACAGCCAGTAAGATACTGGAGCTGCCAAGTGGGCAATTAGACAGAAGGGTTTCAAGTTCAGAGGAGAGGTCCTGCTTGAGCAGATAAATGTGGGGGTCATCGGTACAGAGACAGTACTTAAAGCCATGAGACAACACAAAGAGAAGAGGCAGAATGGGGATGAAGATTGAGGACTGATCCTTCGATGCTTTAAGGTCCAGGAGTGCCCTGGCAGACGGCCAGAAACCGTGGAGAGCATGTTGTCCTGAAAGTGTTCCAGGGCTTCGCTAGTGGCTCAGTGGTAAAGAATCCACCTGCCAATGCAGGAAGACAGGAGTTCGATCCTTGCTCTGGGAAGACCCCACAAGCTGTGGAGCAACCAAGCTCGTGCACCACATCTATGAAGCCAGTGCTCTAGAGCCCGGAAGCCACAACTACTGAAGCCCATGCACCCTAGAGCCTGTACTCTGCAACAAGAGAAGCCAGCACAGGGAGAAGCCTGAGAGCACCACAACTAGAGAGCAGCTCCCCGCCTTGCCGCAGCTAGAGAAAAGCCCAGAGCAGCAACAAAGACCCAACACAGCCAAAAACAATTAGATAAATAAAACTATGAAGAAAAGAGCTCCAAACATAACCTGGATTTCCTTCAATAAACTTAAAAACAGAAAAGAAAGTGTTTCAAGGAGGACAGAGTGAGTAACTGCCTTAAAAGGAAGTAGGACAGGTCCAGTAAGATGTGCGTGAGCGTGCTCAGTCACTTCAGTCATGGCTGACTCTGCCACTCCATGGGCTGTAGCCACCAGGCTCCTCTGTCCATGGGATTCTCCAGGCAAGAATACTGGAGTGGTTGCCATTTCCTACTCCAGGGTATCTTCCCGACCCAGGGATCGAATCCGTGTCTCCTGCATTGCGGGTGGATTCTTTACCACTGAGCCACTGAGAAAGCTCCAAGGAGGACGACCAGTAACTAGCCATCCCTAGAGGAGAAATCAAAACCACCACACACACACACACACACACACACACACACACACACCAGTCCCCAGGGAGATTTATCTTGAAGTAAATCATAAACAATAAAGGTTTTCCCAGGTGCATTTTACTGGATGGGGGGCAAACAATATGGCCCCAGTGTTCCTTGGGCCAGAATGGGGGGCATGCAGCTTTGTGTCTCTGATCTTCAGGGCAACACTCAGGCCATCTCAGTGTGGAAACCAGAGCATTCCCTTAGGCAGGGTTAGGGAAGTGTTTTTTTATTCCTAGGAAATATCACTGCGGGGCAGCCCCCTCACTTGGGTGTTAAGGGGAGGAAGGGTGGCTTCAGAGCTGACAGGTGCAGTGGAATGGGCTGCCTTAAAGTGGGGGTGTGGCAGTAACTTCGGGGGTGGGGTGTGGTGGGGCCCTAGTCATCCTAGGTGGAATCTACCTCATATCCACTTCTTCCCACTTTCTCATTGCCCTTCATATCAGAACCGGCAGCCTTCCTACCTAGGAGACTTCCCATGCGCATCTTCATTCGATCTCACTTTTCCCCAACTTTGACTGCCTCAGCTTCTCCTCAGGGCACAAAAAGGTCAATTAAAGCGAATTCATGATAATTGAAAACAATGATCACTTTGATACAGGTGAGGGTGAGGATGAAAGTTGCTCAGTCGTGTCTGACTCTTTGCAACCCCATGGACTATACAGTCCATGGAATTCTTTAGACCAGAATACTGGAGTGGGTAGCCTATCCCTTCTCCAGGGGATCTTCCCAGCCCAGGAGTCAAACCAGGATCTCCTGAATTGCAGGCAGATTCTTTACTAACTGACCTATAAGGGAAAGATTGAGACAAATCTCTCCTTTAGTGGAACACCTCCAAATCCCCACCTGGCCTGTTCTCTTGGGCCTAAGTGCCTATAGGCTCCAGAACTAAAGAAGTGGGCAAGGGGAAAGGGGATCATTCAGTTCAGTTCAGTTCAGTCACTCAGGTGTGTCTGACTCTTTGTGATCCCATGGACTGCAACAGGCCTCCCTGTCCATCACCAACTCCCTGAGTTTACTTAAACTCATGTCCATTGAGTCGCTGACACCATCCAACCATCTCATTCTCTGTTGTCCTCTTCTCCTCCCACCTTCAATCTTTCCCAGAATCAGGGTCTTTACCAATGAGTCAGTTCTTCACATCAGGTGGCCAAAGTATTGGAGTTTCAGCTTCAGCATCAGTCCTTGCAATAAATATTCAGGACTGATTTCCTTTAGGATGGACTGGTTGGATCTCCTTGCAGTTCAAGGGACTCTCAAGAGTCTTTTCCAACACCACAATTCAAAAGCATCAATTCTTCATTGCTCGGTTTTCTTTATGGTCCAACTCTCACATCCATACATGACTACTTGAAAAACCATAGCTTTGTTGGCAAAGTAATGTCTCTGCTTTCAAGCCTAATGAAGCTTCATGTCAAATAAAGGAGAACCTATCCCTTCACCAGAGCTATCTCCTTGAGCCTCTTACCATCAAAAAAAGTGCACCACCCTCTTATGTCACCACTAGCCAATCAGAACAAAGCCACACACCCTGCAGCCCTCACCCCAAAATCTGCTGATAAAAACCTTTCCCCGCAAACCATCAGGGAGTTCAAGGTTTTTGAGCATGAGCCACTCGTTCTCCTGGGCCCATGAACTTTGTTTGGTAACAAGTACATCCATAAAATACAATGCTTTCCAGCCACAAATTCCTTTAGACAAATCTACCTGAATGGATTTGGACCTGTCCCCTGGGCATTTTAGGTGAAAAACAGAGTATTCATTATGTTACCACTTCAATCCTAAAGGAAATCAACCCTAAATATTCATTGGAAGGACTGATGCTGAAGCTGAAGCTCCAATACTTTGGCCACTTGATGGGAAGAGCCTACTCATTGGAAAAGACCCTGATGCTGGAAGGATTGAGGGCAAGAGGAGAAAGGGACAACAGAGGACTAGGTGGTTGGATGGCATCACTGACTCAATGGACAGGAATTTGAGCAAGCTCCAGGAGGTGGTAAAGGACAGGGAAGCCTGGCGTGCTGAGTCCATGGGGTGGTAAAGGACACGTCTGAACAACTAAACAACAGCAGAAAAAAAAAGGAAGAAAAAGCAGGGTACAGAACGTTTCTGAATCTGTAACAGATTGGTACAGAGAGAGAAAAGAAACATGTATTTCCCTACATACCTTGTTGTTTTGCAGTTATTGGAATGTACATGAATCATCTATTCAAAAATTAATTAAAAAAAAAAAAATAAAGAAAGCACTTAGAAAATCAATGCTATCCAATTGATTGACTGATCTTGGCCTTCCTAGGAGGACTTACAGATGAGAATTGAGGGTAGGAAGGCTTTCAGAGGGATACATTGGTCTAGGGAATGTTTTAAAGCCAGGGCCGGGCTTGGGAGAAGCAGACTGGAAAAAGTGTCAATAGACACCAAGAGACAATCACGCTTGAAAGAACTTGTGAAGTACTTAAGTTCCCTGACACTTGGGAATTACATCCTAGCTGTGACACCATTATGGAAGTGAGAATGTGCTGGTTTAGAACGCCCAGAGCACTTACCTCCAGTTCTGGAGACTGTCCAAAGAGTCTCCTCTGCAGTCTTGAAGGGCTGTGTCATCACCATGCAAATCTTCAACAAAGGCTGCTTGTCTTCCCCTGGAGGGGGCTGGGGGGACAGCACAGAGGCTCAGAGCCCAGCAAAGCGAGAAGCTAGAGGTTGTGGGTCCCCAATAATACATACATTTCCAAATCTTGCCTTTTTGGTGAGGAGCAGGAAACAGAGAGGAGCTTGGTCTCTTCTCTGGGAAATGAATAAATCACAGTGTCAGGGCAGCCTGAATTTGGGATTTAATCCTAATAAAATCTTACTCTGGAAAGCAACCTCTCTCAATTGCTACTTTCTGGTAGTTCATTCTAGAACAGCTTTAATCATGTTAAAACCAAACTGGCCATTAGCTTTGAATGGTGAAAGATCAAGGGAAAAGGCGGGAAAGATACTGCTGCTGCTGCTGCTGCTAAGTCATGTCAGTCGTGTCTGACTCTGTGCGACCCCAGTTGAAGCCAAATCACTGGTGGCTCATGGCTTGTTCTTCACTTTACCCCTCCTATCAACAGCATTTCTACTGACCTGGAGTTACTGAGTAGGAAAGACCCAGGTTAGCATCTCATCTCCACCATTATTTAGTTCAATGACCCTCGGCAAATTGAACTGGTGTCTTCCTTGGTAAAAGGAAACACTAACGGCTGCTTCAGTGCTATAGTTAGGATCAGATGAGAGCCTTTGTGGAACTTAGTCAGCAATTTTTGTGCAATTATCATGTGATACGAAGAGGGCTAAAGCAGTCCTTGTGCTCTAGTGTAAGAAATAGATTAGAGGATCCTTGAAGAAAGACAACCAGGAATGGCTTTCTTGACATAAAGCCATTTTGTGATCTAAGCCTGGCCACAATGCTTGTCCTTGAACATGTCTCAGTAACTAATAATCTTGAGAGGGGCTGTACAAATAAGGGAGAAGCAGTCAAGAAACAACAGGGCAGCCTTGGGGCAGTGTCCTCTTCCTCAAGGAATATGCATAACAATGCATCTTTAAATTCTGCAGGATTTAAGGCCCCCCACCCAGAAGGAAGACAGAATGATGCTGCTGACCCTTTGGACTTCAATCAACTCACGCGTAGACCCTGTCAACCTTTTTGCTCCAATTCTGTGCTGAATTCTCCTTTGCTCAAGCCCTGTGATGAATATGCATGTGTCTGCCTGCCTGCTTAGTCACTCAGTCATGTCCTACTCTTTGCAGTTCCATGGACACAAAGGCTCCTCTGTCCATGGGATTCTCCAGGCAAGAATACTGGAGTGGGGTTCCATTCTTTTCTCTAGGGGATCTTCCTAACCCAGGGATCAAACCCAGGTCTCCTGCATTGGCAGACGGATTCCTTACCATCTAAGCCACCAGGTGAAGTTCTCTGCTCAAGCCCACTTATGAATATGCATATACCCTTAGTTTAAAACCTCCTCAGTTTTGCTGTTGGGGAGACATCGCTTTGGGAAAGGGTTCTTATTTGCTAAGTCACTTCAGTCGTGTCTGACTCTTTGCAACGTTATGGGGTGTAGCCTGCCAGGCTCTGTCCATGGGATTCTCCAGGCAAGAATACTAGAGCAGGTTGCCATTTCTAATTCCAGGGGATCTTCCAGAGCCAGGGATCAAACCTGAATCTCTTCTGTCTCCTGCATTAGCAGGCGGGCTGTTTACCACTAGCACCACCTGGGAAGCTTTATTTGCTGCAGGTAACAATAAGTCCTTCCTTCTCCCACTCTTTGGCTTGGTTGTGTCTATCGGCTCAGCAACCATCAAGAGGTAAACCCAACTTTCTGGTAACAAAAGGGCTTCAGAGACAATCAGAGAGGTAAGTGCTAACCTGTGGGTTGATTGAGGGAAAAAGGGTGCAGATTTGCAAAGAATTTTAAAAAAGGTATCAATAGCAGTTGAAGCAGATTCGCCCTCACCCCTGGAACTCTCCACCACATTGCTCTAGTTAACCTTCTTAGTGTTTGCCAGTGTTTTGTTTCTGTGCTACAGTCCATCCCCCTCTTCTAGAACACAATCTACTATACAGTCTCTGCCTTGTTTCCTGCCAGGCCTCTTGCACCTAGAATTCTCCTCTTCCTTCCCTTTCCTCTTCTTCTTTTTTTTTGGAGGAGGAAGGGGTGGGTATCTTGATTGTATTTTAAGATTATGATAAGTTCATAAAATGTTTGAGACTTTTAGTTTTTTTCTCTGCGGCCTGAAATACAGTCATCCCTGGGTTTCCTCAAAGGACTCTTCCGGTAACTGGTTCCAGTAACTGCAGGCCAGTAACATCACTGGCTACTCTGCAATAACACTGTATTAAAGGGTAGATAGGACCCAGATCTCCTGAGCCCACGGCTTTTTCAAAGGTTAGATTGAAATCACTCTTTTACTCTCTTCTGTGAGTATTGACTGGTTTAGATTTTCTTTCTTTTTTTTTTTTGATCATTTTTGGTAAGTTATATTTTACTAGGAAGTCATGGATTTCCTCTACATTTTCAAATATATCACCGGAGTGTTGTATAGATTTTCTTAAGGTTCTGTGTATCTCTTCCATATCAATTCTGACTCCTAACTGAGTGGATGGAAGAGCAGGCAGCAAAATATGATTGAGGAAAAAGGGTCAAAACAAATATGATTGAGGAAAAAGGGTCAAAACAATTAGGGTTGAACCAAGAGAGCTGAGTATCATGCCAGGTACTGCAGATACACAGATATGCCAAGCCTCATGGGGCTTCATATTCTGTCCCTTTTTGGGTATCTCCCCCCACCCACCCACCGCCCTGGCAAAAGGGACACTTTTCAATGGAAAGTGAGTTTCCAATAATCTAAACTGAAAACTAATGAGGAGAAAAATAAAGATGGCGATTCAAATAGTTATAACCCAAAAGCTAAGTCTCACATCATCAACTTCACCATCATCATTATTTGAATTTAGTGTTAAGGAGACTAAGTCCTCACCCAAATCTTTAAAGCCTCTGCCTCCCAGTCTTGTGCTATTTTGCAATCTGTCCAAATTATATCCACTAATCACTGATTTTTTCTCCTTGGCAGCAGCTGGCATAACTGAGTATTGTTTCTGTTTTTGGTTTGCCACTGCTTCTTTGCGTCCCTTCCTGCTCCCTTCCTATGCTGTGGGGAGTTTCCTCATGCTTGGAAAGTCCATATCTAGAGTGTATATATCAAATGTGGTATATACCAAATAATAATAGGTAAACATTGGTGTATACCAATAATACATATAAACCAAATAATAGGGACTTCCTGATGCCTCAGCAGTAAAGAATCTGCCTGCAATGCAGGAGACTAGGATTCAATCCCTGGGTGGGGAAGATCCCCTGAAGGAGGGCATGGCAACCCAGTCCAGTATTCCTGCCTGGAGAATCCCATAGACAGAGGAGGCTGACAGGTTACAGTCAGTGGGGTCACAAAAAGTCAGACACAACTGAATCAACTGAGCATGCACACGTGCACCAAATAATAGATATACTGTTTGGGATATATACCAATATATACAATATGCCAAATAATAGATATATTGTTTGGTATATACCAAACTATATATATATGTGTGTATATATATATATAATCAAATTTTGTATATATTAAATCTGGGAGCTGACTATGGCTCAGATCATGAACTCCTTATTGCCAAATTCAGACTGAAATTTAAGAAAGTGGAGAAAACCACTAGACCATTCAGGTATGACCTAAATCAAATCCCTTATAACTATACAGTGGAAGTGAGAAATAGATTTAAGGGACTAGATCTGATAGAGTGCCCGATGAATTATGGACGGAGGTTTGTGACACTGTACAGGAGACAAGAATCAAGACCATCCCCAAGAAAAAGAAATGCAAAAAAGCAAAATGACTGTCTGAGGAGGCCTTACAAATAGCTGTGAAAAGAAGGGAAGCGAAAAGCAAAAGAGAAAAGGAAATATATTCCCATTTGAATGTAGAGTTCCAAAGGATAGCAAGGAGAGATAAGAAACCCTTTCTCAGCGATCAATGCAAAGAAATAGAGGAAAACAATAGAATGGGAAAGACTAGAGATCCCTTCAAGAAAATTAGAGATACCAAGGGAACATTTCATGCAAAGATGGGTTCAATAAAGGACAGAAATGGTATGGACCTAACAGAAGCAGAAGATATTAAGAAGAGGTGGCAAGAATACACAGAAGTACTGTACAAAAAAGATCTTCATGACCCAGATAATCATGATGGTGTGATCACTCATCTAGAGCCAGACATCCTGGAATGTGAAGTGAAATGGGCCTTAGGAAGCATCACTATGAACAAGGCTGGTGGAGGTGATGGCATTCCAGTTGAGCTATTTCAAATCCTGAAAGATGATGCTATTAAAGTGCTGCACTCAATATGGTAGCAAATCTGGAAAACTCAGCAGTGGCCACAGGACTGGAAAAGGTCAGTTTTCATTCCAATCCCAAAGAAAGGCAATGCCAAAGAATGCTCAAACTACTGCACAATTGCACTCATCTCACACACTAGTAAAGTAATGCTCAAAATTCCCCAAGCCAGGCTTCAAAAGTACATGAACCATGAACTTCCAGATGTTCAAGCTGGATTTAGAAAAGGCAGAGGAACCAGAGGTCAAATTGCCAACATCTGCTGGACCACTGAAAAAGCAAAAGAGTTCCAGAAAAACATCTGCTTCTGCTTTATTGACTATACCAAAGTCTTTGACTGTGTAGATCACAACAAACTGTGGAAAATTCTTAAAGAGATGGGAATACCGGACCACCTGACCTGCCTCCTGAGAGATCTGTATGCAGCTCAGGAAGCAACAGTTAGAACTGGACATGGAACAACAGACTGGTTCCAAATAGGAAAAGGAGTACGTCAAGGCTGTATATTGTCACCCTGCTCATTTAACTTATATGCAGAGTACATCATGAGAAACGCTGGGCTGGAGGAAGCACAGGCTGGAGTCAAGATTGCCGGGAGAAATACCAATAACCTCAGATATGCAGATGACACCACTCTTATGGCAGAAAGTGAAGAAGAACTAAAGAGCCTCTTGATGAAGGTGAAAGTGGAGAGTGAAAAAGTTGGCTTAAAGCTCAACATTCAGAAAACTAAGATCATGGCATCTGGTCCCATCACTTCCTGGCAAATAGATGGGGAAAAGTGGAAACAGTGGCTGACTTTATTTTTCTGGGTTCCAAAATCACTGCAGATGGTGATTGCAGCCATGAAATTAAAAAACACTTACTCTTTGGAAGGAAAGTTATGACCAACCTAGACAGCATATTAAAAATCAGAGACATTACTTTGTCAACAAAGGTCCGTCTAGTCAAGGCTATGGTTTTTCCAGTGGTCATGTATGGATGTGAGAGTTGGACTATAAAGAAAGCTGAGTGCTGAAGAATTGATGCTTTTGAACTGTGGTGTTGGAGAAGACTCTTGAGAGTCCCTTGGACTGCAAGGAGATCCAGCCAGTCCATCCTAAAGGAAATCAATCCTGAATATTCATTGGAAGGACTGATGCTGAAGCTGAAACTCCAATACTTTGGCCACCTGATGCGAATAACTGACTCTTTGGGAAAGACCCTGATGCTGGGAAATACTGAGGGCAGGAGGAGAAGTGGACGACAGAGGATGAGATGGTTGGATGGCATCACCGACTCAATGGACGTGGGTTTGGGTGAACTCCGGGAGTTGGTGATGGACAGGGAGGTCTGGCGTGCTGCGATTCATGGAGTTGCAAAGAGTCAGACACGACTGAGCAACTGAACTGAACTGAAATTTGGTATATATCGAATAATAATAGAAATGCATAGAAGGCATAAAACAATACAGAAATATATAGAAGGCATAAAATAATAGAAATATGCAATAATAGAAATATAAAACAATTTAGAGGAAGGAGAGATTGAATCAGAAGAAGAAAAAGTTATTACCCAAATAGGATTTTTGAAATGCATAAGGGAAGATTGAGAAATGCTCAGAAAGACTGAGGGTAGGAGGAGAAGGGGGCAACAGAAGATGAGATGGTTGGATGGCATCACTGACTCAATGGACATGAGCTTGAGCAAACTCCGGGAGATGGTGAAGGACAGGGAAGCCTGGTGTGCTGCTGTCCATGGGGTTGCAAAGACAGGACTTAGCTGCTGAACAACAACCACCTGCATCATACCAGACTGTGTGTTTATTGAGGGAAAGAATCTGTTATGTTATCAGATCCTATAGCTCAGGTCTGCCGAGACAAGGCATTCAGTTAATGCCTGGACAACCAACCGATACACAGTTTTACACTTAGTCAGGCTTTATTTTTAATTTTTAAATTTTGGAACTGTTTCTGATTTACAGAAACATCTAAAGATAGTACAAAGTGCTCCCACATGACCTGTGCTCAGTGTTCCTGACTATTCACGTCCAACATTAATATGGTATTTTGTCACAACTAATCAACCAATACTGACTCATTATCATTAATTAAAGTCCATATGGAATTCCAATTTTTCTTTGTTTTTACCTTATGTCCTTTCGTCTATTCCAAGATCTGACATTACATGTAGTTGCCACATTTCTTTGGGCTTCTCTTGGCTGTGACAGTTTCCCATACTTTGTTTGAACTGAATGACCTTGAATGTTAAGGAGTGCTGGTCAGCTCTTGCAGGATGTCCCTCAGTTGTGATTCATTTGATGTTTTTTTTTTTTTTTTCCTGATTAGACAGGAGTTGAGGGTTTGGGGGAAGACTGAGAGATAAAGTGCCCTTCTCATCACACCATACCAAGCATACAGACTCTCAGTGGGATTTATCCCCGCTGATGTTGACCTTGACCACCTGGTGAAGGCAGTGTTTGTTAGGTTTCTCCATTCTAAAGATGCTCATCCCCCCAACCCCCACCCTTCTCACACTGTACCCTTCGGAAGAAAGTCAGAGTTGCAGCACACTTTGAAGGAGTGGGAGTTATGCTCCACCTCCTGGAGGGCTGTGTATCCACTTAATGTTTTTGGAATTCTTCCGCATGGGAGATGTGTCTGTTCACTCCCGTGTTTATTTACTCAATCACTTATTTACATCAGTATAGACTCCTGGATATTTACTTTATACTTTGGGTTATAATCCACTGCCACTTTATTTTGTTGCTCAAATGCTCCAATTTTGGCCATTAGTGAGTGAAGTCACTCAGTCGTGTCCGACTCTTTGCTACCTCATGAACTGTAGCCTGCCAGGCTCCTCCATCCATGGGATTTTCCAGGCAAGAATACTGGCATGGGTTGCCATTTCCTTTTCCAGAGGATCTTCCCAACCCAGGGATCGAAGCCGGGTCTCCTGCATTGCAGGCAGATGATTTTACCGTCTGAGCCACCAGGGAAGTCTATTTTTTTAAAAAGGACATATTTATTTATTCGGCCACATTGGGTCTTAGTTGTGGCTCACGGACTTACTAGTTGTGCTGGTCCATGTGCTGAGTTGCCCACAGCATGTGGGATCTTAGTTTCCTGATAAGGGATTGAACCTGCAATTATAAGACAGATTTTTAACCACTGGACCACCTGGGAAGTCCCTAGAGGCTCTTCCATTTGACTCCTTTGTCCCTTTCACATACCTACACCATCATGCAGTTTGTTTTGTTTTGTTGTGTGTGTGTGTTGTTTTGCTCTCTTTTTAATCTTTTGGCAATGCCACATGGCATGTGGGATCTCAGTTCTCTGGCCAGGGACTGAACATGTGCCCCCTGCATTGCAAGCCCCAAGTCTTAACCACTGGACCACCAGTGAAGTCCCATGTTTATTTTAACACTTTACTTTCCAGCCCTACCAGATGCTCCAGGCTCACCTTGTATAGCTCTTGCCTGAGTCTGAGAATCAGTCATTTCTCTGAGGACTACACACTATAGACCAAGACCTAGGCACTCGATATGCTCGCCATCACTGGAGTGTTGTGGCTCCCAGGCCCCCTCAGCTGACAGCAAGAAACATATGGGAAGATTCTTTTAATCTTACAAAGCACATTAAAAAAAAAACAAACACAAAAAACAGAGCAGTTCAGGCTTCCCCGGCCATTCAGTCTCAGGCCCTTTTGCTGTCTCTCCCCGCCGGCTCCTCTGTGCCAGTTCAGATGGGTCTGCCCTGCCTCCTCTCCCTGCCTACCCCTGCCCTTGTCTGTCGCAGTGAGCTGACCCCTGAAGGCTGCATTTCCGAGGCTCCCAGCTCGGCCGGCTTCTGCCTGCAGCAGGCGGAGGGCAGCCCCTCCGGCAGCCAAGGAGCGTCCTCTGGGGCTCCAGCTCCTGCCGGACAGGCCCGCTGTGACGCTCTGTCTTCTAGACCCTGCTGCTGTCACCTCAGCCCTTTGTCCCTCCTGCCCAGAGGTGTCAGTGGCTTCAGACTACGGTCTCTCTGTCGCCCTCTCCCCGACCCCTGTGGGCATCTCGGTTTCTTCCATCACGCATCCAACCATCTCTCTGAAGAAGTTCTTTCTGTTTAGAAAAACACAGTGCTGGGACTTCTCTGGCAGCCCCGTGGCTAAGACTTCCACTGCGGGGGGCATGGATTCTATCCGTGGTTGGGGAACAAAGATCCCACATGCCCTGTAGTGCCATCCAAATAAATAAATAAATGCATTAGAATAGAATACACAGTGCTTTCTACTTAACCTATTTGGACCCTGAGACAGATACACATGTCATCTTTTTGTAAAGTGGCCCCAAGGAGGGGGCTTCCCTTCCCTGGTGGTCCAGTGGTTAGGAATCTGTCTTGCGATGCAGGGGACACTGGTTCAATCTCTGGTCCAGGAAAATCCCACATGCCATGTGGGCAACTAAGCCCACGCCCCACAAGTACTGAAGCCGGCGTGCCCTCGATCCTGTGCTCCATGGCAAAAGAAGTCATGGCAACGAGAAGCCCAAGCGCCTCATCTAGAGCGTAGCCCCCACCTGCTGCAACTAGAGAAAGCCAGGGCACAGCAACAAAGACCCAGCACAGCCAAAGATGAAAATAAATAAATATAGATATAAATAAACTCTTAAAAAAATAAAGTGGTCCCAAGGAATGAGAGTGGGGTTTGGGAGGGAGTGGCTGTAAAGCCAGTCGCTGCTGTGGACAACTGGGACTTGACCCCCTGGGGACGCCGACTTGCTAGGGAGAATGGACCTCAAAATTGTCAGGCTGCCTCCAGAGGCTCCAAGGTTGCCTACAGATGGGCAACTCCTTGTACCTCCAAGTTTTCACACAGACCTGGTTGACTCAGGGGGTCCCCACAGGCATGCCATGGGTGGTGGCAGTCCTCACCTCCATCCCCATAGAAACCCAAAGATTCATTTGGCAGCTGAGGGGAGGGGCTGTTGGGACCTACATGCCTAACTGTTTGCTGCAGAAATGACTAAAGTTTATAAGAAAGGATGGGCCACGAGGATTCGAGGCAGGCACAGAGGTCTCTAGTGGATTTTTCACAGGTTCTGTTCCTCACGCTCTGCTCAAGGCTTTCTTTTCCTCTCATTCTTCACCCTTCTTGAGCAATCTCACACAAACTATCTACACTGATGTAGATGGATCAGAGTTTGATTTGTGCTTTAACAATAATCTATTAGAACCACTGACTTACTTTACTTTTGCTGCTGCAAAATTCCCTTTGCAGATAAGAAGGATACTCTCAGATACTTTGCCTATCTAATTAAGAAAGCTTTCTGTTGAACTTACACTGGAACTAGATCAGTAAGGACTACTCAGCAGGTATTCATGATGAAATTGGTGAACAAATTCAACCTTCTAGAAAAACCATGGTGGTGATAATTTTAAGTGAAGCACATTCTTTACCACAAACATCTTAACAAATGCAGTAAATGTGCATGGTTTCAAGATTACAAGTCAACAGTCCTTAGAGGAGAATTGTTAAAATTAAGCTCTGACTATGACATGAATACTATATTAAATAATCAGAAATATTAAATAATTACACCATGGTCAGCTACAGAACGAAGAGTCCCCTGGACAGCAAGGAGATCAAACCAGCCAATCCTAAAGGAAATCCATCCTGAATATTCATTGGGAGGACTGATGCTGAAGATGAAGCTCCAATACTTTAGCTACCTGATGCGAAGAACCGACTCATTGGAAAAGACCCTGATGCTGGGAAAGATTGAGAGCAGGAGGGGAGAAGGGGGCGACAGAGGAGGAGATGATTGGATGCCATCACTGACTCAATGGTCATGAGTTTGAACAAACTCTGGGGTTCAGTGAAGGATAGGGAAGCCTGATGTCCTGCAGTTTCATGGGGTGGCAGAGAGTTGGGCATGAGACTGAGCGAATGAACACCACCACCACAAAGTATAAAGGTGTGATTCTGTGACATCAACAACCAACAGGCGGTGGGATGAAGATGGAAAGGAGCAGAGTTTTTTTTAATGTTATCGGAGTTAAGCTGGCATAAATTCAAATTAAAGTGTTATAACTTCAGGACGTCAAATGTAATCTCCATGGCAACTACAAAGCAAATAGCTGAAAAATACACACAAAAAAAATGAGAAAGGAGTTTAAATGTTTCTGTTTAGGAAAAAACTAAATACAAAAGAAAATAGTAATGCAGAAAATGAGGGACATACAAGGCATATAGAAGACAAATAGTGAAGGTAAAGAAGACAGAAGAAAGTCCACCTTTCCACAGCCCTCACCTTATAGCCACCTCACTTGTGTATGCACCTGACCAGTGGGCATTGAGTTTCTCACAAAATGAAATTACAGTGTGTCTAACGGCAGATAGGAAGGTTGGGATGAGCCCTCTGATACAACTCCAGTTCTCAGCATAGAGTCTGACACACAGGTGACTGCAAAATAGTTTGGATCAATGCTTCTTTCTTAACATTTAATTGTAAAACCTGGGAGCCATGATTTCCCTGGTGGTCCAGTGGTTGGGACTTCGCCTTCCAAGGCAGGGGGTGCAGGTTTGATTCCTGGTCTGGGAGCTAAGATCACACAGGGGCCAGAAAACAAAAACAAGAAACAGAAGTAATATTGTAACAAATTCAAGTGAAGTGTTAGTCACTCAGCCCTGTCCAACTCTTTGAGACCTCATGGACTGTAGTCCATCAGGCTCCTCTGTCCATGGAATTCTCCAGGCAAGAATACTGGAGTGGGTTGCCATGCCCTCTCCAGGGGATCTTCCCAACCCAGGGATTGAACCCAGGTCTCCCACACTGCAGGCAGATTCTTTACCATTTGAGCCACCTGGGAAGCCCCAATAAATTCAATAAAGGCTTAAAAAACATGGCAGCCATGCACATTTACAGCACTCATTCAGCCTCTGATGACTTAAGAACCAACAGCCTAAGTTTTCTGCCCCTTCTTTGCACTTTATATTCCTCTTAGCCTGATTTTCTTGGTTCTGATCCTAATTTTTTTTTTAATGAAATCTGACATGAAGTCTTCTAATATTCAACATTAAAGTTTAAGTTTAGGGAACTTCCCTGGCAGTCCAGTGGTTAAGACTCCATGTTCCCAATGCAGGTGAGCCTGAGAATTAAAATAAATAAGTTTAAGTTATAATATACTAGGTAGGTAATTTTCTATTTGGTTTGCAGTATTACAAAATGACTTATTTTTATTTTTATTTTTTATTTTTTTAAAATGACTTATTTTTAAAAAATTTTTATCAGGGACATTTCAAACATATCCAAATATTTTTTAAATTTTAAAGGGAGAGAGAATAAAGAAGTGAATTCCTCTAAACATCTATTATCTAGCTTCAACAATTATTAACTCACAGCCAGTCTTCAACTATACCTTCACCAACTTCTTTCTACCATCTGATTATTTTTAAGTCAATCCAAGATGATATGTCATTTTATCCATAAATATTTCAGCGTGTCTGCTATGGTGCTAGTGGTAAGAACTCGCCTGCCAGAGCAGGAAACCTAAGAGATGTGAGTTCGATCCCTGAGTCAGGAAGATCCCCTGGAGAAGGGCATGGTAACCCACTCCAGTATTCTTGCCTGGAGAATCCCATGGAGGGAGGAATTCCAAGGGCTACAGTCCATAGGGTCACAAAGAGTCAGACAGACTAAAGCAACTTAACACACATATACACATGTTTGCTTGTATCCGTTTATAACAAGCTACCCCCAAACATAGTTGCTTACAACAGATTATTTGCTCTTATTTTCACAATTTAGGCTGAGCTCAGCTGTGTGATTCTTCTAATGTTTCCTCCAAGTGATTCATGCAACCAAGGTCATCAAGTAGCTTGACTGTGGTGGGCAGGTCTAACCTGAGATGCCTCACTGTCAGGGGACTTGGTGCTGTCTGTCAGCTGGGACTCTCTCTCCATGTAACTGCTTACCTTTCAAAAGTCTGGCTTCCTTCTGTGGCATTGGCAGCATTTTAAGAGGGTGTAAGTGGGGATTTCCAGGTGCTGCTACTGGTAAAGAAACTGCCTGCTAATGCCAGAGACTTAAGATTTCCTCAGTCCCTGGGTTGGGGAAGATCCCCAAGAGGAGGGCATGGCAACTCATTCAAGTATTCTTGCCTCGAGAGTCCCATGGACAGGAGCCTGGTGGCTTACAGTCCATGGGGTCACACAGAGTTGGACACGACTGAAGCGACTTAGCGTAGCACTTTTCCCCCCAATTATTATTATTTTATTGAGTTCAGGACCTCGTTTATACAAGGAGAGATAACTTTTAAGGCTCTGGGGGAATGTCATCTTACTCCAGAGAAGACTTGGTGTTTTGGAATTTTTTGGTTTTTGGCCTCACCATGCAGCATGTGGGATCTTATTTACCCAACCAGGGGTCAAACTTGCGCCCCCGGCAGTAGAAGTGCACAGGACCATGGGGGAAGTCCCACCTACCACACTGTCTACAAGACAAAACCTCTAGTTTTGAAACAGAACCACAATTACATGGCCAAATCTTAAAAAAAAAAAAAAGTTAAATGATATAGTATAATTCTTTATTATTGATTTGCAGGGGTTTCCCTGATGGCTCAAGCAGTAAATAGTCCACCTGCAATTCAGGAGATGCAGGTTCGATCCCTGTGTTGGGAAGATCCCCTGGAGGAGGAAATGCAACCCACTCCAGTATTCTTGCCTGGAGAATCCCATGGACAGAGGAGCCTGGCGGGCTACAGTCCACGGGGTCACAAAGAGTCGGACACGACTGACACACACACACTGATTTGTAACTTCAGAATTATGAAACAAAAATGCTATTATTACAAATATAACAGTGTTCCGGGATATAGTTTTTTTTCTTAGTAGATATTATTAATGAGGATTTGGAACTTAAATAGAAAAACAATGATGTAAATCTCTAAGATTTAAATTCTAATATGTCTAGCTGGCTTCTTGAAAAAGCAGCTAAAAAAAAAATTTAAATGTTCCATGATTGAAAGAATAAGGGAGCCTCTTCTGGGAAATTACATATTTAGTTCACTGCAATTTGCTTTCTAATTTGCTGAAAAATCATGCAAGTAGACTATTAAAATGTCTATTCATGTTGTAATTTTTGAGAGTTTAGGGAGACAATGAGAAATGAACTGGGGCGGGATCCCCAGCCTCCTCAACAAAGCTCCTAAACGTGCCTTTGTGAGACGCCACGGCAGCTGTGGGCCACAAGGACTGCTAGTCTGTAAGTGACCCACAAATCCCACGTGCCAGAAAGTTGGCCAGGTGCAGGTTCTGCCCAGCTAACAGGGCCCCTTTCAAGTCACTTTTAACTGTAGAGTCACTCTATTAACAATTGGGGGCATGATTACATAATTGGTTTTATTAACAGCCAAAAGGATTCAAAACTAATTTGCAAAAAAAAAGAGAATTTACCAAAAAAGAAAAAAAAGTCCAAGGTGACAACGAGCTCTTCTCAGAGGGCAAGAATTCAAGGAACTTGAGAGGCAGCATTGAACAGCCCGAGTCATAATGTTTAAGAGCTCTGGCTTCTACAGTCAAGGGCAGCTTGGCTCCCCTGTTACTATATGGCCTTGAATAAGTTACTTAATGTCTCTGAGCTTTAATTTCCTCACATTTTTGCTTTGAGGGTTATAGGAAACAACGTGTATAAAGTACTTAATGGCCAATCTGGCACTTTCAAGCATGAGATACATAATAGCTCCTATTGTGGGGCATGTATCACTCATATTCCCATATCCTATCAAAGTTGCTCAGCACGATGTAGACGGTCAGTTAATGGACTGACTGAATGTGATTGTGCTAAAAAGATGCACATTATTTGCTGATCAGTACCATTTCTTTCTTAGAAGATCTGTTCCTCCCTTAACTCATCTGGTCTTACTGTTGCTATTCGGCCAAAATTGATTCACCCACAGGGGATACCAGCCTCAGGCTTAGCCCATCAGATGATATTGAGCCCTGGAACCATGATGTCCTGAAGACTGGAAGTTGGCAGCCCACGACTCTCCAGTCAAATCCAGCTCACTGCCCCTGATTTTATAAATAAAATTTATCAGCACATGGCCACACCCATTCACTTAGGTATTGCCCATGGCTGCTTGTGTGCTACAGACATGGAGTCAAGTTGAGTAGTTGTAATAGAAGCAACAGGATCTGCAAAGTCTGATTATTTACCACCGGGCCCTTCAGAGTAAAAATTGGCCTATTCGTGGTGTAGACCAACAACTGGCAACTATTTTTTTTTTTTTTTTTTTGCCATTTGTATGTTAAAAGGTAAGCAGGAAGAAGGCTCACCTGCAGAGATGACAGGGAGACTGGTATAGACATTGGGGCATTTGCCCACAGAAGGTGAGACATCAGAGAAGGGAGTGGCACAGACAGAGGCTTGGGCAGGACTGGACGGTTCACTTCCAGGGGCTGCTCTGGACGTTGTTGAGTAGCACCAGCTGTGGACAGGAGGCCTGGGTTCCTCCCCATGTGGATTGACTCTCCACCCCTCACTCCCCGGTAACTCTTGAGTGTTCTCGGGAGATGGCAGCTGGCTTCCCCTGGGGCGAGTTACCGAAAACAGTGTCTTTTATGAACTAACTTCAGAAGCCATACATAGACCGCTGTTTCCACGATCCTGTTCGTTCCTCACACATCAGGCCTGGTTGGTGTTGGAGGACCGCGCACCAGGACAGGAATACAGGGAGGGGAGAATTACTGGGACTACCTGCTGACCTTCCATCAGCTGAGGCCCCCTCTGAACTCTCCCCGGGGACTCAGTGAGACTCCGCTTATCTTATAACAACTGTCTCCCTCCTTTTCACTGGAGATTACAAGTACTTTTGTATATCCTTGCAACAAATCAGTCCTAAGAAAGCAATGAAGAGCAGAAAATGACATATTATTTGCCCCATCTCCTCTTGTCAAATGAAGCGGTCCCTAAGGTCTTGGGCTTCCAGGGCCCTTCTTGGTAGCCTCTGTCTCTTTCTGCTGTGTGACACTCCAGCCTAGCTCCTACTCATTTATGCAATACGAGTGACTGTCAGGCCCTGGGATGCGGCCACAGACAAAATAGAAAAAGACCCCATGCTCTGGAGATGAGATTCCAGTGTGGGGAGACAGACACTAAAAAAAGAGAGGACATACCTTGCGGAGATAAACATTATAAAAATAATTAAAATGTGTGTGAGAGACAGATTTTATAAAGGGTGGCTGAGCAAAGACCTAAGTGAAGAGAGCAAGTGAGCCATGAGAACTCAGCAGGAAAGGGGACCTGGGAGATTTGCTGGGAAGCTAAGAGGTGGGCGGCAGGAGCAGGATGTGGGATCATGGGAGAGTCTTTCAAGACAGGACGAGAACATGTCCAGTAGCCAAGGAGTGGGCTTCCCGGGTGGCACTAGTGGTAAAGAGCCTGCCTGCCAAAGCAGGAGATGTAAGAGATGCAGTTTCAATTCCCGGGTCAGAAAGATCCCCTGGAGGAGGAAATGGCAACCCACTCCAGTATTCTTGCCTGGAGAATCCCATGGACAGAGGAATCTGGCGGGCTACAGTCCACGGGGTTGCAAAGAGTTGAACATGACTGAAGTGACACACACACACACGCATCTCACAATTCAGGGATGCAGGAGTGAAAGGGATGAAATCTGGAGGCCTCGGCCTCCTACAGAACTGGGACCTTACAGATGGAAGCAGGTTGAGGATGTGATGGACAGCTGAATTCATAGGACTGCGTCCAGCATTCTCAGTGGACTGTGAGCTGAGTGACGGGCCACAGGGGCTCAGGAGGTTTGAGGAGAAAGAGAAAGATGATGAATTAATTTCAGAAAGCAAACCACCAGGGCAGTGCTTCTGAACATCTGATGTGGAAATGAATCACCTGTGGACATTGTTAAAGTGCAGATCATCCTGATTCAGGAGGTCTGGGTGGGGCCTGAGCTTCTGCATGTGCAAAAGTGATGTCTGTGCCATTGGTCCAGGAAGGGAAATAGATCGGACTTGTGGGCAGTGTGAAGGGACCTTTACGGTCTGTGGCCAGGAATTAAAGTGAGAACACTCACCCCAGCTAGTGTTCTCTTCTGGCTGCTTGGGTGCAGGGACCGAGCAAGGGATAGCTGAGCGTTAGTGGTATTTACGAGGAAGTGCTCTTAAAAAATATGCCATTTATCCTAAGCTGAGTCAGGAAGGAAGTGAAAAACTAAGCTATGATGGGGGATGAAAAAATGCTAAGGCCAGTGAATCACAGGCCTTAATGATGTCAGAGAATCGCTGGGATGGGAGTACTAGAACCAACAAGCTAGAAGGAGAGGAAGAGGTGCTCAAGAAGGGGGGGCTTCAAATCAAGACTTAGAGGTGACGACAACGTCCACCAGGGTGGAAAGTTATAGATCACTCGAGGCGAGGAGGTCAGGAACATAGAGACTAAAGCATTAGATGGATTGCTCCCTAAATAGTGATGGAAGGGGATGGTGAAAATGAAGATGGTGAGTTCAGTACTCAAGTTCTTAAGGAACAAGGAGGCTGAAGGTGAAGGCAACTGGAGGGCACCAGGGGGTTAGTCTCGTGGCATGGACTCTGAAGGAACTCTATGCTAGCACCCGGCCAGGGACACCAGACAGAATAGTTCCCTCTCCTAAGTGTGATGAGAACCATGAAGGGTTTTAGACCAGTTTGTTGTTGTTTGGTGGCTAACTCGCATTTGATTCTTTGTGACCCCATAGACTGCAGTGTACCAGGCTCTCTGTCCTTCACTGTCTCCCAGAGTTTGCTCAAACTCATGTCCATCGAGTCAGTGATGCCATCCAACTCTCTCATCCTCTGTTGCCCCCTTCTCCTCCTGCCCTCAATCTTTCCCAGCATCAGGGTCTTTTCCAATGAGTCAGCTCTTCACATCAGGTGGCCAAAGTACTAGAGTTTCAAGTGCTATAGACTAAATGTTTGTGTCTCCACCTAGATTCATGTGTGGAAATCCTAACCCTTAATGTGGCAGTATTGGGGGCTTGGGCCTTCAGGAGGTGATGAGGCTCCACCCTCATGAATGGGATTATTGTTGTTGTTCAGTTGCCAAGTTGTGTCTGACTTTTTGTGATCCCATGGACTGTAGCCCGCCAGATTCCTCTGTCCATGAGATTTCCCAGGCAAGAATACTGGAATGGGTTGCCATTCCATTCTCCAGGGGATCTTCCTGACCCAGGTATCGAACCCAAGTTTCCTGCATCGGAAGGCAGGTTCTTTACCACTGAGTCACCTGAAACATCCTGAGTGGGATTGGAGCCCTTATAAAAGAGCTCCCTTGGCCTTTCCACACATGAGAGTAAGAGAAAAGACAGACGGTAAGAGAAAAGAGGGTAAGAGAAAAAGGAGTAGGACTTTACTAGACACAGAATCTGTTGGCAACTTGATCTTGAATTTCTCAGTCTTGAGAACTGTCAGGAATAAATTTTTTGTTTATAAGTGACCCAGCCTATGGTATTTTGTTACTGTGGCCTGATTAGACTAACAGAGCCAAGAAAGTGACATGATCCAAATGAGATTTTGCATAGCTCAGTTTTTAAAGAATCCGCCTGCAATGCAGGAGACCCCAGTTTGATTCCTAGGTCAGGAAGATCCAACGGAGAAGGGATAGGCTACCCATTCCAGTATTCTTGGGTTTCCCTTGTGGCTCAGCTGGTAAAGAATATGCTCACATTGTGGGAGACCTGGGTTCAATCCATGGGTTGTGGGAAGATTCCCTGGAGAACGGAAAGGCTACACACTCCAGTATTCTGGCCTGGAGAATTCCATGGATGGTACAGTCCGTGAGGTCTCAAAGAGTCAGACACGACTGAGTGATTTTCACAGAAAGACCTCTTGAACTGCTATACAGAGAAAGGACGGAGGGAGGTTCACTTTGTCAGAGTGGACTCCAGGAGCTTCAGCTTCACCAAAAACTTGTGAAAATGCACATTCTTGGGCCTCTGAATCAGAAACTCTAGGGTTAGGAGCCCTGCAACCTGAGTTTTAACGAAAACTCTCCCAGGGATTAGACGTAAGTTGAAGTCAGACTAAAGAAAATGGTGATTTGCTTGGGGCAGTGGAAAGAGAGAGAGGATGGAGCTGTATTTTGGTAGAGGAAGGACCAGGACAGAGTATAGGATGTGTGGGTGAGGGGCAGGTTTCTGGGAGAAAGGAAAGCATATAGATGGAGTCTTGTGGAGGAGAAGCCAATTTGCTGGGTAAGACCAAAAGTTCAGTTCTGTCCGTGGTACAGGGCAAATGTGTGCTGGAGAAGTTCTGGTGGGAAGTGAAGCTGTGGGTGGAAACCACAGTAGTCCTCAGCAGGAAGCTGGAGACGCCTTCTCGAAGGACTGCTGCACAGGGCCCCCGGGACAGGAGCCACGTGACGTGTCACCCGTGGCTCTCCAACAATCCAACTGCTAACACTGCGGCTGCTTAGTTGTTTCACTCATGTCCAGCTCTTTGCGACTCCATGCACTGCAACCCACCAGGCTCCTCTGTCCATGGGGGTTCCCCAGGCAAGAATACTGGGGTGGGTTGCCATGCCCTCCTCCAGGGATCCTCCTGACCCAGGGATCAAACTGGGGTCTCCTGCCTTGCAGGCAGATTCTTTACCGCTGAGCCACCAGGGAAGCGCCAACGGTCTGGCTAAGTGTCAGTATTTCACACTTGTAATTGGTGGCCTGGTAGAGAAAGTGCTGCATTTGGAATCCAGAGGAGTTAGGTCCCTGGGTTCTAGTCACTTCTCAGCGAGTAACCTCACCTCTGTGAGCTCCAGCCTGTACCTCCCTTCAATCAACATTTTGGTATCTGTTCTGTCTAAACGGACTCGCTCAGAATCAAATGAGCCAAAGCAAATAAGGATTCACTGATAATTTTAAATCATTTTCTAGATGTAAGAGGGTACTATTGTAAATACTCTCATTATTGTTGTAGGATTCTAGTGTCAGGACAGGTGTCTGCGTCGTAGCTGCCCCCTTGCTGGGATATGATGACAGTGGAAACACGACCAATCCCTTCAAATACATTTTCCTTCCTGGTTACGACCTGCAGGGCACTGTACAAGGTCATTCCTTTGACCGGATTCTGTGCTCTGGCAAAATATACATATCCTGGGGGAAAGAAACACTCTTTACAAAAAAGATTATTCAGGGACTTCCTTGGTGGTCCAGTGGCTAAGACGCTGTGCTCCAAGGCAGGGGGCCCAGATTTGATCCTTGGTCAGGGAACTAGAGCCCACATGTCGCAACTAAAGATCCTGCATGCTGAAACTAAGAATCAACAAAGCCAAATAAATAAAAATAAGTATTAAAAAAGTAAATAAATAACTGGGCCTTCCTTGGTGGCTCAGTGGTAAAGAGTCTGCCTGCCAGTGCCTAGCATCCCACATGCCGCAGAGCAACGAAGCTCGTGCACCACAACGATTGAGCCTGTTCTCTAGATCCTTGCTCCACAACTACTGAAACCTTAGAGCCCGCGCTATGGAAGAGAAGCCACCTCAACGAGAAGCTTGCAGACCGTAAGAGAGTAGCCCCCAATCTCCACAACTAGAGAAAAGCCTGTGCAGCAACAAAGACCTAGTACAACCCCCAAATAAATAAAGTTATACAAAAAAACAATTCACCCCGTAGTGCACGCTGGTGTTCTATACCCATCACTTCATGTGGCCAGTAGGAATGCTGGGCGCAGGACATTGCGGTGGTGGTGGTTTAGTCGCTCAGTCGTGTTCCGGCTCTTGCGACCCCAGGGACTATAGCTCCTCTGCCCAAGGGGTTTCCCAGGCAAGAATACTAGAGTGGGCTGCCATTTCCTTCCCCAGGGGATCTTCCCGACCCAGGGATTGAACCTGGGTCTTTCGCATTGCAGGTGGATTCTTTACCAACTCAGTCACCAGGGAAGCTGCCCTGGACATCACTATCCTCATTTTATAGACAAGGACAATGGGCCTGGACTGGAGACCAGGCAACCCACCCGAATGGTCAGAGCTCTCGAGGGGCAGAGCCAGCCTCTGTCCTGCCTCGTGGACCTCTTTTCCTGCCTCCTGGACGCTGTGCTCCTCCTGCTCCTGCAGCTTTGGCTGGGCGGGTGAGGACACTGGGCACCAGACTGGGGATGGGTGCTCAGTCACATGCGGGGAGAAGGAAAGGGTGCCGATGCGTCAAGATTCCAAGGCACCAGGATTGTTCTGAAGACTTTCTGCTCTTCTGTTATGACCTTCAAACACCTTCTAAGTGTCTTTGCTCTCCATGACACCCAGTCACTTTTACTTAGATATTGATGGTGGCATGTTTGAACAAGAGTCTGGGGAGGGCCTCCGAGGCAGGTCGGCCTCCCTGAGTCCACTAACCTACAGAATAAATGCACAGCAAAGGACGGGGGGCAGGCAGGCTGTCTTGGCCCAGGAGTCTGTTTTCCAGGGGTTCACTGAGATGCAGCTCATCTTGCACACAGATAGCATTAGGCTTGTGAACTCTGCTGTGGGCAGAAGAGATACTAAAGTTGTTTGGAGGCCGAGGCAGTTGATGATGCCAGTTTGTGACATGAAAGTCTGGCAGAGTTAGAAAGGAGCCTGTGTTCCTTGCTTTACAAACGCAAAAAGCCAGGGCTTTGTCCACAAAACCACATTGGGACTGGTGAGTATAACAGAGAGAAACAGAATTCTAGCCTCCCAGCTGCTCCTCTTCACTCCTATACTTTTTTTTTTTTTTTTTTTTTTTTAATATTTGTTGATTTATTTGACTGTATTGGGTCTTAGTTGCATCGCTCGGGATCTTCCTTGCTTCATGCTAGGTCTTTCTTTGCAGTCCACAGACTCTGTAGTTATGGTACAGAGGCTTAGTTGCTCCCGAGGCACGTGGGATCTTAGTTCCACAACCAGGGATTGAACCTGTGTCCCCTGCACTGCAAGGCTGATTCTTAACCACTGAGCTACCGGGGAAGTCCCACTCCTATACTATAAAAAGAATTGATACAAGACCAGACAACAGAAAGTCCAGAAAGAACTGGCATCTTTTGCATGAGCATGGCCTTCATTAAAGAGTGTTTTCTGAATATGGGCTTGGTGTCAGTTCTCCCATGAGCACTGCTCTGCCGGATCACAATTGTCCTGTAGGCAGATACCGTCAAGGTTCAGGCTCCGTGGTGTGCGTTCTATGGACTCCCAACTGTTGGCAGGATGGATGGGTGGGTGGGTGAAGGAACAATTGCCCAAAGGAGCTGGGGAATATCACCTGGACAGACTCGGAGTACAAATTCAGTGTCAAGGAACATCATGTTACACTGGTTATTTTTTCTGGCACAGGAGATTATGTCTCAGAGGAAAAGTCCTGCTGTTGCCCAGCAGTGTAGACATCAGCCATCAATTACATGCAGTCACTACTGTTGTTTTTTAATGTGTCCCGACTCCTTCAGTGGAGGCAATAAACAGTTAAAACATTGGCTCCTACACTGTCCTGAACACTTCTTTGGAATGGCTGTGAAAATCAAACATCTGAGGAGAAAAGAAGGAAAAGGAATTAACCTCCAATGACTTCACTTTCAGAATGAGTCAGGGCAGCTTAAAAAAAAAAAAATCACCACTGGATGCAGAGAGGCAGAGACACAGGGCTGCAGAAGCAACAGCAAGTTCCAAGGAGAAAAGGACAGTATTAATAAAGGCTGTTTTGGTTTTCTTGTTCCTGGGGTCTTTTGGTGGGCCCATGATTAGGTCTGCAAGTCATCTGGCTCCCTTTGGAGAACTGAACACTTGGTGCTTCTTGAACCACAAAGATGTTTTGCTGCTTTTAGAGTCGGGAAGAGATGGATTCTAGTCCGCTAGCTGTGTGACTTCCGGTCAGTTACTTAACATCTCTGAGCCTTAACTAAGTTGTGAGAAAGGTCTGTCCAGAGTAAGTGATATAGCACATCGGGCATCAGTGCGCGCTCATCGAAGGGCTGGAAAGCGTGGGGTTTCCGGTTCCCGGAGTTACTGCGAGCAAACTAAGTGGGGAGGAAGGGGGACAGCTGAGGGTGCGTCCTCCTCGAGGCTTCAGAGCCGCCTTGCCTCCGCTCGAGGGGCGAGTCCAGGCTCGAGTTCTGAAGACAGCGCGCCCCCTAGAGGCAGCCCTCCGGAACAGGGCGGACTAGAAACCTTAGGGGCACCCCTGGCCAAAGGCAGAGGGTGAAGAGGGGCCGCCCAAAGCTGTCAATGCCTTTCCCAGTGTTTTCCCAGGGCTTCGAGCGGATTCTGTCAATGGTACCAGGTGCATCCCCAGGCTGCCGAGATGACCACAGTCGGGTAAACTGAAAGAAATACTTGTTCAAGCAGGAAAGACTCAAGTAATATTTACCGAGCATTCACTCTGTTCCAGTGTGGGAACTGGGTGCTCTTCACTTAACCTTATCTTGTTTAAACTTCTCAGCAGCCCTGCGAGGGAAAGTTTATCCTCTGTTTTTCTGGTGAGGTAATTGAAGCACCCTAAAAGAAGGTATTTGCACAGTTGAAACATGCCAAAGTTGAGATTTGTGTTAATCTGCTTGTTGTTGAGTCGCTCAGTCATGTCCAGCTCTTTGTGAAACCATGGAAAGTAGCCTACCAGGCTTCTCTGTCCATGGAATTCCCCAGAGAAGAATACTGGAGTGGGTTGCCATTTCCTCCTCCAGGGGATCTTCCCAGGGATCAAACGTGTCTCCTGCATTGGCAGCTGGATTCTTTACCACTAAGCCACCAGGGAAGCCCATTTGTTCAGACTCCTATAACAAAAAACTCCAGACTGGGTGGTTTAAACAACATAAATTTATCATCTCACAATTCTGGAGGCTAGAAGTCTGAAATAAGATGGAGTTGGTTCTTCCTGAGAGGGCCCTGAGGGAGGGATCTTTTCCAGGCCTCTTTGGCTTGTAGATGGTTGTCTTTACTCTCAGTATGCATGTCCGCTTTCGTAAAAACACCAGTCATATTGGATTAGTAGTAGTTGTAGTGTTAGTCTATCAATCATGTCTGACTCTTTGGAACCTACCAGGCTCCTCTGTCCATGGAATTCTCCAGTCAAGAATACTAGAGTGGGTTGCCACTTCATTCTCCAGGGGATCTTCCTCACCCAGGGATCGAACCTGGGTCTCTTGCATCTCAGGCAGATTCTTTACCATCTGAGCCACTGGGGAAGCCATATCCAGCAAAACTGTCCTTCAAAAGAGATAAAAGAATATATGGCAATATAAACAAAAACAAGAAAACAAACATAAGAAATCTTAGATGTGAAAAAATATCAATAATAGTTGAAAAGAACACATCAGGTGGATGAATAACAGAATGGATAGGGCTGCAGAACAAATTAGCAACTTGGGAGACCAGGTGAAGGAAATCTTTCAGAAGGAAGGAGGAAACAGATATAAAATACTTTTTATTTTATTTTACAAAGAGATATAAAATATTTTAAATTTTATTTTACAAAGAGATAGAAAATATTTTTTTAAAGCTAGGCTATTTGGAAGATAGAAGTAGAAGTACTGAATACTATCATGTGACTGATAAGAGTCCTAGAAAGAGAGGAAAAATAAAAATGAAGAGGAAGAAGTGTTCGAGGAAAAACTGAGATAATTTTCTGTAACTTATAAATGATGAAAGATTGAAAGAGTTATAGAGGGGAAATAATTAAAAAATTCCACACCAGGATATTTTACAGTAAAATTAAGAATTTCAAAGAAGCCAAGAAAATTCTAAAGTACTGTAGAGGGAAAGAGAAGATCACAAAAAGAGAAGTCAGATGGCATCAAATTTTTCAATAGCAACAACTGATTCAAGAAAATAGTGGAGGGAAGTCCCTGGCAGTCCAGTGGTAAGGACTCTGAGCTTCCATTGCAGAGGGCATGGTTTCAATCCCTGGTCAGGGAAAAATCCCACATGCCAAAAAAAAAAAGAGAGAGAGAGAGAAAAAAAAAATAGTGGAGTAGTATTTTCAAAATATTGAGGGAACAGAAATTAGAACCAGCCTCTTTCCTTCATCCAATCTGCCACCAAAAGCAGCACATGATTAAAAAATATTCTCAGGCATTAAAGTCCCCAGAAAATTTATCACACAAAGACTACACTGGAAACTGTCTTGTACAACGAGCTTAAAATAAGGGGAGAAAATCTAGTAGGTGCTGCAAGAGATACTGGTAAAATTTGTTTGACTTAAAAGAATCAGTTCAGTTCAGTCGCTCAGTCATGTCCGACTCTGCGACCCCATGAATCACGACCCCATGAATCGCCAGGCCTCCCTGTCCATCACCAACTCCCGGAGTTTACTCAAACACATGTCCATTGAGTCAGTGATGCCATCCAGCCATCTCATCCTCTATCGTCCCCTTCTCCTCCTGCTCCCAATCCCTCCCAGCATCAGGGTCTTTTCCAATGAGTCAACTCTTTGCATGAGGTGGCCAAAGAATAGCTATGACTAAAGAAAAAAAGAATATATATTTCCCATAAACTGGCATTAAAGTGTAGGTAATAACACTATGTAGGTTTCCTAGGTGGTGCTAGTGGTAAAGAACCCTTCTGCCAATGTATCAGTGTAACCTGCAGGAGACACAAGTTCGGTCCCTGGGTGGGAAAGATGCCCTGGAGAAGGAAATGGCAACTTACTCCAGTATTCTTGCCTGGGAAATCCCATGGACAGAGGAGCCTGGTGGGCTACAGTTCATGAGGTCACAAAAGAGTCCAACATAACTGAAGCAAATTAGCATGCACACACAGAGAGTAACATAATGTAGGTCTGGGGTTAGACATAAAGAGATATGACTGTATAGTAAAGCCTTGCTTTATATATTATATATTAGGGGTGTTAAAGTGTTAGTCACTCAGTTGTGTCCAACTCTGCAATCCCATGGACTGTAGCCTGCCAGGACCCTCTGTCCATGGGATTCTCTAGGCAAGAATCCTGGAGTGGGTTGCCATACCCTTCTCCAGGGGATCTTCCTGACCCAGAGATGGATCCTGGGTCTCCTGCATGGCAGGCAGATTTTCTACCATCTGAGTCACCAGGGGGAATATATACTTATTAAAGAAAGGGTTAACAGTAAGTACAGAAAAAGTGAGTCAGACTGAAATAAAATACTAAGATCACAGAAACAGGTCCAAATATAAAAATAATTATAGCAAATATACATGAACTAAATTAACCAGTTTAAGAAAAAGACTGACCATTGGATTTTTTAAAAAATCCAAGTATGATATAATGGAAAACAGACAACCTCTTTAACAAGTGGTGCTGGGAAAACTGGTCAACCACTTGTAAAAGAATGAAACTAGAACACTTTCTAACACCATACACAAAAATAAACTCAAAATGGATTAAAGATCTAAATGGAAGACCAGAAACTACAAAACTCCTAGAGGAGAACATAGGCAAAACACTCTCCGACATAAATCATAGCAAGATCCTCTGTGACACACCTCCCAGAATATTGGAAATAAAAGCAAAAATAAACAAATGGGACCTACTTAAACTTACAAGCTTTTGCACAACAAAGGAAACTACAAGCAAGGTGAAAAGACAGCCCTCAGATTAGGAGAAAATAATAGCAAATGAAGAAACAAAGGATTAATCTCAAAAATATATAAGCAACTCCTGCAGCTCAATTTCAGAAAAATAAATGACCCAATCAAAAAATGGGCCAAAGATCTAAACAGACATTTCTCCAAAGAAGACATACAGATGGCTAACAAACACATGAAAAGATGCTCAACATCACTCATTATCAGAGAAATGCAAATCAAAACCTCAATGAGGTACCATTACACGCCAGTCAGAATGGCTGCTATCCAAAAGTCTACAAGCAATAAATGCTGGAGAGGGTGTGGAGAAAGGGGAACCCTCTTACACTGTTGGTGGGAATGCAAACTAGTACAGCCACTATGGAGAACTGCGTGGAGATTCCTTTAAAAACTGGAAATAGAACTGCCATATGACCTAGCAATCCCACTGCTGGGCATACACAGCGAGGAAACCAGAGCTGAAAGAGACACATGCACCCCGATGTTCATCGCAGCACTGTTTATAATAGCCAGGGCATGGAAGCAACCTAGATGTCCATCAGCAGATGAATGGATAAGAAACTGTGGTACAGATACACAATGGAATATTACTCAGTCATTAAAAAGAATACATTTGAATCAGTTCTAATGAGATGGATAAAACTGGAGCCCATTATACAGAGTGAAATAAGCCAGAAAGATAAACACCAATACAGTATACTAACGCATATATATGGAATTTAGAAAGATGGTAACAATAACCCTACATGCAAGACAGAAAAAGAGACAGAGATGTATAGAACAGACTTTTGGACTCTATGGGAAAAGGCGAGGGTGGGATGATCTGAGAGAACAGCATTGAAACATGTATATTATCAAGTGTGAAACAGATCGCTGGTCCAGGTTGGATGCATGAGACAAGTGCTAGGGGCTGGTGCACTGGGATGACCCAGAGGGATGGGATGGGGAGGGAGGTGGGAGGGGGGTTCAGGATGGGGAACACATGTAAATCCATGGCTGATTCATGTCAATGTATGGCAAAAACCACTACAATATTGTAAAGTAATTAGCCTCCAACTAATAAAAATAAACGGAAAAAAAAAATCCACATATGTGCTGTTAACAAGAGATGAACCTAAAGCATAAGGAAAATGCAAAGGTTGTATGTAAATGAATGCAAAATGATATACCAGCAAAATACTAATCAAAATAAAGACAGTTTATCTACAGGAGTGTCTAACTGACTTTGATTTTCATAAAGGTCTGGAAGTTAGAACAGTTTTTCCAAGTTAACTCTATGACCAGTATGCAGGTCTGGCTTGCTGAGGAGTTAGTGTGCCAATTTGGTTGGAAGCTCCACTGATTGAAACAAAGGAATCCAGGGACTGAAGGATCTATGAGTTCAAGGGCAGTCAACTTAAGTCACAGTCATTCAGTGGTGTCCAACTCTTTGCAAGTCCAAGGACTGTAGCCCACCAGGCTCCTCTATGAAATTCTCTAGGCAGGAAAACTGGAGTGGGTGGCTATTTCCTTCTCCAGGGAATCTTTGAGACCAAGGGATCGAACCTGGGTCTCCTGCATTGCAGGCAGGTTCTTTACCATCCGAGCCACTTAGTAGATGAGAAAAGGAAAAAAGGAAGGGCATAAGTTGCTGGGATCCTCTTAGAGATAGCAAGTTGCTTGGGAAGAAGTGACATCCAAAAACCACGAGACCACAACCCTGAGAAAATAAGTATTAATCAGGGGGTACAACAGGGATAAGGCCCAAAATCCAAGTGGAAGAGAACAGGCAAATGGAATCCTCACTGCCCATGGATCAAAACGTAATGTTTCAGGTATGTTCTTCTCGGCAAATATTCCTACCATCTGGTTTTGAAATGACAGAGCTGGTTTAAAAACGATATATGCCAGGCACTTCAAGGACCCCACATTCTGTAGGCAAAAGTGAAGACAGAGTTAACAGAGCACAATTCTGTTTCACCTGACTGCATGAAAGAGTTTGCATTTTTCCTTTGAAGGCCTGGCTGGGATTTCCGTGGTGGTCCAGTGGCTAAGACTGCCAGTGCAGGGTTCCTGGGTTCCATCCCTGGCCAGAGAGCAGTCTGCCAGTCGAGGAACACCAAACTGTCATGGTATGAATTTGCAAAATTCGACAGCTTTAATGATATGGCCTTGATCTTGAAATTCAGTGCACAGTAATTTTATGGTAAAGAAAAGGACATGAGAAAAGAGAGGGCAGTATGTTTTTCAAATTTCTTCCCTCTTCTATGACTGAGCAAATGTTCTTTAGAAAAACCTGACGTATTCTCATGCTTAGAAATTTTGCTATAGGGATAGCCACTGCTACTGTTTACATGAGACATTCCTTTTCTGAAATCTAAACTCTGAAGTATTTACTATGCTTAGATAAATCACATATTTTTCCTTGTGAGTACAGCCTGTTCAGGTTTATACATACCACTGGGTAATTCCCCAAGCACTGTTCCCAGCTTAATGCATGATGTTGGATGCATTTGTGGAAACTGATGTGAAAGTTCTTTGCTCTTCAAAATACTTGCTAAGCAGGCCAGTTAAAAGCATGCCTTTGAATCTGAAACTGAATTGAAACTGAATTTGGCTTTGGTCAGTGGAGGCTCCAGGAAAATTGATAAAACAGAAGAGAAACTGGCTTCTTTTTCTAGAATGAGAATGGGGAGACCCAAGACTGAGGATGGGAAACATGGCATAATGATGGCAGAATCTTAAAAAGACACGGATGAAGGCAGCTGAAGAATCCAGAAAACTTTCTGGTTTCTGGCCCTTCTGAGGCTTTGATTCAAGAAATATCCTAATATCTTTCTGTAATCTTCTGCCATGCTCTAAAAAGTCTACATCTAAACAGCCCATAATTAGGGAAAAGTTATTCAACTGTGAACAGAGCCCAGAAGATGGTGCAAAATATTTCTTCACTGCTCTCATCACATTGCTGTTCAGTCCTGACCCCCAACTCTGCTCCATGACAAGGCCAGAGTGCAACTGCTTCACGAAAGCATTGAGTGAATGCTTTCATGAGTGGAGCCCCTGCCAGCTCTCTCAAAGGAGAACTCTGTGGTTGCTCCCCTTGGTAAGTCAGGCACAAGATACCACCACTGATACGGTCTCTCCAATTCTAATGGGGATACTGGATCTCAGAGTGGCAGAAGTAGTGGAAGCACTTAATCATCCAAGACAAATAGGATGCGTCTACTGTTAGGGGTGGACTTCCCAGGTGGCTCAGTGGTAAAGAACCTGCCTGCCAACGCAGTAGACGCAGGAGACGCAGGTTTGATCTCTGGGTCAGGAAGATCTCCTGGAGCAGGAAATGGCAATCCACTCCAAATTCTTGCCTGGAGAATTCCATGGACATAGGAGAGTGGAAGGTTATAATCCATGGGGGTCACAAAGAGTCGGACACGGCTGACTCAGCAACTGAGGACACAGCAGCCACCGCTTTCCAGAATTAACACGAATTTCAATGTGACGAATTCTTACATAATCCCTGGAGATTCCACATCTCCTATTTCCTTGCTTTCAGTTTAACTTGTCTGGAGACTCAGCAATAGTCTGAGTGAATCGGAATCACAGAGTTTTAGAAAGCATCTAGTTTGGTCTCTAACCCAGGAGGAGCCCTATTTATGAGGTCTCTGGGATAGTCCTCTAGCCTCTGTATTAATTATATTTTCTTATTTCTGTATTCCTGATGCTTTCCTGGAGCCTTACTGTCAGAGGAAGGACTGCTGCACCCAGCGTTAGTTAACCCCTAGAGACAGCAAACAACTCACCCCGGAACCTGCCTTTCATTTGCAAACCAACCAATCCAGAGCCCCCACTTTCTCTATCTGGTTCTTACATTCCATGTCAATTAATATTCCCTTGTCCTACTCACCCCAGGGCCAGGTACCAGACAGCTGGGACAGCCCCTATACTCTAGAGCCTGCTGAAATTCTTCACACTAGCCAATCCCCGATGGCTCAGTGGGTAAAGAATCCACCTGCAATGCAAGAGACACAGGAGATGCAGGTTCGATCCCTGGGTCGGGAAGATTCTCTGGAGAAGGAAATGGCAACCCACTCCAGTATTCTTGCCTGGAGAATCCCATGGACAGAGGAACCTGGAGAGCTACAGTCCATGGGGTCGCAGAGTTGGACATGGCTGAGTGACTGAACACACACAGCACACAATCCTGAGTGTGCTAACCCTGCCTTACCCATGGGAACCACAAGGGCTGATGCCCACACCTTCCCCTGCTGCTTCTGCCTCCTGACCCATTCTGATGCTTACCTGTGGATCCCTGTGTGGCATGGCGTTCCCTCTCCTCTTCGGAACCATAACAAACTATCTTTTTTCAATGGCAGTAGTCCCCTGCTCACCATACCTGAATAGGACAAAACTTACATTTTAAAAAACACCAGTTAAAACAATTCCGGGGACCAGAAGTTCATTTCTTTGCAAGGCAGCAGTTTCAGTAGTGAACTAAATAGGCAAGTTCTTTTCTATCTTAAACGGAAATCTACTTCCCTGTACCTTCTAAAAACTCTGCCTGCAGGACAACAGAAAATAAATCTACCCATTATTTTAAGAGATGAACCATCAGATATCTGAAACACATCTATGATTGTCTTTGCTGAAATACATGTGTGAGAATCACACACGTGAAATCTGTAGATTTTGGGGGGCTTTATTTCTAGTCTCCTTCAAATGACTAGTATTTCACAAGTCATTTGGTTTCAATAGCTCAGTGGATTAAATATAGTCTTCCAACATTCCCAACATCCACAATGACCATTCATTCATGGATGCATGGATTGATTAAGCAGCCACTCAGCAAGCAGTCTGGTGGCCTTCAGTGGCTTATCCCTGTCCTTGATTTCAAGTGCAGTGTCTGCTGGAACTGGTCTACTCCACGTGTGGCTTCCGTCTCACTTATTTCCATGGGCCTGGTGACCCGGTCTATAGTGGTGCCAGGCATGGCATCAACTAAAATTTCTGAATCTTTTAAGATGAATTGTCATGAAACACATTATATCCTGTACTTAAGTTGTGATTTTACTGCAGCCTTTTAGATTTTTTCAGTATGAATGTAAAATCCCCTGTTTTCTAGTGCACAGAGCTTCCTCCAGTTATTTTTATTTTCTCTTAAAATTATTTTCCCCCAAATAGTATGCTAATTGTAAAAAAAAAAAAATTATCAGATAAATTTGCAATGAGAGACTTAGATCCCTCTAATCTTATTCCCATTTTGGTGTACACTATATATTTTTTCCTATGCATAAGCCTTTGGGGTTTTGTTTTTGGCCATGCCACACTTGAGGAATGTATTTTTGTTCCCTGACAGGATTGAACCCCAGGCCCCAGAAGTGAAAGAGTGAGGTCCCACCTACCAGACTGTGGATCATATTATACGTACGATTGTAATTCATTCATAAATATGATACAAGAAATGATTCATTCATAAGTATGGCTCTAAGGGAAAATTTTTGCTAATATATCTTGGGTGTTGTAGAGCCATACTTATGAATGAATTACAATTAGCAGAGTTCCTTGAGGGCACAGAATATTGCGTTTAAGTATTTATGAACCACAACACAATAAATGATTCAATCTTTGAATGACTACATTGTAATGATTCCTATGGACTTACAGATTATGCATTTCAGCCAATACTGGGACAGTTTTTCCTTCAAATTTCTATAGAAGTCTTGGATGGTATGTGATTCATTTATATTGCTAATTGTATCTAACATTGCTGTGTTTATCCTGATTCTGATTATTTCAATAATTTGGTCCTGTTTTAAAAAGAACAATTTGAAGGACATTCATATCCTACTGAATGAGAATTAATTGATTCTATTTCCACTCATTCATGAGAACAGCCCGTTTCGCTCCAAAGTATTTCTCTATCAGATTGCATACATAATGGAAATTAATATAAGTGGTAGTTAATTACATTCCACTTATGAGTACTATGCCTCCCTTAAGGCTCAGCTGGTAAAGAATCTGCCTGCAAAGAAAGAGACCTAGGTTCAGTCCCTGGGTTGGGAAGATCCCCTGGAGAAGGGAAAGGCTACCCACTCCAGTATTCTGGCCTGGAGAATTCCATGGACTGTGTAGTCTGCAGGGTTGCAAAGAGTAGGATACAACTGAGCGACTTTCACTTTCACTATGAGTATAGGGAAGTTTCCACAGTTTTGATTACAAATTTTCTCCTCACAGTATCTAGTGTTTTTACATTATCAAAAGAAATTATTGATTTAATGCAGCTTATCAAGAATAGCCTAAGATTTCACTCACATTTTCAGCTATGCTTTTGCTGGTCAATACCTAGACTTACATTAAGTAAACATGCAGCTAAAAGAAAAAATAAAGGTGTGAGCAACACTATCATACACGTTTCTGTTTTTGTTAATGATTTTTAAAAGCCTTAAATTATATTTTGTATCATTCTTAAATGATAATAGCTTGTAATCCAAGTGAAAAATATATTCAAATAATCTTAATTGGTGAGCTGACAGCAGTTAAAAGCCAGTATCTTTTTCTGGTTTTTAATAATGTAAACTTATTATTTATGATATTTTCATTGTTTCACATATTTGCCATTGCAAGTCCCTTGCAATGTTTAAATCATTGAAAGAATAACATGGATAATAAGTCACTGACTAATTTTCAATGTGAGTATAAAAAGCTATATCAGTGTGAACAAGTGGATTTCTGTGAAAAACAGAATTAAGACAATGGACAGTCTCTTCAGCCAGGAACAAATGCAGGTTTTTGTGTGTTAAAATACAAGAATGTTTTATGTCCCATCTATGTCTATATTTCGCTATCACTGAATACTTATGCTACAAGTATATACCATACTAATGTTCTATTGTCTTCAAGAAAGGCTTTAATTTTCTTCTAGCTGAATGTAGGTTTTTAAAGAGACTTTATTTTTTGGAACAGTTTAGGTTCACAGAAAAATTGAGACAGTAGAACAGAGTTCCCATATGTCCCCTCTTCCAATTTCCCCTGTTAATAACATCTTACATTTTTATGGTTCATCTATTACAAGTAATAAACATATTGATACATTATTAACTAAAGTCCATGATGTATTTAGATTTCCTTAGTTTATACCTAATATCCTTTTCTGTTCCTGGTTCGCACATTACATTGACTTGTTATGTTTCCTTAGGCTCCCTGGGGTGTGAGTATCTCTAATTTTCCTTGTTTTTGATGACTATGACAGTTCAGAGTACTGCTCAAGTATTTTGTAGGATGCCCCTTTATGAATCTGATGTTTTTCTCAAGGTAAGACTGAGGTTATAGGTAATTTTCCTAGGAGAAATTAGATAGCTAGAGATTAAAAGCACATCTAGACTTCATCAAACTGTTGTCATGGACATAACTCATATACCAATTTTAGTACTGTACCTATTCAGTATGATTAGAGGTAGCAAAGACAGTCTTGAGAAAAGAACATGATCATTAAAAAAAAAGGTTAGCTCTAAAAAATAATTTGGAGGTAGGTAACATTATAAAGAACACAAGCAGTAGTTATATTAAATCTCTTTCTGAAATAACCATGTTCTTTACTAATTAAAATTACAAGGTCAGAAAGGCAAACATACATAAATAATAAAGTTAGTTCAATTCTGTGTATCTACAGAGTTAAATTTGGGATTTATGTAAATATGTTACTCAAATACATCTATGTTTTAAAAACAATTGTTATATTTTTATCAAATAAACAATAAATAAATATTGTGCAGGACTCTCCTGTCTGTGTCAACAATAGTCTTAAATCCTTGGAAAATTTATAGTAAGCAATCATTCTCAAAGAATTCTCTCCTCAGCAGTGGTTCTCAATCTTAAGCGTGGATCAGAATTATCTGAAGGGCTTGTTCCAACAGATTCCTGGGTGCGTCCCCAGCAGTTTCTGATTCCATGGGTTTGGGGTGGGGCCTGAATGTCCACGTCTAACAAGTTGTCAGGTAAGGCTGATGCTGCTGGTCTAAGGGCCACACTATGAAAATCACTGAGCGCAGTCAACAAAGACACTGCATTCATTACATGCGGATGATGATGAGGGTGTTTTGCATGTGTAATCTTAAACAGTTACAGAATCTTACCAATAAGGTATGACTATCTCTTTTATAAATGGGGAACCTGCATCCAGAAAAACTGAGGAAATTGCCTGAGGAGATGATGGGATCAGGTGGCAAAACTACAATTCAGATCTCCTTTGATTCTTAAGCCATGTTTTTTCTGGTACAACATACTGCTCCATGTTGATAAATGAGCGAAATGCATGCATCCTTGGCCTGGCCTATCTGGAAAGGAGACTGTCCCAAAGATATGGACAGTGATTTGTTCAGCTTTGTAGGGTAGTATTTAAAGGATAGCAATTCTTCCTGAAAACTAAGCAAAGGCTCAGTCAGGGTCATGGAGAGGATTCACTTATTTCTAACTTCTGAAATAATGAAGGGCAAAGTGAATTTACAGTATAATTAAACAAAACAGGAAGAGCATGTATTTAATATAGTACTGAATAGTCCTTAATTACTATTATTTTATTCCTTACAGAAAAATGCACATTTAAATTAAAATCCTTAAAAGAATAATCTCATTTCCATTTAAACTGAAGGCATCATACTATTCTACATGTCTGCTGTGTACACTATGTCACCAGTCAACCACTACTTACTCAGGTATTGAAGTAACACAGCATGATGGTCTTCAACAAAATGCTCCAACAATTACTACCACATTTATCTCCTTTCACAAAGAAAATTAAAAACAACAGCATACAAACAAAACAAGCAATTAACATTTTTAAAGTGGTACATTTTACAGTAAATAAATTGCCAAAACTGAAGTTGCCAATAATATAAATATAAATTTGTTACTGTTATACTCTATATAAAAAAGACACTGAGGCACAAAATTATTGGACTGCAGACTTAAAACAGTTAATGAGGTCTAAACATCAGAATGACCAAAAACCCACCCGACTCTGTCTCTATTAATACAAATATTTTACATTAAGAAAGACTCCCTTTTAAATATCTATATACATATTTCCATTTAATACTGTTAATTAAACCCACAGTTATATTTATTTAAATAAGAGTTAAATAAACCGCCCCAAATGCTGATTTCATATCACAAAACCTAAGTATTTTAAATCACAACTTCAGGGTGGTATAGTGTATTCACTGGTTCCTTAGACAATACTAACAAGCATATTTTTAAGAATATATTTTCATCTATACGTCAGGTAAAGCTTTATTAAATGGTAAACACTTTCAACAGTGCAGAAATACAAGTTTCAAAACCAAATACATTCAGAAGATCTGCTGTTCAAATAATATCTTTTCAAAACCAGGTGGAGGAGTATGATAAAATTCACTGAACTGGCAATCCAAAATTGCACTGTCATCAACTAGAGACAGAAAAAGAAAGAAAATAAATTAGAAGCAAACACCTTAAATTGAATGAGTACATACTTATAAACTGTTTCCACAATGCCATAAAATTAATTCGCAAGAAGAATAAACAAATCTGCTATCCAGGTTACAAAACATGATCCTATTGGGTAAAAACAGTCACAGTGAAGAATAAAATCTGTCAAGAACACTGAATGGAAATACATCAAAATATTATGATTACTTCTATATGATGTAAATACACATAATTTGAATTTTTCCTTATTTACCTACCTGTATTTTCTCAATTTTATACATTAAGATAAACTACTTCTTAAAAAATATTTTATTAAAAAAGGATAGATTCACAAAGAGTAGCAAAAACAATACAGAAGGTCCTGGGTAATCTTCATCCAGCTTCCCCCAGTGGTAACATCTCACACCACTACAGTACAATGTCCAAACCAGGAAACTAACACTGATACAATACTGTTAATTAGCCTGCAGGCCTTATGCAGCTTCTACATGTTTTTTGTCTTGCTTTTTTTTTTTAAACAGTATTTATCCAAGAGAAATGAATGCATATATCCACACAAAGACTTGCACATCAATGTTCACAGCAGCTTTATTTGTAATGGCCCAAAACTGGAAACAACCTACATATCCAACAACAGGTGAAGGTAAAAATCAATTGTGATATATCCACACAATGAACTATACTACTTGGTAACAAAAATGAATGAATTCCTGATACATGTTACAACATGGGTGAGTTTTAACTACACTGAGTAAAAGAAGCCAGATTAAAAAAATACAAATTGTATGATTCTATTTATACAATACTCTAAAAACCTAAGATAATCTGTAGTGACAGAAAGCAGATAGTGGCTACAAGCGGGGTGGGGTGGGGAGAGGTGAACAGAATGCATGGCAAGGCGGCAGAAGGAAATTTAGGGGTGACAAATATGTTCATTATCTTGACTATAGTGATGATGTGGGTTTCACTTTATAGCTATTTGTTAAGTTGCATATATATATTTAATGCACATTACTGAATAGTTTATATTTCATTATCAATGCAGGAAAAAAGTTAAGCACTGGATGTGACATTCATGAAATCACTAGTGATTTTTTAACAGAGGTGGTTTCAGTGAAGTGGTGGTAAAGGCAGCCACAGTAGTTGAAGATACAATATAAACAGAGACGGAAGCTATTTTACAGGAAATGCAGCCATATAGAGAAGGGTAAACCCAGGCCTGGTGAGGGGTACAAGTTTAAGGGAGGGTATTTTGGAATAAGAATGATTTAGAATGTTTACAGGCATTGAAGAATGAGGTGGATGACATGACATACAGATGAAATAACTGACAATAAAGTCCCAGAATTGGGAAGTTTGAAATCTAGACTGAGTTTTTGGAACATGAAGGGCATCACTTTCTCTAAGATGGGATGGGAAGGAGACAAGATTGGGAGAGAAAACCGTTAGGAGGTGGGGGAGGGAAGCTGGAGTTCACCACGATGGACTGTTTCTCTATCAAGTGGAAGATGGATCTACAGAGAATGAACAGGGAATCAAGATTGATGAGTCTGGAAGGTGTAGAGATGAAAAAAAACACGAGAACTTAGATGAAGCTGGAGGTCCTAACTGTGAACAACACTCTTCTTCACCGTTACTCAGTTTTGTCTCTCCACAGGTTGAATATAAGGACTGACAGTATGAACAACTGGAAAGAGGATTGGGGATAGGATAGAAAAGGCAAAGGGTAAGGGAATTTGAATTTTATTTTTATCTTTGATAGTATCTGGCTATTCAAATATCTGATTTAATTGGACTGATTTATCAATTTCAATTTATAAAATATATTATACATAAACTTCACTGCATTAAAAATACTGCCAAATCAAAGAACAATTTAGAATAAAAATCTCGTTTGCTATCTTCATTTGTGTAACTCAGTCTAAAATTTTACTGATATTTATTTCATTTCTCAGACTAAACTATTTCAAATATTAAGCTATATTTCCATTTATTTAAGTAAACAAAGACATTACTTTTAGGGTTACCAAATACTACAAGCAAACTAACTTGTATCAAGTTTAAAAATACACCTTTCATGCAAAGATATGCAAAGACAAAGAAGGTAGAAGCACTGAAAAGCAGTATTTAGGGGAAAAGAAGATAAATGAAAACTTTAAAGCACAGGCTTTGGTTGTTATATCAAATTATTAAATATTTATATTGGCTACTGTATACTTTTCTGCCACCCTTAACAAAGTCTGTTACTTTTCTGGTAAGTTACTATAAAAAAGTTATCAGTTTTTGCTATGGTTCAAATCCTTAATTATTTAAAGTAATTAAATGAGAAAATGTTTTTCGATCCACTAATACCACAGGCAGAAAAATCATACACTTGTTGATTTAAAGTTGATAACATAAAAAATGAAGACAGTGATAAAGGCACTATACTTATGTATGTTTCCTATAAAGAGAGACACCTTATTTTTTAGGGATACATATAAAATATTTTAGAATAAAATGGTATAATGTCTGGCATTTGCCTCAAAACAATATAAGGAGGGGAGGTGAAGAACAGAGGGCTGTAGTGAGGAGATGAAACCTGTCTGGCTATTAGCTGACAATTGTTTGAAGTTAAGTAATGGGTACATGAGGGTTCATTATTCTATTCTGGTTACTTCTACACATTTGGAATTTTCTGTAATAAAATAAAAGTAACTGAGGGCTACAGAGTCATCTCTAAGTAACCCAGTTCTTGGAGGTATACTTGTACAGAAACTATACTTACACATACATGGCTATCAAAAGCGAAACAATCAATATGAAACCATTCTAAGTCATAATTTTTCTCAGAAGAGTTTTAACATTTAGGTGATTTTGTAAAGGTAACCAATGCTCAATCTACATGGAATTCCCATCCCTACTTTCAAAATACTCTTTACAATTACATTTTCTGTTCATCTAACCCTTTCTAACAACTGGCAGGAATACCTTTTTGTAAATTCTGTAAAGTTTTTAAAACTTTCTGGAATATAAGACTATATGATCTAAAAGGGAATATGACTATTGCATATTTAAGAATAATCACTGTATTTAGCAAGTTTATTTTTTAAATACAAAGGAAATAAAAGCTTTCCTTAGTCCTGCAAAGAGGGATTGTGATAACCTACTGAGTATACTCCATATACAAAGGTCCTTATTAATTTGTCTAGCCTTCTGAATGATAGTCACAAAGTTAATGAAAATGTCAAGCAAAAGTTAACATACATTTAATAATGTTAAAAATATTTTCACTTACCATAAACAACTGGATACACTGTCCCTCGTATACCTGATGCTGGACAATGCATGTTTTTTCCATTCAAATATACATTTAATTCTACATGGTCATATGTAATACCCTAGGAAGCAAAGTAAATATTAAAAAGAGGGAAAATATATATGTTCCATAAAAACCTGAATAGTCAGAAAGCACTAACTGGGGAGCATGGAAACAAAATACTAAGCAAAAGATCATAACAGATTTTTTCTATTTGAATTGAGCTTAAGAAAAAGTAGTGATGATTATGTGGGGGGAGGGGAAAGGTAAAATCCCATGAGTCCACATTTGAGGGGTAAAACTAAATCCTAGTATTCTATTCAGATAATCTGGGTTTTATGTTTTTAATATTAAGATGATATAAGTACTATATACTGTAAACAGAGAGACCTTTTGTACTCACATAGAAAACACTGCTTTATGTAGAATTTGATTACAAAGGGGGAAAACAGTGAAATTTTCACCATTAGGGATTATTACTTATCATTGTTTTCAGTTGTGGTGAACTGTCTTTATACAATTTATTTTCAAAAAGAAATAATATATTTCTCTATCTCTTTACCTTGGCTTCAAATATGTGAAATGTATTACTAATGTAAGGTGGGTATTTACAACTGCATATAACTGGTAATTAGTATCAAGGGGAAAATAGAAAAACAACAGCTCAAAAGACTTTTAAGAAGACAGCAAAATAAAAATATATTACTTTGTATATTATTAGTGGTACAAAATTACAATTATTATTATTGACATTCTGGAAAACAATCTGTATTATGTACCAAACACTAGATACTTCATATTTACTCATTTAATCCTAAGTATTTTTATTATCTCCATTTTACAGATGAGGCAGCTAAAGCAGAGAGGTTAAATAACTTATTATTTAAGGTTGCACAGTTAGGAAGTGGCAGAGCTGGAGCTTAAACTGATGCAGTATGGCTTTGGAAAACGTATTCTTAATTGCTACACAATTCAAAGCTTGTAAGGACTTTTACACTTTTAAAACTCTCTTTAAAACTCTGTACGGGAAAAAAAAAAAAACAAAACTCTGTACGGTATTTACTAGCTGAAGACAGAAAGCTTTCCTTTGAAGAATGACAGCAGAGACCTCTCAAAAGAGAAATCATCATAGATCAAGAAGCAACCACTTGAAGGATTCCTGACTGTGGATAAATTATATAAACCTAAAAGCTTTTATAGGTAGAAAAAGACCTTACAGATGATCTAGTCTTAAATCCTTCACTTTCCAGTTAAGACAGCAAAGGCCCAGATAAGTCAACATGTTAAGTGCTATAAAAGATTCTCCTCAAATCTTAGCAAAGCCACGGTTAGACTAAACACTGAGAAAGATAAACAAAACTCCTTTTGCTTTATTTCAGTTTACGTATTTAAATATAATAATAAAGTGATCGCCAGGATTCGCTTTTTAGTGAAGAAATCTGTTTTCATTTAAAAAGCATGATTACATAAAAAGCAGCATGTAACCCTCTTTACAGGATTACTGGAGACCCAGCAGTTCAGGCTAACAGGCTATGATCTGGGGGCCCTCCCCACCTGGTGGCAGATAACCTACTGCGAGTTCTCAACCCCACCCTCCAGCAGCAACGCCCAGTGAGGGAGTGGGTGAGACTCTCTGCAACCCCATGGACTGTACAGTCCATGGAATTCTCCAGGCCAGAATACTGGAGTGGGTAGCCTTTCCCTTCTCCAGGGGAGAATACCAAATACCCAGTATCAAAGATCCCCTGGAGAAGGAGATCTCAACGTGCCCCAGTATTCTTGCCTGGAAAATCCCATGGACCGAGGAGCCTGGCAGGCTACAGTCCATGGGGTCGCAAAGAGTCAGACACAACTTAGCGACTAGACCACAAAAATACCAAAGAAAGAAGTGAGGAAGGATGTGAAAAACCACACCGCAGCATCTTAGTTCTGTGACCAGGGCTGAACCAGTGCCCTCTGCAGTGGAAGCATGGAGTTCTAACCACTGGACTGCCAGGGAATTCCCTTAATCTGTCCTTTTATCTGTTCTAGATACTAGGTTTGATTCTCATAATGATACCAAAAACCTGATATGTGCTAAGGATTTATCAATAATTATTTGCAGGTTTGGTGAACAGACTCTGAAATTAGACTGTAATCCTGGGGTCACTCTGAATAAGAAATTACTTAACTTCTGGTCTGTAAAATGGTAATAATAGTATGACCTATTTCACCTTCTCTGAAATTAAACTGAGAACTGCAATTTTAAAATGTAATCTGTACTTTTCAAAACTATATACAAAAGGAATAAGCATAAGCTGCCTCAGGTGTGCCTGCTCAGTGCTGCAGTAGGCCCTGCTGATTCTGTATGGTTATTACATAAACATAATCATTTGGTTGGATGTTGAAAGCTTCTTTTTCTTGATTTTTTTCCTCAGAGAATGGTATATGACTGAAATTCTACACATATGAGAATGTTTTTACTGTTTTACTGTCTTATATTGTTTTATATGTTTTACTTATAATGTTTTTACTTATTATGTTTACTTATAATGTTTTAATGTTTTACTGTCTTATAATTCATTCCAGTTTTCCTATGCTATTATCAGCAATTTGGTGAAATTTGTTTGCAAGTGTTTGAAATAGGAAGATACAGCTATTAGTGTGGGATAATGCTTTACTTTTCAGGATTCTGCTCATATTTCATCTTTTTTGAGCTCTTCTTTTATCAGAATGGGCATAAAAACTCAAAGTCTAATTTAGTAATGTTGACAGACTAAAAATGACATTCTTAAATCTGTCAATATGAAGTACCAATCATCTTAAGGAATGAGATAGGAGGGAAAGAATAACACACAGTACAAGTTCAGTACATCAACAAAGAAAAACTTCTGTTACTGATTATCCTTTCTTCTTCTTTTTTTGGTCTCACCATGCGGTACATGGGATCTTAGTTCCCTGACCAAGGATGGAACCCGTCCCCTCTGCAGTGGAAGCACGGAGTCCTAACCACCGGGAAGTTTCCCTGATTATCCTTTATGTTTGAATATCATTTTTTAGTATAAGCAGGCTGACAGCATCAACTTGACTTCAAGATTTTCTTTCATGAAATAACCCCTTGGATAGGGTGTTCCACATTATGGGCATCTGGCAATGATCTATAAACAGAACCAACTGTTTTAAAGGAAGAATGAGGAAAGGCAGATTTTAAAAATGGTTTATGCCTTTGGTTTCCTTGTTTTCTTTAGTTAATTTGGGGAAAAAAAACACTTTCAATAATTTACCTATATAAAAACTGTTCTTCACAATTTTTTTTTTAAACTGAAGAGAAGAAAGATCAGACCATAGTCAAAAGTTTTCATTTCCTCATCATTTTTCACCTTCTCCCAAATAGTGTATACTTCTTTAATTCAGTAACCTGGATTTACCTGGTCTGTTATCTAATTATTAGAAACTCTCATTCTTTAGATTCCTTTCAACTTGGTACAAGAGCCAGGAACCCAAGACTCTGTGTATAAGGACACTCTTGCTAAAGGAGACCCAAGAACTCTGTTCTCAACAGCTAATGGCCTGAATTCAATGTATAAGGTTCTTGGAAAACACTGTGAGAAGAAGTATCTGAAAAAGACAGAAAGGGATCTCTGGATTACATTTTCAATAGGATGACTTTGGCAAAGACTTGAATATATCTAATTGGGAATAAAAACTGAGAAGCCTTCATAATATGTAACTCCTTCTATCCCCTGCTTTCCCCAAAAAAACTTTTCCATAATCAAGCCTTAGGATTTTGAGTCAGTTCTTGACAGAGTTCTGAAAGTGAAGGAAGTTTAACCAGGCTACATTTAAGGAGGACCAACAATCCTGATAAAAATGCTGTAATTCTTTAACAGAAGTTCGTAACAAATTAAGTAATAAATGGGAGATCGCCAGCTGCAAAAATACCTAATCTTTTCTAACGTAAGGGTCAGTGTTCTTTTAAAATTGTGGGCCAAGGTTTCTTTTATGTGAGAGTGGCAGGAGATGTTGACTAGTAGCCAACCAGTCATAAACTCTCCTAAATGGAAATAAGGGCTCATGGTGATTTTCCTGGCCAGTGCAGCTCTAGAAAGAAGGCATTTAGGTAAGACAGAAGCATCAACAAGGGCTCTCTTTGGAAAATGAACGACCTCATCAGATCCAATCCCGGTGCTCTGGAATTTGGACCACAAGCTCCCAGGCAAAACTAGAAATACTAAAAGCAGTTCAAGTTGAATAATTCACAGTGGAAAACAAGTCCACAAGGACACTCACCACCACGTCTCCCTCCTGTGGAAGGCTGTTTGCCGGCAGCCTGTTTTTCTCCTCGTTGTTGTGGTATAGGGCTCCATCATTTCTCATCACCAGACTGTGTACATCTCGGCCAAGGGGGATCTGATTCAAGTTAACTTTCTGAGTTGCAACGCCAATACCCCAGATTCCTAAAAAATATAATAATTTAAATGTTCCCCAAATCTGAAGAATACAAATATGAAAGGAGTTGTTTTAAAAGAGAGTGTAAATTGTTCATAAAGAAAGTGGCATATTATCACTAAATTATTTTTTGTTAATCTTAAAAGAAATTTTTTTTAAGTAGTTTGCAAATGATGTACTACATCTCTGCAGATGTAGTACAGCCTCAGTACACTCTTATCTGAGTGGCCCCTGGATTTGTATTGCCTGGTTTAAATCCTGCTTGTGCTGTCATCTTGGGCAAGTTACATAACCTCTGTTCCTCACCTGTGAACTATGGAGTCTAACAGTATTTGCCTCTTAAAGTTATCAGAAGATACAGCAAGATCATCCAAGTAAAACAACTGGAACACTGTATTTTTTTTTTAATGGATAAGTAAAGCACAGAGGAGGTATTTTTTAAAAGACGCTAGATGTTGTCATTACTATTATTATTATTCCCCGAAAAGATTACTAAAAAGCCACACACTGAATTTAAATAGCCTGGGGTTCTATTTCAAGCACTACCTCTGAGAAGCAGGAAATTACTTCTTTAGTTTTTGCATCTGCAATATGTGACCAATAACGTATGACCTGAGCAAAACTATGGAGAGGAGAAAATTAATGATAAAATGTAAAATCATTATCTTATCTAATACCTTAAGTCCATGAGTTTAAAACCTTTTGGTGTAAGCTGACTTTTAAAGAGACCAGCTCTCTTCTTTATCAGTCTAACAGAATATGTAGAGCTCCTGATAATATCTCAAACTGTTTCCTTCTCAGTTTTTATCAAAATCAGGGGAAATTCTAAAGAATGCTTGAAGACCATGTTGTCAATCAATATTTCCTGGATTTAGTCAGGCCATCAGAAAGCTGCATGTCTGGACTTCACTGTCTTGGCTTCCTAAATAATTTGATTATATAATTTTTCCTCCAAGGTGAGACAATAGTGACAGTAGGGGATGATACTAATTTCATGTGACAACAGTTCTAGACAGGGCTACAGAGTCCCCTTCTCCTAAAGAACTGTGCACTGTGATACCCTTTGGCACACTGCCTGATGCTTTCATTGAAGGATCATTGCTACAAACTCCAACAACACACTTATTCTAGAAATATCTTTGAGGATAGCATCCTTTACAGAAAATCCAGCAAAAAATCTGTATTACATTTAAGACTCAAGGAAATATTCATTTCTCTTGAGAAAAGGTATGTTATACTTGAGAAAATTATAGTAACCAGAGACATTTTGCAGCCAGTGAGTTAACTTACAAAAGAATGGAATAGAGGACAGATTTATATTTATTTTACACACTTAAGAAAAATCAGTATTTAAAACAATTTAAAAAACAAGTCCCAGAGGGATATTTTATGTCTTTCATTTAAGAGCAGAATTAACTTACTCCTCTCTAGTTTCCCTGTTCTGCACCTATATTACTCATGCCATAATTTACTACAAGTTTCTAAGAAAGTCTTAAAAAAACTCCCCTTGTTCAAAACTGCCACAAGTTAACTAATAGTAACTATTATAATACTCATGTAGAACTGCCATACAAGTCAAGAAACTTCATAATTTAAAAAAAATTTTTTAAATTTTAATTGAAGCATAGTTCATTTACAGTATTGTGTTAGTTTCAGGTGTACATATTCAAAAAATTTTAGAGACTTTAGCCTTTACCAAAATTCTAAATCTGCCAATCGCTTCAGAAGACACTGTATCAGGGAATCTTAACAAGAGTTAAGAGAAAAACTCAGGATCATAAGATTAATTTTATCCTAAGATAAAAAAGCAAGAGACTACACCTTACACACGTGACCAAATGAAATGGTTCATCTGCTGCTGCTAAGTCACTTCAGTCATGTCCGACTCTGTGCGACCCCATAGGCGGCAGCCCACCAGGCTCCGCCGTCCCTGGGATTCTCCAGGCAAGAACACTGGAGTGGGTTGCCACTGACTCCTCCAATGCATGAAAGTGAAAGTGAAGTCGCTCAGTCATGTCTGACTCTTCAAGAGATTCCATGGACTGCAGCCTACCAGGCTCCTCCGTCCATGGGATTTTCCAGGCAAGAGTACTGGAGTGGGTTGCCATTTCCTTCTCCGGGTTCATCTGGCTCGGCTAATCATTAACCATATTAGTAACAAGGCTTGTGTGTTTAACGGAACCAGTACATCCTGTTGTTAAAACACTTTCATACATACAGCTCCTGTGAAGCGGGAAGGGTGGCTCCTGTAATCCATTTTATAGATGAGAAAACTGAACTTAACATAACTAAATTAACGAATAAAACCAGGATCTCACAAGAAGATGTGAGTGAAAAAGGTCTTTAAGTAAGAGTTCAGTGTTTTTTTTTAATTACCTCATTAATCTTTTCCATATATTGAAGATTCCTCCTCACATTCAGGGTATTAACAGTCAAGCACCATTATACCAACCTGTGGACTGGATTTTGAATTCGAAGTAGCTTTTGTTTTGATGTAAAGGTGCACTGGCTAAACAACCTCCTGTTCCACATATTCGTCTTCCATTTTTTACAATGACGACGTCAGTTCCTAAACAAAAAATACAGACACTGTGTAAAGTTCTGTGTTCTCTTACCCAACAATCAAGGTTAATTTTTAAAAAATATTTATTGATTTATTGTTTACTTATTTGGCTATGTTGAGTCTTGACTTGGTTGTGGCACAACGGATCTTCACTGCGTCACGTGGGATCTTTCACTGCAGCCACAGACTTAGTTGCTCCAAGGCATATGGGATCTTAGTTCCCTGACCAGGGATGGAACCTGTGTCCCCTGCATTGCCGGGTGGGCTGCGAACCCCTGGACTACTAAGGAAGTCCCTCAAGGTTAATTTCTATTTCACTTTAAACTCTTAGTCTCCAAAAAATAGGGAGACTATATATACTTTGAAATATGAAATAATGACAAATTATTTAAAATATTTAATTCACTTTTTTCTGGGAGAACATTTATATTTAATATTAGTTTGTGGCTAGAAATTTTGTTTAATTAGACAGTTTCAAATAAACAGTAATTTTGAATTAAACTCAATTTTATATTTTAAACACTTTTAAGGTAGAAGGAGACTTTCTTTTTGTTTTTGGCTGTGCTGTGTGGCTTGTGGGATCTTGGTTCCCTGAACCCTGGGTCCACCTCAGTGAAAGCCCACAATCCTAACCACTAGGCCACCAGGAAATTCCCTGAAGTAGACTTTCTTCCATTTTAGCCAGTGAATCAATTTGATGACTTCATAAATCTCGATTTAATAAAAACATAAACACTTAAAAGAAGCTGGGAAATTAGTACAATTTTCAGTTCAATCCAAACAAAACAACCTGGTAAAAGCTGAATGAATGTATGTACAAGGTCTTAGGCAAGTGCATTGGTCAAGTAAGAACTGGAGAGTAATGAACCGTGGAAAGGGACATACATCTATGTTCTTGAAATAGCGGACATGGAAATATGCCAATTTTGGGATCTTAAAGATATCTGTAAGATAGCTGCTGTTAATCACATTGGAAAGATGTAAACAAGGTTTCAACATCATTAAATTCATTTTATTCTCATGGAAAATCTTAGTTTAGTTCAAATAACATTTGATATATGAGAGTGAGAAAAACAATCTCTTGATCATGTGACTCCAATACCAATTCTTTTCCAAACACTGATTTAGGAAAGCATTATCAGAGAACATCAAGAAATTTAACAAAATGCTTATCTGTAAGAAATATCCCATAGCTATCCCGTGACAGACTCCCAAGATTTGTAATCAGTGTAACTTCTCTGCTAATAAGTTTGCAAACCAAGCAGACCTAGCTATGAGAACTGTACAGAACTCCTCTTTCCAGAGGGGGTAAAATAAAATTAGAAAATACTAACAAATGTACTAACAGAAAGGCAGGTCTCTCAACTCACTGTTGAATTCATACTTAAACAAAAAATTATTTGGGACAAATACATATGAGAAATACCAAATTCTCAAGATTTTACCACAATTCTAAATGGGCTGATTAAAGACACTCTTATAGAAGGTAAAACTAAGATCCTTCGTATTGCACTATGTGCGTGCTCAGTCCCAGGGACTGTAGCCCACCAAGCTCCTCTGTCCATGTAATTTTCCAGACAAGAATACAGGAATGCGTGGCTATTTCCTCCTCCAGGGGATCTTCCCAACCCAGGGATTGAACCTGCTTGTCCTGTATTTCCTGCACTGTAATTGGATTCTTTACCCACTGAGCCATCGGGGAAGCCCACAGGATCCTATTATATGATTATTAAAAATTCCTTAGCATTCTTTTTTTTAATTACAAAATGCTAAACTGCAAATTCTGGGAAAGTGTCTTAACACATAATTTACATCTAGCTGCCTCACAGATCTCCAGCAGTTGCTGGAGAGCAACCAGGGCCCAGCTCCTCCTTAATGGCAAAGACCATGGAGAGCTTGGCATCCAGCAGATGCTTGACAAATAACTGATACGGAAATGAATGAATATGCTCTGCTAAGTACTTTGTCGTGGACATGGAGCATCTGTTTTCTCTTTCCCAACAAACTTCTCTCTGGAGATCAAAACAGTTCCAAGGAAGCTGACTCAATCTCTGGCTCCAGGGGTACAGCTTTGACCTGGGGTAAGTCAATCAGTGCATTCCACATTTCTTGGCCACAGCGACCAAGTGAAAAACGGTTATGTGACCTAAGCCACTACCATCAGAGAGAGTCTCAGCACTTTTGCAGCGAGAATGAAGGGATCAAGATTCTCTCGCTCTTGCTGGATTCCATCGAGGAAGCCCATAGTACAGGGAGAGGCTGCAAGTCGTCACGGACGCCAGCCTCCAGGAGTAAGCAACAGCTGATGGGGGACACAGACAAAAGGACCCCAGTCCCTGGCAGCCCCGTCTTTTCTGAAGCTAGTGCTGCGTTTTACTTTTTAAATTTACACAAACCGATGAATTTCCTTCATTCTTCAACAATTTTTGAGTTGTAGGTTTTACTGCTTGTAACTGAAAGCACCCTAAGTGAAAAAACATTTCAAGAATTATGAAAATAAATGGTATTTTCTTAAGCCCAGCAATACTCTATGGTTCTTACATTTAACTCTGAGTTGGAGCCAAAGAACCAAATCTGAATATGCTATTATGATCTTATTTCAAAATAATTTCTTATCTCCAAGGCATTCTGTTAGGTGCTGAGATGTTTTATACAGAAAGATGGATATATTCAGAGAACATTCTAGAGTGTTTGTGAATCATTAAGGAATTATTTCAAGCCTATTCTATTTCTCTTTTTTAAGTATAAGGACATTTGAATGTGTGTGATTTCTAGTTTTATTATCAAGATTGTTTAGAAAGTCAAGGCAAATTTGAGTACAGTCAGAAAATATATAAACATAGCCAAAGAGTATTTTTTAAAAAGCATTAGACAGTTCTAAATGAATAACATCCCTTTCAAGGAAGCTACCTTGGAAGACATTCATTTCTAAAAAGTATTAGTCACTCAGTCGTGTCCAACTCTTTGTAACCCCACAGACTGTAGCCCACAAGGCTCCTCTGTCCATAGGATTCTCCGGGCAAGAATATTGGAGTGGGCTGCCATTTCCTTCTCCAGGAGATCTTCCTGACCCAGGCATCGAACACGGGTCTCCCACACTGCAGGTAGATTCTTTACCACCCGAGCCACCAAGGAAGTTCTATATTTCTAAAAAACCAAATCACAATTAAATATGGAGGTTGTGGTAAAAAAGAAGATATTTATAAAAACTACACAACAGAAAATCCCAAGAGGAACTCCAAATCACCTTAGGTGATGTAGCATTACCAATATAAGTGACAACTTTGAAAGAGGCAATACTCATTTGCATATAAACCGCATAGATTAAAAAAAAAAAGGCAATCATATTAACCTTTAACATATCCAAATACATGCATACTCACTCGGTGGGCTTCTCCTATTTCAACTTAAGAGCAATTCATGCTTGAAACCTATTCCTAACTTGATAAGCCTCTCCTTTTATATTATTTGTTTTCTAAAATCAGACTTTTCCTGTGACTGAAGAATTTGAAGTTTTTGGAAGACAGGTTAAGAAAAAGTTTCCACAAAGCAAGAAAATCAGGGGATGATATTACTCTACTGAAAGATGCGGGGCAGCTTTGGAAAAAGGAGAACATAGTGGAACAAGTACCAGTAACCAGCTCTCCATGGAGAAGAGACCAGAGAAAACAAATAATTTAAAGAGTAGATTGTAGTAATTCAGGAGTTTGGCAGTAGAGATAGAAAGAACTAAAGCTGATCATAACCTCCAGAAACTATGTGTGGTTTTCCTTTACTATGTTCCTAGCATATAAAACAATGCCTGCCATCTGACAGTCACTCAATAAATATCAGCTGAGTGAATGAATACATGAAATGGAAACATTTCCTGAGGGAAATCACAGAATTTGAACATCTGTCTATAAGTGATGACGAATAAGAAATAATTCAAGGAGATATACGTACACTTACATACATATTTATGTATTAGGGTTCTATATTACACTTGGGAGATCTAAGAATGAAAAGTAAAAACCCACATACAAAGTGGTAAACAATTATCACATTTGTTATTTAGTACATGCTATAGAAATGTGAAAAAAAGAAAAATACAATGAGCAGAGTGTTTTCAGAGTATAAAGAATCTGGGCAGGAGAGGGTTTTGCTACAAATATTTAAGAATTCCCTTTGTTATTTCAATGCACTGTCGTTTAGTCAAAAAGAGATATGGGAAAAACTAAAAGTGCAGATGTATATTTAGAAGAGAATAATTTGGCAAAAAGACAGTACTCTGAAATAATTACAGTGGGAAATGTCTCCTAGAACCACACTCCAGAAGCATGCAACTACACGGGACAAGTCTAAGAAGGAAATAATAAGGTGGCGAGAGGCTATAGAGGGGAGGAGGAGAATGTTAGAGAAGCTATAGGCTCATTTGAATAGAAAGGAAAAACCATATATGGGAAGAAGCAACACGCTATTTCTGCAATAGCCTGACCTGCTAGAAGAAGCCAGCCAGGTGAAATTACACCACCTCTAAGCATGACTCAGGAGGAGCCGCACAAGGGGAAGTTTCTGTTGAAATGACATGTCCTGAGCTAAGCTGTGACTTTAGGCTTTTGCAACTTGTCTTCAGTTTAGGAGATGAGAGGAAACAACCGATAATTGACGGGCTAATAGAAAGCTGTCAGGGTAGAGGAAGGAGAGAGGACAGCTAAGTGTTCTCAACATGTGCGTATGTGACTGAGGCTCGACGGCGGGATAGGAGCACCAAATCGCCCCCGCGCCCCTCGCCGGGGACGTCTGACGAGTCTCGGGAGGCGGCGGCCCCGAGGAGATTCCTGTGGGAACGGGAAGGTCCACACGCCTGTATCTCCCCGAGACAGGAGCGGACCGGGCTGCTTGAACACAGAACCAGGCCAAGGTGCGGTCGGCCGGAGTCCGAAGGAGATCCGCGACGCCGACCCGGTCTTTCGCAGCGTCACAGGGCGAGGGGCAGGGGACGACGCCCGGAGCCCGGCGGGGCCCGGCCGCGTGCGGGGCTCCTCGAGACGCCCCCGGCTGCCCCCCGACCCGCCGCGCCCGACCCGGGGTGGGCCGTTGGGTCTGGGGAAGGGAGGGCCCTTACCCATGTGCTGCGTGTCCAGCTGCACGGCCGGCATCTCCTTCAGAGGGATGTGGCCCGTCCCGCCATCTCTGCAGCACCGCAGGCAGCAGAACACCGAGGCGGCCATATCTCGGGGACCTCCAGCGCCGCCGCCCCCGCCACCTGCAGCTCCTGGGCTGAGGCGACACCGCCCCCGACCCCTCCGCTCCGCCTCCCGCCCGCGCCGGAGCGCCGGAGTAGGTGCGGCGAGGGTGTGGAGGGTCTGTACGCAGCGCGGAGGCGGGTACCGCGACGCCCCAGGCCGGGAGGGCGCAGCGCAGGGTGAGGAGAAGCCTGCCTGGGCGGAAGATACGGAAGACTGCGGGGCGGGGCGAGCTGGGGGCGGGGCTATGGCGGTGAGGGCGGGGCCAGAGGCGTGGCGTGGCGGCCGGGGGCGGTGCGCGCCTGCGCGTGGGAGGATTTTTCGTTTGCAAAGCCCTGCTTGTGTGTCTTGATAACTGAGGGATGCGCGAACTTGGCCGGTTTTGCTGTACGCTCAGGGGTCCTGGGGTGCTGTATCTTTAAAATTGTGCCCCCCACCACCACTTCAACATTATCTTTAGAGATGAGCTGACAGAGGCAAATATGGCTGGGGAAAGGGAGCCGATTTAGAAGAGACCCAAGCTTGTCCCCGAGCGCCCAGGACTGAGAAAACTATGCCTCCACCCGAGAGCCTCCGACGCGCCCCACCCCCCACCCCCACCCTCCTTACCGTGACTGGTTTCTGAAGTGTTCTCAAATCCTAGACAGCCGCACAGGGCCCAGGATTAATGGCTGTTAATGATTGCATTGTGAATATATATCCTGCGCTCTGCGTCTTCGATCCTGCTGCATTTTAGGTGCAGAGATGAGCTTTTCGTGGTGACCTTCGGGTGCCGCGCTGTCGCAGGCGCGCTGGAGGCCACACTGGGAGGGACCCCTTGGGCAGGGTGGGAGGGCGATCCTTGACCTGCCTCTTCCAAGCTCATCCTCCTCGTGGGCATGGAGTTCTGATGAGTGAGATGGGAACCTGGAGGTAGCGGGAAGAATGCGGGGCCTCCGAGGGAAGTACTCCATTTCTACCGCTTGTTCTTTCCTGTTTCCACACAGGAATCTCCCTTGGTGATTACCTGTCATCTTCGTGCTTACGTACATCACCCGCTCCGATCTGTTTTCCATCTTCAGATCCCACTTGGTGTCTGGAGATGGTGTGGGACGACTATCTAGAATTAACCTGAAATTAATCTGACTCAAACCTCTGTTCCCAAATAAGGTTTCCTTCCTGGAGGCTTCCCTAGGCTTCGAGTCCTGGAAACCCCGACGCAGAATGCCCTTTTACAATGTAATGGGTTCCTCTACACAACATTTTGGTGACCTGAGTACAAATATACTTTATGGAGAAATTTTTCAGGGGCCTGTGTTTCTGATGTTTATACAAATAGTGTTTTCATTATAATGCTTATGAAGGGCATTGCAACCCATTCCAGTATTCTTGCCTGGAGAATCCCGTGGACAGAGGAGCCTGGAGGGCCAGAGTCCACACAGTCGCAAAGAGTCAGACACGACTGAAGTAACTGAGCACTTTGTACTTTGAGATTTAGTTAGCGTAGGATTAATAATCAAGATGATGATTGAACCCTTCACTGCCTATATTTTCTTGGTAATCATTTTACATGTGAAATTTTCTTTTACTGAAAACAATATTCTGAGAAGTGTTAATGTTCTCGTTTTTTCCATTGGGAAGGAGTGGGGAGTTGAAAAGAATGTTGCAGAGACAAAAAATTTTCTGTCTGCGTGTAAGGTAGGCACTCTTTCACATATATATCTAATTAAATTATTGAAACCTTTGAGAGTGAATATTGCCTCTACTTTCCAGATGAAGCAATAGGCTTGGAGGGATTAAATAATTTGGGTAGACACAGATGACTAGGAAATAAACAAGGTGGGATTCATCAGTCTGACTCCTAACCCTGTATTTGCTCCACCAGATCATGCCACTTCAAATTCTGAAGTTCTGACTCTTGCAATTAAGGCTACAATCCTCTTAAATGTGCTCTCAGTTCAAAAGGCAGATGTGCACTTTATTTTCGTATGTTTCACTAATCTCTGAATTAGCCATAAGCTGCCATAACTCATGTGTTTAGACAATAAAATTAGTTGTTATAAGGTAAAATATTCAGAAATATTATTAAAAGTAGCGCGTGCGTTCACGCCTGCTCAGTCATCTCCAACTCGCTGTGATGCTGTGGACTGTAGTCCGCCAGGCTCCCCTGTCCATGGGATTCTTCAGGCAAGAATACTGGAGTGGGTAGCCATGCCCTCCTCCAGGGGATCTTCCCAGCCCAGGGCATGGAAACCACGCCTCCTGTGTCTCCAGCATTGCAGGCCGATTCTGTACCGCTGAACCACCAGGGAAGCCCTATTAATAGTAGTATATATATTGAATATATAATGAACATTCAGACCATTCAAGGTAGTCAAATCTTCAGTGAAAAGCCAGACTCTTATACAGCTGTGAATCAGCCTTCACTGTAGAGGCAGAATTGCGCTAGTCTTTCCTGGCAAGAAAAGTCATTTGCTGGGGCACTGCCCAGTGTACTTTGCTCCCGTTGCAGCTACTCAAGTGTACTCAGCAGTATGAAGCAAGCAAAACCGGTTAGCTCCCGAGACAGACTTTCCTGTCTTGGCAGATGAATGCCATCCATGAGCTCACAGACCTTATTTCTTCTTATATCTGGGATTCTATTATCCTTTCATTATTACTTTCAAAGAAATTGGCCTTTCTTTTGGAAAAGCACACTGTTAAGAGATATTTTGACAGTTTTTCACAGCTATCACTTTAAATAACCATCACAAATAAAGTCTACAAAAGGTTTCCCAATAGTTAGTTAGAAGGTCGTTTATCTAAGTCAAAAGCAATAACAGAGAATGACTACTTGAAAAAAAAAAAAAACCCAAGCCTGTCTGTTTCAGTGACACATGCCAGGAACTCAAGAAGTGATAGGATGATAATGTAAAGCATGTGTTCCCGAGTTGAGGTCAACATCGTGCTCAGGATTTTCTTTAATGGTTTTCATGTCAGCCAGACATCTCCTGTGAGTCAACTTTACTCCTTATACTGGGTCATACAAAGTGGTTTCTTTCTTAAAAACTCATTTATCAGTGTATTAAGCCACACTTTTTTTTCCCTTGGAGTAATCCAAGCCCCATTGGTGATCTTTTAAAAATCAGAAACACTACAAAAAAAAAAAAAAACCACCTCAGACTTCTAAAAACTAAAAATGTTTCTGGGGCCTTCATCTATTCATTATTATAATTTTGAGTGATAGTAACTGACATTTATGTGGTGTTTACTATTGACAGGCAATGTTCTAAGTACTTTTAATAAACTAAATTAATTATTGTAATAACCCCATGAGGTCAAACTGTCCTCCAACTTTACAGATGAGGAAGCTGAGGCAAAGAAAAGATAAGAAATGTGCCCAGAGTCACATAGTCAATAAGGGAAGTTACATTCAAATCCGGGCAAATCTGGTCTGTGTTCTTAACCACTATGCAAACTGCCTCCCTAGGGTGTCAAATTTAAGAGTCGATACCCCTGTTTTCATTTACTTCCTTCTCTTCCTTACCTCAGAAGTTGATGTTTAAATTTACCTGGCATTAGTTGCACTCATTCAATCCAGGTTTGCTGAATTATAAGGTGTATTACCTACATTTAACAACCAAAAACATGACAAATAACAGGAAGAACCTTTTACTTGCAACACACGGACATTAGTCATCTTGCAGCTTTGCTGTTAGTAGCACCACTGAATATTTTCCCACAGTGTCCTTCATAGGATGTTTCTAAATGGCCCAAAGAAAAGGATATTTAGTACTTTCAATGTCTAAGACACTTAAGCCAGGATGCAGATGGAAAACATAGAGATCTGGCGTAGGAAGGGAAAAGAATATGGGGTAAAATAAAGGTATTTGATAAAAGTGCAGGAAAATAAGAATAATAGAGGATAAAGCAGAACAATTTTTTAATATTAAAAAGGAAGAAAAAGAAGTCAATAGCAGGTGCTCTATAAATAAGATGCCAGGGAATAAAAAAATGTGATTTACCAAAAACTTTCAACCTGGATTCCCTGGTGGCTCAAATGGTAAAGAACCTGCCCGCAATGTAGTAGACAAGGGTTCAATCCCTGGATTGGGAAGATCCCCTGGAGAACAGAAGGGCAACCCACTCCAGTATTCTTGTCTGGAGAATCCCAGGGACAGAGGAGCCTGGCGGGCTACAGTCCATTGGGTCACGAAGGGTTAGACATGACTGAGCAATTAATACTTTCACTTTTTTTTCCAACCTAGAAGATGTGTACCTTAATCTCCTTCTCTTCTGTGGAAGATAAAGCAGGCTGTCTTGAGCACGAAGTGCCTACTCAAGTCTTTGCCTTTTTTAAACAACTGAATTGTTGTTTATTCATTATTGATTTGTAAGGGCTTTTAAATATATTCTGGATAAAAGTCTTCTGTCAGATATAAGATATTATGAATATCTTGAAAGCAAGCAGGACCTTTGTGAGGCCCTCCTGTGCACAAAAGCCTTTCTGTGTCCCCTGTTTTCTTATTTGCAGGAAAAGGGCTTTTGTCTCCTAGACCTTCCTGAATACCAAAGAGCAGATTTAAACAGTTGCTAACCAGGGAAGTAAGGAGATATAGAAACAAAGGAGGAACAATCAGAAAATTATAGTGCGAGACCCTGGTGCCTCCTCAAGAGGTATAGGTAACAATATCTTTGAGTTCTACCCAAACCAAAATCCCCACCCAGTAGAAGTTGGCAACTGTAGGGAGAGTACCAGATTACCAGAGCAAACCCTGTTACCTCATCACCAACCAATCAGAAGAAAGTCTCACACCCAGCAGCCCTCACCCCAAGTTTTGCCTATATAACCTTTTCCCCCCAAACCAGGGGAGTCTGGGGGGTTATAAGCATGAGCCACATATTTTTCTTGCATGGCCCTGCAATAAAACTTTCTCTGCTCCAAACTCTGACATTTTGGGTTTGTCTGGCCTCACTGTGTGCTGGGCACACAAACTTGTGAACTTGCATTCAGTAACATCTTCCAGTCTGTGGCTTTTTTTTCTGCTTTTTTAGTGGTGCCTTTTGCTGAAGTCCTTAATTATAATTAGATCCAATTTATCAATTTTTTCCTTTTTGGTGCGTGCCTTTTGTGTCTGTTCAAGAAATCTCCCAGCACTGACGGCCACATTCATTGATTTATGGACTCTTTCACTAGGATTTTTGGCTAATAAGCTTTGTTGATAAACACTGCAATGAATTACTTGAAGGAGCCAGTGTTACATTTTAGGTTAGCTATAAATCCTGTTTGGATTGCTGATCAAAGTAGCTTAGTATGTTATTTGCTGCACACACAATAACATTGCAAAAGGATATACTTTTTCTATGAAATAATTTTTAAGGGTTCCACCATTTGATATTCCCTATATATCTACTGTCAATAATTTTTAAAATGACATTTCTTTTTCTATATATAGGCAGTAAAACTTCATAATCACATAGGTTACTTTCATATGCTTATAATATAGTGAAGTAAAATGAAGTGTTAGTCAGTCTGTCGTGTCCAACTCTTCGGGACGCCATGGACTGTAGCTCGCCAGGCCCCACTGTCCCTGGGATTCTCCAGGCAAGAATACTGGAGTGGGTTGCCATTTCTTTCTTCAGGGATCTTCCCAACCCAGGGATCAAACCCGGGTCTCCTGCACTGACGGCAGATGCTTTACCATCTGAGCTACTGGAGAAGCCCCTTAAAATAATATATTAATATATTATATAATATAGTCAATATATTATTATGCTAAATATGTAATAATTGTAATTATTATATAATTACATATATAATTATATTATATGATTATATATATAATTGTATTACATGTGTAATATATGTAATAATTATGTAATATATGTATATTACATACATATATACATATTTTATGTATATATTATTATACATACATTATGTAATTATGTACCTATTATCATGTAATGATAATATATTGACTATATTGCTTATAATATATTGACTATAATTCATCACACAGGTGATTTTTGATATCTCTTACTGTCTTAATGGTTTATATCAAAACTGTATCATTGCTTAATGAAATGAGCAATGATAAAGAAATAAATTCTTCTCCAACATTATGTGGCTCAAATAATCACATTTTGTGATTGTGCCATTCTGTAAAGGACAAGACTTTTGTCCTTTTAATTAGAAGATTTATTCTAATTCCAATCAGAGTATGATGGCTTTATAACAACATTCCTTTAAATATTAGAAATATTATATAATTTGCTAACTTTATCAATATTTCTCTGTAAAATGTACATGATGGTTTTTTTGCTTCACTAGAATGGCATATTGGCACAATGGGTATTTTATTTGTGAGCAAAGTTATGAACACAACTTCAAATAATCAACTGAATATTACCATCTCTTTTATATATTGGCCATTTTGAAATAAGAGCCAAATAAGATCTTTCATATATGAATATATTTACTATACATATGCAGATATGGATGTTCATCTAAGAAATTCACATGAAAATAAAAAATGTAAACTATTCTGGCTAATGCAACTGGATGTGAGTTAATACTAATCTCCAAGACACCAATGTTTCTCACATGTTATTAAGCCTCATAACATCACTGTAAAAATTATGATCCGCATTTATAAGATCTGGAAATGGAGGTTCAGAAAGATTAAGTAACTTTAGCAAAAGCATAACTAGTCAGTGCTAGAACCAGGTATTAGGACCATTTGCTTCTAAAGTAGGTGTCTTTCCAGTGTTATCTTTCAGCATTTGAGGGTATATAGAGATTACACGGGGCTTCCTAGCTGGCACTAGTGGTAAAGAACCCACCTGCCAATGCAGGAGATGTAAAGAGACACGGGTTTGATCCCTGAGTCCGGAAGATGCTCTGGAGAAGGAAATGGCGGCCCACTCCAGTATTCTTGCCCGGGAAATCTCATTGACAGAGGAGCCTGGCAGGCTACAGTCCTTAGGGTTGCACAGAGTTGGACACAACTAAAGTGACTTAGCATGCATGTGAACCACATACAGGACTTCCCTGGTGGTCCAGTGGTTAAGGATCTGACTGTGAATGCGGGGGACATAGTTCGATCCCTGGTCTGGGAAGATCCCACATGCCAAGGGGCAACTAGACCGTGCACCATAACTATTAACCCTAAGCCCCAGAGCCCCAGCCCTGCAACAAGGGAAGCCACTGCAGTGAGAAGCCCAAGCACCTCAACTAAAGAGCATGCTCAGCAACTAGGGAAAAGCCTGTGCGCAGCAACGAAGGTCCAGCACAGCCAAAAATACAAATTCACGTCCCTGTTCTGCTGTCTTACTTTGGATGACTGTGAACAGACTGCAATGTATGTCCCTGCTAGGGACCCCAAAGAGCTCACTGCATAGGACCTACTCCAGTTTGGCTTTATATTTTCTGCATTTTTCTTCTGTTTTTGTTCAGAAAAGCTATGGCGTTAAAAACAATGTGTGTGTGTGTGTGTGTGTGTGAGAGAGAGAGAGAGAGAGAGACAGAAACCATTTCAGTTACCATGTGTATTAGTATTTAATATTATTCAAATATATTCATCTAACATTATGATCACTCTAATTGGCATATATTTTTTGTATATACTTGTGGCTGTTCAGTCACCCAGTCATGTCTGACTCTTTGCAACCCCATGGACTGCAGCATGCCAGGCTTTCCTGTCCCTCACCATCTCCCGGAGTTTGCCCAAGTTCATGTTCATTGCATTGGTGATATACATACTTATATACAGCCTAATAGCGTGCAGTTGGAGCTTATTTAGCACCTCTGATTCACATCAGAGGCACTGGGCAATCTTAAATCTCCTGTTCAACAAGTGAAGTGAAAGTGAGTGAAGTCGGTCAGCCGTGTCCAACTCTTCAAGACCCCATGGACTGCAGCCTACCAGGCTCCTCCATCCGTGGGATTTTCCAGGCAAGAGTACTGAAGGATTATTATTAAAATAACAACTAGAACTCATTTATAACTGTATAAAGGAGACTCTGTTTCTGATAAATATCTATTATTCATGATTTATTACATAAATGGTATTATTATTTCTTTAATAAGTAATATGTTAATCATTCTTCAGGAGTAACTATTTTATGTTAACACTATATGAGAAAATGCTATCTTAAACTCTCTATGGGATGTGTGCAATTCTAACATACCTGTGGAAATTTAGCATTTTCATTTATCACCAGGCATTAAGACATTACTCCACCATCTCCTCCTCTCCCGCCTCATCTTCATTCCCACTGTCACCTCCTGTAAATTAGGACAGAGGACAGAGATATAAATACGACATAACTGGACAGGTTTCACTACCACACACCACCTGACCCAGGTCCTGAGAGTGACATTTGTATATTTGTCATACATACTTTCACTCAGTTTAAGTACATAACAAAGCTTAATGCTCTCTGTTCAAATTTGCTACAGGTACATTCTTAACATTTCAGGCATGCATAAAAGTAGAGGTGTTGAGTTTGTTTGGGTTTTTTTCTGATTAAATCAAATAGGGAGGTGGCTGTTGTTTTTGGCCACACTTCTCACATTTGCTGAGAATTAGGTGAGGATTTTTAGGGGTGGGGGAAGCCTGTGTAAGGGCTTCCAGTGAAGCCATTAGCTGAAAACCTTCGGTTTAAACCACAGTGTCCAGGGCTGGCCTCTGTCTTCTGTCTCAGGGCTGCCTGGCCTCCTGCCTGTCCCAGCCCCTTGCACCTCTGCTCCAACATTAATAGCTGTTTGTTGGTGGGGGAGAGACTTTCACTTCTACATTATGTGCTTCTGCATTATCTGCATTTTCACATATTTACTCTATGTGTATGAGAACACTGAAGTTCTTCTTTCCTTGCCTGCTTTTTTTTACAAAGCCATGCATTACTTACATTAAATTATAAATGTGAGATGTTCACACTGATGCAGCCTGCCTGTAGCTACCCACACTCACCCCTTCCCTCTGCTTCCCACCTCATTCTCTCTTCTCACCTTTTTCTTCTTCTCTGCTCTCAAGAGGTTCCAGTGTTGCCTTTCTTCGTTTGCACAGATTTTTTTTCTCCACTGTACCCTTTGTGGGAACCATCTTAGAGATTCCTCCCAGATCCTCATTTGTAATTACATTCTCCTTTGGTTGCCATGATGGCTGACCTATAGGCCATAGCTCAGAAACACTTCTCCAGAGTGACTTCTGCATGGAGTGGCATATTTCTCCACTTCTTTTACTTTTTATCCTCATATGTTTTGAGAACAATTATTAAAAATGTGTTCTTCCTCTTCCTTCAAGTCCTTTTCCCTCTTGGCTAGTATAGCAGGTTTTGTTACTGGCAGAACTTTCTCTAAAGTGAAAGGCCACAGAGAGTTAACTAAAAGACACAGTGAGCTCCTGGGTGTGTCCAGAGTCTGATTTGGTTTGAGAAGAGGAACAGAAAGAATTTTTGTATTTTAGAAATGGAGGAGGCCTCTTGGCCTAGTTTGAAAAACACAAACAGATAAAATTCTGTTTTTAAAAAATCCAACAAAGTCTAGTTGGGAAGCTAAGCTAGCATCTTGTTACTAATGCATCAGAGGTCTTGGTCACATATTTTTAATGCACTTGTTACTTATTAATTTAATATCTGAATGCATAGAGCTCCTCCTGGCCCCTGTTAACCTTAATCGTGAGTTTTCTGTGCAGTCCCTCTGGAGCCCACCCTGGAGAGCTCACTGTTGGGACAGCTTTCAGGTAACCTGGGTTTTCAGCGAAGCACCAACCGATTGGTCTCGTCGCTCCTGTGTAGGCCGTGGTTTCTGCGCACACAGAAAATGATGGGGTGAGTCATAGTTCTCCTTTCCAACAAAAGGGCATTGTACTATGCTGTTTGGTTCAGGCTCTGGCGTGCCACTTGTGGTTGCAAACGTATGGGACAGGAGGCTGGCTGCAGCTGCAGTCTAATGCGCTGCTTTGGGTGTGCCCCGATAGACCGTGAGATACTTTAAGGCTGCGAGGCTTTGATTTACCTTCGATCCTCAGCGCTAAGTGCACTTGTGCTTAGCTTGGGGCAGCGCTAAGCCAGCTTGGCTTGGTTGGAAAGCTGCAAAAGAGGGGAAGGGCTAAAGTTTGCGATGTGCTGGGGGGAGCGGGAGAGGCCCTCTGATCAGGCCGGCTTGCCGGCCCAGGGCCGGCAGGGGGCGCAGTTGCACCAGTAGCTAGAACGCCCCACTTGTTTACTTGAGCGTTACATTTTGGTGAATCCGGAGGCGTGAGACCTTAGAAATTTAAACTTAAACCTGCACATAAGTATTAGAATATGAACTATTGAACAGAACAAAATCGCATTATATTTAGTCCAAAAGGCACAAGAATAGTCCGGAGTTAGCTTACCGAAGTCAGGACACCTCCCAGAGTCAGATCTAAAGAGGAAAATTACCTGGACAGTCTTCCAGGAAATTTGAATAATTTTGCATTTGGACGCTTCTTACACTCACTTGACGGACTAGTTCTTCTGATTTAGCCACCTCATTTGTCAGAGGAGAAGCCGACGTTTATGAAACCAGTCCCCTAGTCTCCTGAAGAGGATGTAGCTACAGAAAAATTATATAGAACTTTTCTGGGTTTTAGCCATGCTTTGAAAACACCCAAAAAGAGGGCCATTTGGAAAACTGCACTTACAATCCTGCTCTCATACACACACACACACACACACACACACACACATATGTACCTGTATAAAATATAACATTTATACACAAAAATATATGCATATAGTATATATTTTATGGGGCTTCCCAGGTGGTTCAGTCGTAAAGAATCTGCCTGCCAATGCAGGAGATGCAGGAGATGTGGGTTCGATCTCTGGGTCAGGAAGATCCCCTGGAGTAGGAGACGGCAACCCATTCCATTGGAAACTTCCATGAACAGAGGAGCCTGGCGGGTTACAGTCCATGGGTTTGCAAAGAGTCGGACACGACTGAGCTACCGAGCACACAGTATATATTTTATATATGATAAATATATATTAAAAATCTATCTATCTCTGCCTGCAATGCAGGAGACCTGGGTTCGATCCCCTGGAGGAGGACATGGTAACCCACTCCAGTGTTCTTGCCTGGGACATCCCCTGGACGGAGGAGCCAGGCAGGCTACAGTTTATGGGGTCACAAAGATCAGACGTGATTGAGTGACTCAGCACAGCACATCCATCTATCTGCCTGTTTTTCAGGCCCTTTATAGAGGCAGCATAGCCTAGTGACCTCAGCATACAGGGTCACTGGGTTTGAATTCTTGGTTCTGTCACTTATTAGCTGTGTGACCTTGTGCAAATTACTTAACTTCTCTGTGACTTAATTTTCTCACCTATAAATGAGGTTAATAATAGTAAATGTTTCATTAGCTTAAGGATTAAATAGGTTAATTTTATAAAGCTCTTAGGATCATCCTTGGTACATAAAAAAGTACTATAATAATTGTTAGATAAAATTCATAAAATTTTGAAAACACTATCTTAATCATGAATGTAGATCACATTTCATAGGTACTTTTTAAAAGGTTTGAAGTTGGCCTTTAATAATATCTTTTTTAGGGAAAATCTGTCATGTAATAAATGATAAAGGTGTGAGAAAGAATGTGTGAGTGGTGAACCTGTCCACCAGATCGAGTCTGAAGCTTTACATTATGATTCCAGGTGAGGCTCTGGTTTCCAGGGTGAAGAAAAGTCATCTGACAACCTTTTTTTTCTCATTTTGGAAAACTAAAAAACAACCCCAGGAATTCCCTGGTGGTTCAGTGGTTAGGACTTCGAGCTTCCACTGTCAGGGGTGCAGGTTCCATCCCTGGTCAGGGAAACTAAGATTCCACATGCTGTGTGCCGTGGCTAAAAAAGCAAACAAACAACAAAAAACCCCAAAACAGAAACCCCAAATTCAAATGCCCAAATCTTCGGAGAATCATGTGCTTGGAGCACTTTAAATGTAACTGCCCCCTTGTAGTCTGCTGTTTCGGAGGAACCACAACTTTCTTTCTGAAGCTGATTTCTTCATCAGCTTTCTCCCCTGTTCCTGAGTGTCTCCATCTGAGCCCGCCACTGTTGTATTCGGCTTGTCTGTGGGGGCTACAGGGAGTGGCTGGCAGGAAAGATGATCAAGGATAGTCTGTCCAGGCCATGTGGGACATCTGGACTCCAGGGTCAGTCACTAGAAGTAGGGTGGTCCCTGTCCCGTGAGAGGCCACTAGGATCCAGCTGAAGATCAAGTTGGGGCAGTCAGGCCCAGCTCTCAGGGGCTGTCACTAGACAGATCAAAGCAGCTCTAAGAGTGCAGAAGAGGCAGCTCCCCCTACTTGAGGAGAAGGATAGCAAGAAAACAGTTCAGTTCAGTTGCTCAGTCATGTCTGACTCTTTGCGATCCCATGGACAGCAGCATGCCAGGCTTCCCTGTCCATCACCAACTCCCCGAACTTGCTCAAACTCGAGCATCGAGTCGGTGATGACATCCAGCCATCTCATCTTCTGTCCTCCGCTTCTCCTCCTGCCTTTAATCTTCCCCAACATCACGGTCTTTTCCAATGAGTCAGTTTTTCGCTTCAGGTGGTCAAAGTATTGGAGTTCCAGCTTCAGCATCAGTCCTTCCAATGAACACCCAGGACTAATCTCCTTTAGGATGGACTGGTTGGATCTCCTTGCAGTCCAAGAGACTCTCAAGAGTCTTCTCCAGCACCACAGTTCAAAAGCATCAATTTTTCAGCACTCAGCTTTCTTTATAGTCCAACTCTCACTTCCATACACGACTACTGGAAAAACCATAGCTTGGACTAGAAGGACCTTTGTTGGCAAAGTAATGTCTCTGTTTTTTAATATGCTATTAAGAATGGTCATAACTTTCCTTCCAAGGAGCAAGCATCTTTTAATTTCATGGCTGCAGACACCATCTGCAGTGATTTTGGAATCCCAAAAATAAAGTCTGTCACTGTTTCCATTGTTTCCCCATCTATTTGCTAGGAAGTGATAGGACTGGATGTCATGATCTTAGTTTTCTGAATGCTGAGTTTTAAGCCAGCTTTTTCACTCTCCTCTTTCACCTTCAACAAGAGGCTCTTTAATTCCTCTTTGCTTTCTGCCATAAGGGTATCTGTGTATCTGAGGTTATTGGTATTTCTTTCCACAAACTTGATTGCAGCTTGTGCTTCATCCAGCCCGGCATTTCGCATGATGTACTCTGCATATAAGTTAAATAAGTAGGGTGACAATATACAGCCTTGACGTACTCCTTTCCAGATTTGGAACCAGTTTGTTGTTCCATGTCCAGTTCTAACTGTTGCTTCTTGACCTGCATACAGGTTTCAGAGGAGGCAGATAAGGTGGTCTGGTATTTCCATGTCTTTAAAAATTTGCCACAGTTCGTTGTGATTCACATGGTGAAAGGCTTTGGCGTAGTCAGTAAAGCAGGAAAACAGCCCTGGAAGAAATGTCCCAGGGTCTCACCTAAGGAGAGGACTAAGCCGAGGTCTTCAGGAAGAGAAAAGGGTCCCTAAAAGGCCTTGGCTGTGAGGGGGCAGGGCTGAGAGGCTGTCTGCGAAGAAGAAAAGCTGGCCTCTAGTTGGGTGGAGGGCTCAGATAACCAATAATCAGGGAGATCTGCTGAGGCAGAAGACGATACTAGCAGGAAAGCCCCTGAAGAGCATGAAGGAACCCCTCAGTTCCCCACAGACAGCTCTTCACGTGCTACCTGGAGGCCACCGTCGGGAGGCTCTGAAAGAAGAGACGGGGTTACCCCGCACAAGCACTTGCCAAGCCAGGTGACCCACTGAGAGAAGCTGCTAATTGTAATAGAGGCAAAATGTTATCTGTGCTAAGTTTAAAACAGTTTTCCAGGGGGAAGTAAGGACAGGCCAAGGCAGCCAAAAAGTTGGCTTTGCAGAGAGTTACAACTGACAAAGAGGTGTCCTGTGCTGAACCAGACAGTGTGGTGTTTTAGTTTCTGGTGTATTAAAATACAGCGAAAACTTGTTTTTTTTTTTTTTTTTTTTTTAATCACTATTATTTCAGATTTACTTTTTCTTACATTTCGATTGATTTTCTAATCAGCAGAGGTTTGTAATTTCACCTTTTATTTACTCCTTCTGCTAAATATTAAATGGACAGCACTACTTAAAGGAGAATTATGAGCCATTTGAGATATCTAGGTATCTGTGTGCAAGTAAACTGTTCCAACACTAATGCTAAGTATTCTGTTAAATAAATATCTATCCCTTGGGAGGGGAGGGTACACTCTACAAAACAATTTTTTTTCCCCTCAGTCTCTGTGGGGTGGATATTTTTGCAATCCTAGGAAACACTTATCTTTAGGGTAGTAGAAGAGCTAACATTTACTGAGCGTTTACCATGTGATGTGTGAGCCATCAAGGTCCTCTGCTCTTTCTCACAATAGTCCCAACAGAGAGATGCTCTAATTATCCTCATATTACAGAAGCAGAAACAGGCTCAGGAAGATTAAGTATTGAGACCAAAAACCTAGATGTTATCCTCAATTCCTCTCCCCCCACCCCCAGACCCTCATTATTAACAAGTTCTGCCATCTGTAACACCAAAATATATCTAAAAATCTGACCTTTTTTTCACCCTAACTCAAGTCCTCATTGTCTTTCTTGCTTGGATGTTGCATTAGCCTCTAACTGCCCCCAGGCCACTCTTACCCCTGATATAATCTTCCTTCCACACTACAGCCAGCGTGGTGTTTTTAATTAATTTATTTTATTTTTATTTTTTGGCCACACCCCATGGCATTCGGGATCTTAGTTCCCCAGCTCCCCAACCAGGGATCTAACCCAAGCCCCCTGCACTGGAAGCTCGAAGTCTTAACCACTGGACCGCCAGGGAAGTCCTAGTGTAATTCTTTTAAACTGTAAGTCAAAAAAATAAAAAATCAACTGTAAGTCAGACCACATACTCTCCAATGACTTTCCTTCACATTTAAGATAAAGTGGAGGATTTACAAGGCCCTACATGATCTGGTTCCTGGTTGCCGTGTGCAAAGTCTTCATTCACTTAACGAAGAATTATTGAGGGCTTCCTTGGTTGTTCAACAGTAAGGAATCAGCCTGCAATGCAGGAGCCACAGGAGACTTGGGTTCGATCCCTGGGTCAGGAAGATCCCCTGCAGAGGGGCATAGCAAACCACTCCAGTATTCTTGCCTGGAGAATCCCTTGGACAGAGGAGTCTAGCGGGTTACAGTCCATAGGGTTGCAAAGAGTCAGACATGACTGAAGCAACTTAGCACACACTATGTACATGCCAGGCACTATTCTAAATGCTGGGCGAATTGTTCCGGTCCAGAGCTTACAATAATCAAGGAAATATATAGGATGCTACGAATTATATTGTAATAACATGTAATGAAGCATAATCTGCAAAAATACCGAAACACTAGGCTGTACACCTGAAGCTAACACAATATTGTAACTCAACCAACCTTCAATTAAAAAAAAAGAAATACGTAGGCTAGCAGATAGTGGATAGAAAATAGAAGGACAAAAGCAGACCAGTAACAATGTACAATGTACAGGTCTGAAATTGGGATATTGATCGAAGTCTGTCTGTCTGTTTTTTTCCAAAGAAAATGCACCAAGTCAGTGCTTTTGCTGGGACTTCCCTGGTGGCTCAGTGGCTAAGGCTCGGGGCTCCCCATGCAGGGGGCCGGGGTTTGATCCTTGGTCTAGGAACAAGATCCCACATGTCACAGCTAAAGATCCTAGGTCCCACAACTATGACCTGGTGCAGCCACATAAATAAATATATATGTGTATATTTTAAAAGGCAGTGCTTTGGAATTAAAAATGAAAAAGAATGCCCATTTTTTTAAAAGGAAAAAAGAAAGGGAAACTGCAGACAATCTGGTAGTGAAAGCAAAGGGTGCAACTTTAAGTTGTCTTTACTGGGACAGCAACTGGGTTTAGAAGATTAAACTATGCATATGTAAAGCAAAGATTCTGAACCATTTTCTGGGTTACACTTACATCTTTAGTTTCAGGAAGGATGACTTGAAGCAGCCACATTTGTGATGTAAAGCTTATTCTTCAGTGTTATTTTCCATTTGCAAATTGGTTGGATCCACTTGAGTCAAACTGTGCTTTTGTAGATGTCATTGCTGCTTTTGGACGTGTTCTCTCAAATTAGGTTACAGAAACAAGAGCTGAATTATACACACAGCTGCAGAAATAGATTTCTACTTGCAAATGTAAGATGAAAAATAGGAAACCTGAGAGAGCTCCTTTAGTGTTGAAACCAACCGACCAGCTTTCTGGGTAAAGTGCTGTTTCTTAACACATTCAGAAATTGGTGGGTGCATGTCCCCATGGCCTGAGGAGGCAGGCAGTCCCCTTTTAGAGCATAAACTGGGGTCACACAGATGGATGTTTGAATCCAGTTCTGCTCTTCCTAGTTGGATGACCCTGGTCAAGTCATTTAACCATTACTTTCCTCATCTGCAGAAACCCCTGTGCCCAGAGCTCCCTCATGGGGTGGCTGTGAAAATTAATTGAAATGACTGAGTGCAGAGTGATTTGCTTGATAAATGGAAGTCATTGTAAACTGTTAGCAGACTCCTTCTGGCTTCCAGGCACTTGTGTTTTTGTTCTTGCTCTGTTCACAGGCAGCATGAACATGGAATTTATCATCCACACTAGGGCCCTTTTGAATATAAAAGTGGACACCAAACCTGAGAGAACTCTGGGCTCTTAGGAGTAGGTTGGGACTCTCCCAGGGAAACAAAGATGTAGGGTCACCCTCCCGGAGACTGAGAAGCCTGTAGGAGGGATGGCTGCCACCACCAGTGCCTGCTGGAGGGACAGAGAAGAAGGGGAGGAGGTAGGCAATGTTAGATGTTAGTTGCCCAGTCATGTCCAACTCTTTATGACCCCATGTCCTGTAGCCTTCTGGGCTCCTCTGTCCAAGGTATTCTCCAGGCAAGAATACCGGAGTGGGTTGCCATTCCCTTCTCCAGGGGATCTTCCCAACCCAGGGATCAAACCTGGGTCTCCTGCACTGCAGGCAGATTCTTTACCTGCTGAGCAACCAGGGAAGCCCAAGGGAGGCAAGGACGGGCCTTGTCTGGATTGGTGTGCTGGTTAGGAACTAAAAGTCACTCCCAAACAGATTAAGAAGAGAAGAAGCCCCGTTTCCCTCCTCTCCTGCCACTTTATAATTTTGGCAACGGACCTCCCTCTGTTGTGCCCAGATTGGGCTGGAGATTAAGCCAGCATGTGCCAAGATAGCATCAGACCGCAGAGGCAGGGTGAGGATCCCCAGCCTGGTTATGAGTAAGCCTTTTCTTGTGAGCCGAACCATGGGGATTTATGCTACTGTGTTTATTTCTCTTTGTTACTTGCCAGTACAGTGATATCCCAAACCGCCAGAATTTAAGGATAACTGACTTTACTTTCAGATACCCGCTCCCATCCTCTACCAACATAGACCTGAATCCAAATCTATTGACCTTCTGTATATTTAAATGAGGGTCTGGGACAGTTTCTGTGACCGGTGAGGTCAGGAAACATCGCTCTTGCCTTGAGAAAAGCCACTGAAACCTTCTGGCTTTGACTTGGTTGTGCCACGAGATGTTAAGAAATGCCTTTTGCCATCTCGCGTTTGGGCCTCAGCTGTCAAAGGAGGGATGGATCCAAGGAGGCTCTGATGGAGCAAAGACAATCAGGGTGAGATTTCCAATACAGACAAATCTCCAGGACAGGGTTTAGGGTTCTGTGGTCTGTCTGCGTCTGGCCCTGCTCTCACTGGGATCTTTTTCAATGCGACTTAGGAGGAACTGAGCCCTATGCATGCTGTGTGTGCTATGTCACTTCAGTCGTCTCCGATTCTGTGTGACCCCATGGACTGTAGCCTGCCAGGCTCCTCCATCCATGGAATTTTCCAGGCAAGAATACTGAAATAGGTTGCCATGCCCTCCTCCAAGGGATCTTCCTGACCCAGGGATCAAACCCATGTCTCTCATATCTCCTGACTTGGCAGGCAGGTTCTTTACCACTAGCACCACCTGGGAAGCCCTAGTGAGCCCTATATTTATTATTAAAAAGCAGTGATTCTGTGTCCCTATACTCTATTTAGTTATTGCTCTTTCTCTTCTTTCCCCATCCTACTTCCAGAAAGACTCGTTCATACCTCCTCTCTCCACTTCCTTAATTCTCGTTCACTCCCGACTACGGCAGAGTGAAGCCTGGCCTGGGCGATCCGCCCTGAGTGGCCCTGAGCAGGCCAGTGAACCACTCCAGCCTCAGTTTCTCCACTGTGCCTTCTACACGAGGTAAGGCACTTTACTCTCTTCCTACCCACCTCTGCCCCTCGTCCAGAGATGAACCTTCTTTTCCTGAAAGTGTTAGAAACCTAATTGTAAGATTTGATGGTTATTTTTCAGAGCTCAACTTACTTTTCTTGTCAAGAGTTATAACTATACTCAGTTGTTGAGATTCTTTTTTTTTTTTTTTTCTTCCATCTATGTTCCTTTTCCTGGTTTTTGCCTCCTGGTTCTTTTTCCTTTGATAAACTCAACAGTTAGGTGTATTAATGGAATTATGCAGCCATCAGAAGGTATCTCTAAAACTGTGGAAAGATGACAAGATGATTACCTGAATATCTTAAGTATCAATAGAAAGAGTGCAATGCAAAATACTACAAGTTAAAAATAGGTAAGGTGGGACTTCCCTGGTGAACCAGTGGTTAAGTGCACCTGTCAATGCAGGGGACATGGGTTTGATCCCTGGTCTGGGAAGATCCCATATGCCTTGGGGCAACTAAATTTGTCTGAGCCCGCACTCTAGAGCCATGCTCTTCAAGAAGAGAAGCCACTGCAATGAGAAGCCCATACACCACAACTAGAGAATAGCCCCCACTTGCCACAACTAGCAAAAGTCTTCGAGCAGCAGTGAAGACCTAGCACAGCTAAAAATAAAAGTAAATAATAAAGAAAAAAAATAGGTAAGGTGCTGATGCTCTTAAGAAGGCATTATAGTCACATGACCAAAGAAAACAGTATATTACCCTAGACTGTAGCCACACCCACACTCACACCCAAGATATCCCAGGGACAAAGGGAACCTCACAAATGAGAAACTGGCATTTGCTATGAGCACCCTGGTAAGCTGGGTCTGAGCCCTGCTTTGGGTTTCAGATCTGAAGACTTCTTCTATCTTCCAGGCATAAATAAACTCTTACCTTTGCAGGAACCCATCAGATAGGTATGTCTAGTCCTCTGCCTGAGATAGATCAGATCCTAGTTTCAGCAGTGAACAAAGAGGCAGCAGAAAAGATAAGAAATTCTCTTTGGGGTGTGTTGAAGCAGGCTCATGGGACTTGAGAGCTGATTCTGATAACTCTCCCGAACTCTTCTGATAACTCTTCCCAATTCTGATAGCTCTTCTCAATGTGAGTTCACTGAACTCACGTTGATAGCTTGAAATCAGCCATGGTGGGAGAATTTACAACATGGAAAATGGCAAACAGTACAAAGTATGACTCTCCACTCCCCACCCTTGCCCAAAGCTGTTGTTAACTGTTCATTGGCACACAACTGGGAGAGGGCAGAAAACCCGTCAGCCTCCCCTGCTCTGAGCTGGCCCTGGTTATATGTAACACTTTCATTATAGGAAGAGACAGAGATGTCTAGATTCATATCTGCAATAATAAAGATGACAACAATGATGTAGACACTAACTGAACACATCTGGCACTGCGCTTCACCGTGCTAGCCAAGTGCTTCCCAGGCATGGCCTTAATTTACACTTGAATGACTTTATGAAATAGGGACTGTGATTACCTCTGTTTTACATATGAGGAAACTGAAGACTAGAATAAGTAATTTGTTAAATGTGCCACTGCTGATGAATAGAAGATTCTGGATTCCAGGCCAGGCAAGGCCTCTCGAGCAACTCAGCTCTCACCCCTCATCATAACCCCTTCCAGGGGAAAGGAGGAAGACAGATTGGAGAGTTTCATCCCCAACTAGCAGTTGACAGCATGTATTTCTATGATTGAAATGTTACATTTAAAATATTCATCCTTGTATATTGTGATACAACTTAAAAAAAATTTTGTTTTTAAAAATTTTAACTATACCGGGTCTTCGTTCCTGCGAGGGCTTTTCTCTAGTTGTGGTGAGCAAGAGCTCCTCTAGTTGTGCTCAGGTTCTCATCGCAGTGGCTTTTCTTGTGGAGAAACCCCACTCTGCAATGGAGAGTAACCCATGCTCACCGCAACTAAGAGAAAGCCCATGCGCACCAATGAAGACCCTGTGCAACCAAAAATAAGTAAATTTGATTTTAAAAAAAGAGGGATCTGACATTGGCCTGGAAAATCTTGGAAAGCGAACCTGGGATGTGTCAGTTTTGCTGTGCTTGAAGGATGAGAACAAGGAGGAGGAATGTGGGGCCCAGCGAGGGGCGTTTGTTAGGGAGACAAGGAACTGTGGGAGCAGGAGCTGTGAATCTGGAAGAATAGGAGGAACCTTCAGCAACACAAGGGCTAACTCAAACGCTTGCAGAGAGGAAGGACTGTGGGAGAGGAAAAAGGGCCATGCCTCCCTAAAGTGTATATAAATTTAAAAAGGATGTGACTGCGGGTTATTGGTTTGTGATCTCTGCTTGGCGGGGAATGTGAGAGTCATTAGATGATAGCTCAAGTCTGGAGAGTGTCCTGAACCTGAATGTTCAAAGGATTCTAGGACTTACATTCTGGATACAAAAGGACAACCCAGCAGGAGTCCCTGAGCGGGAAAAAGAAAAACTGGTGTGAACGTGATGTTACTAAAGGCCAGGGAAAGAGGGCTTTTTAAGGAAGAGTCATGAGAACTGCCAAGAGAGCAAAACAAATGAGAACTGAAAAAACTGTCCGTTGAATTTCACAACCCAGAAGTCAGTGACCTTCCCTGAATGCCCACCCTGGGCTCATACTGTTTGACAAGTCTCATGCATCTTCTGGATTGTCTGTGTCTTTTGTCGTGACTGGGGCGAGTGTGGCTGCTTTAGATCCAACGCAAGCTCCCAGAGACCTGGCCACATTCTAGCCACAACCAGAATAGTGTTGTAAACAAGACCATTATAAGATAAATATATATATTTACAATAATTGTATTTATTTATTTTTGGCCGTGTTGGGTCTTCCTTGTTGCGTGGGGCTTCTCACTACGGTGGCTTCTCTTGTTGCAGAGCACGGGCTCTGGGCGCGCGGGCTTCTGTAGTTGCGGTTCTGGGCTCTGGAGCACCGGCCCAGTAGTTGTGGTGCACGGGCTTGGCTGTTCCACGGCGTGTGGGATCTTCCCTGATCAGGGCTCGAGCCCCTGCCTCCTGCATTGACAGGTGGATTCTTTACCACTGAGCCACTAGGGAAACTCCAATAAGATAAATACATTTTTGACAAGGCATCTATTACCACATGCTTTGACATCAGAGAGACTCAATTGGACTCATTAAAAAACAGAAGCATGTATTTCTCATGCTGTGCTGTATAGGTAGGTATCTGGTAAGTTTAGATCTTCAGAGCCAAAGTTCTATGAGATGTACTACTGCCTTTACTTGAGATAAAGAAAGTGTTTTGGAAGTATAGAAATCCATCAGTTATTTAAAACTATAATATAAAACTATTGTACCCTTATTTGTGGAAGAAATATTCTAAAAATGTCTCATAGAACAGAGTGAGAGTAGTTTCCTAAATTGAAATTATAAAATTTCCTATTATAACTGACATTTTCAAGAGAAAACTAGAGCACATGATGATTAATGAACTCAACACAAATATTCCAAACTGAACAGTTTCTACAAATCAAGTTCTCTTAAAAACTGCAAATATTTACCTGAATGAATCATTTCTTAAGGCCGCCATAAAATGACTCTTTATCAAGAAAAAAATTCTACATGTATGGGAATTAAATTTAGAAAAAATTAACATAATTGAATGTAATCATCGTTAAAATATCAAAACAGAGCATTACACTTCCAAGTAATGATTTTTAAAGCTCTAGTGTGGAACACTCTAAAGTGTAATTAATATTTAAGCAATATACTAACATTAGTCATACAATATAGTTAAGGTCATTATAGTAAGATAAATTATATAGAATTGATATATAAATAGATATATATACACATATAATTTCCCCTCAGAGGACTTTAGGAGGATATTTGTCATGGTTAATTCTTTTTCCATTTTATTTACAAATTGCAAACTTTAATATGCAATATATTTGAAATTAAATGGTTCAATGGGATTTAACCTAGACTCACATGTTGTACTTTCCTTTTTTTTTAAACATACGTTGTACTTTTATATACATTGTTGTTGTTGTTTAGTCACTCAGTTGTACCCGACTGCACTTTAAAAACATCTATAATTTTCAATAACCTCAAAAGTATTAAAATAAAGGAAACTTCTTCTACCTTAGGTCTTGGCTCCTGTTATCAGATGGGTCTTGCTACAATTCTGCTTTCATCTTGTTAGTGCCATATACTATTATCCAGTGGCTTCCCATTTCCTACAGAATGAAGTTCAACTCATAACATCAAAACATTCCACAATTTGGCCTCAGAATTTTTTTTTCCCCAAACTAAGCCATGCCCCTCACTGACTTAGTATCAGTGAAGTGCATTCTCACCCTGAACTGTGCTCCTTACCTCTAATGCTCTTCCTCTTTCTCATCTTCAAATCCTGTGATCTTTAAAGGTTCTGTTGGACTCCCACCTCCCCTGTGAAATCTTTATGATGCTTCCAGGCCTTCCTCTGATCTTGCCTTCACCACTTATATTGGCTCTTGAAAGAAAGTGAAGGTGAAGTCACTCAGTCGTGTCCGACTCTTTGGGACCCCATGGACTGTAGCCTACCAGGCTCCTCCATCCGTGGGATTCTCTAGGCAAGAATACTGGAGTGGGTTGCCATTTCCTTCTCCAGGAGATCTTCCCAACCCAGGGATCGAACCCGGGTCTCCCACATTGCAGGCAGACGCTTTACCATCTAAGCCACCAGGAAGTCTTGGCTGTTACGCAGCCACTATTACTATACATTGGCTCTTAAGCAGCCACTACACTATTTCATGCTTTTAAGAGTAGTGTCTTCAACCAATGGGAAATTCCTCATTTACTGTCTTTGGTGCCCAGCACAGTCCTGAGTATAAAATTATAAAGTGAAAGTTGCTGACTTTCTGACTCCTTGCAACCCCATGGACTATATAGTCCATGGAATTCTCCAGGCCAGAATACTGGAGTGGGTAGTCTTTCCCTTCTCCAGCGTCTTCCCAGCCAGGATCGAACCCAGGTCTCCTGCATTGCAGGCAGGTTTTTTACTAGCTGAGCCACCAGGAAAGCCCAAGAATAATGGAGTGGGTAGCCTATCACCTCTCCAGTGAATCTTCCCGACCCAGGAATCAAACTGGGGTCTCCTGCATTGCAGGCGGATTCTTTACCAACTGAGCTACCAGGGAAGCCCATAAATGTTAATATCATCTTAATTACTTCTGACATTTTCCTTTATTCTTATAAATTATCTTTCCATCTAAAGAAATGGCACACCTAAAGGCTAAGTTTACTGTTGCTTAAGTGTTACTCGTTCTCTCCCAAAGCTAACTGGTCTTGCTGTTTGCTCCATTTAATGCACGATCTTCACTGTGCAATTGAAATACATGGAGCCTGGAATTCTCTTCCAACCAAGGACTAATTCCTTTAATTTCACCCAAGTCTTGGGTAAGTTTCTGTCTTTGGTGATAAATGTATGTTTACAGGTAGATTTTTTTTTTTTCCTTTTAATGAAATGTTTTGAATGTTCCAACAATTTCACTGAAATTGTAAAGTTTTAAAAAACACTGCAGTCTTCCTTTCATTAAGTGAGATGTTTTTTTCTTTTTCTTCTCCTTCCCCTAAGCACAAGGAAGAAGATATAGCAGTGGAAGGATCTGTGACTTTAAAAGGCCATCCTGGACTGGGTGTTAAAAAGCAGAAATTATGGTGCCAGCTTCCTCAAAGAGTCGAACACAACTGAGCAACTAATGCTTTACTTTCCTCTACTGTACAGGCAGTTTACCTCTGATTAAGATTGTTGTGCTTGATGCTCACAAATCCAAAGTAACTGTTATTCAAAACTGGCATGGTTTTCTTCTTCCATACGGCAGTAGCAACTATTTATTAAGCACTTCTATGTCAGATACCATGCTGGTTGCTTTGTACATTATCTAATTTTCCCAATCAAGTGAAACGTGACCCCCATTTTACAGAAGAGAAAACTGAGGCTTAGGGATGCTTAGTAATTTGAACAACTTGTATATGCAGAGCTCGAGTTTGGAGGCAGAACTGATTCCAAAGTCACTGCTCTTTTTGCTACACCTTGCCATGTCAGTGCCTTGTATTGCCAGGAATTCTTGCTGGGGAATGTTGGGGCTTGCATTCATGACTTTGGCGGCTGTTGGGAAGTGAAGGATAGAATAGTAATGAAATGTTCCAGTATATCCAAGGAGGCTCACCAGTGCCCCTCTCCTGCACATAACTGCTCCAGTCTTAATTATTAGATGTTCCCAGCTCTTGACAGTTTACACTTCGATGTACACCAAAGTTGGTGCTGTCCCTTTTGTTATCTAACATCTGATCACGTGTCTTGATAGGTATAAGGAATGCTGGTGAATTTTAACTTTGCCAAGGCTCAGGACAAAAGCAACAGCATGAAATAAATCACAAACAATAAGAATATATATATATATATTTCAAATATATAACATTAGAAACTCTAGGGACTTCTCTGGTGGTCCAGTGGTTAAGAATCTATGTGCCAATGCAGGGGACATGGGTTTGAGCCCTGGTCCAGGAAGACCTCATGTGCTGCAGGGCACTTAGCCCCCTGTACCACAACTACTGAACCCGTGTGCCTACAGCCCCAGCTCCACAACAAGAGAAGCCACCGCAGGCCTGCACACTGCCCCCAGAGAGTAGCTCCCACTCAACTGCAACAAGAGAAAGCCCATGCAGCAACGAAGACCGAAGACAGCCAAAAGTAAATAATAAACAAAAATACTAGAAAAAAGAAAAAAAAAGCAAAAAGGAATTCTACCTGTAAAAATACTTTTTTTTTTCATGAAAGATGAACCTACATAAGACTCTATCTCACTTGCTATGCTAACATAAGAATTCCAATCTTAAGCTTAGTCTATTTATTTGAAGGACAGTCAATAGAAGGAAATTCCAGGGTGACAAACATTTTGACAATCCCTTAGTGCTATCTCCAATGAGATCTAGTTACATTGTGCTCTTCCAGGAAGGACGGAGCTTTGAATGTAGGTTTTAATCCAACAGTAATTCTCTTTTTCTAGTAGTACTATATGTGGTGATTCCCTGATTGTCTATTTACAAAATTAGGGCCATGGGAAGGAAAATAGGTTATTCTTCCTTCCCTATTTTTCTACACTTGAGAGTTTATTACACAACATTTTCATAGTAGTTAATTTTTAAAACTAGGCATTTCTATGCGGATTTAACCAATGTGTTCATTTAGTTGACCAGAAGTTTATTTATTAATATCTACCACCAACCAGAGGGATTACCTCACAGCTCAGTTGGTAAAGAATCTGCCTGTAATGCAGGAAACCCAGGTTCAATTCCTGGGTGGGAAGATCCCCTAGAGAAGGAAATGGCAATCCACTCCAATATCCTTGCCTGGAGAATCCCAAGGACAGAGGAGCTTGGCGGGCTACAGCCCATGGGGTCGCAAGAATCCGAGATTACTTAGCGACTAAATCACCACCATCACCACCACCAATCAGATACACATAAGTATCACATAATTACATAAGGCTAATTTCTGATTTATGAATTGATAACCTTTCACTCCTGTATCATTTTAATATTAGGGTAATTCAAAATGTTTATACAAACAGGTGTTTTTTAAATAACACTTATTTAGTAGGAGACTGGGATGCAGTTTTCATACTGACAGTTACCTTGCTATAGAAAGACTGTGTACCTGGAATCTGACTTCAGAGTCTGTTCTGCCTGTTTTTTGTCTTGGAAATATCACTTCATCCGTTTCCTCATCTATAGGTTGCAGATCACAATAGCCATTCCAGTGTTCTTATGCAGACAAAATGCCATAAATATAGGGACTATTTTGAGAAATGGAGTATTTCCTGCCATATCAATAAACAAGGATGTCACAGTCATCAGTGATTCCAGCCATTCAGGGCAACCAGGAAGGAAAATAATACCTGCTGCAGGGCAGCCATTAGGCTGCAGCTGTTCCCTATGGTGAGCACTGAGAAAAAAACAGGATATGGCCCCAGATAGCTGAGACGCATATGAAAAGAATGATTTCAGTGAGCCCAGACGCTTGCATCTTCTGGTACATAGAAAACACTACATTCCTTGAGGTATATCTGGTTTTCTTTAATTCACAAAAATTCTTTTGATGTTCAGACTACCTGCCCTTTGTTGCACGCTTCTATATAACTTGACCTCCCTACCCATCCCCACCCCCAGCAGCTCTCTCAGGGTCACTTGAGATGCTGTCTCCCAGGCTTGAAGTCCTAAAAATTCCCACTGAATAAATCATATTTCTCAACTTTCAGATTGTGACTATATTTGACGGCAACATATTCTTCAAAGGCAAAATTGGGTTTAACAGAGATACACACAAAACTGGGTTTTATGGGACCCAAGCACGGTCAGGAACTGGATATCTTAGAAGGGAGTGGGAAGGAGCTTTTTACAGCGATTGTGCTAAGCATTATTAGTGACTGGACCCAAGTACCAATCCTTTTCCCCAGGAATTCTACTTCCAAAGCACAGACTTCCTCAAATGGGGGTGAACTCAACCCCAGGGCATATTCTGTGATTTTTGTCCTTGGTTCACATCCCTCAAGGCTGCAAGTTTGGGAGAAACCATTCTTTCACCTTTGTAATCTTGTAATTGCTCGTTTGTAAGTGCTTAACGCCTTTGCTATTAGAGAAGGTCCCTATATAGGGGGCTGGACGTCAGAATACTGAGTCAGGCTAGCGGCTAATTGTATTTAAGTTCTTTCTCTCCAAAGGAAAGGGCAGTGGTGTTTTTCCTAAAAAGAAACCTTGAATTGGGTCCCTCGTGTTCAACCTAAAGCCTGCAAAGAAATAGATGGTGAGGGCGGGGGCGGCAATAGTTAACTATTTTGACTGTGCTCTGGCTGGAGCCCTTGGCTACAGCCCTGGCGTTGGTCCCTGCGCCAAGTGCCCATCCCACGCACCCCGGGTTGTGGGGTGCAGGCGGACAGCCGTCTCCGTCTCCCCCAAGCCGCTGAGGCCGAGCTGCTGGTCGTGAGAGATGCAGATGAAGCGGTGTGAAGGGTTGGGCTTTTTTTTTTGTTCCTAAAAATGCAACGAACAAAAAAAAAAGTACAACAATCCAAACCCAACCATCTCGTTGTGCGCCGGCTTCCTTCCCAGGCGGCTCCACCGGGGACCACGCCGCCTCCCGTCGCCCGCGCTCTGCCCGGGCCCAGCCCGCGGACCCGCGCGATCCGCGTCCCCGGCCCGGCGCCCCGGGCACGGAGCCCCGCGGGCGCGCGCAGCCCTCACGAAGCGAGCGGAGCGCGCTGCCGGGAGCCCGCGCCGCCGGGAGCCCGCCCCTCGGCCCCGCGCGCCGCGCGCGGTGGCGGTTGCAGGCGGCGGTTGGAGATACCGGAAGGACTCCCGCCTCCCCTCACCCGCGGCCTCCCTCCCCCGGGGAAAGGCGAGCCCCGGGAGGCGGAACAAAGGCGCGGCTCGGCCGGGAAGGCGGGCCGAGGTGCCGGGGGAAGGAGGGCGTCGGGGCGGGGCCCGTCGGCGCCGCGAGTCCATTTTGCAGCCGTTCCCGCCTCGTAAACGCGCGGTACCCACGGCCGGAGGACTGGCCGCTGCGCGGCTCCCGGCGACTCCCCGCCACCGGCCCCGGAGGTCCGAGATAAGTACGCGCCGGCCGGCTTCTCCTGGGGAAGCGGGGTGGGGACTTGCCCTGGCTGGGCGGGCACCTGCGTGCGTGGGGGCTGGCGGAGAGCTCGGTCTGGCTCGGGTCCCCGCGGAGAGCAGCCGGGCCCGGGAAGCGGAGGTGGGGGGAACGGCGTGCGGGTGGGCGGCCGGGGGCCGGGCCAGCGCGGCAGGGCTCCAGGAAATCTGCTCCGCTACCCTGCTCTCCTGGCTTCATCGCCGCTCCTCGGGATCGCCTACAAAAGAAGAGGCGACCGTGAACCAGAGTCTGAGCGCGCGACCACCACCCTCTGGTACTGAACGTGGGGAGGTGCCTGGTGCCGGGGGAGGGCCCCCTCGCCGTGAAGCTCCTTAGCACAAAAGATCGCCAGGCTCTCCCAGGCTCCCGGCTTTTTCACCAGGTCCTTGCCGGCTGGCCTTCTTTGGGGGCGGGGGGAGATGATTGAAAAAAACGTTGAGGGTCAAGACTAAGGATCCTGTGCAGATAAATGTATAACACTCTTCTTTCTTTGTTCTTTATTTGCAGTAACCTCGTTTTGATTACCAGTCACGACCTGAAGAAAAAAGAAACCAAAACCTGATTGCTTTGCCTTGGGAAACAGTAACCCCGACCAGTACTCCTGGCTTGTAAGTGACAGAGGTAAACTACAATACTTTTCCCTACATTAAGCAAAAAAGCACCCAATTTCTTCAGGCCCAGAACCTTTCAAAATTGAACTCTGTCGAGTGTGTGTTCCCATCCTCATAAATGGTCTTTGTTCTTTTCATATTTTGTCAAAACCCAGAAAAATAGATTCAGTACTTAGACATTCTTTATATAACAGTTATTTGAAACATAATCCAAAGATTTGTATTGCAAAGGAAAAGAGGCTACAACAACTTTTGCTTTTAAATAGGGTTTGTCTTTTTTTTTTTTTTCAATTTCCTGTGTCACTGCTGCTTGGGTTTGTACAATAGGGCTTGAGTTTTCTGACCCTAGAGATCTGTATATAATAGGTATAATAGGTATTTTAAAAGCAGAATTTCTTTTATATAGCCAGTGCCTCTGGTAGAACTTGATGGAGTTGTTGATTAACTGCTTATACGTCTGTCTTGCACAGTAAGAAGATATATTTCTTCATACTCTCCTGTCTTTCCCTAAAAATACTGTTGTCTTTTTTTTTTTTTGCACCAGCTGACATACTAGGCCTCTCTGGCAAGTCTTTCTGTAACACCAGGTTATTTTTATTCTCTGCATGTATTGGTTACCTGGCCCTACTTCTGCCACAGCTGTTCAGCTATGCCCATCTCCACCAACCGTGCTTTGCACCTGCTATGCTATGTAACACTTACTTTGCCCTCCCTTGAAATGATAGTTCAACAGAGTCCAACTGTCTTAGGACTTCTCTTGGTTAACACACTCATGCTCTAACATAACACTGTAAATGTGTAGTTACAGTTCAGTTCAGTCGCTCAGTCGTATCCGACTCTGCGACCCCATGAACTGCAGCACACCAGGCCTTCCAGTCCATCAGCAACTTCTGGAGTCCACCCAAACCCATGTCCATCGAGTCGGTGATGCCATCCAACCATACCGTATCTATACACACACATGTTAATTAAATCACCTTACACTGATATAGGTCAATAGTTTACAAGGTTGTCACACATTACTTAATCTTTCCAAGAACATTATGAGGTGGGCATTGTAAAAATCTGATTCCATGAAGGGTAGAACTGGTGCTTGGAAAGCTAGGTAGTTAGATGCAGTTTCAGTGCTCTTTACCCTTCTTCACTGGAGAAGCTGTTACAACCTACTTTGTAAAAATGATAGCATTTTAGAAGGGGTTTAGAGAACTTATGATTAAATGTCTCCATTTAATGAGCGAGGATCCTGAATTCTTGACCCACTTTTCGGACAGTGCTGAGGTCCCATAACTGGGCGGCTCAGACCTTATGCCTTGCCTGCTGTGAACAGTGCAGGGTGGGGCTCAGTGTTTTCACTGGTAAAGTTAGGTGTTTAGCTAAATGACCTCTAAGGTGTTAAACCCAGTATTTGTTTTATTCTTATCCCATAACTTTTAGCACCATATACTATATATTGGTAATATGCAGACACATACTAATATTAACTGCCTTAAACTGTTTTATACTTTAAACTTAGGTAGGTATGGTAAAGTATGCTTTTTTCTTTTACTAAGTTCTATAAAAGTATGGTTCTGTTGTAAGGTCAGGAACTACTTGGAGAGGTGGAGCACCATCGTGTATCATTGGTCAGAGTTCAGAAAGTGGTATACTCTTTTCTAGAGGGAAAGTTGGTGGTCTTTTCAAGAGCCTTGAGAATGTTTCTACTCTTTTTTTTTTTTTTTTTTAATATTTATTTATTTGGCTGTACCAGGTCCTAGCTGCAGCATGCGGGATCTTTAGTGTGAAGTCTTAGTTGTGGCACATGGGATCTGGTTCCCTGAGCAGGGATCGAACCCAGAGCCCCTGCATCGGGAGCTCGGAGTCCCAGCCACTGGGCCACCAGGGAAGTCCCTGTTTCTACTCTTTGACAATACACTTAAAGGAACCCTCTAAGGAAATAGAGTGTTGGACTAAGACTTTGCTACATTCTTCATTAAAATGTTATAACCCCCCCAAAATAAAAAGTAGGAAATAGCATATCCATAAGATAGATGATCATGTTTTGAAAAAATAGGGGAACAACAGGGGAAATGCAAGTAATAAAACAAGTGGAAAAAGTGGACAGAGTTGTGTTATGCTACCAGTCCTATTAAAATATGTGTATGCACACACACACGATTGGAAGAAATATGCCAAAATAATGTTAGAAGAAATACACCAAAGTAATAATGTTATTTCTTGGCAATGTGACCATGGGTAATTTTTTTCTCTATATTTCCTGAGTTTTCTGTAATCACAAATTATAATTGTAGAAAAACAAAATCCACTTATATGGATAACCTCTCCAACGTTAATCTGGTGTCAGCTTTCTATGTCCTTTTGTAAGGCATTTATTACACCTTGTATGATAATACCTCTGTAAATGTGCTGTATTTTGGAATTTAGGGCAGGAATTGATTTTTGACTTAGTATTTCATCTTTTAAAACAGCGTTAATTAGATCGTTGGATTATCCATCTTTGTTTTCATGAAAGACATCGCTACTGCCGTTACCTTGCCTTGAAACTCTTAGGTACTAGAGGAATGGTACCCCTAACAGTTAAGCAAAAAATAGGTGTCCTTTGACATATAGAATAGTTACACTCCAGTTAAGCCCTTAAGGGAACCCAAGCAAATTCCCTTAATGTGGATTGCTTTCTAATTCATTTGCATTATAGATGTAGATACATTTCTAAGGAAAAGTTGAACTGAAAATTTTTGCTGATAGTTTAAATCATTGTCTTTCCTGTGGAATAAGCACAAGTGTATCCTATTTGGCAATAGCCTGGCCACCCCTTTAAAATTCCCAGAGGAGCTCTTTCTTTGTTCTCCTGAATATGTGCAGATACTGAATAGGAGGGAGGACTGTCAACAGAGTGGATAGAATATAGCCAACCTGAAAATTGCTTAAAGTTTAGCATGATTAGCTTTCTGTTTGAAATATCTTCTAGATGAGTTTTACTTAGAATAAAATGTGTATGTAATTCTACACTGAACAAAGGGAACTTGGTTCAGACCAATTTTATTGGTAGGTAGTACTGATCAGTTAGCCACAAAATAACCTTTTTCTCTTGGCACAGTATTACACACTAAGTAATTTCACTTCCCAGATAGATTTAGCTTGCTGTGTACTGAATTGACAGTACTTTTCTGAAAGCTGGCATTAACCTCAAATGCAGGGCTCGATGATGAAAACGTTTAATAGATACCAATCTGTTGGGGATAATAATTTAGGCTAATGATTGCCAAGTTTATTGTTGTGAAAGAAGATTTGTTCTAGGGGTAAAATTTTGTCACCTTCATTTAAACCTGTTTACATTTATTTGGGAGAAAAGAAACCAGACATGTCTGGTTCATAAAACCTTTGTCGGTAGTTCCCATTAAAGTTAATTTTAACTCTTAACAGGTAAAGATAAATAATCTGAGTCTGGTTGGTACCAGACTAGGAGAATAATTTAGGCCATATGTTATGTTTCCTTGAAATTCAGACCCTCATTTTATTCTAATTGATTTCATCTGGGTGGGAGAGAATGGGATTCCATGCCATTAGATGTCCTCATAGATTTCTAAATAATTGTTCATAAATAGGATAGTGATACCTGATCTAGCTCATAATTCTAGAACTATTGATTTAATGCTACTGATTAACAGGATTACAGAATAATATCTTGGGTGACTATCAGGTGAGAGAGAGAAGGTGTTAGATAAGAGGAAATCAAAAAGATTATATTCCTTGAAGTAGAATGGGGAAGATGAGTTAAAAGAAGAATAAACAAAAGAGTCAAGGAAAAAGAGTGGCATAGAGAAGAGAATGAAGGAAAGGAAAAAACTAATTTTTTCCAAGTTTGTCTGGACTATGAAGGTAATGACATAGTTTTTGGTTTTTGAGATGTCATCTTAGTCCAAAAACTTGTGAAGTTTCTGACTAGGGAGGGCTTCCAAGCTGCTAGACCTTCTATACTAGGTTTATTTTGTCCTAATCAGGAATCCTATTAGAAATACTGTAGGGGAAGTTTTACTTATTATTACTGCTACTTATTCTAGGACAATGCCAGAAAAGGTAGGTTACTTATGTCTTATATGGACACAAAGGTAAATTATATAGTGTTTGCAAGGGCCATGTAACAATTAGATAAGCTATTTTAGATACTATACATGGTATAGTTTCCTATTCCTTTTTTAAGTTATTAGAAATTTTGTTTTTTTCTTAATCTCTCATTATCCTGTTTGAATCATGTTTTGGCACAGTCTCTAAAATCTAAAAGCCAGAATGAAGTGTTAGTAACACACTGATAAAGAGTACTTTAAAAAAAAACAACTTGGTAAATAGTTTTCATATATTATTATTAGATAACTTTCAAAAGTTTTTCAATGAGGAGAAAAACTAACATGTGTAAGTGGTTTGTCCAAGGTCATAGGTTGAGAGCAAAATGAGTATGTCAGTCTACTCATAGGCCTGGATTCAGAGATTTCCAATAAGATACTTTTTATTTTATAAAAGATTAAAAAATATTATAGCAGATTAAGCTCTTTATGAAGCCTTATCATAATCAGCTAGTGTTTCTGAAGTTTTACCTTTTTAGCTCAATATGATTTTCTTACAACTGGTCTCACTGTTTTTTTTCCAACTTTTGTGAAAATTTTCAAATATACTGAAAATTAAAAGTACACTACAGTAGATATCCTTACATCCTCTACTTAGATTCAATCATTGTTAATACATCTTTAGTAAGTTTCAAGAAACCATTTAGTGGATCTCATACTAAATTATCAGTATACTACTTGGAAATAAGATTAACTAGTTGGATGAGAGGACATAGTTTTTTAAAAGGTGAGCTCTTTTATTCTATACTTTGTTCCAAAATAAGGTTGATTGATGACGGGCTGATTAGTAGAGTTCACATAATTTAGTTTTGTCTGTGAAGTGAGTTTCAGTATCTAGTTACTTGTTTTCTATCTAGTTACTTGTTAGGTATTTACATACTGCTTTGAAATTTCTGAATTCAAAGATGCCTCAAATCAGGATGGAAATTAGGTTTAAATTTCTAAGATACAAGGTATAATCTTTTTATTCTCTAATGGGACTTGGGAAAAAAATCATGAATATTATTTTGAACTTTATATTGTTGTCAACTAATGAAGTGCAAAGACTTTATAGGAAAGGTTCTTTTAATGAAAAGGTTTTATTAAAATTACCTTTTAAGAGTGAATAAAATGAACACATCTTCATTTATAATCATTTTGAGTTGATCATATAAAAACAAAAAGGCTTCCAAGAGGGAGAAGTCAACTTTTACTTCTGTTTTATGACTCCTTTCCTTTGGGTTGTGTTAGTCCTCAGTCGTGTCCGACTCTTTGTGACACCATGGACTGTAGCCTGCCAGGCTCCTGTGTCCGTGGAATTCTCCAGGCAAGAGTACTGGAGTGGATAGCCATTGCCTTCTCCAGGGGATCTTCCTGACCCAGGGATCGAACCTGGGTTTCCTACATTGCAGGCAAATTCTTTACTGTCTGAGCCATCAGGGAAGCCCGTAACTGTTAGCTTTTCTATCTTTTAAAATATTCCAGTTGTTGTATTAAAGACTCTTGTTGCTAGTAATATATACGCACTCAAGGTAGTATTGATCAGTTTTTGTAGTCTTCCTTGAGTGGATATTTTGAAAGTTTGCTTAAAAATAAATCTGTGGTGGTGTTATACAACTGCATTTGTCAAAATTCATAGAATTATGTACCAAAAGGAGTTTTATTCTCCATAAATTAAAAAATATATATATATATATTTTAAAATATATTTTAAAGTATAAATGAGTAGACAAATGAAGTTGAAAACCAGAGGAGGTGGTAGGTAACTAGTTATATATTCAACTACTTTCTTTGTTGGTATAGAACTTGGGAGGTTTTTAGGGATTCCTTGGCAGTGTGATGGTTAGGACTCTGTGATTTCCTTACTGTAGGCCCAGGTTCAGTATCTGTTCAGGGAACTAAGATCCCACAAGCTGTGTGGAGCAGCCAAAATAAACGGAACTTGGGAAGTTTTTAATTCAAAAGAAGAAATGAATCTTGGAAAACTTGTTTGCCTTTATATACTTAATTTGAGATTGGTTAAATTGAAATTTTATGACTGGTGAACAGAAATTTTGTTCACATAATAAAGTTTCTTGACATCTATATTTGTACCCACACAAAGGGGGTATATATTTTAGTTTCATCAAAGACGTAAGCTCAGGTGATTTATTTAGATTTTTATGTTAGCACACTTTTTTAAAAAAAGAATCTGTAAGTTCCTTTACTGTGAAGCATACCCTTCTCTAATGCTAAAAACCTTATTGTTTTCCTTTAAAACTTCTAAGGCAGCAAACTTCCCATGGTTTCTTGGGTTGTTAGGCTAATATATCTCAGTTTTCTCTAAAAGTCAGCTAGGGACGTGGTCACAGAGTTTTGACATAAAGGTTTTGAGTATAAAGCTAAGAAAAGAAAATTTTTTTAATGTGGATTAAAATGAAAATCTTTAAATTATGAACTAAAATTTATAAGTTGTATCACTAAAAGTGGAACAACAGGATCTACTATGGTTTTGATGCAATTTTTTTAGAAAAGGGACTTTCCAAATAGTAACGTTTTTCTCTGGTTCATTTTAAGAGCTGTAAATTGATTATGGCTTTGGGATGACTGTTATTTCTAAATTTTCCTGTGTGTGACATTTTCCTTTTTTTTTAATCATACTTGATTGCCTTAAAATTCTTCTTGGCCGCTATTGCAGTATCCTCAGTTTTCTTCAAAGTTTCTTTGTCTTGGGTGCCTTTTTCTCCTTCTCATGACAAAACTTAGTATCCTTTGTTCTTCCTTTTAGTTATTTAACATGCTTAGATAGGATTCTTGGGAAATATTAACCTGGCAAGGAAGAGTAAATTAGGTTTACTTTATTGAATGCTGCCGCCACTACTTTCCTGTTTCTACTGCTTACTCCAAAATATAATTCTAGGTGAAACATGTTAGAGAGCAGGGGAGGTGATAGAACCAGGACTAGTGGTGGAGGATCATGAAAAGTTTTCTTTCTTTGCTCTAAAGAGTCAGAATGTTTTATAACTGCTTGATAACCTTTCAGCACACTAACCTCAGTCTCTGAAGCCATTCTCTTTCCAGTGTTTTTCAAAGATTGATTTGTCATGTCACAAAAGATTTTTCAGAAAAATAAGCTCATCACCATTTTTGCCATATGACACTAAATTTTGACAGAATACTCTACTTTAGTTCTACATTATTTTTGTTTAGTTGCTAAGTCGTGTCTGACTCTTTGCAACCCCATGGACTGTAGCCCACCAGGCACCTCTATCCATTGGATTTCCCAGGCAAGAATACTGCAGTCGGTTGCCATTTCCTTCTCCAGGGGATCTTTCTGACCCAGAGATCAAACCACTGAGCCACCAGGGAAGCCCCAGTTCCACGTATATATGTATTATATATTTATTATACATATATCTCTCACAACCTAAGGCCATAAACTAATTGGTCCTGCAAGTTCAGCTTATCTTTTAAGTCTTCTACATTGTAGCTCCAATTGTGATTCTTAAAATTACCGTCAAAAGTGTTTACTTACTTTTGGTTTTAAGATGACATAGAGATTAGTAGACCCTATTTTATTTATTTATTATTTATAAATTTTATTTATTACTTTGGTGGTAATGTGATAAATTATGAAGGATATGTTTATCTTAGTAAACTGAATGGCGACATATTTAATGCTCTTTTTGTTTCTAAAACTTTAGGGATAAGAGTTTTAAAATATACATTTTAAAAGAATAAACTTTAATTGAGAATTAGTATTCTCTAGTTCTCTAGAATTAGTATTCTATTTAAGGTCTCAAATATTTTGGTCTCAGGACCCCTTTAGACTTGAAAGCTGAGGCTCCCAAGAGCTTTTATTTACATGTGTATTTGAAATTATAACTGAGAAAAAAATTTAAGGTAATTCATTTAAAATGACAACGCTAAACTTATCACATGTTAACATAAATAATTTGTGAAAAATAACTTTTCAGAACAGTTGTGAGAAGGGTGGCCTTGTTTTACATATTTAGAGATCTCTCTCGAGGATCGCCATTTAGTAGACAACAACAGGAGTCTTTTATGTATCTCTGCATTACATCTGTTACAATCAGTTATTTTGGTTGAAATATACAAAGAAAATCCAATTTGGCTTGGCACAGATTCGTAGTTGGTGAAAGGAGGAATATTTTAATGGCCTTTTCGGAAAACTATCACTCTTCTTTGATACCATACCAAAACTCAACAAGTGGTAGTTTCTTAAAAGTTAGTTGAAGTATGAAATCTGAAATCATATTTTTTTTAACATATTGGTCTTTTGATCTTTTACCCAGGCATGACCTGTAACATGCATTGATGATTTGAACCAGTGAATTCGCTGTGTAATGTAGATCTCCAATGCACGCACGCACACTAAGTCTCTTTAGTCGTGTCCGACTCTGTGTGACCCTGTGGACAGCAGCCCACCAGGGTCCTCCGTGCACAGGATTCTCTAGGCAAGAATACTGGAGTGGGTTGCCATTTCCTTCTCCAGTAGATCTCCAGTGACATATTTCATTATATAAAGATCTCTGTCGTAAAACAATATGCATGTTAATATTACCACTTGTTTTATTAGAAAAGTCTTTAATTAATGGTAAGCTATCAAGTTCTTAAGTGGCAACTATGTTTGCCAAAATCCAGTTTTCACTTAAAAATTCAACTTTTTATCATTGGCAAGAAACACTGTCATTTGTTTCCCTTGAAGTGATGGGCTCATTTTGTTTGTTTTCAGAAAACTGTCTGCCAGATACCTAAGTCTCCACACCCATAGTTTGTCATTCATTGTTTCAATTATAAAAATGATGTTCACTGAAAAAAGCAGCTGATTAGCGTGTGGCTAAATTGCCTAATTGCTTTTCCTCCAGACAGTATCTGCTGGTATGCAATAGAAATACTTTGTGGTTGCTTCATATTTTGTTATATGAAGGATTTAAAAAGACACGTACACAAGGATTAAGATTTAGTAAAATGAATAATTTTTACTGTTTCACTAAGAACATTCTAAAATGAACCTGGCTGCCCTCACCTTTGCCCCAACTGTGAGTATGTGGTGTTGAAGAATACATTAGGAATCCAGTTTGGGACTACCTGTGGTCTTGTTTGGTTCCTGCTAAGGCCCCAGCCGTATCTGCTTAACTATTGCTTTCTTAACAGTGCAGTGTCAACACTGTGCCAAAGGTAAATAGCATCTCCGTATTATATGAAAATAGTATTGCCCTCACAGGTGCCCTAGAAGAGCCTTAGGGACGCCCAGGTTTCTCCCGACTGCATCTTGAGAACTGATTGCTCCAGACAGTGCAAACAGCTTTGATTACTGTCCCAGTGGTTTTAAAAAATATCCATTTAATTCTCTAGGGAAGAATGAATTGCAGCTCTCTCATTTTATGTTTTTACCCCTGATTTTAATAATTGTAATCTTGCCTTTGAAATAGGAAAATGTGCCAGTTTTTAATAAAAGTCTCCGTGAGAGAACATGCTTGGATTTATATCTCTGCTTTTTTCTTTAAATAGCATACCATTTTATAATTGTGGGCCCAGACTAAAGAGCTCATTCTGTTCAGACACTGAGTGGCTTTGTTTCTGACAGCTAGTAGTCAGCTCGGTTTTAAAACAAGCATTTGGGCCCTGCTGGCTCAACTTGCAGTTGTCCTCGTCCTCGCCCTGTCTCAGCCAATGACTGTGTTGGAAAGCCCACACAAAGGCCTTGTGTACCGGGAGCCCCACTGATAAGGAGTGTGTTCTAGTCCCAGCAGATGAAATCTGCTTCGGTGTGCATTCCCGTCCCAAATTTCTCTTATTTTCTTTGTTTGACTGGTTATTTCTGTGACAAGAGCATTTTTTAATGACTGTGAAGTTAGTTTCTTCTAATTATTTCATAGCCCAAATTGAGGGGATTCCTGGCATAGAATAAAATGTTTCTCTCTCTCTGGTAGGAGATGTGATGGAGCTGCTTGAAGAAGACCTCACGTGCCCAATCTGTTGCAGTCTGTTTGATGATCCCCGGGTTTTGCCTTGCTCGCACAACTTTTGCAAAAAGTGCTTAGAAGGGATCTTAGAGGGGAATGTGCGGAATTCCTTGTGGAGATCCTCCCCATTTAAGTGCCCCACGTGCCGGAAGGAAACTTCAGCAACCGGAGTCAACAGCCTGCAGGTTAATTACTCCCTGAAGGGTATTGTGGAAAAGTATAACAAGATTAAGATCTCTCCCAAAATGCCAGTGTGCAAAGGACACTTGGGACAGCCTCTCAACATTTTCTGCCTGACTGACATGCAGCTGATCTGTGGCATCTGTGCGACTCGGGGTGAGCACACCAAGCACGTCTTCTGTTCTATCGAAGACGCCTATGCTCAGGAAAGGGACGCCTTTGAGTCCCTCTTCCAGAGCTTTGAGACCTGGCGTCGGGGAGATGCCCTTTCTCGCTTGGATACCTTGGAAACTAGCAAAAGGAAGTCTCTGCAGTTGCTGACTAAAGATTCAGATAAAGTGAAGGAGTTTTTTGAGAAGCTACAACACACGTTAGATCAGAAGAAGAATGAAATCCTGTCTGACTTTGAGACCATGAAACTTGCAGTGATGCAGGCCTATGACCCAGAGATCAACAAACTCAACACCATCCTGCAGGAGCAGCGCATGGCCTTTAACATTGCTGAGGCTTTCAAAGATGTGTCGGAACCCATCATATTTTTGCAACAGATGCAGGAGTTCAGGGAGAAAATAAAAGTCATCAAGGAAACTCCTTTGCCTCCCTCAAATTTGCCCTCAAGCCCTCTGATGAAGAACTTTGATACCAGTCAGTGGGAAGACATAAAACTAGTGGATGTGGATAAACTGTCTTTGCCTCAAGACACTGGCTCGTTCATTAGCAAGATTCCCTGGAGACTTTATCCGTTATTTGTGGTGGTCATTCTGCTTGGCCTTCTCGTTTTCTTCAGTCCCGCCATATTCCTAGAATGGTCCGTATTTGATGAAATTGCAACTTGGAAAGATAATCTTTCAAACTTTAGTTTGTACCTGACTAGATCAGCTGATTTTGTAGAACAATCAGTTTTTTACTGGGAACAGTTGACAGATGGGCTTTTCATTTTCAGTGAAAGATTGAAGAGTTTTACTTTGGTGGTGCTGAACAATGTGGCAGAATTTGTGTGCAAATATAAACTCTTATAAAATCTGTTTCAAGTACATAGTTCTGTGTCTTTTGTTAGAAATTTGTTAGAATAGAGTGGTAGTTCAGATTTGGTTAAGATTCCAGTCAGATATTGCCCTCTAAAAGTATTCGTTTCAAAAATAATGTCTTATACATGTTGAAATTAGGTAGCATAAAGATAAAAGTGAAATTTAATAGTCTAGTCTCCAGTCCGCCTTCCTTTTTAAGGTGCTTTTGAAATTAGCATCCTATCCCCAGTACCGGTTGTGTTTGTGCTGTGAAAGGAGAGGGTAAGAGAATACATGATTTAATATTGTACTGATGAGGTAGTGTAATAATGATTGTTTTTAAGCATGTAATAAAGACTACTCTTGTAAAGCAACTGTTTTTTTGTTTTTTGAGAGTGAACATTCTTTAAAAAAGGAATAAGATGGATTGAATTTGCAGCTTTTTCTGCAGAGGGTTGATTTCCTTTTTCAATACAATGTAAATCTCATGTAAACAAAAACTGGCATTTTCTTATGCTAAGTTGACAGGTGGGTGGAGATTTATTTCAGCTTGCCTTTTATCTGCTTTTAAGTTTTGTAATTATCACCAAAGGAATTTGGCGGTAAACTGCAGAAGTGTTGGTGAATGTGCAAGCCAAGGCATGGGTTAAAAAGAACACATGGCAAAAGCAGGAAATGGGAAGGCCTCCTTTTTACTGGCAACTAAGTGTTGTTCCAAAATACAAGGGCAGTTGTACAACCAACCAATCCATTTGTTTAAAGAACTTGAGTGAGACTCATTTGACAGCAGATGAAGCAGTCTATCAGCTATTACAAAGTACAAAGTAATCAGTTAAACACGAGTGCTATCCTGTCTGCTCGCATGAGATAAAGATGCCCTATCTCCCACAGAACAAAAACACTTAATTTTTTTTCACCTTGTTTAGGCTTCAGATGAAAACAGGAAGTGACTTAGAACCTCTTTCAGTCATACTTATTTCTGTCATGGGGCAAGACATTCCTTGACAGTCCAGAGGGTGTTTACCCCAGTACATTAATTTGGTTAAGAGGAGGTAATACAAGCAGGGATGGGCAAAAAAGGTGGCAACTAAATTTCAAGTACAGAGGAACCTTTGCAGTTACGAGAAGAGTAGTCAACTTAAGCTGCTGTTTGAGGTAATGACTGCCTCATCCCCAACTGTCAATCTAGGATTTAGCCACTAAATTTCTAGAGGGGTTGTAAGAAATTAAGATGTTTCTCTAGAAATAGTGTCTCTGTCATGAGGACTCAAGAGTAGATACGAGGTGTGGAGAGGCTGAATGGTTTTCTGTTTCCAGAATATATTTTAATACATATTTACAAGAGGTTTTCATGAAGGATTTTTTTTTTTAAATGGGATACTGTAACTGTTTGCTCCCTGTTCTCAGACCTGTTGGCAGTTTCCTTAAACTATCCAGTTTCTCATCTGTTGCTTTTTCATTTTGTATACTGCACGTTCCCAAGTAACTCTCAAATTTGTAAACACAGCTATGGACACACTATTTGCTTTAACAGTAGTTACCTGGAAATCTAGGTCTCTGTTTTTGTTATTTTCCCCTCCCCTAGATTTCTTAATCATATATAACTAACATTGTGGTTAAGGTTGATTTACAGGTTCCTAAGGCTGTGTCTGATGGTTTGTGGCCTTCAGTTGGAAGCAAGAGAAGAATGAGTGGTCAGGAACTGGTCACTTTGAACGTGGGAGGGAAGGTATTCACCACAAGGTCTTCCACCTTAAAGCAGTTTCCTGGCTCTCGGTTGACGAGAATGCTAGATGGCAGAGACCAAGAATTCAAGATGGTTGGTGGCCAGATTTTTGTGGACAGAGATGGTGTTTTATTTAGTTTCATCTTAGATTTTTTGAGAACCCACCAACTTCTACTACCCACTGACTTTTCAGACCATCTTAGACTTCAGAGGGAGGCTCTGTTCTATGAACTCAATCCTCTGGTGGATCTCTTAAACCAAGAACACATGTTACAGCCAAGATCTGCTCTTGTGGAGGTACATTTCCTAAGCCGAAATACTCAGGCTTTCTTCAGGGTGTTTGGCTCTTGCAGCAAAACAATTGAGATGCTAACTGGGAGGATTGCGGTGTTTATAGAACAACCTTCTGCACCAGCCTCTCCTCAGATGACGTTACTTCCATTGCCTCCACAAAGACCATCTTACCATGACCTGGTTTTCCAATGCGGCTCTGACAGCGATACTGATAACCAAACAGGAATCAGGTATTTTGTACTTTGAAGCCTCTATTCTATTATACCAGTTCCTAATCCTTCCCCTCAAAACTGAAATTTTCTCATGCCTGAATTTTCTTAGAAAAAATGATGACTGAAAATAATTTTTTTTTGGAGTGGGGGAGGTAATCAGTAGAGTTGGGTGGAATGACCAGATAATTATTGTCCAGATTGGGGTACTTTTCAGAGTGAAAGAAAGAATTGTTATTACATGGGAAAATAGGAATAAATCAAAATAGTCCAGGGAAAACTGGGTCTATGGCCATTCAAGTTGTAGGAGGAAATAATTTCATAGATTATGTTCCACTCCTATGGAATGAGATGCCTTTTTCTACCCCAAGGGTTTCTTTTGGTTGCTGGCATATAGTAAAGGCTCAACAGTTTGTCCTGATTTCCTTACACTCTATGTATATTTGTTCTTCCAGCCCTTCTGATTTGGCTACTAATTTTTCTCCATTCCACTTTATTTCTTAAACATCATTAAGGCAGATATATCCCATGGCAAATCTGGTCTCCTGTTACATTGTTGGCACTCTTGCACAACTCAAAATATTGGGATAGGCTGTCAGTATATTAAGGATAGTTGCTTCTGAGTCAGTTATTCACTTTCTCCCCGTTATTCTTGGCTGGACCCTGAGGCTGATTTTCACTCTACTGTCACGGACACTTCTTTTCCCCCTTAAAAATGTCTTAATATGGTCCCACTATTATTTTACTAACTGTGAAAGCTGGCTTTAATTTTCAGGAGGGAAAAAAAGTCTGTATATGTTCTTTACTGATAGTATTTAAATAAAATATACTTTTTTGGGGGTAAAGGTAGACATATTTTGGGATATTAACTTTTACAGTAGACACCAGGAATGAACAGTGTTTACCTCTCCCACAACATACCCCGTGGTCCTGCATACCAGCTTAAAAACCCTGGGCAGTATGACAATTCTTAAGTATTCACAGTTTATAATCTGTCTTTCATGAAATGTCATTTTGGGGAAAGGGATCCAGTTAAATTAACATGCTGATTGTTAATGTTTTAAGATACCTCAAAATGTTTTAAGATACCTCTGTGCACAATTGGTAGGACACTAAAATAAAGAGAAGGGGAATTACCAGTTTTTATTTAAAAATCTGCATGATTAAGATCTTCAGGGATCCCTTTATAAAAAGTTAAAAACATAAGGAAAAATGGTATAATTGATTTCAAGAACAAACATGCAAGGTAAAAAGATATCCTGGAAATACTAAGTGATCTTTAAAAACTACACATTTGGAGAAAATGTAATTTTGAAAAACAGAAACTCAAGTTGGGATATTTGTGTGTATACAATGACAGTAGTTTCCCCCTTCTCGTTTACTGTTTGTGTTTTACAAATCAGATTTTTTTCATCTTAATAAGAGAATGGCATTATGATTAAATTCCAAAATAGATAACTTTAAAACTAGAAGCTATTTTTAAGATGAGATTTTTTTCCTGCATCACCAAATAGTATTCTTTTCAGTGTTTGAAGTTTATAATTTTTTCAGCGGATAAGTAGTTTGTGACCTTTTTTTTTTTCTTCTGTAATTCCAATTTCCGAGTAGAGGGAGATAACCCAAGATTGAAGGCAGGAGGAGGAGGGGACAACAGGATGAGATGGTTAAATGGCATCACTGACTCGGACGTGAGTTTGAGCAAGCTCCAGGTGGCTGGTGATGGACGGGGATGCCTGGCTGAGTGCTTTAGTCCATGGGGTCGCAAAGAGTTGGACACAACTAATTGAACTGAACTGAACTGAACCGAGATAACCCAAATCCGGTGACATTATTGGGAGTTTAGGTCATCGGATGAAAACTCTTGGTCTTAAGAGGCCCACCTTAGGTATATCCTACTTAGCTGGCAATGATTTTTATTTCCTGCTCACTCCTTGGTCTGAATCTGTCCATTCAGATTTTTTTTTTGAAGGTGAAAAGTGGAGAAGTAAGCCTGAATGACTCCTCAGAGCCTGATATATCATCCAGCTGTTCAGTTATGTTCTACTAATGTGATTTATCACTTTGAGGTCTTGGTAACCTAGCAAGTTGCTCAGTTATTATCTCTTTAAGTTCATAGTACTAAAAATATTTGGCATGCATCTTGCAGAGGGCCATTCATATGATACCACATTATCAAGCTCAAGTTATGGTCACCGGATTCTAGAGTCTTTGGTAGCATATTCTGTCTTTTCCTTTTTAAGCTAGCTCAAATGGAGACGTGTAGTTGCCTTTTAAGTTTTTAAAAAAGTTTTGATTTTCCATTTCCCATTGGTTTCTTTTCTCTTTTCCTTGTGCCTTGAAATCTTCCACTTCTCAATTTGGCATCTTAGGGAATCTGATATTTAGGCCCAGTGATTTCTTGCAAGTACATTCCACTTGGCTCAGTGATAAACCCGCCTGCCAATTCAGGGGACGTGAGTTCGATCCCTGTGTCAGGAAGATCCCCTGGAGAAGGAAATGGCAGCCCACTCCAGTCTTCTTGTCTGGGAAATCCCACGGACAGAGGAGCCTGGAAGGTTACAGTCCCTGGGGTTGCAAAGAGTTGGGCACAACTTAGAAACTGAACAACAACAATACTATTTGCATCTTAATTTTGTCAGATGTTCTGTAACATTTTTTCTTTGACAAATGTTTCTAGGCTCTACAATCAAGATCTGGGGCTTGTGGGTAGATGAAATCATTTACCAATGTTAAAAATTTGCTGTATTAAACATAATAAACATTTTTTGGGTATGTACTTTGTAGTTTCATAATTCTTACATTTTATTATTGAATTCTTTTCTTTGTCTAGAATGAGTTTCTAAATGTGAGCTACAATAACCAGCCTATCAATCATAATTAAAAGGAGGCTAGGGGTGTCCCCAAGGCTCTCTTTATCCCATAAAACCACAGACAGTTTAGGTGGCAGCCTGGAACTAATTTAAGTTAGCCTTTTATTTTTTCACATTTCATAAACAAATGGTGGGAGGACAGTTCAGTCGCTCAGTTGTGTCCTACTCTTTGTGACCCCATAGACTGCAGCATGCCAGGCTTCCCTGTCCATCACCAACTCCCGGAGCTTGCTCAAACTCATGTCATGCGGGAGGACACAAAGACATAAAAAATATCCTGGATGGTCGATAAAGAAGGGGCGATATAGCTGTATCTTTGTGGATATGTTATGTTGACATTATTAAAGCAATGTATTATTATGTTGACATTATTAAAGCAATCTTTCCTGGTGGCTTAGATGGTATAGAATCCGCCTGCAGTGCATGAGAGCCGGTTTGATTCCTGGGTTGGGAAGATCCCCTGGAGGAGGGCATGGCAACCCACTCCAGAATTCTTGCCTGGAGAATCCCCATGGACAGAGGAGCCTGGTGGGCTAAGTCCATGGGGTCGCAATGAGTCAGACATGACTGAGCGGCTAAGCACAGCACAGCACAATCTGAAAAGTTAAGGTGTATATTTTTTCTTGATTTATGTGTATCAATTCTATTGAGTTTTCTAGAAAATAGGAAGTTTTGTCATTTTGACTCTAGAGTCCTTTTAGATGCTATGTTTTACTCTTCAACTATGGATAGTTATTGAGTAAAATTGACAATAAAATCTTGACATTTAATATCTGCAAAACCTCACCTGAAAAAATGCTTTCGATAACAGAAAGTCATAGGAGAAAACTTTTAATGTCAGTGCTAATAATGAGTAAAATTAGATCTAGGGGAAACTGTAAAAGTATCAAATGTTTATCAAAATGATTGAATCAATTAGTTAAAACAATATTTAGTAAGTCAAAAAGAAAAATTGGACATAGTTAAAAATTATATAACAATCAAGCTAATTTAATTGTTTGATGAAATTGTTTGCTCCAGAAAATATTTGCTTAGTGAGACTTCATCAGTGTTAACTATATTACTAAATGTAGAATTAAAATGACTTTGGAGATTATAGTAGGGTCTCTATTTTCAGTAGCCTGAAATTATTGGCTTAGATTTATAAATGAAATCTTTAAAAAAAACTTGAGAAAAGTGGTATTATGCCTTTATTTGAAATTATAAATCAAATTTATATATTTAGTTTTGCTAGTTATTAAAGGGATGTTTTGTAATTGAACTTTTTTGTGTGTCCTAGGTATGTCTCCATAAAACCTGATAACCGAAAACTGGCCAACGGAACTAATGTTCTCGGCTTACTGATTGACACTTTACTGATGGAAGGCTTCCATCTGGTTGGCACCAGAACAGTATCCTCTGAAGACAGAACTGAATGCTATAGTTTCGAAAGGATAAAAAAGCCTGACACGCTTGCCATGAACAAAACACTGAAATCAGGGACTACCCTCGTGCCAGAGCAATAGCCATCTTCCTGTTTGGAAATTCCATATATAGGGAATATATGTTAGTCAAATATGTTACTCAGTCTATCTTTCTGGCCTTCCACCATGCCATCTTTGGGCAACCGTACCTTAATGCTCAAGCCACACCGACTACTTGCTGCTCTCTAAACAACATCGTGCAGTTGGTGCTTTGGTGTGTGTTCCTTCTACCTTCAATGCCTCTTTCCCTTTCTCTTCTTCATGAACACATACAGCATTCAAGAAGGGGCTATTGAGGGACTTCCCTGGTGGTCCAGTGGTTAAGAATTCGCCTGCCAATGAAGGGGACATGGGTTTGGTCCCTGGTTCTGGAAGATCCCATATGTCATAGAGCAACTAAGCCCACCCAGCACAACTACTGAGCCTGTATTCTGCAATGGGAAGCCTGTACACCGCAAGTAGAGAGTAGCCCTCACTCACTGCAGCTAGAGAAAGCCCATGTGCAGCAATGAAGACCCAACGTAGCAAAAAAAAAAAAAACAAAAATGGGGCTATGGAATCTGATTGCTTGATGTCTTTCTTTTCTCCCCAAGTATCTGGGTTTATTGAGGGGATGGGGGTCTGCAGGGGAGCCCCGGGTGCCTATGGGGAAGGCCTGCCATCAGCATGGAGGGCAGCAGCCCAGTGGGCAGTTGAAGATGGGATCTTCAAAACCTGGGTCTACTTGAAAGAGTGGCTCTCAGCTCCACTGTGCGTGAAGCCTTTGGGTCCAAACATGGCTGTGTAGCAGGGGTGGTTGCAAGAGGGCTTGCCTTCATGCTCTGCATGACCCCCCCCGAAGTCAGTGTCTTTCCACATTCTCACACTTCAGGCAAGGCTGATGCCAGTCCTTCCCCAGGGAGGTCACCCACTCAGCAAAGTATACCTTCATGTCACACTTGGAGCACATGGGCATGGAGGCGCTGGGTCTGGGGCAGGTGGCTGGGTGGGAACAGACTAGAGCACTGGACTAGACTGCTTGATTTCTAGTCCCAACTAAGTCACTTACTAGCTACATGGCTTGGGCAGGTCACTCTGTGCCTCAGCTTTTTTAATCTATCAAATGAGGATAATAAATAAATATCCTTTATAGGATAATAAATATATCTCCCTTATAGGATATGTGAAAATTAAAGGAGATAATGTAAAATACTCAGCACATTGCCTGGCACATGGAAGTCACTCCATAACTATCATTGATGATAATGATGGAAGATGGGTGACCCACTTTCAATTGCACCTCTTCTTGGAGGCCTGTTTTCCTCTTTTCCTAGGCATAGTAAGGAGCCCTTTCCTCTGTATAGACTTACATGCCATCATAAAAACAGATTTTTCTCACTTGAATGTGAGCTTGATCCACTCAATAGTTTTAATTCTACTATGTGTAAAAGCATTGTGCTAAACACTTGGTAAGAAATACCTTTGCTAACAATTAGCACCCACTCTGGTGAAAAGCTTTCGAATATAATTTCTATTAATACTAACATTCAATGTTCATATAGTACTTTGATTTAATGAGTCCTCTTGTAGCAATGCTCATATATATATGTCATTTAAAATATTAGGATAAACATCTAGAAAGGAAATCAGTAAATCAAAGAGCACAGAATAAAGAGGGGATTGGTTCAAGATGGCAGAGTAGAAGAACGTGCACTTATCTCCTCCTATGAGAGCACTAAAATTGTAACTAGCTGTTGAACAACCATCAACAGGAGGACACTGGAACCCACCAAAAATCATAGCCCCCATCCAAAGACAAAGGAGAAGCCACAATGAGATAGGAGGAGGGATGCAATCACAATAAAATCAAATCCCATAATCCTCTGAGTGGGCAACTCACAAACTGGGTAACAATAATACCAAATAAGCTCTCCCAATGTTGTGAAGGTTCTGAACCCTACATCAGGCTTCCCAACCTGGGGATCCACTGAAAGGCCTAGGAATCCCCAAGGAATCTGACTTTGCAGGCCAGCAGGATTTGGTCACACGATTTCCACAGGACTGTGGAAACAGACACTCCACTCTTGGAGGACACAAACAAAATCTTGCATGCACCGGGGCCCACCAGGAAAGGAGCAGTGGCCCCGCAGGAGCCTGAGCAGACCTACCTGCTAGTGTTGGAGGGTCTCCTGTGGAGGTGTGGGTTGGTAGTGGGTCACCACGGGGACGGGGGCACTGACAGCAGCAGTCCTTGGAAGTGCTGCCCCTGGCCTGAGCCCTCTTGGAGGTCACCATTAACTCTACAATAGAGCCTGTAGACTCCAGGGTTGGGTCTCCTCAGACTAAACAACAAATAGGGAGGGAGCACAGACCCTGAGACAATCAGATTACAGTTTTACTGAGCATACCCTGCCCACCAGAGCAAGACCCAGTTTTTCCCACTGCTAGTCCCTCCCATCACGAAGCTTACACAAGCCTGTTAGCCTAATCCTCTGGAGGTCAGACAAAAAAAGTAAGAACTATAATCGTGCAGTTCGCCAGAACAAAAACCATACCACAGAGGGTTAATCAAAATGAAAAGGCAGAGGGTTATGTCTCAGATGAAGAGACAAGATAAAACCCCAGAAAAACAACTAAATGAAGTAGAGACAGGCAACCTTCCAGAAAAAGAATTCAGAATAATGATGGTGAAGATGATCCAGGATCTCAGAACGGGGAAGATGCAAGAAATGTTTACCAAAGACCTAGAGGAACTTTTTTAGTTCCAAGGAACTAAAAAACAAACAAACAGAGATGAACAATATACTAGAAGGAATCAATAGCAGAATAACTTAGGCAGCAGAACAGGTAAGTGACCTGGAAGACAGAATGATGGAAATCACTGCTGCAAAATAGAATATAGAAAAAAGAATGAAAAAAAACTGAAGACAGTCTAGTAGTCCTCTGGAACCACATAAAACGTACCAACATTCACACTGTAAGAGTCCTAGAAATAGAAGATAGAGAGAAAGGACCTAAAAAAATATTTGTGAAAACGTCCCTGACACAGGAAAGGAAATAGTCAACCAAGTCCAGGAGGCACAGAGAGTCCTAGGCAGGATAAACCCAAAGAGAAACACACCGAGACACATAATAATCAAACTGACAAAAGTTAAAGACAGATAAAATATTAAAAGCAACAAGGGAAAAATGACAACATACAAGGGAAGTCCCATAAGGTTATAAGCTGATTTTTTGAAAGAAATTCTACAAGACAGAAGGAAATGGCATGATATATTTAAAGTGATGAAAGGGAAGAACCTACAACCAAGAATACTCTACCTGTCAAGATTCTTGTTCAATTTGATGGAGAAATCAAAAGCTTTCCAGATAAGCAAAAGTTAAGAAAATCCAGCACCACTGAACCAGCTTTACAACAAATGCTAAAGGGACTTCTGTAGACAGGAAACACAAAAGAAGGAAAAGACCTACAAAAAATAAACAGGACAATTAAGAAAATGGTAATAAGATCATCCATATATATAATTACCTTAATGTAAATGGAATAAATGTACCAACCGAAAGACATAGACAGGCCTAGTGGATGAAAACATGTGCATGTGTGCAGTTTCAGTTATCACATCACTCTACTTAACTCCCTAAACTGTATGTAATTATTTTATATTGTTAGGTTAATCATGCTTCCATTATGGCTCCCAGTTGTAATTATCTTTCATTTTTTGTCTGGCTATTGATTGTGAAAACTGATAAACATCTTTTACTATTGTGATTATGTAACTATTATTCATCTTAATACCACTGTATCATGATTGGTCAACAGAAAGTAGAGAATTCTATATCACTAAAACTACCATTTAATAGAAAAAGCTGTAATTATTTTTTAAAATCCAGATGCACATTAGAATTATCTCGTAATTAAAAAAAAAATACAAATGCCCAGGTATTGTTTTTTTCCCCCCAAAGCGCTAGATGTGATTCTAATGAGCAGCCACGTTTAAAAACAACTAGACTATATGATCTTTTACTTTTATCTTGTTTGTTTCACGTTTTCTATTTCAGTGCTCCCATATAATTTAGTTTATGTTTTCCAACTTCTCCATCTCTTGTTGTTGTTCTTTCTCAAGGTTTTATCAAGTATAGTATAAAAGCTCTTTTGTATATATATAAAATATTATGTACATTATGTAATATATATAATATACATATTTTAGAAAACTTATGAATTTTTGCCTGGCTAAAAAGTTTATGACTTTTGGTTCCAACTGTTTGAATAAGGATGAATAGAATGCTAGATTTCTAATTTATATTCACTCAATGGTTGGATAGTTCCATTTATTCTGGTGTCTAGTACTACTGTTAAAAGTCTAGAAAGCTTACTAATTTAGTGATTTAAAATTTTTTTTTGAATGAGGCTTGAAACTTCTAATTCAATTCTGAGCATATAAAGAAATACTATGTTGTATAAAACATCCAGGAAATTAACATATGATACAGTATTATTAACTAAAGTACAGATTTTGTTTAAATTTCACAAAATTTTATGCTAATGTTCATTATTTGTTTTCATTCTTTATTCAAGATTCCATATTGTATTTAGTTGCATTGAGCAGCTTCAGTTGCATGCAACAAATTCTCTTTTCATTTTTATTGTTACACATTTTTTCTAATGTTCCTTGTTATGACTTCTTAGATACACTCATCCTTTAAAAGTGGACATTTATTTTCCAAACACATAGAGTTATCAAAGTATCTTTGATATTAATTACTCATTTTGCTATTAATTTCTCATTTAAATGCTTTCTTCTCTGCAATCAACTAACTGTGTTTTTTCCGTCTTTTAACTTTATTGAGGCTCTCAATGGCTAAGTCAAAGATGTCTCTTGGTAAATGTTACATTACAGTTGAAAATATGTGGGTTATTTTCAAATATCTTTTGATATAGATTTCTAACATAATTCCGCAGTGGTAAGAGAACAGACTAGATGATTTCAATACTTTTAGACCATTAAATTTTTGCACCTTGTCTTATATCCCTGAATATGTTCCAGTGTCTCCTGGTTTATAGTCTATGGGAACTTGAATAGAACTTGTATCCTGCTGTTGTGTGAAAATTGTATAAATCTTAATTATGTTGACTTGGTTCATAGTATTTCTCAGGTCTACTATGTCCTTCTACTTTTCTGTCAGCTCATTCTATTAATTTTTGAGAGTTTTACACTGAAGCTCCAACTAAAAATTTTAATTATCTATTTAAAAGAATAATTATAACATATAGTGGAACTATATCTAACTTTGGAAGATTCTTAAAGAGATGGGAATACCTTACCACTCTACCTGCCTCCTGAGAAATCTTCATGCAGGTCAAGAAGCAACAGTTAGAACTGGACATGGAACAACAGACCAGTTCCAAATCGGAAAAGGGGTACGTCAAGGCTGTATATTGTCACCCTGCTTATTTAACTTATATGCAGAGTACATCATGTGAAATGCCAGGCTGGATGAAGCACAAGCTGGAATCAAGACTGCTGGGAGAAATATCAATAACCTCAGATATGCAGATGACACCACCCTTATGGCAGAAAGCAAAGAAGAACTAAAGAACCTCTTGATGAAAGTGAAAGAGGAGAGTGAAAAAGCTGGCTTAAAACTCAACATTCAAAAAACTGAAATCATGGCAACTGGTCCCATCACTTCATGGGAAATAGATGGGGAAACAATGGAAACAGTGACAGACTTTACTTTTTTGGGCTCCAAAATCACTCAGATAGTGACTGTAGCCATGAAATTAAAAGATGCTTGTTCCTTGGAAGAAAAGTTATGAGCAACCTAGACAGCATATTAAAAAGCAGAGACATTACTTTGCCAACAAAGGTCCATCTAGTCCAAGCTATGGTTTTTCCAGTAGTCATGTATGGATGTGAGAGTTGGACTATAAAGAAAGCTGAGCACTGAAGAACTGATGCTTTTGAACTGTGGTGTTGGAGAAGACTCTTTTTTTTTTTTGGAGAAGACTCTTGAGAGTCCCTTGGACAGCAAGGAGATCCAACCAGTCCATGCTCAAGGAATTCAGTCCTGAATATTCATTGGAATGACTGATGCTGAAGCTGAAACTCCAGTGCTTTGGCCACCCGATGCGAAGAACTAACTCATTGGAAAAGACCCTGATGCTGGGAAAGATTGAAGGCAGGAGGAGAAGGGGATGACAGAGGGTGAGATGGTTGGATGGCATCACCGACTCAATGGACATGAGCTTGAGCAAGCTCCAGGAGTTGGTGAAGGACAGGGAAGCCTGGCGTGCTGAAGTTCATGGGGTCGCAGAGAGTTGGACATGACTGAGCAACTGAACTGAACTGATATGTAACTTTGTTCTTTTTACAAGTCTCCTGTAGATGTGTCATACTTTCATAGTTTAAACACTGAAAAACAAAAACCAGAAAATAGAGCACCAAGTACTTTGCACATAAAAGGGTTAAAAAATGTTGAGTGGAAGCAGTTGAGTATCATTTTAAAAAGTACAAACTCTTTCATTCATTCAAAAACATCTGTTAAACATTTGCTGGACACTAAGTTTTCAGATTTAAAACAAAGGTAAAACAAAAATCCTTATTCTTAATGAACTTACATTCAAGTGAGAAACTGTATCATCATAACAGCAAAAGTTAGAAATAAATTCAAAGTTCACCAATAGAGAATGGGTCACAGTGAAATACTGTGCAGCCTTTAAAACGAATGAGACAGCAATTTATAAACTAAGAAGGAAGGACTGTCAAACATTTATAAGTTGAAAAAAAACAAAGTGTAAGACAATGTATAAAGTGAAAAAAAATATTTTTACTTTATGTGCAGTATGTAGTTTCCATTTGTAGAAAAATATATCTTATATATATATATATTCAGCAATTTTCAGCAAAGATATGGGTCACCTGTGGAGAAGGAACTAAGTGAATGCAGTTTAAATGTGGGAGGAAGACTTACATTTCACCAGACCAGGTAGGTATTTTGTAAAAAGGGAAAAGCCATGCCTGAAAGATTATGTGTGTATGTGCCAGGGTTAGGGGACTGCTTTGGCATAGGATGGCCTATTATCTCAAACTGTTCCAAATTTTACCATACCATCTTTCCTGTGAAATCCTTACGCTTAGTAAAGGAATTACATTCCAGAAATTTCTAGTAATTATTTATAGATTTGTATACTAAGCTATAGGGAAGAAAGATCCTTTCAAAAGTCTCCTAGTAGTACCTCAAGAGGTTATGTATAATGGAAAAGCGCAAAATACTTTAAGATTAGTAATGTTAAAGTTAGCAACTGAAAAATAATGACCCAAATAAGAAAAAAAAGCCCTATGAATGAGTGTTTTGTTTTTGGTAGCATTCTTCTTCTCTTTACTGCAGAAAAGTCCACTTAGTTGTTTTAGTCTGCCATCTTAGTTCTGGGGAAGCGTGTGGTCTGGTTTTCTCATCATCATATTCTAGGGTACAATATTTCCATTCTGCTAAGTTTTGGGCAGTGTGTGATTTAACTAGCTAGGTAAAGTTGGCATGGTTTTATATGTAACACTGTTTAATTCTCTATAGTGCTTTGCTGATAAGATTATTAAAGACTGATAACTGGTTAAAAGAATAGTGAAGCAAAAATACTGTAACTACAGATTGGCAAGGAATAAGACAGGGAATGTTTAAACTGCTATTGATGTGTTCTTAGTCATTCACACTTGTAGAAACTAGCTTGAGATGAGAAATGAAATGTTCTTTTAAATATGTAATAGAAACATTACCCATGGAAACATGTAATATACATACATTTAATTAATTCAGTCAGAGAATATTTATTGCTATTGTGTGCCAAATACTCTTCTAGACACTGAGGATACTGCAAGGAGCAAAATATGGTCTTCCCTTCTAGAGCTTACTACAAATAGAATTCATAACATTGACAATGGGTTTTAATTAACTTAGGCCTTTAATTAAATAGTTCCTCAAAAGACATGGGTTCACAATCCAGAGGTTTTTAGAATAAGATAAATTATCAAAATTTAAAAATTATATATTATTGACTAGGAAAAGTGTACTTTCAGAGTGGATTGTGTTTTTTTATTTTAGTAAATATTTTAATTTTAATTTTTTTTTAATTTTTTTTTCCAGTGGGTTTTGTCATACATTGATATGAATCAGTCATAGAGTTACATGTATTCCCCATCCCGATCCCCCCTCCCACCTCCCTCTCCACCCGACTCCTCTGGGTCTTCCCAGTGCACCAGGCCCGAGCACTTGACTCATGCATCCCACCTGGGCTGGTGATCTGTTTCACCATAGATAATATACATGCTGTTCTTTCGAAACATCCCACCCTCACCTTCTCCCACAGAGTTCAAAAGTCTGTTCTGTACTTCTGTGTCTCTTTTTCTGTTTTGCATATAGGGTTATCGTTACCCTCTTTTTAAATTCCATATATATGTGTTAGTATACTGTAATGTTCTTTATCTTTCTGGCTTACTTCACTCTGTATAATGGGCTCCAGTTTCATCCATCTTATTTTAGTAAATATATTAAAGGTGATATCTGGAGACACATCTGTCAAGATCATCTCAGTAAGTCTCTTGTCTTCACTCCAACAAAAAGTGGGGCATGATGAGTGAGACATCACCATGTACAAAAAACTGGGTCTTGTTTTAGAAAGGGTGGCAGGCATATGGCTGGAAGCAAACAGGGATGTGTTACATGCACCATAGACAAATTTAAACTCTTGCCTGATTTAGGGAAAATAGAAGACTTTAACATATTCATATGGGTATCACTTAACTTCTTGACTGAATTGATCATAAGAAAATCATAAGAAATTATAAGAAAATAATGGCAGAAGTTTGTGTTGGTCAACCAAACTGAAAACTCTTGTGATCAAATCACAGACTCAGTGCATCTCAGTGCATCTCAGATACATATGGAGGAATCATCACCAAGCATGGTTTGTCCATCTAGTTGGACTTCCCTTATTCTCCCACTTATATTTGTTTCAGCCTCTTTCTATCACCAAAAATTTCATTTCTGATAAGGCACTAAGGATTTTAGCTTATTCTTTTTTTTTTTTTTTTTTTTCTTTTTTTTTTTTTCTTTTTTTTTTTTTATTTTATTTTTTTTTTTTTTAATATTATTTTATTAGTTGGAGGCCAATCACTTTACAACATTTCAGTGGGTTTTGTCATACATTGACATGAATCAGCCATATAGTTACATGTATTCCCCATCCCGATCCCCCCTCCCACCTCCCTCCCCACCCGACTCCTCAGGGTCCTCCCAGTGCACCAGGCCCGAGCACCTGACTCATGTATCCCACCTGGGCTGGTGGTCCGTTTCACCATAGATAATATACATGCTGTTCTTTCAAAACATCCCACCCTCACGTTCTCCCCCAGAGTTCAAAAGTCTGTTCTGTATTTCTGTGTCTCTTTTTCTGTTTTGCATATAGGGTTATCGCCACCATCTATCTAAATTCCGTATATATGTGTTAGTATACTGTAATAGCTTATTCTTGAATCTCAACAACGTAACATTTTAAGTGGCTGGAAGTTCTTCCTAAAAAGATTTTCTGAAAAAGAGCTCTAGTGTTGAATTTTATCCTTGCATTTAACATACAAGTGATAATTGCAAAGGATTCTGAATTATGTTAAAGTTAAACTTAAGTTGAGCTGCTTCTCCAATAGCCCAGTTGGTAAAGAATTCCCCTGCAATACAGGAGACCCTGGTTAGATTCCTGGGTTGGGAAGATCCACTGGAGAAGGGTAAGCTACCCACTCCAGTATTCTTGGGCTTCCTTGTGGCTCAGCTGGTAAAGAATCGGCCTGCAATGCGGGAGACCTGGGTTCAATCCCTGAGTTGGGAAGATCCCCTGGAGAAGGGAAAGGCTACCCACTCCAATATTCTGGCCTGGAGAATTCCATGGACTGTAAAGTCCATGGCGTCGCAAAGAGTCAGACACGACTGAGTGATTTTCACTTCAAAATATATCTGAAATCAGGAGTCTGAAGTCATATAAATGACAAGGGAAAGCAGTTTGAGAAATATATGACTTAGGGAATTGTAAGCTGTTTCTAATTTGTCTTGTATGCTGTTTACATCTAACAAATGTCAGCTTAGTTATATACGTCTTTGTATTGGTTCTCTATCAAGAACAACAGAAAAGGTCACATTACCAGAGACCTTGCTGAAATAATAAAGGACTTGCTAAGAATTTTAAATATCCCATATTCTACTGTTATTTTTCTTCTGTGTTGGGGAAGTTGACTCTGTAACAGCACATTAAGCAATGTAGAAGCCACTCAGAGGAAATTTTTAAAAGGAAATCTGGGAAATTTTATTACCTTCCTGGAGCTAATGAACCCATAGAAAACACCAATGTAACATCAAACTTAGTGTTTTAAGCAAAAGTTTAAGAAGTAAAGAGATGAGATGAAAATATATTACTAAAAATACTTAATTTATGGAATATCAACATCATCATAAAAATATAATTGCTCACCAGCTTTGTCCCAGAACTATACTTCATGAATTGTTAGGCCTTCTATTGGATCTATTAGAGATGAAATGTTTTGTACAAATTTCACCAAGAGGCTCATCATCTCAAAATTATTAAGCTCAGAAAATGCGTTAATATTTATCTAAGCAATGAGGTCAATCCAACCCTCCAAATATTTTAATAGATAAAAAGCTAACCCCTTATATGGTGAATGGGAAATGAGTATTAAGCATGGGACACAAAAAATAAGCAACAAAATACAGCAGAATAAATAGGACTTTACTCCCCAAACTGAAATGTGCCTAAGACTTAATCATACAGAGTTTTCTGCACCTTCAGATTTCACACCAACACCTTAAATCCAGAAATCATTGTTTTAAAGTGGCTTTTTTTCACTCTGCCAGTTGAGTAAAACACACAAACTACCAATTGTTTCTATTTCATGTTACTTTTCTCATTTCACACTCTAGTAAGAATTTGAATATCATTGGAAGCCAAATAGGAGAGGTTTATCTTACCCTTCTTGTAAAAACGCCCCAAGAAAGTCTGGTTGCAATGTCTGTGGTTCCATGAGTTCTTTTAAGATGAGGACTGGGATTGTGCTTCATACTGGTCTTTATATTCCCCCACAGTGCCAAACAGTGGAGGTGAATATACAGTGGAGGTGATGAATAGATTCACGGGATTAGATCCAGTGAACAGAGTCCCTGAAGAACGATGGACAGAGGTTTGTAATATTGTATAGGAGGCAGCTAACAAAAGTCCATGGGGTTGCAAAGAGTTGTACACGACTTGGCAACTGAACAGCACTGGTAGACATCTAACAGTCTTACTGAACTGAAGTGAAAAATTTGGAACACTATAGTGTCAGTAAACATCCACTTGGAAAAACAAGAATTACAGTAGATTTAAAGACAAATGAGGATATTTTACATGAAGAGTCAGAATGAGTTGATTCAAGTTAAAGACTACAGAAAGAAATCCATGGTATTTGTCTATGAGAAGTTTATATGGGTAACCACACAAAAATCAAGATGAAAGCATAGATGTATAAAGAAATACTAACTAGTTGAAAGCTATGCAAAATTATACATTTAAAATAGCCAAGCCAAACTAGAATATACCATATGCTAATGAAAGTGTATTGCTACAAGAATGCTTAGTAATTAAATAAATATTAAAGGAATACAAATTCAGAATGAATGTTACATGACTACAGTCAATATTAAATCTTGACTTACCTCCATAATATAGAAGTCATGAAAAGACAGTAGAAGTCATCAGACCTGGCACGCAAGTCAGATGTAACTAGGATGGAAACACAGAAACAAATGTTTCCAGTTCTGGATAACCTGACTTGAAGACATAGGTTCACTGAATCTGGACTAATCAAATGGTTCAAAGATTTAGGTAAAAGTGTATAAAAGATTCTAGTATATTCAGAAGACATATTACTGAGTTTTTAAAAGGCTATTTTGGAAGCATAGATTAATACTTTAGGTTTCTTTACATATCATTAAAGTAGAATATATTAGAAATTCAAATGTAGAGTAATATGATATTTCTGTCTCATGATGTGCATGTAATTACTAGGTAGACCAATCAAGATACTTTGACTTTCTAAATAGGAATCCTATAAAGCAAGGTCTAACTCCTAGAAAACCAGAATGTTACTTTCAATTAATTAAGAAAATACTTTTGCTTGGTCACTTTTTAAACTTCTGGGTACAATTTAAGCAGTACTGAATCTCTATTTGATTTTTTTGGCTAACACTTTTCTTCAGAAGCAAACCCAATTTAGGGTGAAAGGAGAAAATGTTTTCGACCTCTTAGACAGCTTAATTTCCTCTTAACTGTTTTTCTCCATCAAAAACAAGTATTTAAATAAGGAATCTCAATTATCTAAACTTATTTTTGACCATCTTCTGGAATTTCTTGCTATATCTCTTTTGAAATGCCACAGTTGCTCTCTTGGAAAACTTGTCTTCCTGGTTTTCAAATTTCTGTTTATTATTACAATTCTTCAGCCAGAATGCCAGGCCTTTGTGCTGTACTGTTTCTTGAAATTGGAGACCAGCACATTTCCCACAATTTAATTACATGCTTTTCCATTTGAGAAATTAAAGTTATGTCAATTTTACAGTTTTAACTGACTGAATTGTTTGGACTTTAAGTTCTCAATTTCATTCCTTCAGTGTAACAGAGGGAAAGATTTTGTTTAGTGAATAGAAGCACAGGGAAGGTTCAAGAATATTAACACATTTTAGTTATTGACTTTCATAACTGATACAAGTGTAGGAATTTTCCTAAATGCAGAAGCTTGAGATATGACACTCTAAGAAAAAAAAAGGTTTTAGTTCCATTTTGGCAATGTTTATTTAAGACTATATACCCAAATAATTTTTTTTACATAAATGGAGGTGTTTATGTACTTCTTTCTAAAAGAAAGGGATATACTGTCTTTAATAAAGATCTTTAGTTAGCTTGTTTACCTGTATCAGCTTTGAATGGGTAACTGACACTGCCTCTCCAGCCAGACTTTTACATAGAATTCCAGTTCTGTATATGCAGTGACTTTTAATCAAAGAAATTCCAAAAGAATGCCTGGATATCATTTTAAATTCAATATTACAAAAATGGGACTCAACATCTTTCCTTCTCAAATTAGTTTCTCTTAACTCTCTTCTTTCAGTGATACTATCATTGTCTTTCAGGATAGAAAATGTTATTTCTGACACCCACTTTTATTCAACTCATTATGATGTACAATTTTTTTCTTTTGAAATATCTTAAATTTATTCTCTTATCTCCATTTTCATTGTCACTATTCTGTTCAGGTTTTCTTCACTCCTAGATCACCACAGTAGTCACATGCCCAGTTTTGTTGCCAACAGACTTTCTTAGAATCCTTCTGTACACAGTATAGCTGCATTTAATTGCCAAAAATTCCATTATTTTATGTTTTTATTATTTTGGTTTCAAGAGGCCATAATATCTCCCTATTCTCTGCTCTATCAAGACTAAAGTCCCCTAATTTGCCTAATATCTAGGCAAAGGCCCAATGACTTAGTTCTAACCTAGTTATCTAAATTCACGTGACCTTTGCCTCGGGTCTTAAGGCAAAGGTCCTAAGTTACTTTTGGGGGAATACTGCATTCTGTTTTGGCTTAGGATCTTACCCACAAACCAGAAAAGTTCAGTAGATGACAACTCAAATCATCTTAATTTACAAGCTTACAGGCCACAAATTACAAAATGAAGACATTTTTTTACTGAGTCAGCAGAGACATCTGTCTAATGCCCCTGCAATTCCCTAAAGTTACTTACAGTTTTGAACCGAGGAGATTATCCCATGTGGCGTTTATTGCCTTTCACTAGAACGAGCTGTTGTCTGGCACTTTGCTCTGTACGGTCAGGGTCTGTTTTCTGCCTCTGGTCCCAGTCCTTTCTCCACATGGTCTAGGTACACAAGATACGATTTTTTTTTTTTTTTTTTTTTGATGGGGGCAGTGGTGATGTCAAAATAAGTGCCTAGAAAACAGGTCATAAAGCACATCAGTATAGAGGGGAAACTGCTTCGCCATGGGAATAATTATTTAATTGCTGGTTGAATTCCTGACTTCTGGCTAAATATGTCTGGCAAATATGCCAACCTCCCTCAAAGCCAAATCAAACCCAACAGCAACATTAGACTTTTCAAAAAATGTAATTTATATATAGGTTCCGGAAATCAGACAAAAATGTCCTATAGATTTTATATAAAAGCTCTAAGGGTACATAAAAATAAATCCTTATCACATTATAAATAAAACTTAAATGTCCTAGCAGAAAACAGAAGTTCCATATTTGATCCACAATTTTTTCTTTTCTTTCTGAAAGTTTTTTTCAAGTGACTTGGATAGTCTTTTATAAAATTGTCCATGAAAGTTTATAAGAACACCCATTGCAGTCAATAAGGTAGCTCTAGTAAGCAAAGGGATTCAGAAGCAGACCATTAATTCTAGTCACTTTAAGGCATTGTAGCAGATGTTCAGTACAGTTATTTTTGTGATTATAGTAATGATGGCTTTTGGAAATTTTTTTTCTGAAAAGTATTTTTTAATGTAAGGACTGTTCATTCTACTTGCATCTCCCATCTCCCCAGTGTGTGCATGTGTGCTTAGCTGCTCAGGTTTGTGTCTTACTCTTTTAAGGCCCCATGGACTGTAGCCCGCCAGGCTCCTCTCTCCATGGGATTTCCCAGGCAGGTATACTGGAGTGGGTTGCCATTTCCTTCTCCAGGGGGTCTTCCTGACCCAGGGATAGAACTTGCGTCTCAGGCATTACAGGAGGATTCTTTACGGCTGAGCCACTGGGAGAGCCTCATCTCCTCAGTGAAGTGAAAGCTGCTCAGTCATGTCTGACTCTGCAACACCATGGACTAGTCCATGGAACTCTCCAGGTCAGAATACTGGAGTGGGTAGCTGTTCCCTTCTCCAGGGGATCTTCCCAACCCAGGGATGGAACCCAGGTCTCCTGCATTGCAGGCGGATTCTTTACCAGCTGAGCCACCAGGGAAGTCCATTTCCTCAGAGAGACAACAAATAAAAGCCAATAGGATATAGCTAAATTATACTTTTTTGGAAAGTTTTAGATGATCAGTTAGATCACTAATAGCCTCAAAATTTCATAGGCTTTCCAACTATTCATTCCCCTATGCACAGGTTTCTAGCTTTGATTAAAATTTTAAAAAGAAATTTCTTCAAGGTAGTTAATTAAGGCTTGAATGTTAATAGGCAGCATAGAACAGAGGTGCTCTGATAAGTGAAACAATTAAAGACGGAGAACTTCTAAATTACCAGGTAAGAGCCTGAGCATTTTCATACTTATGTAGCTGGTATTCAGCCTTTCCGGAACATATTAATTTGTCTCCAAATTACTACTGATTTTCAGCAATCAATTACCATTTATCAAGCATCTTGCAGAGTATATAATGAAAAATAAAATAGATGGACCTTCCCATGATCAGATTTCATTAGAATCACTTCTTAGGCATTTTAACTGGGTTAAGATGTTACCTGGGAGAGGTGTCAAATAAACTAATCTGTGTTAATGTGTTAAAAAAAAAAAAGCCTCTGCCCATAAAGAAGGATGTATTAATTGTTCTAGGGCAGGTATAGGAACACAAAAGAGAGAAACAATATTTCTAGATGAGGAGGAAAAGTGAACTGGGAAAATTTCATGTAGTGGCTAGAGAGCCTAAAAATATTTAGATAGCTAAAGATGAGAGAAAGCACATCCTAAGAGTAAATAATTTGAGCTAATAAGGAAGGGTGGATGAAAATTAGAGGTTTGGAAAAGGAGTAATGTTTTTACTTGGCTTAACAACAGTACTACAGTATTAATTCATAATCATTTCTGTAGTGGTAAGGTCAATCTCAACTGGGCAAAAAGTATCCCTGATAGTAGGCTTTTGGCCATGCAACTCCTTCCTCTCAAGATTTCTCATTTGATTTGCTGAGTTAAAGGCCTAGACTGCCCAAAGTCTAACTTAAGCCTAGGCTTCCTTCTACTATTTTTTACAACTCATGTTTTATTTTCCTTCAGATCATCACACTTTGATTTTTCAAAGGACTGTGGACAATCTGAATATACTCTCATTTTCTTCAATTAGAAATTAAGGCACATTATACAGAGGAAGGAAAACAATCTCAAACATGTATACTTATTTCCCTACCATCTCCCCAAGACCAATCTGTTTTAAACCTGTAACTACTCTTCCTTACCTGATCATGACTTTCTTCATGTTTTCTGCACTAAGTCTCCAGTTCTTTCATTTCACTGAATTAATCCTATCTATTTTTCAATAGATAGGAGCTTATTTTCCACCTACTCTAAGAAGTATTCTCCATTGTCTAGATCCACATTATCTTTGAGATTCTACTGCACTTCAGGTCCATAAGACAGACTTTACACTCCACTCTAGTTGTTTCTTGTAAGTCAGTATATTACCAGCTAGGCTAAAGGTTCTTTGCTGACAGTGACCATCTTTTTTAGACTATTGTGAAGTACTGGGCATAGAATAGGTCTTTAATAATAAAAGATCATCTCACTTGAAAAATGTAAACAGAAAACTTTTAAGGCATTTTAAGAATTGTTTTAATAAGCTTTTTGATGAGATGAAATTATATTAACTCTCATGTATAGACCTCAAATTATCACCATGACAGATTTTTACACTATTCAAAAATAGATTTGCATATGAATAAAACTGTCCTGCTCTGCTTTGGTAAGGCATATAACATACATAAATACGTTATGTACATAACCATGATCAAAACCAGTCGCCATTCTTGGGATTTCCCTGGTGGTCCAGTGCTTTTGACTCCGTGCTTCCACTGCAGGCGGCACGGGTTTGAGCCATGGGTTCCCTGATTGGGGAAATAAGATCCTTCACGCCACACAGCCCAGAACAAAACAAAACACCAGTAGCCATTGTTGATAATCCAATCCCTTCTGATACAACTTCTGGCAATAGGAGAGATTTACAAGTATTCATACTTGGTTGTGGCCTTGCTTGCAGCCAATAAATTATAATTGAAAGGTTTGAAATTTGAATCCTTTAGACTGTACACCTTTCAAGTGTGTTATCAAACTACGAATACAACATAATTTTGTTCAGTTTGAAATAAAGTGAAATTTTGCTTAAAGGAAACTGGAATTCTTCTAATTGAATCCACCTGAATTTGTCTCTTGCACTCTACTTCAAGAAAAAAGAAGTCAACTTTAAGAAAAATTATAATCAAACACCCTTTGGATTTTATGGCTTAAAACATGCTAAATACTACTCTTGAAGCTTCTATACCTATTATAATATTTTATATGACTTGATCCTTACATAAAATTTAATATTCAGCATACTGTTTAAGACAAGAAAATATACTGAAGTTTTTATTACTGCTTTACAAAATATTCAAACAAGGTTTAAGGTCATTGTAAACTCCAGTTGACTAAATATCCAGTACTTCATATTGTCCCATTAATTCAATTAAATGCTTTATCTGATAAAACATTTTTTTCTTATTTTTCAAAAATGAGTGCATGCCTCTCCTCCAAGTTTCCATGGAGATGTTTTTCTTTCTGTTGGCTATGTTTCATATAGTCAAGGTTACAATCTGACAAAAGGGTGGGAAAAAAAAATCTAAAATTTTTTCTAGAATGGAAAAGGTAAATATATAATATCCAAAATTCTAAGGTGATAACTGAGGTTTCCACCTAAGTCTGCAAGATTATGTAACTTTTTCTTTAATGAGTAACATGTCAGTGTACAATTTATAAAATAAATACATTGTAGACTGACTCTGTCCTAGGATTATAAAAATTTAGGACAAGACAGACCTTTTACTTACAACTTACATAATTTACACTGAGACTTGAAAAGAGTAATTTACTTAAGGTCACACAGCTTTAAGCCAAGCCAATTTTTAAGTATTTGAATATGACCACATTTAACTTCTCTAGGATAGGAACAGTTTAAGATTCTATTTACATTGTCATTCCCCTGGCAAAATAACCAAGCAGTACTAAACACTTCTTTAGGACAATATTCCCAAATATGAACTTTATTATACTAAATTATAACTTTTTGTTCTGCTTCATTTCATGATCTTCTAAACTAGTGGGAAAACTTATGTTTCTCCTACATGCTTAATTGTCATCTAAACCAAATGCATTTTGATGAGACTGAAGAGACTAGTACCAGAGGCAAATGTCTCTGAACAAAATAACTTGTTGAATGAATAAACAGGTGTACATACATTACTGAATGAGATTCAAGTGATGGAAGTTTCATTGTTTGAGACTTTAAAAATGAGGACAAAATCAGAGAAAATAACTTACAGATTCTCATGTCTAGAATCATCAAATTAATCTAATGGACATTTTCACCTCTAATTTATTTCTTGATTTTCTACATTATTTTTAATTCTTGCAGGAATCATAACCCTGAATTATTTCTTTTTGGAAAGACCTAGATTATTGCAATTTCTTTTCCTTAGGAGCCAGTAACAGAACCAAACACATAGTCTAAAAAGATTTAATCTAGAAAAATTTTGTTTCTAGAAGTTTCATACTTTCAACTATGAGAAATTAAATACAAAACTACTGGATATTAAAAGTAAACATTTTGAAAACAGAGGCTGTAAAGTTGTAAGACTGTTGATAACAGAATTCTAAAAATTCTGACTTACCACAATGTTAAATAAATCAGATTGATTCATTCAGTATTAATTTAAATGTTTATAGGAAATCTACTCCATGTCAGGTATGTTTTCAGTTCAATTTTAAAGTTCTTATATGCATAAGGAAATTGTTACTTGAAATACATCAGATATCACAAATCATAAAATTACACATTTCTACACATGAACAAATGAAAACTACAAAAATTTAAATAGCAGTTTCATATAAAAAGCTTATCATACTAAGACAGGAAACGAAACAAGATGAAAAGTAAACTTTGCCAAAATACAGAATTTCCATACAATTTTAGACCTCTCTGTGGCAAGTAACTATGCAGTCCTAGATTGAAGACAAGGTTATAGCCTGATTTCATCATTCCCATGCTTCCTTTTGCAGGTCTCTGGATAAACTCCATTGAGCAATTATCTATTTAAAGGTAACTAACTGTTGACATGTGTTGTATTTAGAATCTTGATTTCAAAATCCTAAACTAATGCAACAGTATCTTAGGCTTTTTCCTTATTTAAAAAAGAGGGTATTACTGGCAGTGAGCAATTAATTTTAGAAATCTTAAAAATAAAAACAATCTCAGAGTGTAGACCTATCAGGAATATTATCAATGAACAGGTCTGTAATTATAAAACACCCAAATATTTGGTAGGCTATGCCTGGTTTGGAAGGCATTTTAACTATGAAGAGCAAGAGAGATCATCATGTGAAATCAATCTGAGAGCAAGCAGAGTATTGTAAGGCTAGAACTTCAGTTAATTTGGGAATATATTTGGGTCCTCCAAATGAAAGTAGAGTCCAGAAGTCAGATGGTTTCCCACTTCAGGGTCAAGCAGCTGAATGCCATGAAGTTAGGCAGGCAGCATTTAGAGGCTGGGTACTGTGAGTTCAGGAAGCTGATTAAAGTTAAAAAGTCTGGGAGATCAGCAAGAAAAGAACGCAAAGACAGTGCTAGGAAAAAAGGTCACACCCTATGACCTCAGTGCCAAAGATGAAAGTTAAAACTATTTCTTGATGAGGTAGAAACAGTCATAAATAGTTGTTCTGGCTGAATTCTTAGTTCAGTTCAATCGCTCAGTAGTGTCCGACTCTTTGCAACCCCATGAAGCACAGCACGCTAGGCCTCCCTGTCCATCACCAACTCCAGGAGTTTACTCAAACTCACGCCCATCGAGTCAGTGATGCCATCCAGCCATCTCATCCTCTGTCATCCCCTTCTCCTGCCCCCAACCACTCCCAGCATCAGGGTCTTTTCCAATGAGTCAACTCTTCGCATGAGGTGGCCAAAGTTTTGGTTTCAACTTCAGCATCAGTCCTTCCAATGAACACCCAGGACTGATCTCCTTTAGGATGGACTGGTTGGATCTCCTTGCAGTCCAAGGGACTCTCAAGAGTCTTCTCCAACACCATAGTTCAAAAGCATCAATTTTTCGGCACTCAGCTTTCTTCACAGTCCAACTCTCACATCCATACATGACCACTGGAAAAACCATAGCCTTGACCAGATGGACCTTTGTTGGCAAAATAAAGTCTCTGCTTTTTAATATGCTGTCTAGGTTGGTCATAACGTTCCTTCCAAGGAGTAAGCGTCTTTTAATTTCATGGCTACAGTCACCATCTGCAGTGATTTTGGAGCCCCAAAAAATAAAGTCTGACACTGTTTCCACTGTCTCCCCATCTATTTCCCATGAAGTGATGGGACCAGATGCCATGATCTTAGTTTTCTGAATGTTAAGCTTTAGGCCAACTTTTTCACTCTCCTCTTTCACTTTCATCAAGAGGCTTTTTAGTTCCTCTTCACTCTCTGCCATAAGGGTGGTGTCATCTTCACATCTGAGGTTATTGATATTTCTCCCGGCAATCTTGATTCCAGCTTGTGCTTCTTCCAGCCCAGCGTTTCTCATGATGTACTCTGCATATAAGTTAAATAAGCAGGGTGACAATATACAGCCTTGATGTACTCCTTTTCCTATTTGGAACCAGTCTGTTGTTCCATGTCCAGTTCTAACTGTTGCTTCCTGACCTGCATATAGGTTTCTCAAGAGGCAGGTCAGGTGGTCTGGTATTCCCATCTCTTTCAGAATTTTCCACAGTTTATTGTGATCCACACACTGGAAGGCTTTGGCGTAGTCAATAAAGCAGAAATAGATGTTTTTCTGGAACATACAAACTAATATAACTTCATTGGTCTAAGCAAGGCTGATTTGGATTTGGCTGTCTTAAGCAATGGAGTGTAGGGTCAGTCAGGAGAATGATAAAGTGGGGAAAATAGCCATCAAATAATTTTAATACTTTTAAAATGACTTAATATTTTATAAAACCCCAAATCTCGAGATGGAAACAGAGCTAACTGGAATTCCTGACCTCCATAATGTTTTCTTGTAACATTTCAGGAAGAACATCTTGGAAACCACTTCAATCTACCACACACAGTTTTCGTAAGACTTACATCAGATACACTGTCAAAATTTGTCTGTTACCTAGAAGATAAAACATGCTCTGTGAAATTCTTTATGCCTTAACTAATGCATCATCTCAGTTAAGAGATAAAGAGCCTTCACAGACTTACTTTATGTATAAAATATAAAACTTGCTATTAGCTGGGAAGAACTATTTCATGTTTCTCATTTCTCTTTCCTTGTGATTCTTCAATAAAACTGTGATACTGGTGATCTGGAAATAGATTTGATCTAATCCATTTTAGCAGAATTCTACGGAAAGGCTATAACTTCTGGCTATCTAACAAACCAGCTGTTTTGAGTAGTCATCCTAATATTGGTATCAATGCATTATTGGTATCAATGCATTCAACAATAATGCAGGGAATTAACATGATATTGAGTGCTGTATGAGATTATGGGCTCACCAAACGGGCTAAGATACAGTCTGGGCTTAAGCCTATTAGGCTTACAGGATAATCATAAAGAAATAAGGAAAATAATCATAATATGATGTAACATAAGCAATAACGAAACAACTATAGGGATGACAACAGAAAAGGGAGTTGTTAACTTTTTATGTGAAGAGGCTGGGAGGAGGTTGCCCTTCTGAGATAATGCCCAAGAACATTTCTGAAGGCTCAATGAGCACCTGCTATACTGCCTAGAATTGCTCTGTAGGACAGAAGGAAGTTAATGATGATTAAGCTGGCCAGAAGCCCTTTAAATTGACATGAAATACAAAGAAAATGGTATGTTTCACAGCTTAGGGTAATCTGCAAAATAAGTTTACAATGTAAATGTATAATTTGTCTGCAGCCTTCTAGTTACAAAAGCTCTATTTTCTCTTAGATTTTGATTAGCTTCTAAAGAGACACGGAAGTGAGATAGCAATGCTGTTTGATGCTAGGATGCCTTAAAAGAAGTACAACCAAATATGACCTATTGATTTGTAGACTTACTCTGGACAGTTAGGTGGGGCAGTTTTCTCAGGGGCGGACACTGCTACTAAGAGCTGACACACAAACACACCCAAGTCCAGTGTTACCAAAACACCATTCTCAGAGTATGTCTCCTTGCAGTGATAGCACCATCATGGAATACTTCAGGAGTTAATTTGTGCTTAGTATAGTATGTGCACATACATACAAATCTACCTTAACGTTCTTCGGAAAGTGTAACTATCCTTTTGAGCATTTTAGGGCTTAATTTCAACTTTGTCTCCTCTGTCTCGTGTTCACTATAGGTCAGAGGTTGTAGCTCAGTAAGTATGAGCTCTGCAATCAAACTGAGCTTCAATTCTGACTCCCCCTTTTACTAGTTATGTGACAGTAGGCAATCTATTTCCCTGTGACTCAGTTTCCTTACAACATGGGAGTAACAATGTACCTCCTCCATTAGGTGGTTTATGAGAATTGAAAGGATTTTTAAATGTAAAGGTTTCTGGCAAAGGATAAAAACAATGTGTCAGGGGTAATTTCTGTCATTAGTAGCACCTAAAGCTTGAGTGGTTTCCATGTGCAGTTAAAAGGAAATCACATCCACAACCCAAGGGGTAGATATTTCAATGTTTTGATTTGATTGATTTCGATTACTTTTACTAAAACTACCACTCAAAATAAAAATTTACTGGCCTATTCCCAGAGGGACAAGTAAACAATAACAAGTGCGCAAGGGCTGATGTTCCTTATTGTATTAACAACTCTCTCCTATCAAGAATCTCTTTATAAATTTGGGAGAGAACCATAGTAGTCTGAAAACTAATTGAATTCTAAAAACTAAGAAGCCAACATTAAAAGATGTCATAAAAATCATCTCAGCCAATTCACAGCACTATTTACTCAAGCCTCAACTATGATGTGGGCTCAAAAGACTAGCAAATATATTACAGAATTGTTTCCTGTATATTTAATGACAGATGACAACTCAATCCAGTGCCAATTTCAGAGTGAGACTGATCTTCCTAGGAACACTTCACTTAATAACTGAGCACCTGCTGTTGTGTCTGGTAAGGTAGTAAAATCTCCAGTTGAAGCTGAATCTCCCTGTATTTAACTACATAAACAGAATTTCAAAAGCATAGATTCTAAGACCAAGTTATGGCCCTTGAAGTCTTATGAAAAATCCAAGCACCCTAGAATATAAAAATAAAAGAATGTCCCATTGACACTATCACTTAACTGCCCTCTCAAAACTCTGATTAAGAATTTCTCTAGAATTGGCCCCTTCTTGCTTATCCAACGTCTTCAACTTTATTCTCCTTTGAAGTTTTAAAAGGAAAATGCAAACTTAATGATCCAGTTCTATACTGGATTTATTCAACAGCCTTGATAAAGTAATTCTTCTTGAAAACAAATGCCAACTTATAAGTTTTTAGTATTTAAAATTTACGTTTCAACTTTAGTAGCTCATTAACATTTTCATAGTTTTAAGACAAGTGACACATATTTCTCTAAACCTTGATCTTCAATTTTTCTTATATACTCAGTTCTGTTAATAATGGTTTTCAGTAAAAACTGTCTTAAAAAGAATCCAGAAATTTCCCTAGTGTCTTTTAGTCAAAGATAGTTAGCACATGTGCTCTTAAAGGCAAGTTTGTTCAAGCTGATGTACTGATTTTCTTCTCAAATGTTATGTTTAAATCTTACTCCTCCCTCCAATTTCATCCCTCTTGGGGTCTCTGGCAAAGCAGTCCATTTCCATAATATACACTTCCACAGTTGGTAGAAATCCCTTACTTAAAGAGTTTATATTTGCACCCCCTGAAAATCTATCTCTTCAGTTCTGCCCTTCTGTATTTCGCAATACAGAAAAAAAAGGTCTCAACATTGCTTTTTCAAGCAAGCTTCTCAATACCTTCAAGAACCCCATAGGACATTTGCCATCTCTTACTTTTTCAGCTCTCTGAATGCCCTCTAATTGGTTCACATCCATAATCTGCATGTGGCCTACACAAGCCACTACACCAAGATTTTCAATCAACAGTGGTTTGGGGGAAACACATGTTTATTAGCATACATCAATAAATTATAAACCTAAGTAAATGAAAAATTTTCATGCTGGTTTTGAAACTTGTTGGACCTTTACCTAAATTTCAAATCACCTAATTTGGTTACCCAAAAAACATCTGCAATTCCCTTTATTACTGTCTTACAGGAATTTTATATATCAAGAGAAGGAAACTCATCATGAATTTTTTCTGAAGAGTATAACTATGTGGAAATTTAGTCATTAATTTTTAAAGATCCAAATTCCTTGAGTTTTATAAGTAAATACACCTCGAGTTATAATTTCAAAAAATGGTCTGAGGGCTTATGATAAACTTGAACCTTTACTTTTGGGTGCTTTCCCTATTTTTTTTTTCCCAAGGATACAATGCCAACTAAAACGGTGACAAAACTAGTGTAACAGAGGGCCTAACTTGACACCTGTACCCCCTCCTCTCAGAGTCAGATTTTTAAACTCCCAAGTTTCTTTAACCGATTAGCTAAATTGTCATATTCTAAATCTAAACTACTTTTAAGAGTTTTAAATTATAAAATACTGAAATGTGAGAAAAACAATTTTTGCTCTCTAAATGGGCTGCTGTAACAGGTCACACATTATGAATATATCATGTGTCATGTTTACGTTCTGATAACCAGTCGTTTCAATCCAAATTTCTTAGTAAATGTTTTTTGAATATTGAATGTGAATTCCATAATTTTAGAACCCTGGCTCAGCTTTTTGATAAATTTGCTGTGATTATTGGGGTACAAACAGAGCACAGGGTTTAATTACTATACTGGTCTTAGACTTTCTTCAGCAGATCTTGAACAGTACATTTTCAGTAATTATTTCTCTCTCCCAATTAAAACCCTTCAATGACCTCCCCTGCCTCAGAAAGGCTCTCAAACAATGGAAAGGTACTGGGGATAACAGGCAGGTGTGGAAGAGGAAGCCAGATATCAAACAAGATGCATTTTCTCCTGTGCTTGTTTACTCAAATATCTTGAGGGAAGTTCAAAAACTTAAACTTTTTACAGTAAAATATTACGGGACAGATGATAAAATTAGTGGTTTTTACCTATATAGTTGACTCCTGATCAACAAGGGGGTTAGGGAAACTGATCCACCTTGTAGCTGAAAATCCATGTAACTTTATGTGCTCGTGTGCTAAGCTGCTTGTCGTGTCTGACTCTTTGCGACCTCATGGACTGTAGCCCACCAAGCTCCTCTCTGTACACGAGATTTTCCAGGTAAGAATACTGGAGTGTTGCCATGCCCTTCTCCAGGAGATCTTTCTGACCCAGGGATCAAACCCACACCTCTTACGTCTCCTGCACTGGCAGGCGGTTCTTTACCACTACTGCCACCCGCGTAACTTTAGTCGGCCTCTATGCCCACAGTCCTGCATCCTCAGATTCAAACAACTGTAGATTGTGTGATACTGTAGCATGCATTTATTGAGAAAAATAAAGACTCCCACAGTTCAAACCCACATTGTTTGGGGGGTCACCTGTATTTTAGATAAACGTCAAGAAAATCTTTCTGAGCCAGCAGCATATTTCGTCTCTTCTAGAGGGTGATGTTCTTTCCAGCTCCTGGCATAGTTACAAATTAGGAAATAAATTTGCTAATTCAACTATACATTTAGAAGAAAATAACATACTGTTAATAATAGTAATTCTCACTGGATGAAAAAAATATAATTTTTAAACAGAATTTTTTGCCTTTTTCGAGGTTTCTGTGCCTATACATTATTTTTATGGTGGGAAAAAATTAAAAACTTTTTAAAAGACAAAATCCTTTTAAGATCAGAAAGTCAGTTTTGCTGTGCTATTAAATCTCTATAAACCAGATTTGTTCTTCTTTAGTTTATTAATATAGTTCTAAAATTAAAATAGATAGCCACTCCTTTTCTTATACTTACCTCTTTAGGTTTTGGGGGCTGGAAGACGGGAGAAATGACAACACTTTGCAACAAAGAATTCAAGTGACTCGAATTCCTTCTCAACCCTCCTTTAGGAAACAGACTAGACTGCTCCCCTGAGGCGGATTTTAGTTATTTGATTTTTGAAATTACCTGTTTAGTTCTTCCCAAAACAGTTAATTCTTCATTATCACTTCTAAAGTTCCTGAACCCAAAAGATCTTAGGTTTTCCATTTATGGACTTCCAAAAAGGAGGTGATTAAGTGGTGGTAACGCTGCTTCAAGTATTTTTAAAAAAAATTTTTCAAGGATCTTTTCCCAACACCATCTCCCAAATCATGTTTATTTCTAATATAAAAAATAAGATTTACCTCACACCATAGTACACCAGTAATAACATTTTAGCATATGTATTCTTCTAATGATTCATACTATGTGGTAACGTTTTCACATAACCAGGAAGTTTCTAGCTCATTAAATACTCATTATGTTAAATAGCTGCACAGTATTCCACTCAGCATGTTAATCAGTTTATTACTGGACATTTTAAAAACTCTTCAAATCCTCTAATATTATAAACAATACTATAATAAACACATAGATTACTTCTTAAATGGCTCTATTTATCAACACTTATTATCATATTAGAAAAGTGAAATAGAGAATTCATATTCTTTTAAGACTTAATTCTAGTGTTCTAAAATCCTTAAAATGACTAGTCCACACTGCATGTGGTATATATATTTTCATATAACTGAGAAAACAATCAGCTGTATCATTTGTCAGCATAAAATTAATATTAGAACTTTGGGTGTTTTGAAATTCTGGATGTCTTAGTCTACCTGCTTTTTGTTTCTTAAGTTTAAATTTTTTTCTTCATTTTGTTTCTTAAGTTTAAATTTTTTCTTTATATTGTCAATACATTTATAAAAGGTAAATATACATGAATAAATGAGGTAAAATTAATGACAAAAATGCTCTATTTCTTCGTTAAGTGAGAGAAAAAGGTTAAGAGCTACAGGGATAAATTTTTTGTAACATGGGAAGGAGGGTTAATGCCAAACTATTAAACTCATGGAACATTCAGCATAGTGCATTTAAAAACTGTACAGGAATAAATTGGGGAAGAACTGCGGTGGTGAAAGGGCATAAATAAGGGCACTGAAATTAGATAGAAAAGCAGATGGAGCAGGACTAGTTTGCTTGAAAAAAAAAAAAGGAAAAACTTCAAGAAGGTTGGGGCAAGATCATGAGGTACAAAAAGTCTGAATTTTATCCTATATGCCAAAGCAGTGCATTAGGAAGATTAAATTAGTGGGACATACCATAGGGGATGAACACTTTCAGGTAAATCAGTCTTTAGCTAAAATGCTAACAGAGTTGGAATAAGTGAGAAAAATGGCAGCAATTACTAGAATGGAGGAATCAGACAATTCTGGTTCATTTGAGTAAATTACAAATGTGTCATTTACTCATTTAGCTGGGTTTGACTAGGCTAAACTGAGCAAGTAAACAGTTCAGAGCCATCAAAACACAATTCATAAAAACCTGATCATCCCACATATACCTATTAACAAACCATTTAAACATTTTATGTTCTAAATGGTCTCAGATGGAGGTTCTAACTTAAGTCAGATCTAAAAAAAAAATACTCTTATCTACATAGGTCAAATAGGCTGAGGCTCACACAACCATCAAAGTAGTTTTAAAGAAGGAAAATTAAATTTGTATGTTAAGCTAAGAGCTTAAACAGCCGTAAAATCTGGCTCCTAGAAACTTTAATTTCTGAGCTATTATTCTCTCTTGCATATTTGATCATAGACATTCAAACTTTCTTGCTGCTCTTTTTGGTAAACGTCAAAAATGTTTCAGCCTCAAGGTCTCTGTAGGTGTTATTTCACTTCCTGAAAGGCTCTTCTCCCAGAAACCTAGTGGTTTGCTCCTTTAGTTTTTAGGTGTTTGTTCAAATGTTATCTTTGTGAGGCATTTTTTGACCACACTATTGAAAAACACATCTGCCTGCCTGCATTCCAAACCCGTTTAACCCATTCCTCCCACTTCCCTTGCTTTATTTTTCTTCATAGAACTTACCACCACCTGACATACCACATTATTAGCACCTATCAGTTTTTGGTGTATTCTATTATCCATGCCTCACTCCCAAATTTTAAGCTCTATGAGGGCTGGAGTTTATCTGCTTTGTTCAGTGCTGATCCTCAGTGCCTATGATAAAATTTGTAGTCCTCTCTATATAAATGCTTCCAATCTATTTAATGCTCTTTGTTAAACATAAGCCAGGAAACACATTTATGTAAATACAATATAAAAATCTACATAGCTATGTGAAAATGTACAAATTATCTTAAGAAATGATGTACCTACACTTTCTCCACTTCTAACTAGGGGGCAACGCTTTGTTGTTTCATGCTAAATTGGTATTTATTTTTAAGTGATCACATGAAAACTTAAAAAAATTATTCTATAGTTTACTAGCATATGTATTAAAGTCCAAAGAGAAAAAAAGTTTTAGTGGTGCTGTAAGAATTAATACCCCTGAAAATGTTACTTTCATAAATATAAGCATTTCTAAAGATTATAAAATAATGAGATGTGGAAATAAGAAAACCTTTGGAGTGATTTTAAAATTCCTACTACTTCCTAAAGATTAATTAATGTTAAGTGGTTAAATTATGAAATGATATACAGAATAACTTTAATAACAAGTTAATTAAATTCAAGAACATTTAGTGTAAAGGTGGCTTAAATTTTTTCTCAGAATAATTTCTCAAAATCTAACCCTACAGCATAAATATAAACAAGATTCTCTAGGCAGTTTACATTTTTGCAAAACATGAATGTTCAATCATAAGAATATAGTAAGTACCAGATTACTGAAGTTAAACAGAATTAAGGGGAACCTGTACTCATCAATATGTTAATATAAATGTATATTCATATATTATTATATGAATCCCATGTATTAATAATCAAGAAACAGACCCATATAGAAGTTATAAATGTTGAATTTAGTTTCAATATAATACAAACAGAAACTCATCAACTAATTTTTCACATTGCACAGTAATTTTAACATAGCGAGTTTAAACTTATTTATTTTGCCAACATTTTTTTCACTACAAATAGCCTAAAAAAAAAAAGATATCAGAAATCTCTGGGATACATTTTATAAATAAGCAAGGTAAGAACATAAATTCTTAAATTCTACTGGAGAAATTAATTCTCCATTAAAGGGGCTCAAACAAAAATAAGGAATCCCTGATAAGAGGTAAGAAAATAAAAAAATTTTAGCTGGAAATGTACTGATGACGGTCTCCCAGACATGCAAGTGTTTGGGTTGGCCAAAAAAGTTCCTTCTGTTTTAAAGTAAAAAGACACATCTTTCACTTCTCCAAGAACTTTACTGAACAATGTATTCCTCATTTTGTTCCACTACCTTCTGCCATTTTTCGGGCAACTTCATAATTTCATCTTCCCCAATTTATCTTTTCAGCAAAGATCTGTTCCAGGTGCCTTTCATAGTCTTTCAGGGAACTGACATTTTATTAAGAGAATTTTGTAAAAACTTTAAATGGAAAACAAAAAGGTGCAATGTCTGGTGAATAGAGCAGATAAATCAAAACCTTCCAGCCAAATTGCAACAGTTTTTGCCTGGTCATCAAAGAAACATGCAGCCTTGCAGTATCCTAATGAAAAATTATGCATTTGCTGTTGACTAATTCTGGACATTTTTTGTTGTGTGCTGCTTTCAGTTGGTTTAACTACCAACAGTACTTGGAATTAATTGTTTGGCTTTCTGGAAGGAGCTCATAATAGAGGATTCCCATCCAATCCCACCATATACACATAACCTCTGGATGAAGACTGGCCTTTGGTGTGGTTGGTGATGGTTCATTTCGCTTGTCCCACGATCTCTTACATTACACATTATTGTACAGTGTTTTAAATCCACTTTTTAATCACTCATCACAATTTGTTTTAAAAACAAAAAGTTTTCATTATGTTTCAGTAGAGAATTACGTATGTAGAAATACGGTGAGGTAGATTTTTCTCTCAACTTATGTGGAACTCAAATATCAAAACGATTATCACAACCAAGCTGGTGCTAATGATTTTCAACGCTCGATTTGGATATTTTCAGGATGTTGGCTATCTCCTGCATGGTATAACACTGATTGTTCTCAATTTGATCACTATCAACTTCAACTGGTCCACCTGAATGTGGAGCATCATCCAGCGAGAAAATCTACAGTGTGACACTTCACAAACTTTTGACAAATTCAATCAGTCACAGCACTTTCTCCACACACTGCACAAATCTTTGTGTTTCAGTTGCATTTTTACCTTTTTTGAAATAATAAGCATAATATGCTGAAAATGTTGCTTTTTTCTTCCATCTTCAATATTAAAATAGCTACACAAAAATTTGCCAATATAAGTTTCTTTTCAAATGCACTCTGATATGACAACTGTATACATTACAATCTAGGGAAGTTGTTTCATATGAAGTTTAAAGACAGCTAAGTGCTACTAGAGGCAGCTTATGGAAAAAACAGAATGAACTTTCTGGCCAACCCAATAATTGGTCTAAATATTACTTACTAGAGCCAAATCTAATCTCAAAAGATTAGGACATTAATTTTTCTCCTTTTTGCTAATACTCAATGAGAAACAACACTTAGCATAAAACTTTTTCCATGAATAAGGGCTAGTAATATCCACCTGCAAAAGGAAAAAAAAAAATGATTTAGAATGTCAACTTCTAAATAAATACATTCACTTACAGGTCAAAGTTTATTAAAGTATAATCCTGCTAATCCAGTTATGACTAATCAAGTATACCACTAATGATACTTGGTGGTTTAAAAACACTTCTAATTCTCTAACAATTAAAAGGACACATGACTAATTGAAGAAAATCTTTGCTGTTAAATATGATAGTCTATGACCAAATTTTCAATTCTACATTTACATATATGTGATCTTAAGATACCTGAATTTGAAAACAGTACGTGAAATGAATTGTTCACCTACTAAAATATCCCTCTGGCTATATCCTGAATACTTGCCTGTAGTCCTCTGAGTCAGCGCCAAACTCAATCCATACTCCAAGTAACTGATTTAAGATGCTCAACACTGCAATTATTTGCCATCAACTTAAACTTGAATGAAAAAGATTAGAATTCTTTTCCAAAGAAGACAGAAAAAAAGACATCTTAATATACACCCATACATAACTATTTCTTCTCTGCAAAATAAATGTCCATATTAAGACTAACATGAAAGGGTATAACTTTTATTTTACCATTTGCTCTTTGTATTTCAAAATTACACAAAGATGGAAGTATATTAACCCTTATAAATAAGATTTTAAGTCCTGTTGAGTTACCTAAATGAGTGTTTCATTAGGTATTGACAGGCTATTTCCTGTTCTCTGTTAAGAGACTGGAAAGAAGCTGCATACTGTTATAATAAATTTCAATGCAACAGCTTTTCTATACTTTCTTACTCTCCCAATATTTCAATTTTTTCTTTAATCCATTCTCATGATTCAAGTTTTTATTTAGCCCCAAGTGATCCTTTTTCACATTTTGAGCACCTAAATATAAAGGTTTACTTAGTAAAAGTAAAATGCATTTAGGAGGCAGATTAGACAAAATATAATTTTCTAAAATCTGACTTCAAATACATTAAGGAAAACAAAATCAAAATAGAAATTTAATTCCGGGGTTGTTCTGTAAAATACTGGAGAAACTCTACAACTCATTCAATAAATATTTCTAAGCATCTACATATTAGTCCCTGAAATATTTTTAATGAAACCAAAAATTGTCATATATTTGTAACAGTCTTTCATGAAATGGCTGAGATGAAATAAAGGAAACAGGTTAAAAGCTTGATGAATGATTTTTAAAAGTCGTAAGGCAGTATTACTTCCATGTAAAAGCTGGCATTTGATTCTAGCCAATATAGTGTATTACCTCTTTATTCTGGGGAAAAATTTTGCTGAAAAAAAGTGAGAGTCTTCTTAAAAATGAGAACTCTCTTATAATAAGTAATTTTCTTTACCTTGAAATTAAACAGAAAATGCTCAAACGCAACTCCTTAAGTTACATCTGAAATACTTTAAGGGTTTCCAAAATAGACAATTAAAATAGAAATGATTTTCTAAGAACTGCTTGTATTTTATAGATTTTCTGCTGGATTACAATTTAAAGGAGTGAGATATTTCTTGCAGAAAGTAAGACCAGGATTATGGTACACTACACAAACACACTCTTCTTATCCTGAACATCAACTTTTAATTTAATGACTCATTAAACATCAACAAGTAAGGAACAGAAGGTAAAGAAAACATTTTCCTTCAAATTTTAATTAAAATTTTGATTGTTTGCATCTGTAAAATTAGTAACTATCGTAATAATTTTTGTAGGTCTTATGCTAAAGTTAAATACTAGATATTAGAAAGACTAAACAAGGTGTTCATGTTTTTTATTTTACTTACACACAAGAGTTTGTGGCTAAGTATAATTTTTTTTTTAGTAAAAACAAGAAAAAAACCAGTATGACAGTATAAAGTCAGAAGACACAGGGTTAATATCTTAATCTGCAAGTGTAGCAAATTACTTGAGTTTCCATTTCTTGAGCTATCTAACAAATATACTGGTCATTTGTAAGGTCTTTCCTACCTTTAAAGTTATGATTAAGTGCATCTTTGAAATATAGGATTTCAGGAATTTAATTCACATATATTGATACTTTCCCCTTTCCCTTATAACAGAATATTTAGAAATATCACTAAAAATTATCCTCTAAGTTCTGTTCAAAATGTATTTTTTACAATATATATTTATCTGTGAGATAAGCAAATGTCTTAATTTCACTTAAGTAGAGAAAGGGAAAAGTAGTATTTCTGTTCTGAAGTAAAAATTGAATATTTAAACTGAATATAAATATACATTAAAATAAATTTATTTGATGCTGTATGAGCTTTCAATAAACTCTTGATCACATTCAACACAATTATTAAATTACAATACACTATTTTAATACACATCTAAAAGTACTAACTTATTTTTATTCAATCATATGAAATATAACAAGACTATAAATAATACTGAAAATTATCAATAAAGCTGAAAATACATTGGAAATATTAATATATGCTGAAATATGACTGCAGAGTATGGCCAACCTTACTTCAGCAGCACAGTTAATACTGGAGATAATTTTAGAATCTTAACGCCAATATTTACGTGCTGCTAAGGCACTGTTGACATTGCTATCATAAAAGCTATGAATAAAAAGAAATATATGTTCTTCAGAAGATCAGATCCTTGTATTTTTGAGGCAGCACAATATGGCCTGCACCTTTTCAAAATCCACAAACCATTATGTGCTGCTACTTTACTCCAAGGTTTTGTTTTTTTTAAACACATGAGCACCTAAAGACACGAAAAAATTTTTCTTTCAGAAAAAGAGGAATAAATACATTAAAAAAAGCCATGTTTAAAGATTCTAACATTAACGTAGCAGATATAAATAGTTATTTCTTGGACACTTTTGAGCAGCGTAATAAAACTTATTCCTACAGTGAATATTTAAGGAAAGCCTAACATGTGTGAAGCACACTGCTGTTAAGTTAGGAACACAAAGACATATAATACGAGAAATAGAAAATCATTTTTTTCCCCTGTGTCAACTTGCTAAGTAAATACAGTTAAATAGTCAAATTTTTGAATGTATTAAAATATATGAAGTTTTATTTTTCTTTTATAAACAAAAAGCGAATTCATAAAATTTGGTCTTTACCTTTGTAAAAGCATTATTTACAAACAGCATTTAACTCCTTGCAGTACACCTCTCAAATGACATCTTCATCAAGTAGGTAAGACTTCATGTCAAAGGAAAAATAAGAAATGACACACAAAAGCTAAGCTTCAATAAACTTAAGCTACTGAAATGCAAATATACTTTTAAAGAGAAAAAAGGAGATCATGTGAAATATTTTAATAATACAGTAAAAATATACAGAAGGCCTAAAACTAACTTTCTCTTAATTTGTTTGAAAAACCCCAATATTATTTTACCTTCAACAATTATCTATTAGTTATTCTGTTAGAGTTGGATAACACTTTATATAGGAAATAACTCTAATAAATGAAGTCTTTGAAAAACGAGTTCATTTTGTATCCAGAGATGAGAAATAAAACAGGAAACCTGTGGCTGTTGATTTTCCTATTCTCTGGTTCTCACTCTTCACCAGATAAGGAAGTATACTTCTAAACAGTTTCCACATACATATGAAATTACTCCTCTCAAAAAGATGCCAGAAAACTACCACCATTCTAGCTCAAATCTGGCAGCTTCTTTTACTCCAGTTTTCTGATCACTAATATGTCTATGCTAAAGCCATATACTACATCTATTCTGGAGAGGTGATATGCACTTGAAATGTGCCCATCCCTAATAATATCTAATTGTACATGCACAGCATAACCGTCACGTATTTCACTTTTTTGTGAATCTTTTCCCATTAAAAGTATATGTAGCTAATTTCTTCTTTCTGGCCTGCACATGGCTTATGGGATCTTAGTTCAGGGAGTGAACCCGGGGCCTCAGTAGTGAGAGCACAGAGTCCTAACCCCTAGACTGCCAGGGAATTCCTCTAAAACTACGTATTTGAAACTAAGCCAGGTGTGCCAAACTTGAAAAAAGTTAAGTGTGAATACTGCAAAATGTAAACAGCTTTACAAACCTTTTAAAAAACTTCAGTTAGAATGTCTTCACTTACTATTTTTAAATATAAATTCTACCATTTTACTTTTGTGGCATTAAGTACATTCACTTTGTTGTGCAACCATCACACCATCCATCTCCAGAACCTTTCCATCCAGAACCAACTGCAACTGTACCCACTAAACACTGCTCATTTCTCTATTACCTCAGCCCCTGGAAACCACCACTCTGCTTTTTGTCTCTCTGAATTTGCCTATTCTAGGTACTCTGTATAAAAGGAATCATACAGTATTTGTCCTTCAGTGGCTGACTTAACAAGGTTCATCCATATTGCATATATTAGACTTTATGTCCTTCTTAGGCTGAGTAGATTCAATTGGGTATATGCTACAGTTTATTTATCCACTAATCTATGGATATTTGCTTTGTCTGATTTTCTGGTTATGATAATAAATGTTGCTATGAGCATGGTATATAAATATCTATTTGAAATCTGATTTCAATTCTGTTGGGTATATACGCCATTATTTATTACTGGATCATATGGCAATTCTTATTTTTTAAGGACCTGCCATATTGTCTTCCATAGCGCTGTACCATTTTACACTTCCATCAGCACTGTACAAAAGTTCCAATTTCTCTACATCCCTGCCAACACATATCATGTCTCTTCAAGTCTTTTGCTCAATTTTTTAACTGAGGTTTTTGTTTTTCTTTTTGTTTGCAGAAGTTCTTGATATATTCTGGATATTTAACCCTTATCAGACACATGACTTGCAAATATTTTCTATTTTGTCAGTTGCCTTTTCACTCTACAGATAGTATCTTTTAACACACAGAAGTTCTAAATTTTGATGGAAGTCCACTTTAGCTTTTGCACCAGGCCTGTGTTTTTGGTGTCACATCCAAGAAATACAAGTCCAATGTCATGAAGCTTTCCCCCTATTTTCGTCTAAGAGTTTTATTGTTTTAGTTCTAACATTTAGTCTTTGATCCATGTTAATTTTTGTATATGGTGTGAGGTATCTAATTTTTCTTTTGGATATCCAGTTTTGTCAAAACCATTTGTTGCAAAGACTGCTCTTTTCCCATTTAGAGATCTCAGCACATTTGCTGCAAATCACTTAAACATATTATGTGCAAGGGGTCTGGGGCCCCTAGTTTATTTTCAGGGGTTTCTCTAGTTTACTCCAATTGGTCTATATGTCTGACTTTACAGCAGTACCATACTGCTTGGTTACCACAGCTTTAGATTAAGTTTTGAAATCAGGAACTCCGAGAGCTTCAACACTGTTCTTTTTTTCCAAGATTCTTTTGGCTATTTGGTGTCCCTTGAGATTCCGTATGAATTTTAGGATGTATTTTTCCCCTTCTGCAAAGAATGTCATTGAGATTTTGATATACATGGCACTGAATCTGTAGACCACTTTGGGTAGTATTTCATCTTAACAAAATTAGGACTCCCAATATATGAACATGGGATATCTTTTCATTTATTTGTATCTTTTAAATTTCTTTTAGCAATGTTATATAGTTCGCAGTACACAAGTCTTTCACCATTGGGGTTAATTTTATTCCTAAGCATTTTATTCTTTTTGATGTTACTGTAAATGGAACTGTTTTCTTAATTTCCTTTCTGGATTATTCATTGTTAGTGCATAGTAATGCAACTGATTTCTGAATGCTGATTTTGCTTATTACAACAGGTTTGTGTGTGTGTGTGTGTTATGATCAAGGTTTTTCTACATGTATCATGTCATCTGTGAACAGAAATAATTTTACTTTCTAAATCCTTTATACCCAAAATTGGTTCACAGCTATCTGGTAATCTTGGTCCCTTCATTCTTCTAGAAAAACATCAGACAGGTGTCTCTTCTCTCCCTTCAAACTTCCAACATCTCCCTTTCATCCTCACATTCACTCAGAAAACAGGAACTATCAGAAGAGAATTATTGCCAATTTCCACTACAGCAATACACATATATGTGCCTGTGCCCATGTAACTCTTTCTTCTTTGTATTATGGATGAATAATCATTGTTCACAGGACCAAATCTGCCCCTTTCATAGATTTTATCCTCTCTTGATAACTTAAAGATATTCCTGTAGCACTCTCCCTTACAACTTTAATTTTTTTCTCTATTGGATCATTCCTATCAGCAAACCAACTTTGCAATTTTCTCTCATCTTAATTTCACCCCTTAAAGATTACTACTTTTCTGTGAAAATACTGCAATTTTATCACTGAAGCTTTAATAAACACAAAGATCTTTTCCTATCTATTTTTAATTCTGAAATAATTAAAAACCACAGTTTTCTATTTGAAAGCTTGAAAAACTTAAAATACTAGAAAACAACTCTTTCCACATGCCAGAAAAATATGGAAATACTTTATTTAAACATATTAATAAAGTGAAAGAGTTCAGTGAAGCAATTCCAGCAAAGGGAGGTACATCTCTCTTTACTTGTGTTCAACAGCAACAATAATCTCCTAGGCTGATAAGCTCTGATTTTTTCCTTTCCATTTATAATCATTGCCTACTTTTGGGTGCCAAAGTAAGTTTTTTATTATGCCTTCAAGAAAGGGTTAAATTCAAAATTTCTTTGACTGTATAGACAGTTTCTATTGTCACATGTTAGAGACATTCAGATGCTAATATGTGTCATGGAAATATTTATACTACTTTGCTGTTTATATATATCCTTTATGTGTCACTAAAATACTTCAGATTTTTCAAATAGTTTTACTTTTAATCTGGCATTAACACAATTTATAACAGTAATTACTCTAAGTATGCTTCAAATTATGCATATAAACCTCTAAGAAGCTGGTGATACATAGCCCCTGGGGCACAGACTGACTCTCCTCCTAAGGACAGTGGAATACTACACAGGTGGTATGAAATATAGACATTATACCTGGAGAAAATAAAATTCACAGACAACAGATTAAAATTTGCTTTTCTTGTTTTGTTGGATACAAATGCTTAAAAAAAAGATTTTAGTAACTAGATAAGATACATTTAAAATTCAGTGTTGAGAACAGGTTTGAAATGAAGCAATATTTAGATATAATCCAGAAAGCCTGTTTTATAATCCAAAGAAAACTCAGTTTAAGTGAATATAAAGTTGTATTGTTGCCTTTTTTTCTGATGAAGAAATTAATAATTACCTAGAAACTGTGCATGAAATGGATTTCAATGTAAATAATTTATTCCAAAAAAGTCAGGAGATATATGTATTTATACAAGTACTATATATATATATAAGTATACATATATACACATAGTGCATGTACGCTAAGTTGCTTCGGTCATGTCCGACTCTTTGCAACCCCATGGACTGTAGCCCTGCAGGCTCCTCTGTCCATGGAATTCTCCAGACAAGAATACTGGGGTGGGTTGCCATACTCGCCTCCAGATCTTCCTGACCCAGGGACTGAACTTATGTCTCCTGCATCAGCAGGCAGGCTCTTTACCACTAGCGCTACCTAGGAAGCCCTATATATATAGTATTCTCAAAATGTTATCATTTTATCCTTATCCTAACAATAGTATCCTTATATACAAAATTAAATCACTTAGTTTTTAAAATAGTTTTTAATTTTTGATTGACTTCTCTCTACTCCCTAGATATGAATTATAAATATACCATGTCAGCCAAAAAATGCAATATAAAAAGTTTGATGAGAACACAAATAAATATGCTGTTTATCTTAACTTTCTTTCATTACTCTTTTACATTCAAATTATGAATACTTACCCATTACTATTTTTTTTTTTATCCTCTGTCAATCTATTCAGTTGGTCAATAAAACCAATTGGCTTTCTTTGAGATTATAGTTCATCAATTTCTTTGCCATTCATAATTTCATACCTTAAAATCAGGTCTAGGTACAAGGTATCTACAACTGCATTTCAGCCTGACTTCCTGTCTTTAGTTATCTAACCCAACTTCTTAAAACTCATACATTCAAGAATATATCTCTGGTTTCCCAAGTGGAGTGTGTACTTTTCTGCCTAGTATCAATGTATAACCAGGCCCTCTCCAGTGTTTCCTATTTTTCGCCAATGAAAACACTCCACAATTCAAGTTAAAACATCTCTCTTAAGAGCTGTGACAGCCAAATGCCTTATGTGGATCTTTTTTAAATAATCAGAAATTTTAACAGGAGCTAGGTATCATTATAGTAAGAGGTTATTAATAATTTTGTTAGTGTGTTCAAAGTATGGTGCTTATACACTTAGGGGAAAGGGGTCCCTATAAACAGAGAAGCATACGAACTATTTGAGTAGACCAAAGACCGATCAAGCCTGATGCTACTGTGGTCACCAGGTGAGTAGAAAGTGGAAAAAACACAATTACTCATCATTTGAGTAGTGACTATCTTCTGCCACTACGTGAAGGCTCTTGGAAGAACTGATGCTTGTAATAAATTATTTTCCAGTTCTTTTCCCCACTAAGAATATTCCTACCTGATCTTTGAATCTTCACCAAACCTACTACTGGAGGCTAAAATACTTATTAAGCCCCTTTCCATTTATCCCTACTTTTAAGGACAACTTAAGTCTATCTTCTCTAGTGGATTCTTACTTCAGCCTCTCTGAAGAATTGAACTATCCATTCACAATAAGTTTTGAATCCAGACAATTATTCCCAGGATTGAATACTGTGCTGAGCAGACAATTGGTTTCATTATTTCATACTTATCTTCCTTGCAAAAATTAAGACTAGCTACGTGACAATGCTTGCTGGTACAAACCATGCCGTTCCTCCACTCATATGTCCCAGTCCACTGGAAACATCATGGTGCCTACATCTTCACCAAGCAGTTATGAAAGGAACTCTGATGACTAGACTTAGAACCAAAAAAAATCTCCTAAAAAATTGAGGAAATACAACCATTCAGTTCTTGTCCTTTAATCTTTACACAATAGTTCTCAGTTCCAAGTCTGGTTGTTTGTATTTTGGCCTGCAGGCTCTTAAATATCTCTGTTGGCTTCTGAGGTATCAACTTTTCATTCTTACAATCATCTAAGAAAAAAAGTCATTTTGAAAGGTGAGGTAAAATAAATGTCTCGCTTAAGTCAATCTGAAAATGAATCTGAGTAAATGGGAATATTTACATAACTTAGATTAGCTTTCTTTTAATATCAGATAACAGACAAGAATTTCAAAAGAACAAAAATTATGCATTTTAACATAAGTTAATGATTTTTTTCCCCTCACCTCTTTGTAAGTGATATGCAACTCTAATTTTGTTTTCATTAATATTTTTGCTTAGGTACATTTACTTTCTATCTGACACTGCTCTAAATTCAATTCATATAGTTTACATAAAGCATTACTGTAATTAACAAAGATATTAAAAAGTTCTAAACATATCTCCAAAACTTTGAATCATCCTGCAGTAGAAGTCACTGGTCAGTTTCTGCATTTCTAACTTTATCAATGAAATGAGCAGTAGAAGTAATTTACTGAGGCAGCAACCACACAGAATGGTGAATTTGGAGCCAGAAGACCCAAGATGGAATTCTGGCTCTGTCCCTTATGAGTCAAGATCTTGGATAAAATATTTCAGTACACAAAGCCTCAGTTTCCTCTCTGTAAAACGGACCTATTAATGGCTACTTCATGAACCTGGTGTTAAGACTGTAAAATCTTAAACTTTTATGAGCACATCGAGAAGTGAACAAGTATTCAACAAAAACCTGCTGAATCCAAATTTACAGTAGGATTTGAAACACACTTCTGGCAGACTTAGGGATTCAGTGGTCTATGATTCAACATGAACCAACAGTACTGATGACAAAGAGAAAGTGGAAATCAGGATACATTACTGTAAGTATATTATTCATAAGACACATACTGTATTTTGTACCTCAAACCACACTGAGTATACTGGGTTCAGTTTTACATACATTATTTTAAAAGATATACTGTCAAAATGTGGCAGAGCCAAAGTGAAATATTCAGGATACTAATGGTCTAGAATTCATATTGTGAGAACCAGTGTAAGGACGTGGGAATGTTTAGCTCAAAATACAATAACTATTTTTAGAAGACAAATCTAGGGCCCAAAATTAAGTTATATGCTAAACTGAAACCTCCTCCTTTATAAGAATTTTATTTTCTATTATTACAGAGTTATTACAGATATAAATACAATTTATAACACTAAGGAAGAAGTTTATTTAATATGGTTCTAATTCTAATATTCTGAGGGCTAAAATAAGATGAATACAGATCAATTTAAAAACTGACTTATTAAAAAAATTCACTGCATTTTACTAACCTGTTTTATTAAGGATTTGGAAGACAAACTGTCAATTTTAAGTTCTGACTATAGGGCACCAAATTCCAGAGGCATAAGAAACAGCTTGCAGAACCAAATTAAGGAAAATAAAACTGAAAGCAATTTTAATAAACTTATCAGAAATAACAGGAAGAGTACAACTGACAGCCTAGGCAAAAAGTCAGGTGTGATTGCAGACAACTGGATATATGATTATGTCAATCTGTATTCAATTTATTCCTATTTTTACAGAGGGGTAATTTTGTAGACTCAAATTTCAGACAAACAGGCAAATGGCAAAACTGCAGAGAACAGTTTGGGATACTACCTACTATATTTATTGCTTAGAACTTAAAATCCCTATTATACTAATATTTTAGCTAGTATACTAATAGAGTTCATTAGATTTGTATACTTATTTCCTACTTAAATCAAGGCTTGTGCTATTCAATTCTGCCTTGCCTTCATTTCCTAAGAAAATATCCAAAGTAAGTTCATAAATAGTAAGTTTTCTATTATTCTTTGAGTCATCCATCTTGAGCTGAGAAGTTGTCCAGGGTGAGAGAACAATGAATTTACTCCCTTTCTATAGTTTTGGTGTTAAAATTCAAATTTTAGCTATAATTTTAGTGAGATAAAAAACACAGCATTGCCTTAATCATTAAAGCTCAAATTTAATCCATTCTCTTAAACATATATATGTCAAATAAACAAAATTTGAGGACAGGAACACCTGGTGTTTGGTTAAGCACCGTCTGCTTCTCAAAAAGTTATCTGAACAATGACTGGAAAATGGCTGTTAACATATTGTGAACTATCTCTGTTCACAAATTATAAAACAATATATATAGCTTTAAAAGCTTAGATTTGAAGTTTACTGAATATCAGTTGATGATATTAAGTTTGCACATCTTTGTTCACCACCAAATGCTGACAGTACCTAGCACCCTTATAACATTTTCTGCTTCAGATTATAATATCCTTTACTAATCTAAGTGCCAAAAGAGCAATTTGTTTTTTTCCTCTTTTGGCACACATCTCTCAGAAATAGTCACATTGCAAAAGTATTCAAGATAATTAAAATTTCCTCATGAGTGCTATTTGTTGTTGTTGTTTAGTTGCTAAGTTGTGTTCGACTCTTCTGTGACCCCATGGACTGTAGTCTGCCAGGCTACTCTGTCCATGGGATTTCTTCAGGCAAGATTACTGAAGTGGGTTGCCATTTCCTACTCCAGGATATCTTCCTAATTTACGAAGTCAAGGTCAAAATTTTTTGTGGCAGATTTGAGAGACAGAAGCAATAATATTAACTGCTGACAATGAACCTAAAGATGCTATTTTATTTTGCACCAAATGATATACTAAGTTATTTTAAATTCACAAAACAGAAATATCTAAAAATAAAAAACATAGCTCAAGAAAGGAAAAAAGTAGGAAGAAGTGTGACTATTTCTGAAAATTTTGTTAAACAACAAAAGTTTAAGAGTTTAAAATTGAAAACCAAACTTGAATATTTCATCTCTACTTAACTTGTAGAAATGAATCCAAAACACTATCATTTTTTACAGTATCAAACATATGAAACAATAATATTCCATAACTTCTGGAACATCTATGTTCCACAAGTAAATAGTTAAAAAAATATCTTAAAGAAACAATGGCATTAAAATAAACATGAGCGAGAATGAATACACACACAACCATGAAGAATCAATGACCGCTGTCACTACAGGCCTATTTTTCTGGGTATAGTTTAATTGGAAACATCACTATTTTAGTATCTAAGACTAAAAGGAACTCCAGGCATATTACCTAAAAGAGACAAGAGAAAGCATTCCAACTATGAAATACAGCAAATGACCTATGTTTTAAAAGAGAATGGAGAGTATCCAAGAAAGGCTGCTTGCTTAGACATTTATAAAACAGATGAAATGAGCCTAAGAATGTGACATCATCAGTACTTACAAATCTACTGGAAATTAAATGCTATCTATTTTGTTTTGAAAAGTGTACTGCCCTCCAGTCTACAGTAAGAGTGCAAAACCAATTGAAAAGATTTCTTTTTCTAAGAGTTAAGTTGAAGAAAAAGCTGAGCTGGCTTCCAAGGGACCAATTATGAAACCCAAGCCTGGATTATATAGGATTCTTTGGGGATTTGCAAAGGTTTCCATTCTAGTTTTCCAGAGACAAAAATATAAAAGAAAAAAATGTGAAAAATAAGTGATCTATGGTATTTGGCTACTCCTCTTCAACCTGGTTTATTATTATATTTTCAATATTTAATTGATTCCCACCCTAAAAACTACTTACTGAGTTCAATGGCTGATCTATGATAATAAAGTCACTCCTTGACACATACACATTATTTATTGGGTCACTAATGCAATGGTATGAGGTAATGTAAGAGAAGCATCTGAAGCACTACTTTTCATTTAAATAGGGCCATCCCTCAATATCAAGAACAAAAACAGGAGCACTTGAGTTTTTTGTTTACAAATGTAAAATTAACTGAAGGAATACATGATAACTAACCTTTCTGGTAACTGATTTCAGTGTTTCAAATTTAAGGAAATAAGTACATTGGGCATTTATCATAACCTTGTTTTCGACAGTTTTTCTAGGGATATGATATTAATTTTAGCTAATCTATTAGAATTATTCCCTTAGCATTTATAAATTTCTCAAAAGTAAAATGAATCAAGGTAAAAATGTTTCTTATTCTAAGAAGGAGGTACGCATGTGTATATATAAAAGGAAGGAAAAGGGATTGCCTTCCTGTTTTTCTCACCTCTTGAAGTTTAACAGCTAAATTTTAAGCACGTCACAAGAAGTCAGAAGTATAATCTAGTGAAATGTAAAAACAGATAAATGAAAAAACTATCAGGTGGAGAGGACATTCCAATTTCTAAAACCATAAAATAACTGTTAGCAAACCTGACTGATGATAATAAAAGAGACTACTACTTATTTGTAAGTTCCTTTGAAGGAAAAGGGTTTAAAATTATGATTCTCAGATATAGAGATGAGAGGGCCGAGTTGTAAAATCCTTTCCAAGACCGAAAACTTACCCAAGGCAATGGCATTATTTGTGCTCTAAAATGGAGTAAGTTAATATCAAACTTCAACATGCTGGGGGCCAGAAAAAGTTAGAAAGTTGTCATTCTAGGATAGTAGGAAAAAATTCAGAAATAAACCAAAGCATAATGCCAAAGAGTAACTTTTTTAAAGCAAAGGTAAGGGGACTGTCAGTTAATACTTACAAGGTAAGAACTGCAGGGCTAAGCAGGGGGCTTGTTATACTATGGTCTTCATTCTATTGTTAATAACCTAGGGAAAAAAAACAAGAAAGCCTCAAAAAATTTTGATCACATTATATAAGTTAGAAAATTTTCAACAAGTTGAAAATCGTTTTTCAGTCCTTATGCAGCACAGGACAAACACAGATCAGAAACACCTAACAGCATTTATATATTAATATTTCATTTCAGAGTACTATCACTAATTTTTAAAATCCATTTATCTATTACTACTACCCTCTTGAAGTTTAGAAGTTGAATCTGTAAGTGTAACTAAAACTTGTACTTCAATGTCTAGCTTGGAAGACACTGAGGCTTCTGGAGGACATCATATAATTGCAGATATTTTAAGATAAATTCAGTACCATACTTCCACACTTAACAATCTCTTTTTCTCACACACATACACATGAAAAATACAAATCCACATATTACCCAATTCTAAGAATTCTACTGTAATACACTATAAATACTAAGCTTAAGTTGGAGCTCAAGATGCATGAAGAAATTTCTGAAAACAGTATGCTATGATCTATGGTCAAAACCAAAGAAAACACAGTCATGAAACTGCTTGAATTAAACAGTAAATGAAAGAGTAGTGATAAAAAAAGAGAAACTGTTTCCATGGTTGTCCTTTACTTATAAGAGTAGGAAGATTAAATGCCAGCAGGCAAAGAAAGGAAACAGTAGAGCTCATCTTTAAAAATAAAAGAATTTTAAAATATCCCAGCAGCTTAAGTTGGTTAGAATGTTTGATTTCTGTGGGCCATGGTTGTAAGTTGTAGTTTATACACCAACTAACTGTTAAACACTTACAAGACACAGAATACAATAAACCCAAATCCATGTTCTTAATGGAGTATTCCAACTGTACATCTTACTATAGAGTATCTTCATCTAAAATGACAGTACATTTTTAAAACTTATTTGAAAAATAAATACTTCAAATCCACAGAAAAGTCAGCAGAATAGTAAAATGAATCCCCATATCCCACCGTTGGCCTTCCAATGAAGCTGTATTGAATTCTAATATTTGGTCACACTTACTTTATTTTCTTTAATAAAAGACTATATATATAGCTGAGTCCCTTCTGTACCATACCTTGGATCCCATTCCCTCTCAAAGACATAATCATAATCCTGAGTTTGGTATTTAATTCCTATGCATCCTTTTTACACTATTATTACCAATTCAAGTATTAGAAGACATTCATCTGTGATGATCCACATGGCTCTCATTTTAATAGCTGGATAACAAACATTTTTCATCACATGACTATGTCACAATTTGCCACTCTCTGTTGCTTAACATTTATATTGCTTTCAATTTTTTTCTATTAAAAGTAAAAATAAATAAGCCTTTACTACAAATGTCTGAGTTTATATAAAACATCTAGGAATGGAAGTGTTGAGCTAAAGCCTATGTATATTTTCATCCTTTAGCAGGGTGTTGCCAAATGCTCCTACAAGCAGCATATGAAAGGTTCCCTTTCTGAATTTTCTCCAAAACATATTTAGAAGTACATTTAAGATAAATAGCTACTACCTAAATGGAAATTTAAAAAATTCAAGTGATCAATTCCTTCTGTTTTCATCAAGTACAGGTTAAACAGAAGAAGTATACTAAATATGCCAACAAACTTAAAATTTGGCCCAAGGAACTTGAACAAAAACATAGTTTTCATGATATAAAAGAAAAAATCTAACAATGGAAGAAAATACCAAGACTTAATTTAGAGCCACCGTGTAAGAAATGATAACATTCATAATTAGTTTTTGAGCTCATAGGGAAAAATAAAAAGCAGATAATGTAAATGGCTTATTGGTGTGAAGAATCCTCCCCTAAATAATTTTGGGCAGTGTTCTCACATGTGATACTTCTGGAAAACAAAACAAAACAAAAAACCCCAACAAAACATCTCACTTAGCACTTGTAAAAAACACAGATTCCTAAGTCCAGTTCCACAGATTCTGGTTCAACATATCTGGAAAAATGCTATATTCTAGGTTATTCTGGTATAGGTGGTCCACAGACACTTTACACAGTAATTAGTAGTACTAACAAGATGTTTCCAATATAAAGCATTATGTAACTCACTGTTTTGGTTAAGGGTAGGTAACAGTAATTAATATGTTGTCTGTTAAATTACATCAGCATATTAATGAAAACACTGTAGTGTTAGGGGGAGAAAAAACCAAAAATCAACCAACCAAACAAAAAGATACTCCATGATTATCTTTCCAAAAGAAAGAATGCTATATCAATGTTGGACTTTGTAAGAACTGGGGCACTAGGCTTAAATGCTAAAAACTTCATTTATAAGTTTTCCAAGAATGTTACAAGTGAAATCTTGTAACTTTATAATAGAAATCCAATATTCACTTCCCTTTAGCTACAACCTACTGGAATTTGGAAACAAGAAGAGAAAAATATATAGACAGTATTTAGATTATGCACATTGTAAATTCAAATAATTAAAAGTAAAAACCACTCTTCTATACTACTTGAAATTACAGTCTTATTTCCAAAAGATTGAGAATAATCTGAACTTTCCAAATATTAATTTCAGATATAAGACATTATTTTACTAATACAAAAAAGTAAAGATTTATGGGCTTCCACCTGTAGCCCACTTTGTCTTTATACACAAAGCCCAAGCAGTACAGGGTGTTGTTCTTTTTAGTTACAGTGAAATAAAAAAAATTTGGCCTGGTTTAGACTGGGCTATAAAATATAGGCATGATGGGCTTAGAATATGGTCCCAAAGTGAAATAAACACTCCTATGCCACTACAGTCAACTTTTCTTTCCTCAGTGTATTACCTAACTTGGGTTATCAACAACCATTAATAATTTATTCTAGCCTACCAGCTTAAAAGTGAAAAGCATGAAACACACCATAAATACTTCAGAATCAAGACAGTTTTCCATTCAAACAGATGTAATTAACTGAATAAAAATAAAATAAAACCAGAGTAAATAGTAAAATACAATGTCTTAAGAACTATAAGCCTCTAATTGTTCTTTTTTTAGCTGTTTTGGGAAGAAAATACCTTTTTGTCCAAAAACGTACTCATTATACTATATATGGGTTACACTGATAGCTGGGCCCTTCCCACTTGGTCTGTAAAAGCTGGTGGGTGCAGGCTCCGTTGGTCACCATTATTACATATTGATGTTACTCTGTACAACAGCTGACAAGCAGCAGCAATCTCCCAGTCACTGCTCCAAACTGTAAAGAGCAAGAACAAGGGCTCTTGGTAATACTTGCTGATTCACTGTTGCTGCTACTGAAGCAGCAAGCTGAGAAAAGCACATGCAACTTAGCACACAGAGGGAAAAACTGGTTCAGCTCAACCTATCTAGCAGGTCTGCTTATATCACTACATGATAATATCAGCTAAGAAGGAAATTTTTCTTCAAAAAGTGGGATGGAGAGAGAATTAAAGACAAAATTGGTGCTTTGATTAGAAAGGAAACCTGTAAGGTATCTACATATATCATTAACTTTTTTCCTTAATGACACTTCAGTTCCTAGTTTATATTTAACTGCTCAATTAAAATTCTCAGAAGAGTTTGAACAAGGTTCAGGGTGAATTCATAAAGAATATCTTCCCTAGTCATTTTTCTAGAATATAAGAAAGTATCTAAACTTTAATCAGGAGATGAAATTACATTATGTTTATAAAAAGCTCCAGTCTCCCAGGTTCCACATATCTAATCAACAGCATATGTTTGACATCATATACTATTAGCAAGTAAGATTTTTACCCCAAAAGTTTTTACAAAAACTCCAATTATTATAAAAACTTTCCACATGTAATTAACCTCCTTTGAATGTGTAATACCAAGCCTAAAACTTAGTAAGTACATAATATCAATTGATGACAGAAATATTTGTTCTGTCAAATTATCTTTAAACTTAAAAGTGATTCTAATTTATGGACTCTTAATTTTAAATTTAAAAGAAATTTTTATTCTTTAACATCTTAAGTATTCTTGATTCTGAAAAATAAGTCAGAAAAATTAAGACATCTGTAAATTATTTTTTAAATGCAAGAATTGGCTGGTAAGTTTAAATAGCTAGTCAAGAAGGTTAGGTATGAGATTAAAATAAAAGCATAAGAAACAGTGATAGTTACAATTTGGATATTTTGTTAAAAACCTCAATCTTAATTTTTATCAAAGTTGAAAAAGTAATTTTTCTGCTTAGCAGCAGCTCAATAACAACATTAATAAAATTTTTTTTAAAATGCTGAGGATCACAGATAAAATTATTAAATGTATTTGTTTAGTATGAAAGTTTTCAATAAAAAAGAGTAACAGCAAATATTAATGATTTTTAAAAATTAAGACATTTAGAAACAGTAATAAAAAAACTATTACCCAATCAGTCTTAGTAACTACATTTGAATCAGGTGGCATTTTTCTCTTCCAAGTGACTTTAACCATGAAAGTAGGAAAGTAAAACTAAGCCAAATCACATATGTTAATGAAATATAAAAAGTGGTTTGTGGTGCTGAGAACTGAAATTTTACTTCAAAATGCTATTAAAAAAAAAAATTAAGTCCAGACATTAATACTGCTTTTTGAAAATACTCATCAGAAAATACAATTCTGATGCATTAGGTCTATATGAAGAAAACAGATTAAGTATCTATTTGCTAGTCAAAAAAGAAAACATAAAGATACACACACATACAAAGCTACTTCAAATAAACATTACAAATTTTTTCATTAAGCAATTTTATCTACTCTTTAAGAATCCTTGGCAACGTGGTAGACCTCAAAGAAAATGGTTACAGCTGACAAACTGCTTAAAATATAAGTTGTCCTTATATACCAACATTATATATCAGTAACAAATAATGAATAATTTCAAGTCCCTTCATATATAGATACATTAAATTGCTTCTAGTTTATCCAAATATTCTATTCCCCCAAGGATAACTCTTTCAATAAAACTAGAATACTGACAGTGTAACTGTATTTTATGAAAAGCTAAGAATTTTCCTGAAAATAAACGTTATTTAATTCTGAAAATGCATTTAACCAAAAATATAAATATTTCACAAATAAGACAAATCTATCACTGAAAAAATATAACATGATAAATCCTTTTCATCATATCTTGTTATAAAGAACTACATGTTAAGGCTTAGTTAGATAACCAGGTTTGTAAATTTAAAACAGCCAAAATTCTTGCAAAATGTCCTTTTAGGGGTAAAGGATAGTCAACCACATACAGCAGTAAAAGCCCTTATTAACCTGTCTCCTAAAATAACACACACTACTAATTATGTTAAAGTTTCTAACTCTAAAGAACTGACCAAATAAAACGGTTAATATCTGCACAATTCTTTTAGATATTCTTAATTAAGCAAAAATTTGGAAGTTTATAAGCTACATAGATGGGACAGTTTTCTAATTCTAAATACTTGTATCCAAACAGTAAGCTTTGACAATTTCAGAGATCACAAAACATAAACTCTCTAAATTAGGAATAACTGTGTGGATTTACATCTTTTTCACAATATAAACTCAAAAGCTGTCTCTCTTCCCCCATTTAAGGCTGTATATAAAGATATCTGGATTGAAAGTGATAAGCTGAACTTGGATTTTTTTTTCCCCTTAGATAATTATATTTTTCACTCTTCCCCAGAAATTATATTGTTTACTTTTCATTTTAATATTCTCTCACCTAGAATACACTGGTTAAGTTAAAGGGGAAAAAATTATAGCCATTTTCATTCTATCCAAAATAAGCTGCTTTTTTAAAAACAACATTCTCAAATTAAAGTTACAAAGACTTTCTGCATCTTGTATTTATCTCAAACAACCACTTTACAATACAATGACGGTAATATCTGAATTTCACTTTTATATCAAACTGATTTCTATCAAATTTTAACATTTTACTTAACGATAACTGTTAACAGATTCACATTCCTGGATTATCAAATGAAACAGAAATATCTGATTTTTTATTTTGATATGTATCTCAATGTTCAAACATTTTAAAACACACATCTGATAATATACTTAAAACTTTTTAAAAAAAACACTTCTTAAAGATAAAAACAGTTCTAGGACCACATGATAAACACACTTCACTCTTAAGACTAAATTACACTTTTCTTATGAAAACAAACCTTTGTAATTTCCTGTATCTTAAACACATAAAGTAAGCATTTTTTTAGGTGAAAAAATTTAAAGAAAAAATTAGTGTTATTTTTTTTTTAGTAAACCTCACTTTATTTAGCAAATAGAATTTTAAAAAACACTATGGTTAATGATTTTTCATGTAATACTACTCAAAAATTAACCAAAGAATACACTGTAATACTGTTCAATGAGTTCTCATTACACCAGATTACAATTCAGAAGACAGCCAAAATTTTATTAGCTAAGTATCTGAAAATTTCAAAATAAAACTATAAAATAAATCTTCTTTCAAAGCAAATAAACATGGTAGTAAAGTATAAATCATTTTATCTGTGATAAAGTATTTTGGAGGTAAAGACAACAAGCCAGTGTAAATTTTGGAATCCTACAGTGTATTTTTAAACAGTTTGCAACTTTTGATATGAACAATTTAAGTATTTTACTCAGAGTCCTATGAGTAAGAGGCTAGTTTCTGCTTAGGAAAGTGGGTTTTTCAGTTTCAACCAAATTGCCACTTTTGGTTAGGACAGTACTTGGAATATTTCAAATCTCTTAAAATATTCTCATTAATTTTATCTGATTTTGCAGGCTCCATCTACTACTATACCTGTCAAAGAGCAAAGCAAAGCACCAAATTCCATTTGATTTAAATCTACTATTTTATAATATGAAAAATCCACTATTTAAGTCTTTTACATATAACAATGTAATAATAACCTTAAGAAGAAAGATTATATATACATTCATTTTCAGAGTAAGTAAATTCACTTGGAGTTGGACCAAAGACCAAATGGTAAGAACATTAATTATATATATTAAAAAAAAATGAAGTTTTAATAAATCAAGAGAACTCAACTGTGGCCACTTCACTGGATGATTTCTATTAATAAATCTTTATTGATTTTAGCTTACCAAAAAGTTCTAGCTTTACAAACTGTCTAGCTCAATTATATTGCAAGGATATAAAATTGTATGCTTTTAAAATTCATTAGTATACCTTAATCTCCTATCATGTTCCAATGCATTACATGTTCAATCAAAGAAGTTAGCTTGTTCTCCAGAACTGGCTCTCTCCTAAAGGTCAAAACCTGCAATAAAAATGTCATGTATTATAGCATGAAGACACTCAACAGATTTCCGCCTCCTGCAGTTTCACAGTTGATCCCTGAACACAGAGGTAAGATCTTCAAAACAACCCCAATCTTGCCTATGTTCAAAGAAACCCTAACTTGAAAATAATGTTTTAAAAATAGAAATATCTTGATTAGAAACACCTGTGATATGCTTTATCATCCGAAGCCTCTTCAAACAAATCAGATTAATATGTTTCTGCTTTCATTTCTCTTTAGGGCATTCATTTTGAAAGCAGTGTAGATGAATGTGTGTTTATGTAGGTAGTTGTTAGAAGACTGGTCAAGAGGACTCCATAAGGAAAATAGAAATACAGTTTGTCTATGATTCTTAAACTCATAAAATCTACACAGTTTAAGAAGTTTTCAAGGGATAGAGACAAATTTTTAACTACTTTTCTTCCAAATTATGTTTTAATGACAGAAATTACCACTATTTTTAACTTTGGTCTTTTGTCAAGCCTGAGTGAATAATAACACTGCTATTTCCAAATGTTTTAAGATGTTACAATCTAACAGAAGAAAATTTAGAATTTACTTTTAAAACAAATTAAAATATTTCTAAGTAATAAATGGATGAATGCTGAGCTACTGTTTTATTTAATGTGTCCAAGTAGAGGTGGTGTAACTAAATGTATGTAAGGGTGTTTTCATTTGTTTTACCTGAATCTTAATAACTTAGTGATGATCAACTGTATAAAAATATTAAATAGTTAATTACCAAAGGCTTATAATACATATATGTGAACCACAATGCCCTGAGCTTTCCATTTTTATTTAAAATAAAACAATCCTTTATTCCTCTGCAAATATGATTGTTTAACGACAAAAAACACACATATATAACTCAAAAACACTAATCCTGAAACCATGACATTTAAAAATATTAGAATGATTTCTACATAGTCTTCCTCAAAAGATAGTTTTCTATATGTCAGTATATAGAAAATGAAGCGATCTTAATTTTAAAAAATCACAGAATAGAAGAAACCAATATGTATTACATGCCAAATGTTAAGATCTTAAATAGTAGGGAAAGAAAAAAATACTAAATAATAAAGTACAAAGAGGTTCAGACAGAAGACAAATATTAAACCAAATGTTTATTGATAAAAAATGTTAAAAAATCTTGAAATACTAAAATTCAAGTCTATTACAAAACATAGCTTTTTACACTTTGAACCTACAACAAGTCTTTCCAGTACAAAGAATCTTTAGTGAAATGAAACAGAATTAAACAAAAGTGTATTTAATGTCTCAGAATTTGATAAAAAATATTAAGACTAAAATTCATATATCTATTTAATACCAATTCTAATACTTTAAACTTGTCCTTCTAAAAGATGCTTTGAAGTATCTTTAATACAGGCAAAGAAAAAAAAAAAGGCAAGAGAAAATCATTTCCCTACCAGAATGCAGTATTCTTAGGTTCTAGTCATTTGTTCATGCAAATAATAAGAAAAATCCATAAACACATATTAGTAATGTGATACTCTACAACTGATTTACTTCTGTTAATATTAATAATGATTTTAAAGTTCTAGTACTGTCACTTGTAAAAAATGCAAAAGTAGCTTAATCTCATTTTTGACACTTATTTGTAAGAAAAGTGGTAGTTTATTACTGATTTCCTTTGGTCTGAAGGGATTTGGGGCTACCAAATCTCAGAAAGTCATAGTCTGAATTCTAATTACATGCCAAAATTGTTGCCTGGCACATAGTGTTTCTAAGTTTGCTGAATTAAAACAAGGTAAAACTACATGTAAGTAATACTCTGACAATTCTAAGATGGTGTTTTCTAGTTATAATCAGACCAATAATCTGTTTCTTCTAAAAAAGGGTTAAAGAGAAATCAGTGAGGATTACTCAAGCTTCATTTAACAAAAGGAAAAAAAAAGGACAGTCAATTTTAGGCCAGTACTTTAAAATAAGGCAAATTTTTCATAGAATAAAAATTCAAAATCATGTGTTAAGTTTATACTGTTTTTAACTGGAGAAAGCTTATGTATTATGTAGAAGAAATATCTAATATAGTCACTGGGCATTCTTTTTGTAAACCAAATCAACTGACTAATATTTCTGATTGAACTTATTTTGTGACATTCTGAACAGTTACTACATATTTCTTTAAAGAGATAAAAATATGTATGTCTCCACAAAACTAAAAACAAACAAAAATGCAGTACACAAAGCATGATGAAAGAAGGGCTCCAGAATATGAAAGCTATTTCGAAATTTTCATCCTTAGCTCTAGATGAACATTAAAAATTATTAATTTGATTTGGAAAAAAGCTGTGCTACACACAAACACCTGAGGCTACATTTTGTAAATGTACAACTAAGACAACTTATCAGCATTAACACAAAGTGTAAAACTGGACTTTTATAAAACAGAATGAAGGGCAAACAAATGAAGATCAATGCTACCAGGAAGACTGATACCTTGCCTTCTCTAGTTCCCTCTGCCCCACAACATGCAAACATAGCTTTAAAAAGAGCTGAGTTACAACACCTTTCCCCACCATTGTTTCCCTGTGGTAATATAAGACTTTTCTAGTTGTTACAATAAATAATAAATTAGAACTGTCCATTTTTGCAGAGAAATATAGTTAATATACTTAATATATATCTGTTGGAATTCATATCTACATGCCCACAAGCCTAAAACCAAAATCTTCCTCTTGCTAGCACCACGTAAATGGGAAAATATTGTGAATGCTGTGGATTTTATTTAGGTGCTAGTGTGTTCTCAAGCTTCAGTGCATTATTTACAATAAAGGAATCTCTTCACTTCAAGATGGCTTATTAAACCTAACAATCCCACACCTATCACCTCCTAAAACAAACAAAAACCCCATAAACCAGAACATTAAAAGAGTATGGTTAAATTTAACCAGCCTGGTGGAATTTATAAAGTCTCTCCCCACCCCACCCTCAAAATTCTACAAGTCACATAATAATTTGAATGAAAATTAAAGCTCAAAACCTAAAACAGCAAAACCTACTGACTCTGGTATTTTAGGTAAAATTACATTAAAAATAGAAATAGTTTCATACAATTTCATTAAAGCAAATTTTAGAGAGGATAATTAGCATCTCATGAAATTTTCAACAGATGATTCAAAATAAACAGCTCTGAAAAAAAGTAATGAACACAGGTTGTGTCGTTCTAATTCCTGTTTTGAAGGTAATATAAAATAGTATGATTTATAAACTCAGCTATTCCACTTATTAACATAAATTATATTTATAGATTTACAAAGATTTACAAAAAATTCCTAGGATCTTTTCATCTGAATATTTTCTAACAATGTATATTTGACCTAATGTGAGAATACAAACTCTTAAGTTTCAAAATTTCAATTACTGTTCATAAAAAGTATAAATTTCTATTAAAAAATCTTTCAAAACCCATCTATGGCTATCTTGTTTATCAGTGAGTTTACCGATTTTCTTTGTAAACCACACCCGCCTTTTATCAAGATACAATAAAACGGAATGACAAGCTTTGTAATAAACAGAAATACATAGACGGTTGTCTCAAGCAACATCAAACAAAAGCCAACTGAAAATCAACCAAATAAAACACAACACATCCAGTGTTGTATGCTATACATTTCTTCATAATGAATTTATGAATGAAATCATACACACTGCACCTGTGCTACTTACCTGTTGTGTTGTCTAAATTAAGCAACATATATTTCTTGTAAATAAGGTTTCAGGTCCATTGCAATGGCTAAATTAGAAAAACCTATATATTTTAAATTATCTGTGAAACGTTTAAAAAATATATTTCAATTTCTGTGGGAAATGTGGAAAAGCTCATTCTTAACATTAAGAAAATTGAAGTTTCTTTTCATGGAAATAAAAGAAACAATTCTTCCGTAATCTGCATCTGACAAATACATGTGGCTTAAGATGAAAATTTTCTGTCAGAGGAACAAAAAAAAAAAAAAAAAACCCACCCAAATTCAGTTTTTAACCAATAGAGAACAGGGGCAAATATATAAAAGTCTTGTAATCTCAGCCAGCAGAATTACAATTTTGCGAAAATTGTCTTCTCTAGGTTTTACTTTTAAAATACATTTCAAAATCACTCGAAAATCCTTTATGGACGAAAAAAATACTACACATCAGCTTTTAAACTCCTCGTCTTAACGTTTCATTACGTGGTTTTCTAAAAGTGTAATTTTTGGGAAAGTCAAGAATTATAATCTAGTGTTCAACATTCAAACCCCCCAGTCCCGCTTCCTTCCAGCCAATCAGGGGGTAACAAGTTCGGTATTTTGGGAGCTCCGTTAGACACCATTTGAAAAACATCACATTGCGCTCTCTTATTCTCTTCGGGGAAAGATTCTAAGTGAGGGCGGGTCCCCCAATCTTTACAGAAATAAGAACTCAATTAATCGTTACATCAATTCCAGGGGCGGGATAGCGGGGGTAGGTAAACTTTAGGCAGGCAGTCCTAAGAAGTGTGTGACTGAAAGCGTTATTCCTCTTTTTCGAACAACTGAATAGCTGCTGCAAAAATCAACTCCAGTATATTCGCAACCGAGAGTCGCGCGCCCCATACGCAATACATCACACCAGGAAAGGGTTAATCTAGGGTGCCTTCAGCGCAGAAAAGGATTTAAGATCCAGTACATTTTTAATGAGGAATTTTACAAAGGCCATTATCTACCTATAAAGTATTAAAGTTAAAGCCGTCACTGGCTCAAATCATTCAAGTGCAGTCGAGCAAAAATTGGTAGAAACTACGAGGAGGAAAAAAAAAATCACTAAAGGGAAAGGCAAATAACAGCCCTTTCCCCTCCGCCTCGAAGTCAAGAGCGCTCCCAAGAAAAGGTAGAGATTGCAAAATTACCGTTAAGTTCTCCGGGGAAAGACTTTTCGAGAGGAAAACATCAACACAGTTTCAAAGATTGCCTTTTTTTCCTTGCGACATGTTTCAAAGGCTGGAGAAGGAAAAAGTCTTCTAAGAAAAGTGCGACTCGGAGAACGAAATCGCAAGGTCGAAGCCCCATCTTTCATCTCACCCAAGAACACTCCCCCCGCCCCCCCACCCCACCAAGAAAGGACGACACCGTGAGAGCAAACGACCAAAATCCTGAGCAAAAAGCGAAAGTCCAAGTTATCTTTCCTAGGAGCCCGCTAAAACCTCAAAAGGCTGCCCCCGCCCCATCTTGCCCAAATTGGAAAAGCCAGACGCGGGTCAGTGCTACTCCTGCCGGGACCCAGGGGCGCGGAGCCGGAGGGCGGCGTGGACAGACTCACATCGCGAGGGCATCTCCCGCTTTGGCGTCAGAGACGACAATACACACGGCTGGGTCCCGCGGGGAGGACTGTCCGCGTGTCGGACCGGAGGCACCCGCTACGCCGGGTCCTCAATTTTCCGCCGACCTCAAGTTTCTTGTCACGGGAAGACGGCCGCCGCGGACCGGGGAAACTGCGATAAAACACGGCTCGGTTCGCCCACGGCGGGGGAGGGGGCGCCCGTCCCCCGCCGCCTGTCAAGGAGCGGCGGCCGGCCGAGCCCCAGCGCGCCCCGGCCCCGGCCCCGGGCGGGGGGTCCCGCTGACAGATCCGCTGGGCGGCGGCCGCTGAGCCGCAGCGCGTCCGCGTCCCGCTCAAACTGCAGCTCCCCTCCCCCCACGCCCGCGACTCTCCGCGCTCCCGCCACATCCCGCCCGCCACCGCCCACTCAGACAACCCAATTACCCCCCAACCCTATCTCCTTGCACTTTTTTTTTTTTTGCGATTAAAATGAAGGCGGACCCACTGCCCCACTCCCTGCACCCCCCACCGCCTGCCGGTCCCACCACTGCCACCTCCCGAGTCCCGCTCTGCTACTTCTTCAGGCTCTTACCCGCTGCGCCAACCCTGACGAGGCTCCGCCAAGTGCCCTTTGCTCTAAATAAATTTTTGGGATTTTTTTAGTGATTTTTCGGCCGAGTCCTAGAGGCGCTATAGTCTCGGACAGGTTACCCCGTCTCTCCCGCTAGATTGATGAGATCAGGCATCACTCGAAAATGGCGCCGAAAGCGCTGAGGCTCCTCATTCAAATTCGTTAGAGCCAACCCCGCCGCCCCGGGGCATGCCGGGAACGCGGGCTGCCTCCACAGCTGTCAATACCGCCTCCTAACCCCCACTACGCTAGCTTTCCCTACACTTCTGCGCATGCGCAAACTCCTACTCCAACCCCTCGCCTGAACATGCGCAGAATGCTCGCGTGGTCGCCGCTCTCCCTTCGCTTACTCAGCCGCGGTACTCCTACCTCTTTTCCTGCGCGTGCGTGCAGCTCCCGTTCTCAGCCGCGGGGCTAGAGGGGCCGTGGGGAACTCTGGGCCCGAGGGTCCATAGGTGACATTATCAGTCGATAGGCATTTATTCTACTGTTTGAGGAAAACAAACAGGGGTGCAGCTTAGGTGAAAAGAGAAACAGGTTATTGCCAGTGTCTAAACTAACAACGGAATGTGTCTGGGAGCGTGTGTATGAATACACGTGTACTTCAGAGCAGCCCCGCCTGTGTGCAGAGCTCTTGCTCTTAAGTCAACGCTTCACGGGAGCTATCGCACTTAAGCCTCAAAACAACTTTATGAGGTAGGTACTGCTATTATTCTCCGTTTGCAGACCAGGAAACCAAGGCCCAAAGAGTTTAAGTAATTTCCCTAAGGTAGCACAGGTAGCAAGCACATGAACGAGTCCGCATCTGTCAGATTCTGGAGGCCGGGTCATTCTCTACCTTGCTGTGCAACGTTTGATTGAATCTAGTCTCTCACTGTCTTCTCGTTCTTAAACATTCTGCCGGGGTTTGGAGAGGTGAATGGGTTATGGGCAGTTTTGGAGATCACTTAGGGGGATTAAAAAAAATGATTGGTAAGGGAGCTTAATCTAGCAAAGATGGGTTTCTATTGTGCCACGTATTGGTAAAGTAATAACAACTAGATACATTGTATTGACTGTACTCTGGGCTGCCATGGTGCTAACTAAACGCTTTACGGAATGATGTTTATTGCCCACAACAGCTCTGTGAAGTAGGCGTTATCTTTATTTTACACAAGAGGATACCTGAGACTCAGATTAAGAAACTCGCCCCAAAGTCTCAAAACTACTAAATAGAAGCACAAGACCTAGGCAGACCTATTCAGTGTCAAAAAAACCTGGGCACTGTGATAGGACGGTAAATGATGATAAGCTATCAATATTGAATGCCTTCTTTAAAAACCTTTTAAAACTATTCATTTGCTTGAGAGAATTATTTCACCTGTTGCCAGGCTAGTTAAGATTAAAAAAAACAAAGACTGCCTTTGATCTTAAATGATTACATTTTAAGATTATTTTAAAACTGGTTGCTTTTTTCCTGATCCCAAGTTATTATGAATTCTCTAAAGAATCCAACAGTTAAATATCTGGGGGCATTGTTACACTTTTTTTCTAGTTTTTATTGTAAAACAACTTGTGATGAATCATAACTGTTGGAGTATACAGACAGACATCATTGCGAGAGTTAAATGAGACGAGTGGAAAATGCCTCAAGTCCTAAGAAGGAAGGAAATGGGAGAAGGTAGCGTGGTTTGCGTTGCTTCTGCTGCTAAGTCGCTTCAGTCGTGTCCGACTCTGTACGACCCCATAGACGGCAGCCCACCAGGTCCCCTGTCCCTGGGATTCTCCAGGCAAGAACACTGCAGTGGGTTGCCATTTCCTTCTCCAGTGGTTTGTGTTACTGAGGTACAATTAGAAGAGAAATGGATTTTAATCATTTGATAATTTGATATCATCAAGTAGTATCAGCAAGTAAGTATGTGACTTACATCTCTATGGTACTTTTTGTGCACTGGTTAAGTGAATGAACTCTGGAACCAAACTGCTTGGGTTGGAGCTCATCTGTTATTCACTAGCTTTGTGACCCTACAAGAGTTACTTTTTTCTCAGTTTGATCTTTTGTAACAGGATTAATGTTAGTACTTCATCCAGTTGTTTTAAGGATGTGAATGAGCTAATAAAGATATTTGAACAGTGCATGGTATATTAGTAAATGTTAGCTATTGTTGTGGGTCAGTCATTAACACTAATCTTTGAAGATGGTTTCTTTAGAGGTTTTTTAAAGACCAGATTACAGTTAGGGCCATTAAGAATTAGCATTTGTGTTCAAGAGCCTCTTAAAATGATAAATCACAGGCAAATTATTTTTGCCAAATGGAGTGATAATTTCTGTCAGATGAATAAAGATGTTAATTTTGTTTGCCATTTCATAAGAGTAACCTATGAAAATGGGTAGTTTTACTGCTCTAATTATTAAAGGGAGAAAAGGGGAAAACTCAGGCCACTCTAAAGTATAAAAACCATCCAAATTTCTATCATCTAGAGATGAACACATATTGTTTGTAATTTAACAATATACCTGTGGAGAGAATCAGTCTGGATAAGTGGTATATTTGGGGGAACTTATTTGCAGGACTGTACTAGAATATCATGAATTAGTAAAATTTTTATCCAGTCCATCCACTTTTAAGATTTATTCTGTCAGAATTCCAAAGTGCTGATATTAATAAATAATAACATTTATTGAGTACATATTAGGTACTGTATGTCAGCTAAGCATGTATATCCATTTTCTCCTTGAATCTTCATAATAACTCATGAGGTAGGTGTAATTACTGTCTCCATTTTGCATAGACTAAAGTTTATATAGAGGTCACTTTTAGAATTAAGTCTTGTTTGTTTCAGATTCTATTTAACAAAAAAGGATTTAAAAATCCTTCATTAAAGTTTCTTGATTCACTAACATGGGAGAAAACAAAGTCAAGTTACCGGGTTCTTATGCCTGAACAAAAAAACCCAACTGGAAAAAAAAATGGTTTTGAAAATGAAGAATTTTATATTTGACCACAAGGGGGTGCAAATTCCTGAACTGAACTTGAAAGCAAAGAAAAAGCACTTTTACTTCAGATCTTCAGATTCACAGGTAAAAAAAAACTAGTAAGAACACCTTCCTTGAACTTTAATACTTCACAGAGTGATACACTTGATGAGAAGAAACAACTCAATTATTTAGGGACTCAATTGGGGCAGAAGTTTTCAGCTTTCTTTCATCTTCAATACAGTGAAGAGTTAGTCACCCTACTCCCACCCCTTTCACCCACCTAAGTTTGTTTCTCTGCATACTCTTTTTGACTTGTCATAAGAGTAAAACTGAAGTCATAATTTAAAATTTGAGGTTTTACTTTGGAAACTGCCATGCAGTCACCAACAAATGAATGGTAAATATGGATAGTGTGGAGAGCAGAGGTCTTGTAATTTCGATCCTTTTTTTTCCCCTCCTGCTGTTTCTTAAGAGTAAGCTGCAACTAATGTAATGTTGGCTTCAACATATTAGCTTTAGATAAACTGTGAAAGTTACAGGTCTGTTCATCTTTTAAGGAAGAATGAAGCCTCTTGAGAAAACACTGTGAACAGTAACCTGAAAACTCAGTATACACTGGTGAATGTTTTAAAAACAGTTTGCATAGATGCAAATTGCACAGATGTAAAAGCTACATAAATAGCTTTTATTTTCCTGTTGGTCTTGTTTTTCTGAGGTGGACTTAATTTTTTTTTAAAAAACTTTTTTTACTTGGAAATAATTTCAAATTTACAAGAAGTTGCAAAAATAGAAATAGTTCAGAGAACACTCGTATCATTTACTTGCTCTTTTGCAAATTCTCTCTCCAAATACATATGTTTCTTTATATGCAATTTTTTTCTGAACCATTTGAGGTTAAGTTACATACATCTTGGCCCTTGATCCCTAAATACTTGTGTGTATTTCCTATCAACTTCATAAATTTACATTGAAAAGATACTTCAATCTACCATTGATATAGGCGTTTTGTAGGTTGGTCCTTGTAGCACTTCCCTCTTCAGTATAGGAGCCAGTCTGGGGTCAGGTACTACATTTAGTGGGTCTTGATTCTAGCTTCTTTTACTGGAACACTTTCACAGCCTTTCTTTATCTTTTATGACTTTGACATTCTTAAAGAATATAGTTTCTCCCTCCACCCTCCTTTTAGAACATTCCTTATTTTGTTTTTGTCTGATGCATCCTCATTAAGTTAAATTGAGGTTTTGCATTCTTAACCTGACTATGGCACAGGCGTCCTTCTGAGTACCACTTCTGGAAGCATGTGATAGCCATATGTCTCTCACTGATGATGTTCATTTTGATTATCTGGTCTTTATGTGGCCAGAATTTTCCAATGTATGGTTAACTGGGTTTGTTGTTGTTGTTTTTTTTCATCCTGGCAAATAAGCAATCTGTGGGGAAATACCTAAAGATACATCCTACTCATCAAAGTTCCCATTTAAATTTAGGATATGTTACTGCCAATACAGTTTTACAATGATGGTTGTAACATGATTCAACAAATCTATTAAGTCCTTTGATATTGACCAGTCAGTTCACAGCATTCTACTGCAAACAGAGGGCCCTTTCTTCTCTGTTTATTTATCTGAAATTAACTTATGAATTCCTGTGTTTTTCCACTTCTGTATTTTGTTTACTTGTGTTCTATCTATATTTGTATGTGTATATTTTGTATATTTTTTCTGAACCATTTCAAGGTAAGTTACACACATCATGACCTTTCACCTCTATTTTAAAGTCTGTATTTGATTAGTTTTGGTGTTTGAATTGTCCTAGATTCAGCTAGTGGGAGCACCTTTAATCTGGGTCCTATGCCTTTGTGATGTGCCTACATCATTTTCTGGGAATACTTACTTGCTTTCTGGTATAGTAAGATGTTTCAAGTCTAGCTCCTGCCCTAGCCCTGGAGTTAGCTTTTTCTTTAAAGAACACTGTTTCCTCTTAATGCAAATCGTATTAGAGACCAAGGTTAGGTTCATTGCTGTTTCTTGGACCTTTTAGGAGACAGAGTTAGGAGATTATATATGTGTATATGCACATTAAAATATGCATATACTAATATATGTATCTGTTAATAACATGGGTTTAATTTTAAATTATCTTTGTTATAACTATAATTGAGAAGATATAGCAATTTATAAGTTCTGAATAAAGTCAAATCACAATTCACATTAACAACTCATGCAGTTTTCATGTTCCCTTAATAAACGTCTGTACAAATAATTTTATAAGGTCACAATGTGAACTAGTTTTGTCTTTTTCCACTTAACATTTAAGAAGCATCTGAGTTACTATGCTAGTTTTACAATCTCATTCTGAATTTCTCTGCTACATTATCATTTAGTAGATTCTACCATTCCTCTGTTGATGGATATGTAGGTTGTCTCTAATTTTTAGTTATTATAAATAATCTTGAAGTGAATATTTTTATGCTTTTCTAATTGACTTTCTTTTTTATTTATTAGATGATTTCTCAGAAGGGAGGATACTGGTTCTCAAAAGGTAGCTATGTTTTGATGAGTTTGATATGTAGTGGCACACAGATTAGTCAAACGTGTGAACAGGATATATAGAGATGAAAAATATGTAATCGCTGTCAGCAAGGAGCTGAAAATCCAATAGAGGAAAGATAAATTCTCTAAAATTATAATTTGAAGTATATAGGAAGAATATTTCATCCAGGTTAGGAATAGGTGACTCAGAAAAGCTTTCTAAGAGGTGGTGGTTGAGCTGTGTCTTGAAGGATATCTCCTTGGTGAAGACTTAAAGGATTGGAATTGTCCCGGTGTAAAAGAGAGAGCAGAAATAGGCCTTTCAAAGCATTTTGAGCAGAATCATTGGAATGTTAAGGAAACAATGTTAAGGAAACAATGTTAAGAAACATTGGAATGTCAGAAGGAACCTGGCAAGGTCAAGAAGATTCAGGTAGTTTGTGTGATTTGTGGTCTAGATGCCTTTGGAGGAGTTGGGAAATTAGCCTGATCAAGTGGATAGAGGTTTAACCATGAAGGGCCTTACATGTCACTTTTATATTGATGCAATTGAAAAATCTAAAACCAATGAGTAATATCAGATTTATATTTTAGAAATTCACTTTAACAAGGGTACTGGAGAACAGATTAGAAAGTACAAGAGCAGTGATAGAAAGTCCTGCAGAGGCTGTGGTATCAATAGTATCCAGGCAAGAGATAAAAAATACTTGAAGTGCAGATTAGAAATGATGGTGAAATGAAGTATAAACAAAATTGAATTTACTTCTTCAGTTTTAATGTGTAACTATTTACAGGTAACTGTTTGGCATCTACTCTGTGTTATGTGGAGAAGGAAACGGCAACCCACTCCAGTGTTCCTGCCTGGAGAATCCCGGGGACGGCGGAGCCTGGTTGGTGGGCTGCCGTCTACGGGGTCGCCCAGAGTCGGACACGACTGAGCGACTTAACACTGTTATGTCTTGTTTAAGGTCCTGAGCATCTAGGGGTGAGAAAAACAGCCACAGTTCCTCTCTCTGTGGTGTAGTCTACTAAGAGAAATGAGGATTAAGTTAATAATCATACAAATTGCCATTGTGATAAGTACAGGAGGCCATGAAAGCATACACAATGGGGACTCACCACTGGAGATTTAAATAAGGCCTTTCTAAGGGCGGGGGGGGGGGGGGGGGGGGTGTTCCCTGGTGGCTCAGATGGTTAAGAATCTGCCTCCAGTGCAGGAGACTGGGGTTCGATCCCTGGGTCAGGAAGATCCCCTGGAGAAGGGAATGGCAACCCACTCCAGTATTCTTGCCTGGAGAATTCCATGGACAGAGAAGCCTGGTGGGCTACAGTCCATGGGGTTGCAAAGAGTCAGACACAACTGAGCAACTAACACTTTCCAAGGAGGGACAGTTAAACTGAGACTTAGGAATTAGGTAGGCCAAAAAGACAGAAGGCCACTCTAGGCAAGAGAGGAGCATATGTTCATGTCCTGTGCCAAAAGGACCAGTAAATTCAGTGCCCATATGGTTAAAGCAGAGTAAGCTAGGATGGAGAAAGTTGAAGCTAAGATTAAAGAGGCTTAGGAGCCTTTGTATATGTAGAAGAGAGAGAAGGAAGCATGTAGTAGGACTCCTTGGTTTCTGGTGTACCATTTCCTGAGATAGGGAAACAGAACAGGTTTGATGGATTTTGATGTGAAATGTTGATTTTTATATGCCTTTGGGTTAAGTACAATCCTCCCATCCTCTGGAGAGATAACTGGATATTAGGATTGGTGCTTTGATTTGGAAGTCTGGAACTTTAGGGGAAATTCTGGTGTGTGCTGTATCTATAGATTTACTAGAATTTTATCTATTTACTACAACTTGACTAATTGTAGTTGTAGACGGTAGTTTAAACTGTGAGATTGAATGAGATCACTGCAGGAGGTATGTAGAATGATTAAGGTTCAACACAGAATCTTGGAGAACATTGTTAGCTACACAAAAAATGTATATACACAGGATAAATTTTGCTATAAATGGTAAAGAAACATGACAAATCAAAAAATATTTTTTAACATATAAAGCAGATAACGGGTTAATAAGAGGTCTATAAGAGAAACAGAAGTTAACAAATATACAGTGAAAGAAGAAAAACAAATACAGGGTTTTCTTGTTTTTCTTTTTAAAATAAGTTCTTGGAGAGGTTTTGTTTATTAATCCAACTTTAAGTACTTAAGGAAAGCAGAAGTTATAGAAGTTATAAAATTCTAAAAGCTAAATATTTAAGAGACCTTTAAAAGCCTCCTTGAAAGTGATTTCTGGTAAAATTTACAAAGACTAACCAGAGGTTCAAGATGAATTTAAAAGTCAAGGAAGAACTAAGTTTTTTAGTTCATGACTTTGATAAGAATTTAAATGACCTCTGAATATTCTTTTCAGTGCACAAAAGCCATTTAAAAAAACCCCTCACATTGATGGTATGAATGAGGAAAGGCTGGTGGGAATGTAACTTAAAGCAGGCCTTTTGAAAAGTAATTTAGCAATAATAAAAAGGGTGATAGAAATATTCATCTTTTCTGCCAGAAATTCCAATATCAGGAATCTAGTCTAGATGAAATAAATCTGAACCATGGGAAAAGATCTATATAGGAAGATGCCCAGAATATTAATTACAGTACTAAGTAGCAGAAAGGGAGGATTGGGTTGGAATGTCCAATAGTAGTAAGATTATTAAGTAAATTGTGGAAAAATCACTGGATTTACTATTAGCAGCATCACAAAATGATGCATACCAACTGGAAAGCTATTTATAATTGCAAGATGTAGAGGTATAATTAGGATGATTAGGACTACTTTTAAAAAATACATAGAGGGGAAATACAAGAAAAAACTTTCAACCCATATCAAGGTTTTTTGATCAAAGCTAAAAATATACACATTAAAAAGCCAGTCTAAAATTTGGCATTGTTGATAACTATCAAAAAATCCTTCTGTGGAACATGGATATTCTATGAGCTAGTCTAGTGATTCTTAAAACGTTCAGAATTTGTTGATAATTGCCGGCCCCCCGTCTCTGGAATTGTGTGCACATGTGAACTGTTTGCATGTAATTTTATTAGAGTTAGATGATGGTCGATGGAGTTCCTGAAGAAAAGCAAAGGAAAATGGTTCATTTATATGGTTGGCAGGATAGTGGTTCTCCAAAAGAAGTCCACATCGTAATCCCTAGAACCTGTGAACATGTTATTATGTGGCAAGGGGTATTCAAGTTGCAGACAGAATTAAGGTTGCTACTCACATGACCTAAAAATAGATTATCCTGAATTTTCCGAGTAGACCCAATATAATTTCACAGTTTTTCTAGATGTGGAAGAGGGAAGCAGTATAGTCAGTGTCAGAGTGTTGAGATGGGAGAAAGACTCAACCAGCCATTGTTGGCTTTGAAGATAGAAGCAGGCCTCAAGCCAAGAGATGAAGGCAACTTTTAGAAGCTGGAAAAGCCAAGAAAACAGATTCTTCCTTAGAGGCTCCAGAAAGGCTCCAAATTCTTCCTTAGAGGCTCTGTCTACACCTTGATTTTAGCCCATTGAGACCTGTTTGGGACTTCTGACTTCTGGTACTGTAAAATAATACATTTCTGTTGTTTTAGCTACTAAATTTATGGTAATTGTTAAGGTGGAAGTAGGAAAATACTGAATAATCTATGTAAACAGTGACTTTATGTGTGTGTTGATGTGTGGATGTGGTAGTGAATATGCATACAGAGAGATGTAATTCCTGGTTTTGAGAATTTCGTAACAGCCTAGACTCTGTCCTTGCTCTGTGTCTTCAGCACAGTTCTGCTTACTCACTCAGTTGTGTCCAACTCTTTGCAAACCCATGGACTGTAGCCCGCAAGGTTCCTCTGTCCATGGATTTTTTCATGCAGGAATACTGGAGTGGGTTGCTATTTCCAACTCCAGGGGATCTTCCTGACCCAGGGATCGAACCCAGGTCTCTTGTATCTCCTAATAAAGATTTAATGGGAATGACTGGTACTTAGTACCAGTTATTCTGCCACCTGAACAAATTTGAGAATTACCTTTTTTTTTTAAAACTGTCTTATTATGTTCTGTGTGTTCTTATAATCTGTAAATTAAAATGGTAAGAATATAAAATGTTAAATGTTTGTTCTACATTGATTATAAAAGCTGTTTTTTTAAAATCTATTTTTTAACCTTTCATTTTGTATTGGGGTATAGCCAATTAACAGTGCTGTGATATTTCAGGTGAACAGCCTGAAACATACACGAGCCATCCTTCCCCAAACTCCCCTCCCATCCAGGCTGCCATAAACATAGCAGAGTTGAGCAGAGTTCCCTGTGCCATACAGTGGGTCATCGCTGGTTATCCATTTGAAATACAGTAGTGTGCACATGTCCATCCTGAAGGCTGTTTTCTAATTGAAATAAATTGATGTTTTTTGAGTATCTCTTATGGAAAAAGTGTTCTTTTTAATACTGTTTTGTACTTGATTATCATATATTTAAAACATTGTGCTAAAAATAGCTATGCTTAGGATTTTTCCCCTAAAAAAATGTTAGGAATATTATAACTAGTAAACTGGAAGAATTATAATAAGGCAAAAAGAATTCAGGTTTATTGTATAGCAGGTAGAACTCGGCTCAATGTTATGTGGCAGCCTGGATGGGGGGCAGTGGGGGAGAATGGATACATGCCTCTGTAGGGCTGAGTCCCTTCACTGTTCACTTGAAACTGTCACAGTGTTGTTAACTGGCTGTACTTCAATACAAAATAAAAAGTTCATAAAGAAAGAAAAAAGAATAACACTTGAGAATAATGGCTGCTTTGAAGGTGTTTCTTATCTGTGTCATATATCTATCCATGGCTATTTAGTTTCTACTATGAGCTTTTAATTTTTCAAGTTTAATATTTACCTGGAAATTTTAAATTAAGCCTTTAGTCAGATGAGTGTATATATATTTGTATATATACATATATTGATAAAAATATTGTATATGTTGGTAAAAATATCAAATCTAGGTAATGTTTTGTACTTTTTGTTTAACAAATTCATTAAAAGTACTGTTTGTCTTATTTTAGGTCTGTGAAGTGTCAGACCTCAAGATGGACAACAGCTGTTTCATTAGATACAGCATCTAGTTCTCCAGTCAAAAACCTGTACAACATTCACTGAAATTTGTTGGTAATGTGATGAGTTCTTCCCACATATTCACCCATTTACATTCCCTTTTTAAAGTACAAGTGTGTCTTTTCTTTCAGATATTGATAATATCTTTGTTCTGTGAAGTAACTTTGATAGTCTTTCCTCATAACTAAATTGATAAAACAATGATACAGTCCTCCTCAGAAGGAACTTAAATGGTTCATAAGTATATGCTTTAGTTAATTAGGTATCAGTTTATAAGTAGTACTTTATTATACATAAATATTTTGGGAGGACCCTTTAAAAGTCATCAAAGGCAAAAAAAAAAAAGAAACTACTTTTAGAGTAGTTTGTTTTTATGGTATATCCATGTTAGTTATATGGGAGAAAATTTACACGTGGATCAGGAGATATACTTCTGTTTGGGGAAATTTGCTTTGCATGGTTTTGAGCCCTAGTTTCTGAAAGTGGCTTAGGACAGATGCATACATATTTTCAACTCTGATTCTGTTAGGATTTTTCTCTACATGAGAAATTGTTTTGCTTCTGTATTCTTGGCCACAGATTGTAGGATTGAATTAAAATTCATTTACAGTTATTAATGGTAATATTTACTAACGAAGTATGAATTACCCTGCTCCAATAAGGATACTTGGAAAGGCATAAACCCATTTGTTTCAGTTATCTACCTTCTAAATAATTAGTGTGAAAGTGTTGACCTTAGATGATATATTAAATATAGTGTTCTGAAATATTGTTTTAAAATAATTTAAATTTTCTTAGTAAAGGAAAGTTAGCCTATTCATGTTTGGAATCATAGACTTTATTAGTTAAAGCACACCTATTTGTAATTGCCCCCTGGAGCTGCTGAGAACAAATTCATTCCCATCTATATGTGATAGCCCTTTAAGTATGACCATTAGTATTTTCAACCATGAGGACAACTGAACTTCTACTCTCCAAATATTCATAGTTTCTTTAGTGGCTTATGATTTTAAACACTTCATACTCTTGGTTCCCTTTTCTGGTTATTCTCCAGTTTAACAGAGCCCATCTCAAAAAATGACACCCCAAATGGTAGATCATGTACCATATATGGCCTGAAATACACAGGTGTCGGTTAACTTTTTGTCTAGCCATTAAAATGTGTGTATTTAAGGAACAATTTAAATAATATAAAAGACTGGTAAATAATAAAAATGGGTATATTCTTGACTCTGTGTCAAAGGAAAATTGAAGGGATTTCATAATAAACAAACTTCCCATTGAGTGAAGTGGTAAAGAAACTCCAGGAGACACGGGAGATATGGGTTCGATCCCTGGGTCAGGAAGATCCCCTGGAGGAGGAAACAGCAACCCACCCCAGTATTCTTGTCTGGAGAGCCCCATGGACAGAGGGACCTGGTGGGCTACAGTCCACGGGGCTGCAAAGCGTCAGACACGACTGAGTAGGCACACACGATAAACAAACTTTACGACGAGTAAAAAACATTTAATGGCTTTCTCAGAGGCTTTCTTGACTTGGAAAGAACCTTTTCCTAGAAGTTGAGGAGGACAAGAATCTATTGACATTCATTTCTTACTCATTTCTAGTAAACAGAAGTCAAATTGGAACTCTCTGGGCTCTAGGAGATATGACTTGAGGCCATGTGACCAGTTCGGCTTCATGCTACATTTCTATCATTAATATGTAAAAAATTATTTCTTATAGAAGAAATAAATAGGGAAATGAGAATAAAATACCTCACGTTCTCTTTTGGCAAAGAAATGCTTACGTGTTTTAAACAAATTAACTTTTTAAGGCAGCTCTGAAGAAGTAATTTATTTTAAATAGGTGAACAGTTTATAGCTCTTATGGGAACACTTTTCCCTTACTTTTCTTCATCGTAGGATTAGGCCCTATGTTTTTAATTTAAGTCCTTTAATTTTTGCTGTTAACATTTAATTTACTTGATGACCCCATACTGTTAACTTTTGACCCAGTGAACTTAGATGGTATATGCAGACCACATAGCTAATTTTAAAGAAACCCTTAAAGAAAAATTATGTTTGAAGTGAAACAGAAGATTAAATTCACTTCAATGTTCATGTAGAGAAGTAGCACACATATACTTAACCAGAGAACTTTTTCCCCCTTTTGGAGAATGTACTTTTATAAACACAGGGTTTTTACAATTAGATGTTTATGCTGTTGGCAAAACAACCCAAAACTGGTGTGACTTAACTGCAGTACTTCTAATAAACTGCAAAGCCACTGATAGAGTATAGTAGATAGGAAGCTTTTCCTGACAAGAAATTCTTATACCATGTAGCTAAATCTAATGGTCCTTACACTATCTCTACTTACACTCAGTTTCCTTTCCTATTATATAAAATTGAGATTCCCAAAGTTTAATCCTCAGATGTGAAAAATGTTAGCACATATCAGTTTCAGTTCAGTCACTCAAGTTGTGTCTGACTCCTTGTGACCCCATGAACTGCAGCACACCAGGCCTCCCTGTCCATCACCAATTCCCGGAGCTTGCTCAAACTCATGTCCATCGAGTCGGTGATCCCATCCAACCATCTCACCCTCTGTTGTCCCCTTCTCCTCCTGCCTTCAATCTTTCCCAGCATCAGGGTCTTTTCCAATGAGCCAGTTCTTCACATCAGGTGGCCAAAGAATTGGAGCTTTAGCTTCAGCATCAGTCCTTCCAGTGAATATTCAGGACTGATTGCTTTTAGGATGGACTGGTTGGATCTCCTTGCAGTCCAAGGGACTCTCAAGAGTCTTCTCCAACACCACAGTTCAAAAGCGTCAATTCTTTGGCGCTCAGCTTTCTTTATAGTCCAACTCTCACATCCATACATGACTACTGGAAAAACCATAGCTTTGATTGGATGGACCTTTGTCGGCAAAGTAATGTGTCTCCTTTTCAATATGCTGTCTAGATTGGTCATAGCTTTACTTCCAAGGAGCAAGTGTCTTTTAATTTCATGGCTGCAGTTGCCATCTGCAGTGATTTTGGAGCCCAAAAAAATAAAGTCTCTCACTGTTTCCATTATTTCCCCATCTGTTTGCCATGAAGTGATGGGACTGGATGCCATGATCTTAGTTTTCTGAATGTTGAGTTTTAAGCCTGCTTTTTCACTCTCCTCTTTCACTTTCATCAAGAGGCTCTTTAGTTCTTCTTTGCTTTAGTTGTTAATTATAATAAAGTTCAAGGCTTCTTCTAAATTACTTGATGTAAAGATACTTTATGTATAGCTTTTATTTGCCCTTAAAAGTGGATCTGCAAACTTACTTTTGAACATTTCCTCCCTAATTATAAAATAGCATATGAGTCCTGTCATTTATTGAACTGTGTAAAATGCAGCTTAATCATTACTAGAGATAATTTCAAATATGTCACATTTATTTTATTCAAAAATGAACAGAGAGTTAAGCAATAACTGCTGTGTGCTAACCATCATTAGGTATAGGGGTATTAACAAGGCTTCTAGTATCTGGAAGTAGTGCAAGCTATATATGTTTCTATATAAACATTCATAGGGCTTCCCTGATGGGTCAGTGGTAAAGAATCTGCCTGCCAATGTAGGAGACCTGGATTTGATTCTTGGGTTGGGAAGATCCCCTGGAGAAGGAAATGGCAACCTACTCCAGTATTCTTGCCTGGGAAATCCCACGGACAGAGGAGCCTGGCGGGCTACAGTCTATGGGGTCGTAAAGAGTTGGATACGGCTTAGTGACTAAATAACAACATAAAACCTTCATGGTTTGCTAGTAAGAACATGATTGTTGTTTCACAGTGTAAATACTAGAGGGAGTGTTCGAAAATGTGCTTTTATTTTATTTTTTAAATAAATGGAAGTATTTTTGTGTAGGTTTATAGCCATGGAGGGAAATAATGAGATTTTGCCCTGGGATGTTACGCCTGAAATAGAGATAAGAGTCTTGAATGACTCCCTAGTCCCCAGTTTGGCAGTATAGTACAGTTTTACTGGAATAGAGACAAATGGAGGAGGAATGGGGCGTCTATGTATGTATGTGTAAAAGTGTGAAATGGAAAACTAGGAAGTGGGGGAATGAGAAATTTAGTGAAGCCATACTGCATATGGAAGATTAAGTGCCAGTGGGGTGTCCATGTGGAGAAGTTCACGAGGGAGCTCAGCATCTGCGTGTCTGAGGTTGAGGAGAAATGCCTGGGCTGAAGGCAGATATCATTAAATAGGTGTTAGTTAAAATCAGGGGATGCCATTGCTCATAGAGATGGAATATATGGAGAAGAAATGAGAACCAGCATTAGTAAATGGGCAAATTAGGAGGAGGAAGATAAAGAACCGATAAGAAATAACGGAGGAAGGGAAGGAGCACCAACTGAGCTGTGAGCAGCCGATGGGAGAGAAGATTCAGAACGAAAGAAGTCAGGAGGGTCAGACAGTAAACACAAGTGGAATCAATAGAAAAACATGATAGCAATTTTGTTATTAGTATTGTTTGCCAGAATGTTTGCAGTGCATGTTCAGTGTACTGATGGTAGCAGAATTCTGTTTGTGTTGAGTTGAAAAGTATATTGAAATTGAGAGAGGTTATATTAAATTTATATTATTCCAAGTCTCCTCAGCTCTCTCTCTCCTTTTTTTTTTTTGTCACGCCATGCAGCTTGAGGAATCTTAGCTTCCTGAGCAGCGATCAAACCCAGGGACCCAGCAGTGAAAGTGCTGAGTCCTAACCACTGGACTGCCACGGAATTTCCAAAACTTTTCATCTCTTATTCAAAATAGAATTGAAGAATGGTAGTTGTAGGGAGGAAGTTAAAAGATAGAGGAGGAGATTCTACAGTGAAAAGAGTTTAACATAAAATGTGGGGGAGAGACAGCAGAAAGGGGAGATTAAAAAGAGAAGGGATTTAAAAAAAAAGGAGGGATAAAGGTAAAGCAAGACCTGAAGAGATGAAGAAATATTCAATACTGATACAGGATCAACGGTGTAAGTAGAGGAACTGAGCTGGAAAAGAAAAGGAAGGACACTTCTTCCTATGAGATTAGAAAGGAGTACATGTATAACTTAAATTATGGGACTGAAATGGAGATTCATGGCTGATACTTTTGATTTTTTTTTTCTGATAAAGGAAACATAAAAGATAAATGCATAGGTGAGTTTAAGTAAAAGTATAATACATGCTATAAGGAATGGGAGAGGGAGCAAGGTCATAAGCAGGAGAGATTGATGAGCCTGGGAATCTAGGCTGGATAGGAAATGACATGAAAGTATGTGAAAGATTGTGGTTTGAAGGAAAATGGAATAGTTGAGAACTGAGGTTAAAATAAGGTAAGAAAGCAGGTGTTAAGAGAGTAAATGGAGTGAGTAAATTTCCACGCCTGTTTGTTGCTCATATGTATTTCTGAGCAAAAGGTATTCAACTATAATATACTTTAATGACTGAATAAGTTTTCTACTGTAGAATATTAGGTTGTGAAATAAACAGTTTCTTATTTGGGAGTCTTTTTATTGATTCCTGCCAATTTTTCTCTACTGGTAAAAGGAACAATAAAATAATTAAATTTTTGACTTATTTCCTTAGGGTGCAATCTTAGAACTGGATTTTCTGGTAGGTCTTCATAATGAGCCTTTTTATTTTTGGACTTCCCTGGTGGCTCAGATGGTAAAGAATCTGCCTGCAATACAGGAGACTGGGGTTCAATCCCTGAATTGGGAAGATCCCCTGGAGATGGGAATGACTATCCACTACAGTATCCTTGCCTGGAGAATTTCATGGACTGAGGAGCCTGGTGGGCTACAGTCCATGGGGTCGCAAAGAGTCAGGCGTGACTGAGCAACTAACACTTTTTCTATCTTTATTTTAGGCCTATTTCTAACAGGCTTGTTTATGTGCATTCTTACTCTATCCTGGACTGGAATCAGAAAATTGGACAATGTTGCAGGTTCTGATTGATGCAGGCACACGGACCAGCCAAAGTGAGAACTGGTAAGTAAAAGTCCTTCATGGGAATAGTGATGGGTGTTTTAAAAACCTGGAATCAAGTACATTTTTTATGAGTACAATAAGAAATGATTCATGAGCTGAATAACAGGATATAGTGGTCAATTTAGAAATACATATTCAAATTAAATAAAAATCTCTATGGATAACCTACATTTGTTGACAGCATCCAATTTTATGAAAGGTTTTAAAAAATCATGAATAATCATCAAAGCCACTGCTCCTCAGACTTTTCCACAAAAGTTTGGTTAATAGCAGAGAAGAGTGAATAACTGCCCCAAAATCTGGGTCCCAAGATAGAATTTTCTTTAGTTTTGCGTTTTGTCTTTAATTTAAAATGAAAGTGCATTATATACCATAATAGTCCTATGGTTAATATAAATATAATGCTTACAATTTTTTTCAAAATCTCTGAGTAAAATCGATATTTTAGAAGATGATCCAAGTTTATTCAGCTTTTAACACCTTGAAATACTGAAAGTTCCCATTGCCTAAAGCTGGACTTGTACAGGCAAGGTTCTAGGCTATTTCATGGTTGTACAATACATTCCTTTTCAGTTCTTTCTCCTACAGTGTAGCCAAGGCTATTTATAGTGGTATATGGCAGGGAATTGATTAATTAATGCTTACCCACATTGAAACTGAGAGTGCTACAGAAACTGAAAATTCACAGAGTGAAATTTCAACAGACTACACTACAAGAAAAGTTAAAGAAGTCCTTCAGACAGAAGGGAAATGATACCAGATGGAAATACAGATTTACACACAGGGATGATGAGCGCTGGAAAAGGTAACTATGTAAGATTTGTTTCTATTTACTTCCCTTTTAAGATAATCAACTGTTTAAAAATAATATCAATATATTATGGGGGGTTACAACATGCACAAGTAAAATATATGAAAACAATAGCATAAAGTCCAGGAAGGGAAAAATAAAAGTATGATATTTGCTGTACATATAGTAGTGTAATATCACTTGGAAGTAGACTGATAAGTTATATATACAGACTATAAACCCTAAAACAACCAGTAGAATAAAAAAAAACAATATTAGATAGTAAGCCAACAAATGAGAAAAAAATGGATCCATAAAAAATTCAATCTGAAAAAAGGCAGAAAAAGGAAAAAAGGAACAATAAACAAAGGGAACATAGGATAAGAAGAGCAAACAGAAAACAGCAAGATGATAGACAAATCTAATCATATCAATAATCACATTAAATGTAAATGATCTAAAAATCCTCATTAAAAGGCAGAGATTATCAGATTGGATAAAAGCAAAACACTTTATATACAAAACCACAACAATGTTAAGAATGAAAGGATGGAAAATTCCATGCTGATGCTGACATTAGTCAAAAGAAAACTGGTATGGCTAGATTAACATAGTGAAAAAAGTAAGATTTCAAAGTGAAAAATATTATGAGATAATGAAAGTCATTTCATGATAATAAATGGGCCAGTTAATCAGGAATACATAACAATCCTAAATGTTTATGTCCCACATAAGAGTAGGTTCACAATATATGAAGCAAAAACTGACTGAACTGTAAGGAGAAAAAGAAAAATCTATGATTATAGTCAGAGATTTCAGTACGCCTCTTTTAATAACTGCTTGAAAAAGTTGAAGCCTAGCAAGGATGTAATAAACTTAAATTATCCAGCAATATTACCTAATTGACTTCCTAGAACATTTCACTTAAAATAAGAGAATACACATTTCCTTTCAAGTATACATGAAACGTTTACCCAGAGTGAGCATATTCTAGGCCAGGGGTCAACAAACTATTGCCCTACTGCCAAATCTAGCCTGGTTTTATATTGCCCTGTGAACTAAGAATGGTTTTCATATTTTGAAAGGTTTCTTGGAAAAACAGAAAAAATTTTTGACAGGCTTTTTGTCCTGCAAAGGTTAGAATATTTACTTCCTGACCCTTTACAGAAAAAGTTTTCTGATATCTGTTTTAGGTCATAAAATATGTCCCAGTATATTTTAAAGGATCCCAATCATGCAAAGTATGTTATGGCTACAAAGGAATTAAATAAGAAATCAGTAACAGAAAGCTAACTGGAAAATCCCTAATATTTTGAAACAAATATAGTCCATTGATTAAAGGACTCAAAAGTGAAATCAGTAAGAGTTTTGAACTGAAGGAGAATAAAAACACAACATTATCGAATTCTGAATAAATGAAATGCCTGTATTAGAATATACCAAAGAAAAAACCCTCAAAGCAATGACCTCAACTTAAGAAGAGCAAATTAAACACAAAGAAGCAAAAAAAAAAAAAAAAAAAAAATCAAATAATTTAGATTGAAATGGAAAACAAAAATCAATTGAGAATATCTGTGGGATGAAAGCTTGGTTCATTAAGGTCAGTAAAACTGATAAACCTTTAGCCAGACTGGTGGCCTGGGGGGATGGGGCGGGGAGATAAGACATGTATCAGGAAGATTGGTAATCAGAAATAAGAAAGGTGACATCATTACAAATTCCACAGGTACTTAAAGGATGATAAGGGGATATTATGAACAACTTTAGGCAAACAACAATAGCGATTTAGATGAAATGGCCAAAGTCCTTGAAAGATATAAATTACCAAGCTTACTCAAGAAGAAATAGATACAATAGAAGAAATAGATAACCTGAATCGTCATTTTTCTGTTGAATTATTAGTTTAAAATACTCCTACAGGAACTTCCCTGGTGGTCCAGTGGTTAAGAATCTACCTTGCAATGCAGGGGACAGAGGTCCAGTCCCTCTTTGGGGAAGTAAGATCCCACATGCCTCAGAGCAGCTAAGCCCACACCAAAACTACGGAGCCTGACGCAGCCAAATAAATAAATACATTATATATGTATATATTGCTACAAAGAAAACGTCTGGTCCATAGGGCTTCACTGACAAATCCTTCCAAAACATTTAGGAAAAGAAAAAATATCAGTTACACATAAACTCTTACAGAAAAGTGAAGAGGAGAGAATACTTCCACACTTGTTCTTGGAGGCCAGCATTACCCTGATACCCAAACACTACAAAGACATAACAAGAAAACTCAGGCCAGTCTTCCTCATAAACATAAATGTAAAAATCCTAAACAAAATTTTATCAAATAAAATTCAACCATATATAAGAAGGATAGTATTATTATTGGGTTTATCTCAAGAATATAAGATTGGTTTTAACATTCAAAAATCAGTGAGTATAATTCACCATTTTAAACTAAAAAAGAAAAAATGATCATCTTAATAGATGCAGAAAAAACGTGTGACAAAACCCAGTATTCATTCCTGATTTTTAAAAAGCTCAGCAAACTTGGAATGCAAGGATATTTCTTCAGTCAGAAAAGGTATCTACACAAAACCTAAAATAACCTTGTATCTACTGATGAAAGATGGCATGCTTTCTCCCTGAGATCAGGAACAATATAAGGACTTCTGCTCTTACCACTTCTATTCAGTATTGGAAGTTCTGATCAGTACAATCAGGAAAGGAAAAAAAAAAAAAACTCAGATTGGAAAAGAGGAAACAAAACTGATATAATCATCCATCTAGGAGGATTCCCAGGTGGCTCAGTGGTAAAGAATCTGCCTGCAATTCAGGAGATGCAGGTTTGATCCTTGAGTTGGGAAGATCTGGAGAAGGGAATGGCAACCCACTCCAGTGTTCTTGCCTGGGAAATCCCGTGGAGAGACGAGCCTGACAGGCTACAGTCCATGGGGTCACAAAGAGTTGGACTGAGCAACTAAACAACAATAAATCATGCGTCTCTTCTACTTGGTGGAACTGATGAAGAGCTACTAGGATAACTTGAGTTTAGCAAGACAGTGGGATATAAAATCAATATATAATAATCATTTATATTTCCACATTCTAGCACCAAACAATTGAAAATGGAAATGTAAAAAATATAGAGCATTTACAGTAGCATAAAAAATAAGCAGTCCTTATGAATAAATCGGAAAAAAGGCATGACAATCCTGAGAACTGAAAACAGCAAATAGCGCTAAGAAGAATTAAAGATGACTTAAGTAACTGGAGAGATTTACCTGACTCATGGGTTTATATTAATATGTCTGTTCTCCCCAAATTGATCTAAAGGTTCAATACAATTCAAATAAAAATTCTAGTAGGCTTAAAAAAAAGTTAAGAAGCTGATTCTACAATTAATTCATATAGAAATGTAAAAGATCTAGGATAGCCAAACAATTTTTATTTATTTGTTTATGTTTTGTTTTTAGGTAACTTTTGGAGGCAAAGTAGATTATTAGTTAAGAAAAGTAGCATTGGAATCAAACAGATCTGGACTTAATCCTAGCTCTGCCTACTTACTATCTACAGATAATCCAGGGAAACAAAGTCTTTTAATTTTATTCATTAAGTTTCTTATTCTCACTCACTAAGGGGTCTGCTAAAAGGGAGAGAATGTTTAGTAAAGAGCATCATTTACCTGAAGGAAAGAGTTCCAAAGCCAGATTACTTCTTTTGAAAGTGCTACCTCATCATACACAGTCATTTGATGTTGTTTATTGCATTCCCTTTTTAGCCCATAGGGTTTCAATCTGTTTTCTATATAATAATGACTTTGACATGTATATCAACAGGCCCAATAGGTTATCAAGAAAGCTTGAATCCTCTGTCTTCTAGTGATATCCTGCTTAGATCTGATATTAGTTTCATTTTTTTCCTTCAAGCTATTTTTTCCAAATTTCTTGGCTGTTGTGGTGACAACACAAATTTTGGAACCTTCAAACTTGGAATCTTAGGTTATGTCTTTCTTTCTTTACTTCCCATAGGTAAACAGTTGCTAAACTTGTTTGTTCTTCTAGTACTTCTCTATATTGGTACTTAATACGTTCCTTTAAATTTTGAAAATTGCCCATTTAATCCAAGCTCTTGTCATTTATATTGCAGCCTCTTGGTAGTCTCCCTAGCCCCCTATCCCATCTTATCCTCTTCCCCACTAGCTTACACAAAACACGGAATACTTTCCATCAAACAGTCTGTAGAGAAGTATTGCTGGATGAATAAAGAAAACCTGATTAAGTATCAGTAGCAAAAAGGAATTTACATGGAGTCTCCTTTCAGCGATTCTACCTGAAAGGAGAGCAGAACCTTCAGGAACTGAATCACAACTCAGACAAAAACCAAGTGAGAGATGTTTCTGGCAAGAGATGGATAATATATGATAGTAACCACTGGAAAGATAAAAGGAGCCATAAAATTGAACTTCCCACTAGCCATTCTTTCCCTTTTTGCTCTCTGCACACTTCAGCTAGGAATCTTTATGCATGTAGTGTTTATTTGACTTGTGTTAGTTTGGTCATAATAAAGTTATATGTAAGAGGCTAAGAGAGCTGACCAACTGAGAAGGGAAAGCAGTTTGTTCTGACCATAATGACAAGAGGAGTTCAAGGCACACCAAACATCTTTTTCCCGTTTAGAAACATCCTGGTATTTAAGCACATAAATACTTGGGCTTCCCAGGTGGCTCAGATGGTGAAGTGTGTGCCAGCAATGCGGGAGACCCGGGTTCGATCCCTGGGTCGGGAAGACCCCCTGGAGAAGAAAATGGCGACCTACTTCAGTACTCTTGCCTGGAAAATTCCATGGACGGAGGAGCCTGGTAGGCTACAGTCCATGAGGTCACAAAGAGTCGGACATGACTGAGCGACTTCACTTTCTTTAAGCACATAGGTGGCTCAGATGGTTAAGAATCTGCCTGCAATGCCAGAGACCTGAGTTTGATCCCTGGCTTGAGGAGGACCCCTGGAGAAGGGCATGGCAACCCATTCCAGTATTCTTACCTGGAAAATTTCATGGACAGAGGAGCCTGGCCAGCCATAATCCATGGAGTTGCAAAGAGTCAGACATGACTGAGTGACTAACACTTTTTTTTACTTTAGTATTTTTTACTTTAGTGTTTAAGACCTAGTATTTAATTTCTCTCTCCTCTCATATTTGTGTTCTCTATTCCCATTATGTCTGTGAGATGACCTGCCTGGTCCTGCTCTGTAGCAGTTTTGTATAGCGTTGCATCTCTAGTGCCTGGAACAGTGCCTAACATATAACATACAGGAAGCATTTAGTAAATATGGTATTTGATGAATAAATGAATGGTTATTTTTTTCTCTCTGGGAATCCAAACCCATCAGCACTTTCAAAACATCTATGTAAAATTTTCTGATTCCACTAAACTTCTGTCCATTATCCATCTAGTTTTAAGTTACTTCATTTTCCACATCCCCATAGCAATTATTTGTAGCTTGTACTTGATTAGTGTATTCTTATTATGTTACTTTTCACATATTCCTGTGTTTACTCTACGTATGTTGTATTTTCAACTAGAAGATAATGCCTCGGGTGTTAAACACCATATATGCAGTTCAGCAGTGACTCATGCGCTGCAGAAAGGTAGACCCTCAAATAGACAGGCGGGCTACCTCCTTCTGAAACATATTCTCTGTGTCTGTGTGATCTGCCTTGAAAGGGAGTTTAGATACATAGGTTCTGGGTTTTTTTTGTTTTTTCCCCCTCATATATTGTGTGACTTTGAGTAAATTCATTCCTTCAGTGTTTTTAAGAACAAAGTCAGGAACAGTTTCCTAAAGAGAAACGTTTTAGACTTATAGCAGCATTTATATGTTGGTAACATTTCTCCAGAAATATTTAAGGTAATACACAAACTGGACTGGTCAATTTTAATCTTTTTCTTGGAATTTCCATAGAAAAGTCGAGGTAGCAGAAACACTGGAATAGTGTTAAATAGAAAATACTAACTATAGAAAGAACCATAGTTTCTTCATAGGGAAGTCAGAGATAATATCCTGAATTTTTGCACTACTTAAACAACTCCTTAGTTGTCTCACAACAGAATTAATGTAGGGAAACACATTCAAGGAGTTACTGAAGATCGGAATAAGATGGTGCAAACTGTAAAAATGCTTTCTGTAATGGGTTTTTCAAGCATTTAAAGAGTCATTCACTCTCTGGCCTCTTTCTCCATCTACACTGTCTTCTGGCAACAATAAAGTTGTGCAACCTATGCATGAAAGCAGTCTCTAACAATGCAAAATCAACAGCATTTTCTCGGTCATCTCCATTCCCTCCTCCATGAAAATGAACAACAATTAGGTTATTCCATGTATTTTTTCCATGCCCCCCAAAACTGTTAGGTTGCCAAAGAAACCCGATCAGGTAATGAATTACTGTTTGCCTTCATGTAATTGGTCTAAGTACAATACACATAAAACCAGACGTTAATGTGGTAATATAAGAGGAAGAAAAACATCAAACCATAGGATTGAAATTTAGTTTTTCTGACATTTATATATCATACTTCCTGTTGATGATTTCAGAAGTGCAGCCAGGCAGTACTTCTCTGAAAAACTAAGTAATTGGGAACAGTTTTGAGGATTAAAATGGCAACTTACTAAAAAAAAAACCCCACACTAAATTTACTATTTATAGAATTACTATCTGTGTTGTGTAAAAAGCTGAATATTCTTCAGACACCATTTATTTGTAATTAAAAGGGAACTTGATGGCCTTGTGCCTTTAAAATAAACAGCCCAGTTGTAAGTCTTAGTCCTGAATTTGAGTAGGTGATGGGATAACGAAACCAAGCCAACCTCCTTCTGATCTATATCTCATACATATATGTCTTTATACATATAGATGTATAAAAAAGGTAATTCTTGCAAACATTTGCTTTTTTCCCTCATTTTGAGATTTCAGTTGACTGTTGTTATGCATTAATTAACAATTAGTTCTACCTGAAGGAGGGACCTGCCTCTTGAGAAATGTGTATGCAGGTCAGGAAGCAACAGTTAGAACTGGACATGGAACAACAGACTGGTTCCAAATAGGAAAAGGAGTACATCAAGGTTGTATATTGTCACCCTGCTTATTTAACTTATATGCAGAGTACATCATGAGAAACGCTGGGCTGGATGAAGCACAAGCTGGAATCAAGATTGCCAGGAGAAATATCAATAACCTCAGATATGCAGATGACACCACCCTTATGGCAGAAAGTGAAGAAGAACTAAAGAGCCTCTTGAGGAGAGTGAAAGAGGAAAGTGAAAAAGTTGGCTTAATACTCATTATTCAGAAAACTAAGATCATGGCATCTGGTCCCATCACTTCAGGGCAAACAGATGGGGAAACAGTGGCTGACTTTATTTTTCTGGGTTCCCAAATCACTGCAGATGGTGACTGCAGCCATGAAATTAAAAGATGCTTGCTCCTTGGAAGTTATGACCAACCCAGATAACATATTAAAAAGCAAAGACATTACTTTGCTGACAAAGGTCCATCTAGTCAAGGCTATGGTTTTTCCAGTGGTCATGTGTGGATGTGAGAGATGGACTATAAAGAAAGCTGAGTGCCAAAGAATTGATGCTTTTGAACTGTGATGTTGGAAAAGACTCTTGAGGGTCCCTTGGACTGCAAGGAGATTCAACCAGTCCATCTTAAAGGAAATCAGTCCTGAATATTCTTTGGAAGGACTGATGTTGAAGCTGAAACTCCAATACTCTGGCCACCTAATGGGAAGTACTGACTCACTGGATAAGACCCTGATGCTGGGAAAGATTGAAGGCCAGAGGAGAAGGGGACGACAGAGGATGAGATGGTTGGATGGCATCACCGACTCAATAGACATGAGTTGTCCATTGACAACTCCTGGAGCTGGTGGTGTTGGTGATGGACAGGGAGGCCTGGCCTGTTGCAGTCTATGGGGTCGCCACCAGTTGGACAGGACTGAGTGACTGAACTGAACTGAAGGAGGGAAAGGGTAGAGATGAATCTAATTCTTAAGTAAAAGGCCTTTTCTGCCACTACTAACTTATTCTATTTGAAGCATAATTATATGAATTAATTTTGGTGATGACTTTAGAATTTGTATGTGTATGTATATATGTGGAGAGAGTGAGCACCCAAGTGGGCAGTGATGTTAACTAGGCATCAAAATCCATGCTCTCACTTCTGGGCCATACACATAAGTCTGTTTCCAGCCTCCTTTGCAGTTAGCTATGGACATGTGACCAAGTCACAGCCAGTAGAATGAGAATGGAAGTTAACATGTGCTACTTGGAGTGTGTGTGTGTGCATGTGTGTGCATGTGTGTATGCATGTGCGTGTGTGTGTGCATGTCTGTGTGTGCATGCGTGCGTGCATGTGCACTTGGTTGGGGTCCAACTCTTTGCGACCCCGTGTACTGTAGCCTTCCAGGCTCCTTGTCCATGGAATTTTCCAGGGAAGAATACTAGAGTGGGTTGCCACCTCCTACTCCAGGGGATCTTCCCGAACCAGGGATTGAACCCACGTCTCCTGTTATCTCCTGCACTGGCAGGCAGATTCTTTACCACTGGTGTCACCTGGGAAGACTCTCCCCTAAAAAACTCACTTTCCTACTGAAAAGGCTGAAAGAGAAAAGACCCTTTGGGTGATCTTAGAACTCTGGTTCTGAAGGTGGCGGTACAGAAAGACCTTGAAAACTATTTACTGCAGTGCATGTTTGTTTTAGCAAGAAATGTCCTTGAGCCGTGATATATTTTGGTGTTGATCTGTTTTGGCAATTAGCCTTCTTTAATTAATTCAGTATACAAAACTTGTATTTGCAGTGTCCATGTGTGATGTACAACTCCTGCTGGCAACTTTTATACCCATAGTGTATGTCAGTGCCATTTCCTGAAGCACAATTAAGAGGCTACAGTATGTATACATATGGACATGTATAAACGTCCTCCCCAGACACTGTGCAACACTGTAGCTCTGCCAGTCTAACTCCAGCTTCTCTCTTGGGTTTTATTTTGTAGGCGCATTAATTTGTGTGAAGACACTTCCCTTTTGTGTTTGTGGTAATAAATTAAGGTGGAATGGATCATCCAGTAAGAATCTTAAAGGGAAAATGTGTATTTAGGAACCAAAGCAGGTCTTCTTCTTACAGTTGTTCAACTGTAGCTAAATACAGACTCTTCTTACAACCTGTTACCCTCTGGCATGCATTAGGCCAAAAGAGTGTGTTAAGAGCCTTCTTCCCCTCTGCTTGCCAAGTTTACTGTTATGAGTTATAAAAACTTTTCTGGGCTTCATTTGCCTTATCTGTAAGATGACAGTTGGATTATATGACCCCAAAGATCCCTTCACCAAAATTCTACTGTCTGTAACTACAATGTCCATAGCTATTGGTAGGAATTATTGTTAATGTGAGTATTCTTTCAGATTCCAAATTGATACTATACAGGTGCTTAAAAGTAACTTGAAGTTATAAAAAAGATGTTTAACTTGCGGCAATTCACAATCCAAGAGGTACAACAGAGGTTCTACTCTTCTCCCAAACAAAAACTATTAAACTGGAAAGATTTTTAACTCACTCAGGATATTTTTTAGAGTAATTATAAAGCACTTTGTCACCTCTCTGATTCCTTTCCTCTGTGGGTGAAGTATCAAAGCAGTGCAGAATTTGACATTTATTGAAATAACACATACCATATTACCAAAAAAAAAACAAAAAAAAACCCAACCCTGAATAGCAGATTGTGCAGTTGTTTGCTGAATTTAGCAGTTAAAAATTTGAGTTTTACTTCTGATTGTATACTTACGTTCTAATGTTTCAACATAATAACAATTAATTCTTTAACAAGTTCAGGGTCATGGTAAAATCACAGTTAACTTTTGCCAGAGTTAACTAAGTCATATGTGACTTAGTGCTAAATGACATTTTTGTTATAGCTCACAAATATGAATCTTTACCTATTTGTCTGCTGGTAGGGATTTTAATCTCATGGATCTCAGCTTTGGTTAAAACTAAAAATATACATTATCCAGACTTGATGCAGGCACAGAATTGGCTTTAATTCACATTCTTTTGCTTTGGGAGAGCTGCAGAAATACGGACTTCACTCAGGGGTGATGCTGTTTTAGAAAGGAGAAAGGACAGGCTGTAGATCGTAGGTTTTTATGTTAAGAGAAAGCCATGTATAGGCTGGAGCAGATGAGAAGGAATCACAGTACTTTTTTTTCTGCAAAAGGAACAAGACAGAGTGAGAGCCTGCCATAGTCTTTTGAGTACCAGTAAAGTATGGATTTTAAATATCTTTAGATAATTGCAGAAATTAGGAAAACAATTTTTAAAACGAAGGCATACGTAAATAAATTTTGGTATATCCATATGTTGGAATGCCATGCAAATGTTAAAAACATGTTTTCAAAAAATTAAATTACATGGGGAAATGATCATTATAAACTATAGATTCTTTATTGCTATCAAGCAGGAATCAGTCTTATTCTTTCTAACCTCTGTATTCCTCATGCCATTTCCTCCCCACCCCCAGTATAAACAGGAGCATAAGGAAGAAAGGTTTTAAGACAGATGCATAGACAATGAATTTTAAAGCCAAAAGGGATTTTAGCCATCATTTAGTCAAAATTCATCATTTTGCAAAGGAAACTGACACCAGAAAATTAAACATCTTACCAAAGATCTCAGTATCAGCATTGCTACTTGCTAAAACCTGGGTTTCCTTGCTCCCCAAATTTGGCACATTTTAAAGGTGGCTCAGTGGTAAAGAATCCACCTGCCAATGCAGGAGACATGGGTTCGATCCCTGAGTTGGGAAGATCCCCTGGAGAAGGAAATGGCAGCCCACTCTAGTATTCTTGTCTAGAAAATTCCATGGACAGAGGAACCTTGCAGGCTACAGTCCATGGGGACACAACTGAGTGACTGAGCACATACACACACCTTCTACTGTAATATGGTACAACTGAGGTAGGGTCAGACCAGATACTTTTGGCAAGGGAATGAGTCATAAAATAACTAAAATATTTTAAATAAGATGAGTCATAAATAAGAGTCAAAATATCTGTAGAGATCCATTTCTTAATAATTCTAAATCTTCAATTTTTTTCTTAGTGCTGCTTTAAAATTTTTTTGGGGTAGTACTCAGATCATTTCTTTGTCTCACAGGAATAATACTGGGTAACAGAAGCGACTAGATTACAACTTATGACCTTTACTTATTCATTTGCTTTTGCCTATCTCTTCCACTAGGATATATCTTCCAGGAAGGCAGGCCTGTTATCTTTTTGCTCCCTCCTAGTAAGTGTTTGACATATAAAAGATGTTCAGTAAGTATTGAACATCTTTAATTAGTCGAGTGAATTAATAAATGGTAGTACTAAAAAGCAGTACTCCTTATTTACTTTGATTTCTTCTGGAGGTTTTTCCAAATTCTGTGATTCCTTCACCACTGTAAATTAATTTTAGAATTGGGTGAATGTGCCCCATTCATAGCTCTGCATTTCAGTCTAGTACCTTTGAACTGTTTTATAATATTAATTTTGGTACTCTTAAACTCTTGTGCCAAATTTGCTATATTTGAGAATGACCAATATCTGTAATTTTATTTAGGTTTTTATCCTCAGATGCATGTGTACACTTATACCATGAATTAGTGGTGTACATGTGAGATTAACCCGATGAGTCTGGAGGCAGCACTGTTGGGAGAGCATATTTGGAAATTAGGAAAAAAGGAAATGCTAATACTGTGAAAAATAGAAGCATTAGGCTGAAAGAAGTAAACATTTAAACTCCTATCTCAAATTATGTATAAATTTTAAATCTGATAAAAAGAAGTAAATAATTTTTTGAAGAGTGGATTTTTCCTTAAAGGTAAGATATTAAAAACAAAGCAAAACAAAAACACTGAGCCTAAATTTAAATATTAATCTCTGTTTTAAAAGGTAGGCCTCATACATTTTTCACTCAGGCTTATTTTCAATATACATGTATGTAGAGAATTAAGAGTTTTTTTTTTTTTAACAGCAAAATTTTTACAGATGAAGAAGCCTAAAAATGTTAGCCATGTAGTCTGTTTCTAAGAATTGATCCTAATTTAAGATATAATCTGAAATGCTAAAATGTACTTATGCATAAAAAGTTCACAGCAGCATTATTTATAAGTAAGGAAAATAGGGTAAGTGACCGCAGCAAGAAACCCTGCTCCACACAAGGATCTTTATGCAGCCACTGAAAATGTTTTTAAAGAGTCTTAAATGACTTGAGGAAGCATTTCTGATAAATTGTTATGAAAAAAGTCAGTGACTGAGGAAAACAGTTTAAACTTCATATGCTTAAAAAACTTCATGGAAATATGTCAACTATAAGTCAGTTACCTTTAAATAAAGGAATTATTGGTTATTTTATCTATATTTTCCTAAAATAAAAAGTATTTTTTCTTTAAACATAATTTCAAATTTTTATTTACTTGTACTACTTTTATAATCAGAAAAAGAAACCTATTACTTGGCATAGATATGTGTTTATGTCTCAGTGATATGTTTTCAGTATCATCACATGAGTATAAATATTGTTGCCAGAAGAAAAGTTTGATATTACTTAAATCCAAATAATGGAGTTTCCAAAACAAACACGGATACATATCCTATAACTTGTAAAATTATAGTGGTTTAGTATAATTTACTAGTTATTTCAACATAGCAGGCTCTCAGTATGTTTGCTGATGATATGGTTAGAGAAGGGACACCTCAATTAATTTATCAAGTTCCTTGAATCTGTTAGTTAGCAACTCTCCCACCAAGAGATTAATGATACAGTCTGGTGTCAAAAAGCTGTCCATAAAATCTCCTTTAGTTTGTGTGGTGCACTTTTGCAAAGTATTATTTTGTACTTCAAAAAGAACAGCCTCTTAAGTGCTAATTTTTACAGACACAAAGGGAGAAAAATTGGTTCTTACTTTGTTTATATTGGCTAGCTATAAGTTTCAAGTAAGATTCTGTGATCTGACAGCACCAGTAAAAAAGGTTTCTTGTGGAAATAACTGGCGACAATACCTACCTCGTAGGGTTGTTATGGTTTAGAAATCATGTATGTAAATGCCCAGTATAGTACACGGCACACAGACATTCAGTAAACAGTGGCTGTTATAATAAGACAATATGTAATATTACTATGATTTCTTATGTCATATTACTATATATAGGGTGAATTGAAAAAACATGAAGTGCAGTCTACTTAAAAACATTACAGACTTGCAGATAAAGATGGGGGAGTGAAGGCAGATCACAAAATACTCCTCCCCAAATACTTGACAAAACAGTTTGTGCAAAAGAAAGAACAATAAAAACTCCTTTAAAAGCATTACCAGAAGCAGCAAGAAAAAGAAAATGTCTGCTACCTAAGCCAGTGAAGGACGAAGTAATACTATCATTTCAAAATAAATAAATTTGGGACTGCAAGAAATGAAGTAAGCATGGTTGAAAATCAGAATCACCAAAACCAGACTGGCAGCTGCAGCACATCCCCTAGTCAGTTCATCAAGATGATGATGCCTCGTCTCCTCTCTCCTCCACCTCCCACATTTCCCTGCTCCTCACTTCACACTCTGATTTTATTGATAAATAGACGCTCTCACAAGAGAAACTCATCTTTCCCACACTCTATCAACCTGCCTTCATCTGTACTCATATAAACTCTCTCTTCTTTTGTAAAGGGTTAGCTAGCCCTGCTCTTAACTAAGGCAAGCCCCTCCACTCGTGTCCTGAAGCCCACCCGTTCTTACATAGTCAAGGACTGTGTTCTGTGATTATCCCCTCCATCTCCTGCATCCTCAGTTTCTCTCTCTTTATTGGATTCTTCCAATCAGTACTTCCCTGGTGGCTCTGTGGTAGAGAATCCACCTGCAATGCAGGAGACACAGGTTCGATCCTTGTCAGGAAGATGCCCTGGAGAAGGAAATGGCAACGCACTCCAGTGTTCCTGCCTGGGAAATCCCATGGACAGAGGAGCCTGGCGGGTCCAAGAGTCACAAGAGTCGGACATAATTTAGTGACTAAACCACCACCACTTCCAAACATACTATACTACTTCCCCTTCTAAAAATACTATCACCCTAGATCTCATATCCCCCTCTGCTTTCATGGTGAGTAGGAGCCCATTTCTTCAGCTCTGCTTTATAGTAGACTTTTAAAGGTTGTCTGTACTTGCAGTTTCCACTTCCTCACTGTATACATCTCTTCAATCCATTCAAATTAGATTATTATGTCCACAGCTCCACCTAAACTGTTCTTGTTGAGATCACCAATTACCTTCTTGCCAGATCACTTTCTTCTTCCCAAATGTTTGGGACTCCGAGGCATGCATATTCCTCATCCCCCTTTTTTTCTTCTCTATCAGTATTCATTCCCTGTCCCTCCCTGAGTCATCTTATTCAGTTTTTCTGGTTTTAAAATGTTGTCTGTCTGTGTTTTCAGGACTCCTGAAATTTGTATTCTATCCTTAATACCTTTGTTGAGCTCCAAACTTATATCCAACTGCCTTCCCATGAACTCCACTCATATATCTAATAAGGACCTCAAAATTAATTCATTCAAAACAGACATGTTAGAGGTAGAGAATGGGCTTGTGGACACGGTGGGGAAGGAGAGGGTGGGATGAATTGAGAGAGTAGCCTTGACATATATACATTACCATGTGTAAAATAGGTAGCTTGTGGGAAATATCAGCTTGGTGCTCTCTGATGACAGGGGTGCATGGGGGTGGAGGGTATGGAGGTGGGGGTGAGAGGGAGGCTCAAGAGGGCGGGGATATATGTATAATTACAGCTGAGTCATGTTATACAGCAGAAACCAACATAACACTGTAAAGCAATTATCCTCCAATCAAAAACTGAAGAAATTAAAAAACAAAAGCAAAGGAATACAAAGATTAACAAATAAGAGATCTGAGTAGTCTAGTCTGGCTAAAGGAAATAGACTTGGGAAAAAATGATAAATCTTGCATTTGTTTGTTATTTAAATAGTAAATTGGCAATAACATACCCAAACATACCGATTTTCTTCTCCCTCTCAATTTACTTCTCCCTGAGTTTTCCCCATGTCAATAAATGGCATTATTTTCATCCAATTGCTCAAGACAGAAACCTAGAGGTCATCCTGAATTCCTCTTTGTTGCAGTTATTAGACTGTTAACTTTTAGCAATAAACCCTTCCCTACTGCGCTTTGTGCTGCTGTGGCTGGGACTCTGCAAGCTACATTTTTACTTTTTTCAGCTGAATTCTTGCTACAGTCTGTAAGAGGCATTAGATAAAAGACTAAAAGAAAGAAGACAGAAAAAGAACTTGCTCCTCCTCGTTGACTTTCCATACCTGCCAGCATTGCCCATTGTATACCTTCACCCTGACAGCAGCAGTTAGCCCCAAATTTCAACGATCTTCCACTCTCCTGGAAGCAGCCTAGACGTACCTCAGAGCTGACAGCAAGTGGGCAACACCTCCTACCGCAGGCCAGGGTTCCAGCTCGAGTCCCTGCTCCTGGTTCCTGTGCATTCGTGCTCGAGCTAAGTTGCTTTAGTCATGGCTGACTCTGTGCGACCCCATGGACTGTTCCCCCTCCAGGCTCCTCTGTCCATGGGGATTCTCCAGGCAAGAATACTGGATTGAGTTGCCATGTCCTCCAGGGGCTCTTCCTGACCTAGGGATCAAATCTGCATCTCTAAAGTCTCTTGTGTTGACAGGTGGGTTCTTTACCCTAGCGCCAATTGGGAAGCTGGGTTCTAGTAACTTCAGGCCTTCCTCGGTTAATCCAGGACTAGATGACTTCCTGAAGTTATTACTCTCTTATCTTAGTGCTCCCCCTTTCCTTTTTCCGTTAGACAACACTTGATCAATTTTTTATGCTCAATTTACTGTTGTTGAAATACTTAGCAAAAGCCAGAGTGCCTCCTCTAAAGCAGTGGTCCCCAACCTTTTTGGCATCAGGGACCAGTTTTGTGGAAGAGGATTTTTCCACAGACTGGAGGTGAGGGGCGGTTTGGGGATGATTCAAACTCATTACATTTATTGTGCACTTTATTTCTATTATTACTATATCAACTCCACCTCAGGCATTAGATCCCAGAGGTTGGGGACCCCTGTCTAAAGCACATATGGTCCCCCTCTCCTTGTCACAGAACAAAATTCAGCCTCAGGCCTCCAGCCCCTTTTGTGACCTGGCCTGTCTGATTCTCTGATCTCATCTCTCACCAGTTTCTGATTTCTCATCTGGCTCTTATCATTCTGTCTTGAACACACTGCATTTCCACCATGGGGCCTTTGCACTTGCTTGTCTCTGCCTCTGCATTGCCCAGATCGTTGCCTAGCTCACTGCCTGGCTTCATTCACGTTTAGTCTGAAGTGTCATCTCAGAGAGACCTGCTCTCACTGCATTATCTAAAATGCATGATTCCTGCCCACAACTCTCCCTTTCCTTACCTGGGTTTCCTATTATGATCGTTACCTGACTTTGTTATATTTATTTCTCCCTTCCGTATTTTCAAGTAAAAGCTCCTTTGCTTCATATTAAGGAAGGGATGTGATCTCATTTACCACTGATGCTGGCACTCAATACATTCCAGTCGTCAAATGAATTTAATAGTGAATTGCAGTGAAAATGCGGAAGAAAAGTGGACCAAAGTAATTGCAAAGAAGATAGTATGCAACTGAGACAAAGACAGCACAGTATAGCTGGATCCCACTCCCTGAGTACATAATGCAACAAATGAATCAGAAAAACCACTTAAAGATTAACAGAAGGGAAAAAAAAGATTAACAGAAGAGAATTTCCACAAAATTATGAAAGAACTGAATATGCAGAATAAAATATTCAAAGAAAAAGGGACAAATATTCACTATCAAGGTATATACTGGTTAAGCTATTAACAATGAAGAATGAAGGAAGAACTCACTTCAGACCTCTAGGCTGAAAACTAAGTAACATATAAGAGGGAGGAAACCATGCTGGCCTTAGACTTCCTCTAAGCAATAGTCAAAGCAAGAATGTTTGTAGTTTTAAGGCAAAGCCAGCAAGACCCCAAACTATGATATCTACGTAAGTGTCACTCAGAAATTGACCGAGAAAGGCAAACAGCATCCGTGAATCCCTGGTAGGAAAACAAGAACAAAACTACTTAATGAAGAGCAGATAAGTGAGGAATCAAAATTAGTAAGTGGAATTAAGAATTGAGGTGTGTTGTGACCACTGGATTTTAAAATAGAGGTCATGACCAAATGACCAAAGGAAGTTAAGGTTACAAAACAGAAACATTAAAACCTTCACTTAAAATAATGACAAAAAAAATACATTTTTTTCACAGCAAATTGTGTTTCAAAATTGGAAACATACAGATAAAAAAAATCTCCAAACTCTTAATTTTTTAAACTGGATATTTTTAGGAAATAAGATCTTTTGTTGCAAAGAAACATATGTTCTGGAAGTTCAGCAATTCCTTCAGCTTATCATAGTACTACCATATTCAAATAATTTTAAATTTAATATTTAAAAAATTTAAAAATAGTGTACACATTCTCATCTTAAATAAGATTATTTGTATAAGTGCATAGAAATATGCCTGCCATGATGATCACTTAATACTGATGGTAAAATCTGGGATCTGAAGAGATTTAAAAATCTTCCTGTAACTTTCTATATTGTTTGAATTATTTATAAATGAACATGTGTTGTTTTTATGAAACCAACAGAAACACTATCCTTAAAATACTATTATATATAATACTGCACATATACTTAATACTACTGAACTGTACATTTTAAAATTGTTAAGATTGAAAATCTTACATTATGTTTTTTTAACTATTTTTTTTTTACAATTGAAAATAAAAAATATTGTTATAAAAGTTATGATATAAAATTGGTCCAGCCATTATGGCTTCCCAGATGGATTTTGACTATCCAAAGTTCTCCCCAAATCAACTTTTCCACCAAACATTACTCCTCAAGTTATACCCTTCACATAATACTCTGTATTTGCTTGTATCTTATCTGATTTAGTTTTATAAACAGAGATCATTCACTGGCAGATGTTGTTATAAATATGCAAAAAAAAGATACATGTAAAAAGTAACTATTGTATAATCTATTAAATATCTTAGTGTTATAAGAATGTAACTGTGTCATTTGATTTATATATTTGGGAAGAAATCTTTTAATGATTTTTTCTGATGGTTAAAATATATGCTCATTTTAGAAAATGCAAAAAAAAAAAAGGTAAAAATTACCATAATTACATAATATACTTTGGTATATTTTTCCCCCAGCCCTTGAGGAGAAATAGTTTTATAACCTAAAAGATTTATCTGTACATTAAACATTAGCATTTCTCTGTGGTATTCAGTATTTTTAGTGGTTACAAAAATTCCATTTGATTGATGTACCTCGGTTTATTTTATCACTCCTTTACTAGTGAATATTCAGATGGTCTCCTATCTATAGATACTGTCATAAACATATATAAATCTTTGATTTCATATCTGATTTTTTTTTTCAGGATTGGTTCCTGTAAGTGAAACTACTGTTATCAAAGATTTGGACATTTTTGACTCCAGAAAGGTAATATAGTAATAGATGGGTATGTAAATTACATTCTTAGTAACACTTAGTTATTAGCACTTATTTTCAGTCTCTGCCAATCTGATGGAAAGACCCTTTCTGTAATTTAGATAAAGTTGCATTTTGTTCATACACTCATATTAATAACTTTGCCATTTTGGGGACTTACAGTTCTTTACAGAGCCTTGCCAAGATATTGAAGAAAATATATTTTGTTATTGGCTTTGGCAGCATTTAAGATAAATTGTATTTTGAACACATAGAAAGGTGAGGAAAAAGTAACATAAAAAAGGATCCAAATTATTTTACTTAATAAAAAGTAAGATTGTATTTAATTTCCTGTTTTTTTTTAGAAACAGGAAAGTTTTATTATGATCCTTTAAGAAGCTTAATAGATATATAAATTGATTTTCCATTATAGAAATGGAGAATACTGCTTCTTTTTACATTTCCATTAAATATATATGCAATCAATTATTTCTTGGGCACAAAGGAAGTGCAACACAGTACAAGAAAGGAAAAATTGTACAGGCCATATTCTGACCACAAAACAATGCTCTGTGATGACCTAGATGGCTGGGATTGGAGGTAGGGGTGGCGTGGAGGGAGGTTCAAGAGGGAAGAGACACATGTAGTCTTCAATTCTTAATGCAGTAGTAGAGCATTATTACTATCAACCAGCAACATCGTATTTATGGAAATCATATTGAATTTATTGCTTAAGGTGCCATTTTTACTATAGAACTTTTCAGAATGCTTTGAAATACTTAGTCTATAAGGTTAAGAAAAACATTCACTGGATAACTACTTTGAAATAATTTCCACAACCCTGCCTTCATTCAAGAGGTCTAGAAACAGACTGGCTCACTTCCAACTTCCTTACTTGTTATCTTTGCTATGAAGTCATTCTATAGATAGATTAATAAGCATTCTGGCATATAGCAAAATTACATCTGTAAAACTATATGGCATAGTTTGGCTGGGGTTGTTCCTCCTTTGGAACTGCATTACGTAATTTTAAAGTGTTTACTTAAGCTCCTTTGGGCTGCCTCCATGGTAGCTATGAAGTCACTGAGAATTAGCAACAGTTTGGGGCCTGATAACAAAGTCTATTAGTTTAATGTGAACACTGTCAATTTTTTTTTTATCATTGCTGTATAAGGACGTTTAAAAACAAAGATATTGATTCATTTTATTTTTTAAAAGAGCTTGCTACTTCAAAATTATGAAATATAACACAAAGCAATCATAAATGTACATTTGCTCATTACCTAAATGTGCTTATTTTAAAACCTGTACATCATGAATTCACAGTGTGATTTTGACCCAATAGAACTATAAATAATTATGCAAAATTACCAAAATGTATATAGAGCACAGCCTTTAGGAGAGTCTGAATTACTAAAACAGCCTAAGCACTATTCCTTCTCTAAGCCATAAAGGAAGTTTTCTATGAGAACATCAAAGGTATATAAACTGTAATAATATCAGCTTTGGGAGAATTTAAAAAGATACCAGGTTATAAGAAAAGACTATTTTATCTTGATCGAGCAGAGAAAGGTATTTTCAGTTCCTTAGAGAACTCTTAAGCTCCTTTACCAACTGAATAATAATATGTCATGCAGTTCAGGCAGTAGACATTGTAAAAGTGAAAGAAGAGCTATTCAAATCTTGTATGGTAATAATCAAGTTTTATATCACTTCAAGGAAACATGCAGATTCTTATACCCAAAATCTCAACCATCACTTTAGAAGTACACTGAGTTTTATGAATCAACAACCCCAAGTAAAAAAGATCCTGATATCTAAAAACATATAACCCTTTTTAAGAACTGTCATTCTGTCTTAATTATGTAACATGAATTTATTATAAAATTACTTAATGGAATAATCTCCATAGCCTTTGTCTTTTAAACTTTGAGAAGTCACTGAGAATCTTGCCAATGATCTAGTAAAGTCCAAAGTCAGGGACAGTTTAAGGAAGCAGTGGAAAAACTTTTAGGACCTGATCATCTCTTTGAAAAGTGCAGCCACTGGGAGTGTCCTACCTAGCTTTGGAGAGACAGGAGTCTGTATATGGAGGCCTGACCTGGAGGGGAGGGAATGGTCATGAAGGAGAAAAAGGGGGGAAGATTATGAGATTGCCCACTTAGACTGGCTCAGTTAGCTTTGCTGTAATGATGAAATACTTGGGTTATTATATTCCATTCTAATATCAAAAAAGGATATTTATTTGATTTATGTTTAAACAGTTTTTATATACAACGTATTGTTTAAATCTGTTTATCTGAAGTTAAAATGTGTGGTGATTTTAAACACATGGCAAATTCTTTGACGCTCTTCCCAGTAAAAGGCAGAGTCTGATTCTCCTTCTAGAATCTGTATGGCTTAAGTGATACGCCTCAGATGAACAGAATGTGATGGACAGGACTTGTAGGATTGGGTTCTACAGCTTCACTTGGCTCTCAGTCTTGGGACCCTGGGAACCCAGAGCCATGCTGTCAGGAAGCCCAGACCACAAGGAGTGGCCATGTGCAGGTGTTCTGGCTGAAAGCCCTATATAAGATCCTAGCCATCTGTGAGCAGGGATTGCTAGATGGGGAAGTGAACACGCCTTCAGATGATGCAAGCCTTTAGCCTATGAGCTGCTCCAGCTGACTCCCTGTGGACTAGAAAGCAAGCAATCTTGCAGAGCCCTACCCATACTGCATATTCATGAGCAAGTGTTGTTTTTAAACCATTAGTTCTGGGGGTGGTTTGTTTTGTATCTGAGTCCCTGCTTCCATTAAATCTCTAGCTCAGGTTAGCTGTGACAACTGGGAAACCTTTCCCTTAACTTTTTGTTGTTTCCCTAGCCAGACTGAGATCTTAAGCACTTCTGGGTACTAATTGTATATGATTAAGTGTGGTTTTTGAAGGGCCATAAGAAACAAATACCACCCTTATGGGAATTCATTCTAGCCAGCGTCCCTTTCCTTGAAGATTTACTGGTTGAGCAGGGCAAAAGCAAAGCTTGATTCCATCTATCTCTCCTTTTCTTCTTCTCTAGCTATTCATAGTTTTTTAAAAAAGAGAGGAAAGCAAGATTTAATCCTCTCCTACCCTCATCTCCCTTCTGAATTCACATCTTTCGGTAGGTGCTTTTTTCTTCTCTGGAAGGGTACACAGCCTTTTCAGTGGATTTTCAGCCACAGCTTTTCATTCCTTTTCAAGGAAGCAAAACAGAGTTCCTCCTCCTGAACCAGAGGCCCATTTCTCCTCCCAGTCCACAGCCCAGACCAGAATGGGGATCCCTTGATCTGGCCCATCAGCCACTTTCCCATTCCACCACCTCTTTCAAATTAGCTTTCTTGAACCCCTCTCCTGTCCCCACTGCCACTAGGTATACAGCAGTGGTCCAAGTCGATTCTTAGATCACAGGCTATTTTATTTTCCATCTTCCTGTCTCCAGGACCCCAACTGGTGTAATCTTTTCAAGGACCTGTATGTATCCTTTTCATACCTGACCATGCATTTCCATTAAAAAACTGAAATCCTTTTATAGTTTTCCCTTTTCTGTAGGTTTAAATCCTGAGGCCCAACAATCACTTACACACAGAGTAAACACTTGAGATTGTATGCTGAATTGTAGTATAGGTTTTTTACTCTGGAGAGAGACCAGATTGCTTTCTCTAGGTTCTCAAAAGGGTATGCGTACCCCAGAAGCTAAAAACTTGTAGGTCTCAGGCTACATTCCAAACTCCCCAGCATGGACTACAAAGTCCTGTGTGACCTGGCCTTTCATCCAGCCTCCCTTCTCTCCCTTTTCACAGCCCACCCATTCTTACTTGGCTGTAGTTGTTCACTACAGGCCTTTGTACCTGCTACTTTGCTTGTTCAGCTTGGGAAAACTCCTTAGCTGGTCTAACTTCTGCCCATCCAGGAAACCGTCTTCTTTCTTTTAAGAAGCACCTCAGGTCAGCTACCTACAGAAAGCTGTTCAGGCTGAGCAAGCTGGGTGTGAATTCCTGCCTTCCTGAAGTCAGGCTAGCAACTGCTCTTTCTCTTAGCGTCTACCTCTTGGATTTCCAAACTGCGGTGGAGGTGGGAAGAACATAAAACCGTGAAGTAAAACCTGTAAAACAAGCAGTGACTAATAAATTGTGCAGCGCTCACACTGAAGAATCATCCCAGGCTGTAGTATACACTTTGGTAGTGCTTTCTTAGGAGGGAGAGATTGGGTAGCAAACGTGTCATTTATATTTGCCCCAGAGTTTTGATGATAAATACAAGAGACACCTTCCTGTTAAGAGAATTTCATACAGGAATTTTCAACATCATCCCATTTTCCTTTATCTTATGCTTAGCCACCAAATGGTGTTATGTATTTAACAAATACTGAAATTAATAAACATAGTTCTGATATTCTGCCATGTACTAGGATTGCTGGGTCATTTGTCTGAATTGTTTCTCCTTGGTTCATGCAACATCACCGCCCCAAAAAGGGTTTAACACATCGTGATGTGTCCTTAAAATTCTCCATCTACCTAGGAAGACGCTCCTACTTTTTGAGATAAACTGTGTACTTCTGAGATCTGCTTTGTTTCACAGCACAGGCTTTTAACTCAATCCTTTTACTCCTTCAGAAAAAGTTAAGCCTTAATTGCTGCCTCGAAACAGAGCTCTTTTCCCTTCTTGGGCGGACAGATCTGAGCGAAGTGTATTTCCCTGCTACTAACGCACCAACTTATAAATAGCGCTTACCGCGCTGAGTCACCAAAACCCGGAGTTTCCCCAAATAGCTTTATAACGACTGCTGGAATCGAGTCCTCCGGAACGGTGACAAACGCCTGTCACACACCCGCGAGGCTGGACGCTAGGCTTGCGCCGCCGAGCGGGGTCCCCAGTCACCCGGCTCCCGGATAACGCGGGCACGGCAGCCTATATCCCAGCCTGGAGTTGAGAGTCGGACCTCAAGAGCACACACAGCGCTCTCGGGACGCGGCCGAGACTTGGCCTTGACCGTCCGGGGCCGTCCCCGCCCCCTCCGGAGCTGGGAGCCGCAGGGGGCCGGCACCAGCCTCTGCGCGGTGCCGCCCGCCCGCTCACACAATGGGGCGCGTCGGGGGAGGGCGACCTCGGCCACCGCTCTGGGCCTGGGCCCGGGCCCGGGCCCGGGGCTCCGGGCAGCTGGGGACGCAGCCAGGAGCTGGGGCGGCAAAGAACACCCCCTACGCCCGTCTCCCGCCCGCCCACTCCCACACTTCGAAATGGCTGCAGCCGCCGCTTCGGGGGCTGGAGGTGGGGGGGGGAGGGAACGGAAGTGCCACCCCCTGTAGTCAGGGGATGGTGACGTCACCTCTGTCAGCCTGTAGCGGGGGCGTCTGCCCATCACGTGACGCCCCCCTCCCGCTCCCAGCCGAATCCCGCGCGCGCGCGCGCGCTCCCTCCCCCACCCGCTTCTCCCCAGCTCTCGCCCTCCCCGCTCCAGCGCGGCTGTCAACAGCGCCAGCTCCGCCCCCTCCCCCGCGCCCAGTGTAACCGCCACGGCGGCGCGGCGGGCGCTCGCGCTCGGGTCCAGGCGCCCCGGAGGAAAGCGTTGCCTTCTGTCCTCACCTCGCCCCCCACCAATCGCCGGCGCGCCGGGTCGCGTGGGCACCGAAGCCAGGGATGTGCGGTGGCGTGCGGCGACAGCGCTTCTCCGCTCAGCCCTCCCACGGTAGCTGCGCGGGACGAGGTGGGGACGCTAGGTCCGAGCTCCGAGGGGGCGAGCTGGGCTCAGCAGCCCCCTGGTCCTGGCGCGTCGCCCCTGGGGGGTCGGTACCCCAGGCGGGAGCTGCAGCAGGGAGCCCGCCGTCGACCGCTCCCTCGCTCGCTCGTCCGCGCCTCCGCGGCGCTCCCGCCTCCACTCCCCTCGCCGCCTGGGCGGCGCAAGCTAGTCCTTGCTTCGTCTCCGACCACGGCGCGGCCACCGGCTGTACGACGAGGGGGGCCAGGCGCTGACCATCTCCAGAGCCCCTCGGCCACCCCGCCGTGCACTGCTGGGCTTCCAGATTGGGTGGCTATCACTGCTGCGCCTCGCTCTATTTTTTCCCCCCTTTATTCCCTTCTAAAAGTAGAGGCTTGGGGGAGGGAAGAGAAAACCCAGTGTAGAGAGGGGCGGTGCGGACTGACCTGTCAACGGCGGAGGAGGAAGACCCCCCGATCCGGGCGAGCTCTCGAGCCCGCGCAGGGACCGGAGCCCTGGGTTCGCGCGGAGAGGCGCGGCGGCGGCAATGCCTCAGCCAGGTGTCCCCCCTCGGCGGGGCCCGCGCGGCCGCGCCCGCCCCCTCCCCCGGGCGCCGCGCTCCCCGCCCCATCGCCAGGGACCAGGGAACCCCCCAGCTCGATTTTTTTGTGCAGTTTCAGCAAAGCTCCGAGGAAGTTGGTCCTTTTGTTCCACTATTTATAGATTGCGTCAACATTGCGAAAAGGAGAAGGCGGAGCGGTGGCCCCTCCCCCCTCCCCTCCTCCAGCCGGCTCCTGGGAGAGAAAAGCCCCAGCACACGACCTAAGTACACAGCGCGCCAGCCGCCCGCCCGCCCCCGGCCTCCCGCTCGCCGCCTCCCCCTCCTCCCTGCCCGGGCCAGAGCGCTGCCAACCCCGTCACGTGCCCGCCCGGGAAAACCAGCTCCCCGGGGCTCCGCGCCGCCCGCCAGGCTCCGTGGCGGCGGCCGCCTCGCTCAGCTGTGCGCCGGGATCGTGGGCTCCAGCCAGTGGCCCAGGCGTCGCGCACAGCGTGGGCACCCGCACCCTAGTCACCCGGGGCTCGCGACTCTCGAGAGTGCTCGCCAGCCATCCGCGCTTCCGCCCTCCTCAAACCTCCCCCCACCACCACCACCCCGCCGGATCTCGGGAGCGCCACAGCCCTGGTCGCCGAGTGTGCGCGCGTTCGGGCCTCGCTGCGAGCCGGGGGCCGGACTGGGCCCTCGCGCGGCCACTTCCCCAGGCGAGGGGATGCCAGTCTCCCTCCCACCCCCCACCCCGCACGAACGGCTGTGGGCGGGGGACCGAGCGACGCAGGGGTGGCTGGCGGCCGCCCGAAGGCTGGCGGGCGGAGCGCGGGAAGTACGGTGCGGCCGTTCCGAGACGCGCGGAGACGCCCAGCCTCCTCCGCAGGTGCAGCCGGGCGTCGCGCGAGCTCACTTACTGCCTCCCGGACATCTGCGGACCGAGGAGTTTTGCAGACCTGAGCCGCCGTGGGGGTACTGGAGTTTCTGAGGAGTTACTGGAAATTAAATCTGTGACAAAAAACATTCGAACTTTTTTCTCAAACCTGATGACGAAGTGATAGGCCCCGCCATACGCCCCGAAATGAAACTGAGCTCCCATGCTGGCCTAAAGCTTCTGTTCCTGAGCTCGATGTAAACAAGGAGGGCGGTCAATACTAGAGGAAGGCCTTATTAAAAACACACACACACACACACCCAAGTGCAAGTAGCTGGTTTGAGTGTAATTTACCTTCGCAGCTTCCGGTCATTTACCATAGTGATTTATTTAGATCTTAATTTAACTTTCCAGAGTCGGAATAAAAATAATTTAGCCCTTCAGATCACGGGTGGAGTAAAGTTCGAACTGAGCTGGGACGAGTGCAGGAAACGCGTCGGACCTTTCCGGGCAGTTGGACAGTGTGGTAAACAGTCTGCAAGAGTTATTTTCTAAGGAGTTTGGAGACTGTTCCCTTGCACTCACCCTCGTGCGGGCTCAAGTGCAGGCCGCCGGGGGAGGAGGGCGGGACTCTGCCCCGGCCCTTGCCGGGGAGCGGCGTTTCCTGGCCCTGCGCTGGGCGCGTGCAAACCTAGGAGAGCTTTCGCACGGGCCACTCGGGGCAGCGACCAGTTTGCCTCTATTTGAGTAAACCTTTCCAGGTTTGGCTTTTTTTTTTTTTTTTTTTTTTAAAGGGGGAGACCTTAGGCCATGAGTTCATCAGTTTAGGATACATGTGCTTTGCTCACCATAAAGAGAGAGGCGAGATAAAGTGAAGCGAGCCTGTGCAGTGGTTGCTGGGTTTTTCCCAAGCGCAGAGCTCAGTGGACGAGCAGCAAATGGGACTGGGCGTTGGTCCCCCTCACACCTGATGGTACTCAGAGCCTGGGGTGGGAGCCGGATCCCAGCTCTCGAACCTTTTTTCTCAGTTTCCTTCCAACTTAGTGAAAGGCTCCGGCCGCCCCTCTTCCGGCCTTTCTACTCTGCCTGTTCGTCTGTATCTGCAAGACACAGCCCTCCTAAGCAGGCGAATTCGTTTCCGCGCCAACTTTGTTGCTTCAGTATCTACAAGTCACGTTTCTTTACACGAAGAAAACAAGCCAGGGCCTCCTGGCCCTTTTCGCCCATGCAAGGGACAGGGGTACCCAGGCCTCAGCCTGAGCCTCCCCCTCTCCCCGCCCAGCTTGGGACCGAACCGCGGTGCCCCCATCACTTTTGTCAGGACACGCGTTTTCCACCCCCATTTTGTTCTTCCGCAGTCGTCCCAGCTGCGGAGAGAAGGGAGCGAAAGCAAAACGAAAGCACCCGGGGCGCATCAGTCGCGGCGGCTTCCCTGAGCATGGCCGTGGGAGGTCAAGGTCTGGGGTCGGGAGGCAAGGGTGGGCGCGGGGGCTGCGTGAAAACCGGGTGGCGGGTGGTCCTCGTAGGGCCCCCGGGAGCTGTCCGGAGCGCCATCGCTCCTCCTCCCCTGGGAAAGGCGTCCGCGTGTGAGAATATACCAGCCCCAAAGGGAAAGTTTGGCCTGGGTCTTGAGTTGAAATTCGAGACTGATTGGGACGGTGCGGAGGGGACCCAGGGGCCCAGGAATGTGGCGCGGGGGCGAGCGTTGGCCCCCGGCGACTGATCCGGGGGAGAGGCCGGGGCGGGCGAAGGCGCGCGGAGGCCGCCGGGGGCCTCCGGCCCACGGAATTGTCACTCCATTCAGATTGGATAGGCAGCCTGCTTACCCGCAAAACCTAGAGTTCTTCGCCGTATAAAGACTTCAGGAAATTTTGGTGACGACCTCCGCGCCCGCCCCCCTCCCTCTCGGTAGTCTCTGCGGGGACAAAGGCGGCCTGAGCAGATTTGGACAAGGCGCGGCCTCTGTGGGCGGCCTTCGCGGCCTCAGACTTCTTCAGTTAAGAGGAGGATGAGTATCTTTACGAAGTAAAGTTAACCACCCCCCACTACCACCCCTCAAAGGTGACAGCCAGAGTCTGATCTGCTAAAAGGCGTCCTGTCCCCCCCACCTTCCCTTGCAATGAACCAACACAGGGAGACTGGCCTGCAAGATGCTCGCCCTGTCACTCGGATACATTTGTCCTTGTCACTTGGGTACACTTATGTAGCCAAAAGCGCGAAAAGCCCCACCTTGCCCTAATAAACAACTAACTTCATTCTTGCTTGCCACCTTTCTTGTCGCAATAGCTGTGGGCTTTGGCAAGTGTTAAAAATACCATTTGATCCTAAATGAGTCAAACGTGGAAAGAGTTTTCTGTGCGAGTAGTTTGGGTCTGTGCTTTCTCTCACTGGCACCTAATACTCGGCGCAGCCCACAGCCGCGACACCTCAACCCGTGCAGGGGCGCTTTGGCGCCGCACCTTTTCACTCCGTAAATAAGTAGACTTGGAATTGTGTGCTTGTGTGCATTGTTTAGGTACTGCATCGCTGGTTATTCATTTCACCAAAAGGACCCCAAAGCGGCTATAATTTTAAAAGATGAAAAAATTGAATTCTTACAAGTGAACCTCGGGAAGGCAGTCTTGATTTCCTGCTGATGTTATGCCGGTAACAGGGGGTAGTCAATCCCAGACTAATTCTGTTCGTTTTTATTCCTTCCCTGTTCACAACTGCAAATACCAGGAAGTTCTGTGAAAAACATGGCCCACTCCACCCAAATTTCTTTATGCAATAATGAGGGGAAAGCTGCAGGTGAAATAGACCCGTAGGCTATTACTTTGGGAAGGAGTCTTCTATTTCTTTAAAAAAAAAAAAAAAAAAAAGCAACCTCAGCAAAAGATACTTTTTTGACTCAACAGAGTGATTAGAATGCCTGCTTTCACCATGCTCGCCCTTTGGTTTCATATGTGGCCACTGTTCTCACTTTCTTGCAAGTCCCCCCCCCCCCCCTTTTAACTTATTTCTGTGAAACAGAGATTCCATCAGGTTATCTTGCTAAACTGGGCGTCTATAGATGAAATTGATCTTTTCTCCTCCACCTCACTTAAAAAGTACACACACAGCTTTGAAAGCCCGTAGTTGTCTTTACTTCGCAACCCCCCCCCCCCCTTTTTTAAATTAAATCTCCGCATTCGCAAATAATGCTTTGCCTGGGCTAGATTCAGACTATAGTATCTAAAACGTTACCCTCCCGGGCAGTCCCTTGAGGCATCGAAACCGCAACCTTGCGCAGGCCACTGGAACCCGCACCAGAAACCTCGATTTGGAGTCCAGTTTGGAAACAACTCTGTGCTTTTCGCGGTGAAATGGGAACTTGCCCAAGCGATGTATCTGGCTTTAGATTTTATGGGGAATATGATCTGGAAAAGGGAACGCCTGTTTCAGGCGCGGCAACGTGCCCCGCGCAGATCCCCCGGGGCTCCCTCCTGCTCAAGAGCGCGCGGGGCCTCGACCCGCAGGGCCTCAACCAACCTCTGGGCGCCCGGGTTTGGGTGAGCCCCACACTCTGGCTTTCTCCCTTTCCGGCTTCGCCTGGGGTCGCTCTCCGCGGCTGATGAAGCTGTTAGACCCGAGGAGAAAGTTAAGAGACTGAAGATCAGATGTCCTTAAAGGGGCTGGGGAAAGGGAGAGCTCCTTGCCGTTAGTGCCGAGAAACTCGGATACTCCGCGCTCGCCGCGAGGCGAAGAAAACTGTCCTGGGGGAGCACCAGTGTTCCCGAGATTTTGCCAAAGTTTGGAGAGCCCGGAGGTAGCGTGTCCCCCACCCCCGCCCGCCACCGGGTTGTTTCACAATCCCCTCCGGGCTGCCTTAGGCTAGGGCCCGCGCGGGTGGGGCGGGGGAGGGGTGAGGTGGGGAGGATGGGTCTCCTCCGTTTCCTCCCCCTCCGCAGCGGAAACGTCGAAGGGGTTAAAATGGCGCGGCGGAATGCGCGCGAGGAGAGGTGCCAGTGTTCGGCCCCGACGAGCGGGAGAAGTGGGGTGAGGGTGTGGGATCCCCGGAAAGGGCCGGGAAAGCGGGGACCAAGGGGAGGTGTGAGGCCAGAGTGTCTGCCATTGGGGGTGGGTTTCAAGGCAGTTGCCGGTCGTAGTGGGGACCCGAGCGGCAGTAGGGAAGCCAAGCAATGGTTAGTGCCCGACTTGGCCCGCCCTGGGGCCGGGTTATGTCAGGAAAGCGTCCTGGCACCGAGCTCCGGCCCGAGGAGACGATACTCCCCCTCGCGCTCACTCTGCGAGCGGGGCCGGGCGGGCGCGAAGGGGCGGGCGGTGCGCCGAGCGAGCCCAGGGCGCTGAGGTCGGCAAGTCGCCTTCGGAGCGGGCGGCGGCGCGTCTCCAGTCTACGTGGAAAAAAAAAATAAAACTAAAGAAGCACCCCTCCTCGGCAAGCGGCCCTTTAGCCCTAGAAACGAAGAAAGAAAGGGACTCAGGGAACCGGAGAAACTCAGTATAGTACTTCCCAGAGTTTCCAGGTTTGTCCAGCGACTGGGAATCCTGAGATCTCTCCAAGAGCTGAGCCCATTTCCCCTTCCAGAACAAAACTAGAGGAGTGTTACTCCGGAGGAAGGCTTCAGTTTAGGCCCCGCGGGGAAGCCGAGCAGCCCCCGCCGACTGACTTCGGGCTCGCTTCTTCCCAGGGCAGCGGGGAGCGTCCTTTCTGAACCGCCCCGGGCGGCAGGCGCGCAGCTCGGGGCGCGCTCGGCGCTGGGCCCCGCTGCGGGCTCGGACGTAACGGCAGGAAACGCCTTGTCCAGTTTTCAGTCTCCCAGTCAAAACATTTGGCTGAATCTCGAAATAACTTTTTTTGATAGTCCGGAAAAGAAGCACGACAAATAGACTCACCATCGAGCCTTGCGTCAGCGAACCGTTTCCCCTGGACTACAGTGAGATTGGTTTTTTCATTAGTTGCAGGAACTGAATTTTTGATGATTTACCTGCCTGTTCAGGCCCCTGGGTGTATTCTCCTCCCCTTCTTTCCCACTTCATCTGGTTGTCAACTCGATTCTCCCTCTCTTTTTTTTTTAAAGCTCGGGATCGTATCCTTTGTAACACACGAAGCCTCTAGTCTAACTCAGCCTCTGTCAGTGGTCAGTATAAGCCACAGTGTTTGCGTAGTCCTTACAAAAGAGTCATGTTTTCGGTTCCTTTGATCCACAGAGACGGAAAAGTGTTGGTTTGCATGTTTCCCTCCCCACTCCCCCCACCCCCCATTGCTTTCAGTGACAGCGTTCTCTTCCTAGTTACAAGTTCCCTCTCTTGCCAAACATAATAAAGATTTCTTTATTTTTACACGGACCTAAAGAGTTAGGAGAAATTCGGCGAGTGCTGACTCACCTATGCTGCCCCCGCCCCCACCACAGGATTAGCACTAAACGATGTAATCAGTTAAACCAACAGACTTTAATATCATTAAACATGGATCTCTCCATTAATCTTGGCAATAATGTCACTTCGAAGAAGGAAGTAATAAAAACGAAATTCTTGCGAATAAAATAAAATTATGGAAGCTGTTCACTTGAGGTCTTGGATGCAGAAGAAAGGGTTTGGTCTTTTTAAAAAGAGCACCTATTGACCAACAATTTTTACTATGAAATAAAATTTGTAAAGCCAGCCCTACCAGGATGTTTGCGCATAGTAGGTACTCAATGAGTATTTCGTCTTCTTTTCTTCTCCACATGCTTGGAAATTTTGGCAGGAGATACAGACTTCCCAGTGGCTAAGGAAATTATGCTCAAACTTCGCTTCTGGTTCATGTAATCTCCACTCACTCAAAAGAAGAAAAAAAACCCTCACAAAATTTATCCAGGGAACTTTAACAGCTTATTAAAACTTAATGGAAATAGCTAGACAAAATAAAAAGTATAGTGATTACATACATATAAATCCGAAACATTAAAATATTTCAAACTTTCTCAGTGGCCGTAATAGGCAAACCATTACCATTCGATTTCGTTTACCGATTTCTACAGTAAAAACGAAAATTGTGGGCTCCTGCTCATTTCTCGCGTTTCTGCTAGAGCAGCCTTCACCCACACACTGATCTATCTCGACCTCATATTTTTCATAGCGCAAATTTTACCGGACGCTACTCGGCTATCCACTTTTAAGACTTGTGCTCTCTCTCTCTTTTCAATTTAAAAAAATAAAATGAGAAAAATAGAGAAGGAGGCTGTAGCACTCACGGGCGGAGGAAACCCACCTGCCCACACGCCTCTCCCGGGTGTCGGACTCTCGGGAGGAGAGTCGCCGGGAGCGGCTGGCGTTGGGGATCTCGCCCGGTCGTCTGATCCGGGCACATTTTCTCTGGGGCCCATTCGCTCGGAGTAAACAGTCACGTCGTAGTGAGTTTCCTAGCAAGTTTGCACTACTCTTTAAACAACAGAGAATTCCCGCATGTTCGTCTCCGCTTTCAGGCTCCTCTTTCAAATTGTTAAGTATTTTTAAAAGTGTCCCGAGCAACCCTTTGGCCCTTTCTCCTACATGACGACGAGGCGGGTCACGACGGGTGACCTCGGTGTCTCCGGCAGGTCTCAGCCTCCTGGAGCCGGGCTGCCGCGTCGGCGGAGCGGGAGAACCCGGGCGCCGAATTGGTCCGTGGCTCGCGCCGAGGTGAGCGCGTGGGCATAGCGTGCGCTTCTCCAGCGCGGCGCCCAAGTTCAACGCGTCGCGCGGGAGGAAAACTTGGGGCACCAGTCTCCTCTTCAGACAAGCGCTCGGGGAGATCTGTGGAGAGACCCAGGGGCGTGGTCGTGCTTCGGGACCAGGTCTTTACTTTTGAGATCTATATATCTCGTTCTAGAAAAATACCCCGTACGGAAACCCACCATACAAATACCTCCCCGACTTGCCCTCCAGTGGTCTGCAAGCCCCTCCCCTGCACCGAGGTTCCCGCTCGTGCAGAGCCCAAGGTGGGCCGCCGAGGTCACGTTAAGTTCAGAGCCACGGATCCAGGTCAGATCGGATAAGATATAAATTTGTAGTCCGGCCCGGAGCTGCTGTCTGGGGCTCAGCCCCGCTCCCACTCAAAATCCTTCCCAGAGAGTAGCAGTTGGTGGTTACTGGACTTCGCGCAAACTGGACGCCGCGCCTGAAGGGCCGGCGGGGTCACTGGCGGGCCTTCGCTGGGGTGGACGGGTCCTTACTGTTGCAAATCGAGACGTGAATGGAGTCCCCATGCTCCACCACCCCCGCGGCCCGGAGTAACTCCAGGGCTCACTGGTTTGGAGGGTCAAGGGTCGGGCGGGCCAGGGCTCCCAGGGCCCACGGGGTCCCGGCCGGGCCTCGCACTGAGGGGCGCGGGGCAGCGGGGTCGGCGTCGCGCGCGGAGCCGGGGCCACAGAGCAGCTGCGGCCGAAGGCAGCCCACGCGGGCTCCGGCGCCGCGGCGAAGTCAGAGGCGCTTCCCAGCTCGGCCTGGAGTGAGAGGCGCGCAGGGGGAACCGCTTCTCGAGCTTTGAGGCGCAGGCCAGTCGAGGGGAGGGGAAAAAGGGGCGGGGAGGCGCTCTCTGTTCCCGCGGGTTCGGAGGGTCAGCGGAGGCGCTCGGGGTGAGGGTCGCAGGAGCCTCAGAGCTTGCAGCGGCCACGCCGGGCCTGGCCCGAGTGACCCCGAGGCGCTCCCGGCCAGGGCGACGCGGCGGCCTCCGCTTTCGGGGTGCGGGCCGCAGTCTGGCCGCAGGTCGTCCAGTCGCGGCCGACCTGGCCCTCAGGGAGGCCCCTGCAGATGGCCGGACAGCAGGGAACCCCCAGGCCCCGGCCTAGACACGGAGACTTCACAGGGGTATTTCCAGGCCCCAGCGGCCTCTGGGCAGGGGTTAGTTCAGAGTCAGGTTTCTGCTTCCACCAAAAACGAATGACCCAAGTTTCCCAGAGCTGCGGTGAGCTCCAGACCGACTGCTTTCTTAGGATCCTCTAGGTATTTTTGCCTGTAGAAGTGAATTTGAGCCGTTCCTCTTTAACCTCACGTGAGCTGGCCACCGGCCCGTTCACGCTTCGCCCCCTGTTAGGTCTGTCCTCCTCCTCGGGGCCTTGGGTCCCACACGCTGCTGGGCCTGCGGGGCAGGTCCCGCGCTGGCACTGTGCGGGGAGGTGGGCTTCCCTGCCACACTGGCCTGATGCGAGTGGGAGGCCCACCTGGAGGACATGAGGGAGGCCTGGCAAGGAGCGGGAGGGCCTGAGTTGTGTGTGGAGGGCTGGGGGTGGTAAGGGCAGCCTCCTCCCTGAGAAAAAGAGGCCTGTGGAGCCTTGCTGCTTGGACTAGGAAGACAAGGTGGACATGCCCAGTCTAAAGGTGGGTGAGGCAAGACCCCAGCTCCCAGAGACCAAACCAGGATGGCAAATCTCTGTTTTCCTGGTTGTTTCTTTTATTTTAATCCCTTCCCATTTGTTTTCTGTTTACTCTTTAGTCAAGTGTTTCTGAAAATCTTGGCAAAAGGATGTCATTCCTTTAAACAGATAGTTATTGAGAGCCTACTATTTGCCTGGAGCAAGAACGGGATAATGAATAGGACAATTCTTGTCCTCACAGGGCTTACCATCCAATTTTCTCTATATAGAGAAAAAGACAGGCAATTAAAATATGCTGTGAAAAGGGACATGTGGACGCATATATGATAAAGGGAGCAGGATGGTTTAGGGCTGTTTGTAAGAAATTCAGGAAAAGGAAATGGCAACCCACTCCAGTATTCTTGCCTGGAAAATCCCATGGACAGAGGAGCCTGACAGGCTTCACTGTCCATTGGGTCACAAAAGAGTCTTACTACAACTGAGGGACTGAACAACAGCAACAAGAAATTCAACATTTCTGGAACATAGAGAGGAGAGGACTGTGTGGGTGATTAGCCTGGACCCAAGAGAGGAGTTTAAAGGGAGAGCAGTGCACCATGGGGTCGTCCTGGTAGTGGCACAGGAAATGATGCTGAGGAGGCCTTGGTGCTGCTTTAGATCAGATACCCTCTAGATTTCCCTTCTGGTGTTAAGATTTGAAGGATTCACTTTTATTTTAATAAGGGGCCTGGTATTCTGTGCTACCATCTGCTGAGTCAAGTGAAAGTGCAGCTGTAAATTGCTGGGTCGCAGCCAACTCTTTGTGGTCCCATGGGCCGCGTAGCCTGCCAGGCTCCTCAGTCCATGGGATTCTACAGGCAAGATTGCTGGAGTGTGTTGCCATTTCCTCCTCCGGGGGATCTTCCTCACCCAGGAATTGAACCTGGGTCTCTTGCATTGCAGGCAGATTCTTTGCCATCTGAGCCACCAGGGAAGGCCAATATAGGTGCATGTATAGATCAATAAAACATATCTATGCCTACTCTACCTACATGGTAATATTTCAGACCTTGAAAAGAAAAAGCCCCTAAAAATAATTTAAAATTTTTTAAAAATTAATTTTGATCATGCCTTGAGGCTTGTGAGATCTTAGTTACCCGACCAAAGATCGAACCTGGACCTTTGAGTCTTAACCACTGGACTGCCAGGGAATTTCCCTTAAAAACTGATTTTAAGAGAACTCATCTAGAAGGAAATTTTGTGACAATATTGAAGTTAGAAAATTGATATTTGAGGTGAACCCTAATATAGTGAGGAAGACACTGTTCTAACCACATGAATTTGCAATACAATGGAAGATACAGAGAAATAAATACAAGCTGTTCTGCATCTCTGATATATAAAGGGCAGGAGACAGGGCAGGCTTTAAACTCTCAGAAACCAGGTCATGGAGTGGGGCAGTTAGCTCATAATAGTTCAGAGAAGTCCCATGGAGAAATTTGGAGCATATTCAGAGGAAAGAGAAAGCTTTCGTGGATTGACACAGTCCTTATCCTCTCAGAAAATATTGGAGCCTTCCTGACATTTGGGAGTCTCAGGACTGCTTTAAGCTAGTAACTCTGCTCTAGAGGGACAAAGGAAAAGTCTTGCAACTAACTAGATTTTAAGAAATGTTACATTAATGTCCCAGTGCTTAATTATGAAAATACCTAGATGTTGTACCTTTAATTGGAGCTACTGAATCCTTTCATAGCATTTTGTCAGGAGCAGGTTCAGTTCAGTTCAGTTCAGTTCAGTTGCTCTGTCGTGTCCGACTGTTTGTGACCCCCTGAACTGCAGCACGCCAGGCCTCCCTGTCTATCACCAACACGGGAGTTTACGCAAACTCATGTCCATTGAGTTGGTGATGCCATCCAACCATCTCACCCCCTGTCGTCCCCTTCTCCTCCTGCCCCCAATCCCTCCCAGCATCAGGGTCTTTTTGAGTGCCTGCTGTGTTTCACAGGCACGTCACATACATTGCCTTTTCTAACCCACATAACAACTCCCTGAAGTAGGTGTCTATATTTCCATTATATAGATTAGGAAACTGAGGCCTAGTGGATTTATTATGCAAGGTCCCTTGACAAATAAGTGGCAGAGCTATCTGACTTCAACTCTGTTTTCTGTTTACTCTTCTCATGAGGTCTTTTCCCAACCCAGAGGGTGATGAGCCTTGAAACGAAAATCATATTAAGAGAATTCACATCTGAGGGTTTTCAATCCCTGTGGAAAAAAATAGGGTTGGGTGAACTTATAGTGTCTATTAATTATTACAGGGTTGCTAATATAAAAATTAAGGAGCTCACAATACGTAGGAATGTTTTATACAGATTAAATTCACACATGTGATTAATTTATCTTTACCAGCTTTGCTTGCTAGAAAAATTTCAGAATAAAGAGATGCTGAGGTATTAGTTTTGTTTTATTATACAGAGAAACACACATGTATAGTGTTCTATCTTATATTTAAATGGAAACCCCCTTTTTGTTTCCCAGTTTGTAGTCTCTAGGTCACTCTCCCTGGGTTGATGTGCCCAGCATCATCCTCCTAGACACATTTACTCCTTCAGACAAGCCTGCTGTTTGTCCCTGTGCATAGTGTACCTGCACAAAAACATAGAGGCTCAGAAAAATTTAAATAATTTGTTCAAGATTACACAGCTAGTGAATGGCAGAGCTCCTGTTCAAGCACAGCAATAAAGAGTATGTATTTTCACTAAAACACACTGCATTCTTGACCATGCAAAGACTAAAAATTGTGTGTACTTGCTAGTCATTTTATCCCTCCTTGGCCTGTGTCCTCAACTAAAACAGCTGGATAACTATTCTTATCCTGTTTACTTCATGGAGCACTCTTAAAACTCAAAAGCACTGTAAGAATTTTTTTTTTCTTAAAGCTAATCCTAATTGTTTAGCTTAATTGACTCTCACAAGAGAAAAATCATATAAACTCTAATAGCAGGTTTATTACTAATAATCTATTGATGGAGGAAAAAAACCTTCTAACCCAATAGGATCAGAATCTGATGAATTATTGCTGTTCTTTGTTTTATTAATTACTGTAATGCCAAACATTTATTGGACATAGACAATTGCCTTGAGCCTGTAGACACAAACTGGCAAGTTACTTTTCAGAAAGGGTCTTCAAATCTAGTGGGTGAAAGAGAATATATAACCAGTAGATTATGAAAATGTGCTAAGAGAGAGGCCCAAGGTCTCCTTGAGATCTAGCAGTATTCTGCACCTCCCTCACCAAGGCTAGAACCTTTGTCTCCCCAACGTGTTTGTCAGTCTAGAAGACACCTGGGCTGCTCATTGAGAAGTGAAAATGAAAGTGTTTAATCGCTCAATCATGTTTAATCGCTCAATCGCTCTGTGACCCCATGGACTGTAGCCGACCAGGCTCCTTTGTTCATGGAATTCTCCAGACAAGAATACTGAAATGGCTCATTACAAACATAAAATTCCACTCACTTTTGTAGAATCAGATTTTCTGGAAGTGGGGCCTGACTCTTCATTTTAAACAAATTCTCCAATAGCTCTTATTCTAGTTCTAGACCAGAATTTGGAGAAAATAACTAGACCACTTGATTACAGTCAAAGTTGCCTAAAGGAAAACAGTCCCCCAGTGTCTAACTGGGATGTGGTTATACCCTACCATCAAAAGTTAAGAATTCAAACTCACTTAGGGAATTCAGTGTGCTAAAGTGTAGGAAAGTTCGACAGGAAATTTTCAAAACAGATAATAATGATGGCATACAATTATAACACATTATATTGGGGAACATTTTGGCTGATAGTTTGACCCGTGAGTTCATTTAAAATTTGTGAGTGGATGCCACTCAACTCCATCTAATTGATTAAATAAGAGTAGAGTAGAGAGTTCCAAATGCACCTTTATTTTTTTTAGGTCAAGGAATCTTTTATTCCAATGAAACTTTAATGGAAGGCTGACGTATAAAGAACTGCTGTGGTTGAAGAAAAGGATGGATGAGGAAGAGGTGGGTTCTCTGAAAACCACAAGTGCAGCTGTGAATTCAGGAGCTTGTAAGGGACATAATCCAAGGACTGGGCTTGTGTTCCAAGCCCTGGCCCTGTGTGGGCACGTAAGTGCACAGTGTTTGATGATTCCTGTGGACTGAATGTATCCTATCATATTCCTATGTTGAAACCTAATCCCACACCAATGTGTGGGTATTTTGGAGATGGGGTCTTTAGGAGAGGATAGATTATGAGGGTGGAGCCCTTGTGAGTGGGATTAGTGCCCTTGTAAAAGAGACCCCAGAGAGTTTCCTTGCTTCTTCCACCAGGCAAAGCTACAGTGAAAAGACTTCTGTCCATGAGCCGAAAAGCTGACCTACACCAGACACTGACTCTGCTGGCACCAAGACCTTGGACTTCCCAGTCTCCAAAACAGTGAGAAATACATTTCTTGTGTTTATAATTGCCCAGTATTTGGTATTCTGTTATATCAGTCCCAAACGGACTAAGACAATGACTGAGTGAATAAATGAGTAAAATGTCATCATTTCTGTTTCAAATGTAATTGAGAAATGCAAAACTTGTATTTTTTTTTTTAAATCAGTAAAGACTAAAGTAAATAATACATTTAGTGGCTCATTTTCATCTGCAAATTCTTTTGGCCATGTAATGGTCCTACTTGCCTTCTTTGAACATGAATTTATGAAGCATTTGGTTTTTACAGTCTAATTTCCTCTAGGACTGTTTCCACTTGACTCAGTCATGAAAAGAACCCAGGTGAAGTCAGGAAAACTGGCAAAATGCAGGCTGATTTGTATGTGAGGGGGGTAGTAGGATAGGACAGAAATGAAGAAAGGAAACCATTTCTCTGTAAGAATGTCACATGATTAATTTTAAAAATAAAATTTGTTTTTCACTTGATGATGAAAATAATATATTTTCACTATAGAAAGTTTGGAAAATACAGTAAAGTGCAAAGAAGGAAATAAAAATTGCTTTTTCCTGTCATTACCCAGAGATAATGCTATTATCATTCCAATCATATCTTTATACAGTAGTCTTTTAAACATTAAAAAAAGATTAATTTATTTATTGTTGGCCATGCTGGATCTTTGTTGCTGGGTGGGCTTTTCTCTAGTTGTGGTGCACAGTCTTCTCATTGCAGTGGCTTCTCTTGTTGCTGAGCAGGGGCTCTAGGGTGCCTGGGCTGCAGTAGTTGGGGCCCATGGGCTCAGTAGTTGGGGCTCACGGGCTCTAGAGAGCAGGTTTAGTAGTTGTGATGTATGGGCTTGACTGCTCCACGGCATGTGGGGTCTTCTTGGACCAGGATTCAAACCCGTGTCTCCTCCATTGGCAGCTGGACCCTTTACCACTGAGCCACCAGGGAAGCCCTATACAGTAGTCTTTTTTTTCTTAAATTAGGATCACATCCTAATGTGTCTTAAGCTTGCTTTTATATTAACTAATATACATGAATATTTCCTATGTCATTAAGTATTCTTCTAAAACATCATTTTAAAATTTCTGCATTATAATCTATGAAAGAAAGTACCATGTTTTGTCAAACTAATTTCTTATTGTTGAACATTTGGATTGTTTTCCATTTTTCCACTAGTCTGAAGAGCGTGACACTGAGTATCCTTTAATCTTTGTGTGTCTGTGTCTCAGTATTTAAGGAATGCATATTTTTTAAGGCTTTTGACCCCCCGGAATGGTTGGACTCCTGCTGACAATGGATGTAAGTTCTTGCTACTCACCCTGTAATGACAGTCTGGCTATTTATGGTCTGTACTGGTTATTTGATAGTGAACACACCACTTTCTTAGCTTTGGGAAGAAAGGGAGGGTATTAAAGCCCTGGATGTAGTATAGATATTTTTCAGATATTTACAGTTAAAAATCTATCTCAATATTTTGCTCTTTTCTTAAAATGCAGCATTGTCTGAGGAAGGCTGGTTAGCTGGCTCTGTGGCTGCTGCCTCATGCCTGCAGGGTGTTCTGAGTGTTTTCGTCTTGGTTTCAGAGCTTCATGCTTGGGCCTAAATGAGAAGAACCCCAGAAGAACTTCTTCCACCATGACCACCACCACTTCTGAACTGAGTCTGTCTTTGGCTGTGAATTTGCTTTGGGGACTTCTCTAGAAGTTAAATTTGTTTGTTTGGAGGTTGAAACTAGTCACTTGACCACATGTGTGATATGAGTCATGGTAGAATAAAGATCTAGGAGGGTGGTAAATTGTTCTGCCTAAATTGCATCAATAATGGCAATGGATATTATCACTTACAGCTTACAAACAATATCTTTCCCAGTCCTCTCAGTTCAGTCTGGGTTTGACTTTTTTTTTTTTTAATGATCTGTACACAAAAGTGGTGTGTGTGTGTGTGTGTGTGTGTGTGTGTGTGTGTGTGTGTGTTATTTTGGAAATTTTGAACAAGATTTCCATATGTCATTGTGGTATACTGCTGTAACCAAGTGTTAACTCAATATACACACATTACCCATTTAGGGAAAGTACACTGACTTTCTTTTTTTTTGCTTGCAAAACTGAAAAATTGGCAGAACCTTTAACTTGTAACTTGGCAGTATTGCAATTTACAGGCAAGAAAGGCAAGCTCAATTGGGTGAAAATTGTTTGAGAAAAAAATTTTTGAATCTTAGACAGTGAACATCATGTAGCTGAGTGTGCATATTTGGGCGTTTTCTGCTTAATTTTTAACCACATCCATTGGCACTGCAAGAGGTAGTTAAAGCTTCCCAGTGGAGGCATATGAGGTGCAGGGGAAGGTGTGAGGATTTATGACTGTCTTATCCATGCAGGTAATGTTAAAAGTACTGTTGGTTTACTTGTTTTGAAGTATCAATTGGGAAATATGAAATGTGACTTTATCTGAGCTTCATAAATTCACCTTAATCATGAATTATATAAACGCAGACTTGGGGATTGGTAGGTCAAAATCAGACATTTTTCAGACCTGAACTTTCTCTGTGGATTCTTCTTGGAACCTTGGTGGTGCCCGAGAGGCAGCAGGAGCTTGACAGCTCTGAGAACAGACTTTCTCTGCTGAATGCTGGGGGCTTTGAAATCATCTTCAAAATGAGAGGAGTCATGAAGTCATGAAAAGCTCTTTCCTTTTTAAAATGTTCAGACAGCAGCACAAACATCTGGGAATTTATTTAAATACTCTGGTTCCCTGAATTACCCATTTCCTTAACATATACTTTACTTATTTTTGCAAGGGGGATAAATTTCCACTTTGTGTTTTTCCCAGTTCCACCGTGTTAGACTCTTCATTTTAACATTTAGTTTCCTTCATACTTAAGAGTACAAAGGAGGTTCTATCACTTGAGCTGTGATTTGGGGGGTGAGAGGGGGTGGGATGTTGTCAGGTGTGTGAAGTAAAGTGATTTTTGTGTGGTCAAGTTTCATTACATTACAGTTTCATTTCTTATAAATCAAATAAAGAGATGGCCATAAAGAGTGTATTTTTCCCCCCATTTTTAAACACCAGCAAATTACTAATCGATACCAGACAAAAGTGAAACAAAATAGGTAAATACAAAATAGAATTAATTATAAATCTTAGAAATGAAAAATACTGTCATTGTAATAAAAAAGTAATTACTTCAGTTATCTGTTACACTGGAGTGTATCTTTTGAAAAATAATTAAACAACAGTATTTTACTCAATCCTTGAATTAAGCAAAACTGCCACTCTCTTTCTCCTTTTCAGAACTTAATTCCTCTTTCCAGTTTCAGAAGTCATGAGGCTTCTTTCTTTCTCTTTCCCTCATCCTGCAATGTCTCAAGTGGTGAAAATGTATGAGTAGTTGAGGGAGGTGGGGAGTAGTGGTCAGAATTCTCAAGAAGCTAGAATAAAAGAAACCAGCTTGATTTCTGCACTTGGAAAATAGTTTATGTCTGTTTACGGATGTGAGATCTGGACGGATGTAAAAGTCGGGACATACTTAAATATTTCAGCATGTAATATTAGATGATGAGACAGTGCAGTGAATATAGCTTCCTGGTTTGTCAGTGTGGTTTGGTCTCTTTTTCTGTTTTACTTGTCATATTCGTAGTAGGTTAAGTCAGTGTGGTTTTAAATGTTCGGGACGGGGCTATTTTAAACTAATAGGACTTTGTTATCGTATGTGGCTTGCCAGTTTATGATCAATTAAAATCTGAGAAAAAATATGAGATCTCTCGATCAGTATGACGATACTAGTAGAATTTAATCTAGTTGGTTTATTTAGTAGCCATTTTGGGACATCACAGTTATTACTGTGAACTTCAATGGGTTATAAGCAGCAGTTGCTACCGTGCAGCATCAGACATGGAAATGTGGGGACTGGGCTTGATATATACAAATTTAGTTGGTATAACCTGGCAGTTGCCTATTTTAATATCCTGTCGCCAGTTCAAATACTGTTCATTTGCCCTCATCTCATAAAAGGAGGTTGAAGGGCATATTTTTAAAAATTTTAGCTACATGTACTGGTTAGTTTATTTTTAAAAAGTTAAATAATAATTAATTGTGATTTGTGGGTCATTTCTTTTCCCCCATTGTTTTAATATCTGTTTGCTTAAATAAATGAAGGAATATTTTGGATATTTCCTCCTCTACACTAAATTTAGGAGTATTGTGAAGTGAGATTATGACTGACTATGGAAAGGTATATATTTGTACTCTATTATCTGGGTTTTCTTCTCAGTGTCTCTGGTTCAGATGGAATTATCAATTTTATATCTAGGTCTGGTGAAATAGAAACTGAGGGAGAGGGCCCTACTAGGCCCCCATTTTCTGAAATGTCATGTTGCCTGATGTGAATGAATACACAGTCATATTCTTGTACCCTGTGACTGTCAGTGAATATAGGCACAGATCCCAACTAGGAGATAAAGATAGGCCTGAAGCCCTCGAAGGATGAGGATGTGTTGCAACAAGTCCCAGAAGCAGTAGTTTATCACTGAGATCTAGAATTACTCACTTTGTGTTGTGATACACAGAACCAACGCAAGGTTTTCGCTCCCCTGGGTGAAAGTGCCCAAACCTATCTGCTTAATGAGACGGCTGATAGTTTTGGATGTTTTTGTTTGCTTTGGTGTGTGTGTATGTGTGTTTGGTGAGAGCCAGGCAGTGTGAGAACAGTTCTGCGGGTCTGATCCCTTTGGGAACAACCCCAAGTTTCTCATCTGAACCTGGTAATCTTTGACTCTCATTTAGCACAGTACTCAGCTCTTAACGAGTGGCTGTTTCCTCGCTGTGGTATAAACTGATCCCTCTGCCACGCGGTTGCCTCTTCCCTGTCTCCACCCCCTGCCCCCAAATTTGGCCTTTTCTCTTGAGATTTGGGTCACAACCTTTGTGGAAGAGTGGAAAAAAGCAGAATTGGCAGTTATCCCAGTGATCTGGATTCTAATTAATTAAAGTCTACTTTTATTCTACTTTGTTTTTGGTGGGGGGGAAATAGTGCCTGTAGGCATTTTGTGGAAAGGATGCATTTCTTAATGACTAACTCTACCTCTAACTTTTTTGGACCCAAGGGGGGATATAAAAAATAATTAGCTACAAGGGGCACAACTGAAAGTATGAGATTTACACTCAAGCCAAGAACTTTATTTGCATATCAAATAAACGACAGAGTCATGCTTGATGTCTCAGAATCTCTAGCTATCATAATCAGTAAAGAAAGTGAAACCAGATGTTTTCATTTAGGTTTTGAATTGTGTTACTATTAAAATAAAAATCAAGTTTTCTTTAAGTATTCTTCTAGGTTCGATCTAATCATTTTTTTTTTCTAGATAGAATTTTCAGAAAAGCCAATGACATTTTGAGAGTGGAACCTGGAGTTTTGCTGTATTTAACAATTCTCCATGAAGCTACGTACAAATTTTGTTCATTTGCCCTTTTGCTGTATATTTCTTAAAGTGCTATTTCTGTTGTGGTTTCAGTGATTCTCATCCAAAAACATAGCAGTCTCATGTCATGGAAAAACACTGGACTGGGAGAATCAATTCTCGTTTCAGTCCTTCCATTAAACGAAAAAATTTGAGCTTTTGGAAAACCACTTTAACTCTTTGGACCTCAGCTACGCTAGCTACATGTCGGTCTGCCACGTAAGGTCACTTTTTATGTCTAATATTTTATGTCTTTATTAGAACAAGCACATTACAGCGAGCTACAAGGATGCTTGTCTGTAGAAATTTGACATCTCAAGCTTCAGAATAGCACTGCTTAGCTTTTAAAGTGAGTGTCAGTGTTGGCAGAGTGTATACATCTTAGCATTAGAAAAGCAAATACCATTAACTTATTGAACTGACAGTTTGAAAAAAATTTAAATGTATTAAGAATAACATTTACTTTTTTCTGTTATGCAGAACATTTATGAAATTCAGAAAAATTAAAAAAAAAGAATCTTAATATCACCACTCAGAACTAACCAGTGATATTTTGATATATTTTCATTCCTTTTGGCTCTTTATATTTCTGTTACATTCTATGCCATATATGATTTATTTTTACAAAGTTTGTAAAGTATTTTTACATTGTTCATGCTGTTTTGTATTTTTTTCACTTGAGAAAACATTGTGAGTTGCTTCCCATGTCCTTATTTGAAACATAATTTTTGAAATCTGTTTATTTTCATGTTTGAACTATAAAACAGATATTTGCCAGATATAAAGATTTAAGCTATAACTAGTTTCATAAAGCAGAAAATTAAACTCTCTTTTCACATACTGCCAACTCGCTTTGTCTCAGTCATATTCCCTGGAGGTAACTTCATTTAAAGCTTGGAGTATATTCTTATATAAGGTCACTAAAAAATGTAAGTATATAAATGTATGTGTATGTGAGTTTTTTCTAAATAAGGTCATTTCACTCAAGCCACTTTACACTTTATGGGGTTTCAGGCAACATCACGGGTGCATGATTTCTTTGTTTTTTTCTTCCAGTTTTATTGAGGTATAATTGATACATAGCACTATATAAGTTTAAGGTATACAGCATAATGATTTGACTTACATGCACTGTGAAATGATCATCATAGTAAGTTTAGTGAATATCTACCATCTCATATAGATGCAAAAGTAAAGGAATAGGAAAGACTTCCTTGTGATATGAGAACTCTTAGGATTTACTCTATTAATCACTTTTGTATGTAACATAAGCAGTGTTGATTATCATGTTGTATACTACATCCCTAGTGTATATTTATGACTAGAGATTGTATGCTTGGACCACTTTCATCCAGTCTCTCCTCCCCTTATGCTCACCTCTGGTAACCACAAATCTGGTCTCTTTTTTTCTGTGAGTTTGTTTGTTTTTGGAATATTATTGGTCTCCAACACTATGCTAATTCCTATATGCAACGTAGTGATTTGATATTTCTGTACTTTTCAAAATGATCAACGGGGTGGAGATTTTCTAGAGTATGTATAGCCAGAATTACCCTACCACAGTGACTTCACAGTGATTCCATCCAGGGGGTTGACCAATTTTATTTAATCAGTCTCCTATTGAGGGACATTGTGGTTGATTTAAAATTATTTTATTTTGCTTTTAGAAGTGTTGTATAAATATCTTATACCCAAATTTTGGGGTCATCTTTGAATATTTCCCTAGAATGAATTCCTAGATGTAAAATGACTGGGTCAAATGTGAATTTTGGTACTTATTGACAGTTTTCCTGCAGAAAGGTCATTTTCATTTGTGTTAGTTACTCAGTGTATCCGACTCTTTGCCACACCATGGACTGTAGCTTGCCAGGCTCCTCTAATCATGGGATTCTTCAGGCAAGAGTACTGGAGTGGATTCCATTCCCTTCTCCAGGGAATCTTCCCAACCCACGGACTGAACCTGGGTCTCCCACATTGCAGGCACATTCTTTAATGTCTGAGCCACCAGGAAGGCCCTGTGATTTTTGGTACTTATTGACAGTTTTCCTACAGAAAGATCATTTTGGTTTATATTCCTGAAAATCATATATAAGAAGCTTTGTCCATTTCCAATTCAGAGCTTGTCAAAATTTAAAGCAAAGTTTTCATCATCACTGTACCAATTTTTACCTCAATTCTTTTCAAAGTATAGGGAAAAAAGGGACTTCCCTGGTGGTCCAGTGGTTGAGACTCTGCTTCCAATGCAGGGGGTGCTGGTTCGATCCCTGGTCGGGGGACTAAGATCCCACATGCCTTGTGGTGCAGCCAAATAAAATAAATAAAAAATGTCAGTTAACAAAAGGTATAGGAAAAAAAAAATTCAAAATCTCTGGTGTCTTGATCATGTTTGATTCTTCTGTTGAGACTTTGTAAAAGATGCTTGGGAATTTTAAGTTTTACTATGCTATATTTCTATTTTTATTTACTATGAAGGACTCATAGATTAATTTATATATTTCTTCTTTTAAATTTTGAAATTGGCTGGCTTAGGTTTCCTTTTCTATTAAAATATAAAATCCTTTGGGGATGAAACCTGTTAAAGGGCATTGTCATTCATATTCTAGTAACTAGATTCTGGTTTGATTGAGCTTCTAAAAATCTTTGTCAGTAGAAGGGAAAGAGAGTCCAAGATGGGAGGACAGGGCACTTTATCCTAGAGGAAGGGTCATTTATTGGAGGGCCAGGGGACCAATGGAGAGCCGGTGTAATGAATAGCAATTTAAATACACTGGAGTTAAAAATTACCAAGATCCAAAGCTTTTTAAAAGTATTAACAGTAAAGGTAACCATATTTTATTTGCATTGAACAACACACGTTAGCACGTCGGTTTTAGCAGGCTGTAACCATTAGTTGCAAACCACAGTTTCATTCAGTCTTTAAAGAAATGTATTATATTTTAGTTGAATATTTTCCTGGTCTTTAGGTTTTGTGGCTGGAGATACCCTGGAGTTACTGCTATGCCTTTTTCCTAGAAGAGAGAGCTCCCAAATGGGCAACGTTTTGAAACACAGCCTACAACATTTTAATATAGCACTCTTCCGTGGGGGTTCTGTTTATGACAATGGAATGCAGTAACTAGTCAGGAAGGAATTGAGGTCGTGGTGTAATGGGGAGCAGGTCCAGCCCTAAGCCAGGATACTCGTGTTTGATTCCTGGCCCTGGAGGAATTAAATAACCTGCACAGCTCTGGACGGGTAACGTGGTCACGACAGGATGCGCTGCGTTGCGCTGTGCTTGGGTGCCCAGTTGTGTAAAACTGTTTTTCACCCAGCGCACTGTACCTGCCAGGCACCTCTGTCCATGGGGATTCTTCAGTCAAGAATACTGGTGTGGGTAGCCTTTCTCTTCTCCAGGGGATCTTCCCAACCCAGGGATCGAATCCAGGTCTCCCGCATTGCAGGCGGATTCTTTACCGTCTGAGCCACCAGGGAAGCCCAAGAATACTGGAGTGGGTAGCCTATCCCTTCTCCAGGGGATCTTCCCAACCCACGAATTGAACCGGGGTCTCCTGCACTGCAGGCGGATTCTTAATCAGCTGAGCTAACAGGGAAGCCCCCGTAACAGGATAGGCAAACTAATAAGTAACAGTGTGAATGACCAATTCAGTTTAGGGCCCTAACACTCCATGGTATCTTCACTAATTTTGGTGGTCAAAATACATGTGGGAAGAAAGAACACCTAACCACCAAGTTCAGTTTCGGCCGTACAGACAGGCCTTTTCTTCTTCTTTGCCTGAGTTTCTCCGCTATAGTAAAATATATACCAGTGAGATATAACCTAGAATCTGTGACTTTATTTCTTCATTCATTTATTCACCAAAGGTTTCTTGACTCTGACTGTGTCAGGTCCTGTGCTATCCCCTTAAATTCACAGTGATAGGAGCCAGGGGAATCTGACCAGAAGGCGCGCGTTTGGGTTCTGCATGCCTTGCAGATGCTCGGCCTCTCTAGAACTTCACCGCTGGCTTCCCAGTGGGAGGTATGCACTCATCTTTGCAGTTATTGCTGTTTGATCCCTCTTCAGTATGCCGAGATTGGAAGCGGGGAGGGGGAGAAAAGCCAGATTTGAATATTATAAGTATCTCTGCCTCAAAGATTTTGAATTCCTGAATTTCATTGTTGAACTAATATCTTTAGTCACTTATTTTACAGGTGGCAACAATTTGTTTTTGATGAGTAGCTCAATACCTTCTCAACCAGTGACCAACCAACGTGTCCACATAACAGGACGGTAAATTAAAGACACATTCCAAAAACACTTTCATATACACAATTCACCGATGGATGCAGGAACGAGCATACAACTCTTAAAGTTCCCTGCCTTACTGGTTCTTGAGAACAGAATTGGACCTACAGTTGGGAAATACAAATGGAACCACGTTTATTTTGGGAAAAATTATACCTTAAGAAAAAACAGTTCTGAGGCAGAAATGTGGTATTTGAGAAACAAGAACTTGTAAAACACCACACTTTGTCAAAACTGGCATAATAGAAGCAGCACCTTGACAAAGTGTACATAATCTGTATTTCACTTTATTTTTTTAAATAATTTTATTTATTTTTATTTCTGGCTGTTCTGGGTCTTTGTTGCGGAGAGTGGGGGCTACTCTCTAGCTGCAGTGCATGAGCTTCTCATTGCAGTGGGTTTTCTTATTGCTGAGGATGGGGCTCTAGGCACACAGGCTCCAGTAGCTGCAGTGTATGGGCTCCATAGTTGCAGCTTCCGGGCTCTAGAACACAGGCTCAATAGTTGGGGTGCACAGATTTAGTTGCTCCACGGCATGTGGGATCTTCCCGGACCAGGGCTTGAACCCGTGTCCCCTGCATTGGCAGGCAAACTGTACCACTGAGCCATCAGGGAAGCTCCTGATTTCACTTTATTGAGGCCACAAAGTAAGTCAGGTTTCATCTTCAATTTTCCAAAAACTGCTTTTCTTTTTTTTAAAGTATCCTGTCATAATCAAGAATAAAAAGGTTAACTTCATATACTTGAATGCATTTATTGGATTCCTATTTAATAAAAATTGAGAAAAAGACTTGTAAAGAGAACTCTTAGGGTATTAAGTATGGCATGTTCTCTGAGGCACATCCAGGGTGCTCTAAGAAACGGTTTCACATTTTCTGCCATCTGGGATTTAGATCAAAACTGCAAGGCACATCGAACCACCTTAAGACAAGGAATGGTCGTGTCAGGCATTGATCATGCTGTCTCTCTCTTGATGAAAGATTGGGATAGCGTCAAACCATGCATTTCAGTGTGTGGTTTAACATTTGCATTCAGCATTTACTAGCTGATGAGTTACTGGAGATTGGCATTCTTTTGGACAGCTGATATTATCTAGCTGTTTAACTGCAGTCTAGCGTGGTATGGAAGGGTGCCTCAGACAGCATGTTTTCCAAGTGTTGGGCAAAACTGACATTCACAAAACTTGCAACATGAATGAAAAGTTATCCAATGCTAGTCTTGAAAATGCAGTGACTCTATAAGCAATTGTGGAACATTTATATGTTTATTTTAAAAATACTGGTGGAAAATTTAGAATGACTAAGACATTTCTAAGACTGTCTTGCTTTAGGAATTACATTTCAGTATTTTTCTCCAGTTTTCTGTCTGTCACCCCTTCTGACCATCCCCACACCTTTGTTTTACAATCCTCCAACTCACTTCTCAGTCCACTTTAATGGACTCAACATTTCAGATTTCATTTTTATTTCTTATTTACTTTTTAATTAATTTTTTATTGGAGTACTGTTTATCTGCAATGTTGTGTTGGTTTCTGCTGGGCAGCAAAGTGAATCAGCTATACATACATACATGTATATATATATATCCATTCTTTTTTAGATTCTTTTCCCATATAGATCATTATAGATAGAGCACTGAATAGAATTCCTTGGGTTATGCAGTAGGTTCTTATTAATTAACTTTTATATATTTGTTGCTGTTCAGTCATTCAGTCGTGTCTGACTGTTTGTGACCACATGGACTGTGGCACACCAGGCTTCCCTGTCCTTTATTATCTCCTGGAATTTGCTGAAACTCATGTCCATTGAGTCGATGATGCCATCCAACCATCTCATCCTCTGTCGCCTCCTTCTCCTTCTGTCCTCACTCTTTTATATGTAGTAACGTGTGACTCAGCTGGTAAAAAAGCCAACTGTAATGCAGGAGACCCCAGTTTGATTCCTGGGTCAGGAAGATCCCCTGGAAGAGGACATGGCAACCCACTTCAGTACTCTTGCCTGGAGAATCCCCATGGGCAGAGGAGCCGGTGGGCTACAGTCCATGGGGTTGCAAAGAGTCGGACACGACTGAGCGACTACGCGCAGCACACACAGTGTGTATATGTTGTCAGATTTCACTTTCTGTTTTCTAGGAATTTATTATATAAATTATAGCAGGAAGAAAATACAGATGAAAGAAAAAATTAATCAAAAGTTTGACAAAAGAGGACTATATGAGGGTTAAAGGAGCCAGGATTATTTTTGCTTAGAAGAGAGAAACTTGTGGGTAGCTTTATAAAACTTTTCGGGTATATGAAGGGTTATTGTATGGAAACTGGTGACCAGCTGTTCTCCTTGTTGCTAAGAGGAGAACAAAAGGAAATGGTCTCTAACTTCAGCAGAGGGGAGCTAGGTTGAATTCAGGGAAGCATTTCCCCAAAATGAGGTTTGCTAAGCGTTGGAATGGATTACCATGAAATCTCTTTCTGGAGATGTTTGCAAATAAGTCAGAAACTGACGTGGGAGGAATGGTTTGAAGAGGTGGAGTCTTGCCTAAGGCCCTGGAGAATCAACCAGATGATTTGCCCCTTGCTGGTCCCTACGCCAAGCCAGCTGGACCTCAGTCTGACAAGGTATGGAGGAGTGCCAGGTTAGTTCTTGCCTTCAACTGTTTTAGCTGATGCTGAGCCAGGGTTCACACTGCTTGATTTTCTTGATATCTAATTATTACTTGGTGGGAAGTAGTGATTGGGCCAGGAGTGGAAGGAGGTAAGGAATGCTGCCTCGTCACAGGCGAAAATATACATAAGCCCTCTTCAAAGAATTCTGAGTGAATAAGGGAAAAGTCTATGAAGTGTGAGGAACCCTTGTAACTTCTTTCTTTCTTTCTTTCCTTCCTTTCTTCTTTCTTTCTTTGCCTCAAATAATATTTTTTCCTCAGCAGTATAATTTCTGTGTGTTCATTAAAACTGCTTCTTCCTTAAAATTTTTGAGATACGGAAATATGTGTATGTCTCCAAAGAAGCATTGCACTTAGTTCTTGTTAATAAACTTATTAGAATTTTAGATTTTTAGGCTTGCTTGAAATCTTGGAGTGGCTCTCATTTAAAACTGCGGAAGAGTTTTTCTAAACTTATTAATACTTCCTAAATTGCATTGCCATGACAGTAGTAAATACTACACATATTACCACAAGAATTTAAGTAAAATCACATTAGCCAAAATAACTCAGTGTGCTATTTTTTAAATTCAAATTGCTAGTATAATACTTTTACTGAATTGAATTTACTGAATTTTCTACTTTTAAAAATTTAGTTTATCATTTAGACACAACTTAAGAGATTTGACAATATTTACTCAGTTTTAAGTACTAAAATTTTGCATACTGGCTAATAAAATATTCTTGGTTGCTTCAAACATAGTTATTGCTATAGAATTACAATAAGAGATTGAATCAATACTAATAACTGATTATCACCACATACACATGCACACACACACACACACAATCAAATGTAAACTGAACAGTTAAAGATACTACTGCATTTTTAGTCTAGAGATTTCTCTCTTTCAACTCTCTTTTCAACATGTTTTAAGAAGTTTTGAGATTAAAACTGTGTTTTAAACTTTCCTTCTGACATCATTTTACAAAAATGTCTTTAAAGAAAACGACAGTAATGTTTTACCGTGTAGCATCAGACTAATGAACATGGACTATTCTTTCTCTTTTAGTCATTGCCTTTAATGCCCCATTCACAAAGATTCATAAAGAAGCAACTTCAGTGAGGACGTGCTTTGGCAGGCACGGATGGATTTCTGCTCAATTTCCCATCCCACTGCCTAGCTTTGAACTATTAATATAAAATCCAGACACCTGAACTCTTACCTTTCTCTTCCCCAGTAGGGGTAACCAGACCTATTCATATTAACATGGTCAACATCCAAAAAAATTAATGGGTCAGTCTAATAGTCTTAGGGCTTGCTGAATTTTCTTTGTTTTTGCAAGATATTTAGGTCTATAAAACCTGATTTATTCGGAACACCAGCAGGATGCTTAAAGTTGGATTTTTTCATCTAAAGAATATAACAAACGAGGAAGTAAGGGCAAGAAGTCAGAGAAGGCTTGATGCTTCTGGCCCAGGTAACTTAGTCAAGTCAGCAAGTCTTTCAGCTTTGCTAACAGCGACAGCCAGAAGCCTGGGTTTGGTCAGTAGTCCCTATGTGCCCTCTCTCTAGTTGGAAAGGTCATACATTACAACGTATTTTTTCAGTTCTTCAAAACTTGCTGGCGGGTTATCCTGATTTCTTGAAGCAGTTTTTGAGCAGAGCTAGACTGTTAGATACATCTTCTGGGTTCATGGGAACATTTGACACATGTGCACACGTACACTTAAGACTTAAGACTTAAGGGCCTAAGAATGTGGTCAAGAGAGCTTGCTGTTCATAAAGCTGGCCCAGGACACCAAGCTATAGTACTTGCTTTGTTTGTTCTGTTTGAACTAAACGTCTTCAAGTTTCATTTTCAATTTTTATCATAAAAACTGTGAAGGCGGCCCCGGACGCATGCTGCTGGACAGTACACTCCTGGGGCCTCAAAAAAAAAAAAAAAAAAAAACTGTGAAGGCAAGGTATTTGCTTACTGTTGGGACTTGATCCCGTCTTAAAGACCTGGAGCAGAAGTTTTATACAGATTTCAGAAAGCTGGTGTTTTATGATGCATGTGTAGTACAAGGTATAAAAATGCAAAGTAACTCAGCAAGTGTAAAAAGCAACATGACAACAAAAAAATCCCAAGTTGAATACTTGGAACACCTCCCACAAGAGAAGCCCGGACTTTTAAGTAATTGCAATATGAATATAACATGAGATATCTGTGAATGTTGGTCCTTAGCAGTTAATAGATCTGATGGGCTCAAATGTTCCTGTCCTTTTATTCATGTTGGCCTGCTATTCATATATTCAGATGCAGCAGATCCATGGGAGAATTTCTAGCAGGAGTTCTGGTATATTATTCTGTGTTATGGTTTCTCTATCTATTTTTATGATGTATATCCTGTTGATTCAGCTCATGAAGGTAGAAAGGAATTATTTTGGAATATGGCTGCATTGTTGATATGCATCTGATACTTTGTCTAAGATACTGAAAAGGCAGGTAGGTAAAGGCAAGAATATTTTAGCTTTTTAATTAAGATATACATTTCCTACTTGCCCAGCCTAAACGCTGTTTTGGAGGATTAAAGGGAAAGGGAGCGTTCATGAGAGATCACTTTTAAAGGAAAAAAGAATGATGTATCAAGTTAAAAAACAATATTATAAACTGCTAAAGGACCATCGTTTCAACACGAATAACATGCAAGTTATATAAAAGCCCTGTGTATGATATGTTTATTGTTATTAGTTTTTAGGCTTTATAGTCTTTGGGGACTTTGCTGGCCTGGATTTCTAGTTTAGTGGAGTACATTCAGCTGCATTGTGCATTTGAGTTCTATGGACCCCTTGTGCTTCATCCCTGTTTACCTCATCCTTGTGGGCAAGCATCTGCTTTTTCATCTTACTTCTTAGGACTGCAGCTGGATTCTGGAATTCTGTGGCTGTCTGGTATTTTTTTTCTGCATATTAATATGATTAAATTGTACCAATGATTCTCTTTTGATCCCTTCAAAATGAATATACTCCTAATATTTTTAGATTATAAAAATAAGGTAGCTTTGTTAGAAGATATTCAAACAGTATAAGAATGTATGGAGGTTAACAACAAAAAAGACCCTGAGATAATGCTGGTAGTATGGTAACGCATTTGTGATCATTCTTACAGATGTTTCTCAATATGCTTATGTTCACATATAAATAGGTACTTTTACATAAATGAAATAATATCAAAAAACTGCTTTGTAATCTTTTCCTATACTAATAACTACAGATCTAATCATTATTTTACTGGATGTCTTATGTATATAATGTGTATAGAATGCTGCCTGGCATTCAGTAGGCCCTTAACCAATAGTTGTTGAATGGATGAGCAATAATTTATTTAACCTGTCTCTCGTTTTTAAAATTTTATTATTATTATTATTATTTTGGTCATGCCGCTCAGCACATGAAATCTTAGTTTTCCCCAACTAGGGACTGAACCCATGCCCCCTGCATTGGAAGCATGGAGTCTTAACCACTGGATCACCAGAGCAGTCCTAATCAATCTCCTATTAATGGACATGGTTTATTTCCAATTTTTCAGTATAGTAAATTACACTGCAATGAATATCCTTTTGTATCGTCTTTATTCCCATGCACAATGATCTGTTTAAAGAAACTTCTTAGAAGCGGGTCAAATTGCTTAGAATTGCTGGGTCAAAAGATGGAAATATTTTACAGTTTGATAGTGATAAATTGCTGAGTCACTAAATTTATGCTGAAGTTCTTCAAATTTATACCATCATCAACAGTATACAGAGGTATCTGTTTTCACACATTCTCCCCTATGCTCTGATTGCCAGTCTTTTAAAATTTGCTATCTTGATAGGAAAATTGCCCAACTGGGTTTATTTGCATTGCTTACATCACAAGCAAAACTGAATATGTCTTTGCATAATTATTGGCCATTATTCATTGTGTGTTCTTTGTCCAGTGGTTTTTCTTGAAAGAGAGAGGCCTGCTTTATTCTGCTGAAGTCATCTAGTTTTACAATCCTAAGCTATATCCCAAACAGGTGACAAAATACTTCCTTTAGCTGGGTATACTACTGGTAAGTGAACATGTGAACCCATAGTCCTCATTTGTCAGAGATAGCAAAGAAGAGAATTTGGAGATTTTACCTCTTGATGTAGTATCTTTTTGTCTGAGGACCACAGCTGAAGTTTTAAGAATTTATTAAAGAGACAGTAGTCATCTGGAGCAAAGATTATGTTGTTTAATATCTGGGTTCCAAAAAAGTGGGGAAAAATCAGTTTCTTATTTATGTGTATTAAAATAACACTTTATTTCCAACTGCTGAATAAATGTTTACCTTTCTTCTGTTTTTTTTTTTTTTTTCAGCTTTATCATCAGGGTTCTGTAATTGTGTGTGTGTGTGTGTGTATTTAATTAGAGAGAAACTCCCTCCTAACTTCATATATGGTGTTGAGACCATCACTTTTTGAGTGAGGCTATTTTTTTTTTTTTTCAGACTGAAGTTGCTGCTGAATTCCCAATATGGATAAATCACAAGTGTTTTAGTACCCTTCCACAGAGTGATAACAAAATGCTTGTTTTTAAAAACAGTAGGTAGGTTATGTCCAGTGGGGTTAGTTTAAATTCTTAATTTTCCAGACCAACATGCCAGAAAATGAAGCTCGGTTTCTTGGTAATGATAAAGTGAACTCACTTCCAGCAGAGAACTTTTTGCGGCCTGGGACATGCCCCTGTGCTTCCCCCTTTTTCAGCTCCCTTTTCCGCTTGGCACACCTTGCTCAGCCCTCTTGCCTTGCTTGCAAAAACATCCTCATCAGTGAGTACTTGTGGGTTTAGGGTGATAAGGATTAAAGGAAAGAGTGCTTTGTTTCAATTCAAATAACTGCATTAGTCACAGGGATACTTAATCCATTATACATAGTAAAATCCTCCAGCAAACTTCTTTTGTTCATCAGAATATTTTGCACTGAGTTAAGGGGGAAAAATGAACAAGTGAATGCAAACTATGGAGGAACTGTCCAGTTAACAGAGTTCCAATTTTCCTGATTCTAAACTGTATAAGCGTTTGTTGTTGTTCAGTTGCTAAGTGGTGTTCCAACTCTTTGAGACCCCATGAATTGCAGCATGCCAGGCTTCCCTGTCCTTCACTATCTTCCACAGTTTGCTCAAAATCGTGTCCATTGAGTCAGTTTTAATTTTTAATATATTTAAAAATTGTCATTAAAATATAAATAACATACAGTTTACTATTTTAACTATTTTAAGTGCGTAAGTCAGTGACATTAAATACATTGTTGTGTGGTCACCACCATCCATCTCCAGAACTCTTATCATCTTGTGAAATTGAAACCCTGTACCCATTAAACAAAAACTGCCCATTCTCCCTTTCCCCTGTCCCCTGGCAACCACCATTCTATTTCATGGAGACTTTTTTGAGGGATATTATATCTCTTTCTTTTAAAAAGAGGGTAGAAATCTATCTTTTCAGGAATGGTTTTAGGTGCATTCCTTCCTAGGCACACAGTTGGACAGTCTTATACTTTATACATCTTCCTGAAATGCATTTGGGTCATTTCTACACAAGACTTTTTAAAAAGAATACTTCATCTTGCATCTCTTATCCCACTAACTTTTTGAAGCCATAAGAATATCTTATTAAGGATTATGCAAAATAACCTCCTACAAATCCTGATATTATTACACTGCCCAAAAAACTTCAAAGCATCAGGAAAGTTTCTTTCTTTTTATTTTTTTTTAACTAAACCAGATTCAGCTGGCTACCCCACTTGGCTACAGAGTACTAAAGAAGAGACTGAACTTGATCCTGCAGCCCTTGCATACACAACACTCCCATTGACTCTAGAGAAGACTTAAGTGCATGAAAGGATTCCAGGATCAAAAGGTTAGCTCTACGGGGAGCTGTGTCTGCCTCCAGCAATCCATTTTTTTTTTCCCCTATTGACAGTCAAAACGTTTTATAGTACTTTTTCAAAGTTTTTCAAACTTTTACAAAAACAGGCTGCTTGTGAAAAAGTGAAAAGGCATCTAATTGAACTATATTCAGAGGAGATCATGGCTGAGACCAACAGGGAGGAAAACATTGCTAAATCATAGTGATATTGGCCAAATCATTTGTATTTGAAAAGTTAAGTGCTGGAGGCACTGGCTGTGGGGAGTTTTCATTATGAGACCTGGTTGGGCTATGAAGCAGACTATGAGATAAGCTAAAACACAAAACTTGTAAGTTTTTATCCTTGTCTGCTAATGACTTAACACTGGCAGGGTTATATACCTCTACATTTTAGGAAATCTGTGAAATAGGGAAAAAGTACATGCTATGCCTGAATAGTATAGATGAACAGATGCTTAACTAATATTAAATTCATTTCTGGGAAGATAAATGCCTTAAAACACTTCAAAAAGAGAAACTTTCTTAAGGAGAGTAGTTAACAAGGAAGAGTAGTAATAACATTTTTGAGGAAAGTGAGATATGGTTCCACTTGCAAATTTTCTATATCTGTTGGAACTCCTTAGAATGTGTAAAAGTCATTCATTTATCAAATATTTTTCGGTGCATTTACTCTGTGCCAAATGTTAATCTAATAGTTTTCCAAAATTTCAATTGAACAAGTATACAAAGAAATGGATTTACATTTAATAAAACAGTATGGATAGCTGGGGATACACGTGTGTGTCTCAAATATTTTGCATTCTCAAATCACTCTTCATTAGTGAATTTACCTCAAGAATTTTCTCCAGCTTCACCTGGAATGTTCCAATCTTGATTGGAAAGTGGCTTCTGTGATCTTCCTCCTAGGAGTAGCTATTAGAATGTTTATCCTAATACATGTACCAGGACAGAGAATGCTACATTGAACTGACTTGAAAAGCATGTTTTATATTCAGAAAACTGATGTAACATCATTAAAGTTTTGATCTTAAGCATCCTCCATTGTATGAGCAATGGCAAGGCTTGGTGAGGAGCTTGTCTGAACAGTTCTCTGGAGTTTTCACATAATTGGGCTTGACAGTTTTCTGCCATTGCACAGGATAACTGCAGTTGATGGTGTTCATGTTTTTACTTAAGGGCCATTGAATTGTATTAGAAACTTTATACTACTCTCTTGTAATCCTGTAAGTCAGTTTTGAGTCGCATGATTGAAAGTGAAGAATAATATACCACAAAACAAAAATTACTCATGCAGTTAAAGCTTTCTCTGTGTAGTTTTAGAAACAACCAGTCCACAGAGAATAAGGCTTATGAAGGAAATGAAAATACATGCTCATCCTTACCCACTCCTTGTGGTCTAGGCCTGTTCAGATCTGGTGAAAACATTAAGCCACTTACTCTAAGTGGTATTGGATAGCTAATTTATTCAGCTTCTGGAAGGTTGATGCTTATAGAGACAGGATTTAAAATTTGAGAGGGTGGGGGAAGGTGATAGCAAACCCTTCTAGGTAGCACATGCCCAAAGACCCATAGAAATCAAGTGCTTTTTAAAATTTCCCCAATCACTTTAAGTTTTCTTAGGAATTTTTGCATGTTTCCTGGGTTATGTTCTTAAAAATTTGTTTTTTATTGGAGTATAGTTAATTTACAGTGTTACATTAGTTCCTACTGTATAGCAAAGTGAATCAGTTATACATCAAACCACTCTTTTTAGATTCTTTTCCCATATATGTCTTTACTGAGGATAGACTATAGAGTTACCTGTAAGAACTGGGACTTCCCAGGTGGCACTAGTGGTGAAGAATCGGCCTGCAGTGCAGGAGACATAAGAGACTCGGGTTTGATCCTTGGATGGGGGAGATCCATCCCCCACCCCCCATCTCCCCTCCAGGGGAGATCCCCTGCAGGAGGGCATGGCAACCCACGCCAGTATTCTTGCCCGGAGAATCACATGGACAGAGGAGCCAAGCAGACTATAGTTCTTAGGGGCGCAAAGAGTCGGACATGACTGCTGCGATTTAGCATACACATATGTACCTGTAAGAATCATCACTTCTGCTCAGACCTCCCTGACATACTACCCTCCCTGTATCAGTTCCTCCTCTGTGCCAAAATTTTAACTAGTTAGAACATGGATCATAATCAATACTGTTTCATGGTATTTTCTTTTCATGAGTGATTGCCTCCTTGAAGGAGAGCAGTGTATTGTATCCACTTTTTTATTCCTATAATCTCACATGATAGCTGGCACATTAGTAATTTAACAAATATTTACTGTTTAAACAAATTCAGTGCTATAGCCTGCTTTTTTAATAGCTACCTAGTATTATATATCCTATCATGGTCTATGTTCTTATGCAGTGGTGAAGTTGACTTACTGAAATAGATCTAGAAAAGACGGAGGGCGGTGACTGATTGACAAACAGTTCTTGAGTGCGCTCAGAAAACCAAAGAGGAATGACAGGGAGCAGGCTCCCAAATTTCTCTTCCAGCCAGTTAACACTAAGCTCTAAAACTTGCCCCATTAGTGTCATCCCAGGGCATTATTTCCAAGAAGAACCATGCTAAAATTTGAAGATGTCCCTTAGTATTAGCACACTGATTGATGGGATTTTGTCTGACTCACTAAGCAGTTATCTGGAACTAAGAAAGGAAGGTCCGGGAGGAGTAGGATGATAGATACCCAGGTGTTAATAGAGGAGAAGTTGGAGGAAGAAAGGTCCTGAGAATATAATAACGCTTGTGGAAGGAAGGCCAGAGGTAAGCAAAGCACGGAAATTTGGCAGCTTGACTTAGCATACACGTCCTAGATGTGGGGGCTTTGTTGGGGTGGAGGATGATAGAAACAATGGAGTAAATCTGATAAGGAGGTTAAAGGTCCCTGACAACAAATGCAACCTATTTTACAACGTGAATTGGAGTTTGGTCTTTTTGTTTGTTTTTTTAATTTGTCCAGAAAAGAAAATCTTTTTTTCTAATTGAGGTTGCTTCACAATGTGTTAGTTTCTTGCTGTACAATGAAGTGAATCAGCTATGTGTATAGATATGCATCCTCTTTTTTGGATTTTCTTCCCATTTAGGTCATCACAGAACATTCTGTAGAGGTCCCTGTGCTATACAGTAGGTTCTCAATAGTTATCTACTTTGTAGATAATTGGGCTTCCCTGATAGCTCAGTTGGTAAAGTATTTTCTGGCAATGCAGGGGACCCTGGTTTGATTCCTGGGTCCGTCAGGAAGTTCTGCTGGAAAAGGGATAGGCTACCCACTCCAGTATACTTGGGCTTCCTTTGTGGCTCAGCTGGTAAAGAATCTGCCTGCAATGTGGGAGACCTGGGTTCGATCCCTGGGTTGGGAAGATCCCCTGGAGAAGGGAAAGGTTATCCACTGCAGTATTCTGGTCTGGAGAATTCCATCGAGTGTACAGTCCGTGGGGTTGCAGAGTCAGACACAACTGAGTGACTTTCACTTATTTACTTATAGATGTGGCTTAAAGCTCAACATTCAGAAAACTAAGATCATGGCATCTGGTCCCATCACTTCATGGCAAATAGATGGGGAAACAGTGGAAACAATGAGAGACTTTATTTTTTGGGGCTCCAAAATCACTGCAGATGGTGATTGCAGCCATGAAATTAAAAGACACTTACTCCTTGGAAGGAAAGTTTTGACCAACCTAGACAGCATATTAAAAAGCAGAGACATTATTTTGCCAACAAAGGTCTGTCTAGTCAAGGCTATGGTTTTTCCAGTAGTCATGTATGGATGTGAGAGTTGAACTATAAAGAAAGCTGAGCACCAAAGAATTGATGCTTTTGAACTGTGGTGTTGGAGAAGACTCTTGAGAGTCCCTTGGACTGCAAGGAGATCCAACCAGTCCATCCTAGGTCTTTATTAAACATTTCTTGCATCTTTTCAATCTTTGTCTCCAGGCTATTTATCTGTAACTCCATTTTGTTTTCAAGATTCTAAATCATTTTTATTATCATTATTCTAAATTCTTTTTCAGATAGATTCCCTATCTCCTCCTCTTTTGTTTGACTTGGTGGGCACTTGTCATGTTCCTTTACCTGTTGGGTAAAGGAACCTCTGCCTTTTCATCTTGTTTAGACTGCTGTGTCTGGAATGGGCTTTCTGTATTCTGGAGGTCTGTGGTTCCTTTTTATCGTGGAGTTTTTACCCGGTGGGTGGGGTTGGACGGTTGGCTTGTCAAGGTTTCCTGGTTAGGGAAGCTTGTGTCAGTGTTCTGGAGCATGGAACTTGATTTCCTCTCTTTGAAGAGCAATGGAGTGCCCAGTAATGAGTCTTAAGATGGGTCCATGTGTTAGGTGTGACTTTGGGCAGTCTGTATGTTGACTTTCAGGGCTATGTTCCTGCGTTGCTGGGGAATTTGCGTGATATGTCTTGCTCTAAAACTTGTTGGCTCTTGGGTGGTGGTTGGTTTCAGTGTAGGTATGGAGGCTTTTGGACGGTCTCTTATTACTTAAAGTTCCATGTAGTCAGGAGTTTTCTGGTGTTCTCAGGTTTTGGGCTTAAATCTCCTGCCTCTGGATTTCAGTTTTATTCTTCCTGTAGTCTCAGGACTTCTCCAACTATACAGCACTGATAATAAAACTTCTAGGTTAATCAACCAGTCCATCCTAAAGGAGATCAGTCCTGGGTGTTCACTGGAAGGTCTGATGTTGAAGCTGAAACTCCAGTACTTTGGCCACCTGCTGCGAAGAGTTGACTCATTGGAAAAGACCCTGATGCTGGGAAAGATTGAGGGCAGGAGGAGAAGGGGACAACAGAGGATGAGATGGTTGGATGGCATCCCCTACTCAATGGACATGAGTTTGGGTAGGTTCCGGGAGTTGGTGTTGGACAGGGAGGCCTGGCATGCTGCGGTTCTTGGGGTCGTGAAGAATCAGACACGACTGAGTGACTGAACTGAACTGAATAGTGTATATATGTCAACCCCAATATCCCCATTCATCCTATCCCCACTTGGCAGGGATTGGCTGTGATTCACTGTAGGGGCAAGGACATTGATAGTTGAAGCATCAGGAAAACATTATTAATGTTATTACTATTATTTTTTGTTACTTTTTGTTCTGTTGCTCTTTTTTCTATTATTCTTTCAATGTTTTAAGTTTGTTTTTTATGCTTTTATTTTCATTTTTCTTTGTTTTTTTAAAATCTCTTTTAAAACTATATTTTCATTTTTACTCTACTTTTTTGGAATTTGGTCTTTACAGTAGCTCTTCATGGGAGATTAGAAGGCCTTAGCCTGTGTGTAGGAAAAGTCTTCATCTCAAGTCTTTACTCTGCTTGATTGAAGTTGCTTGGGTTGGGGTGCTGGCTCAAGGAGAAGTTCTGAAGCCAAGTCCAGACTCAGGGGAAGGCATTCCATCATTTAATGATTTCTGCCACAGGTCCAAGGGGAACAAGCAGTCAGTCATTGCAGCCATAGATTCTGCTGCGTTTTTGAGAATTAAGTAGATCAGCAATGACAGTGACAACCCAGTCCAGTCCTGACAAGATTGAGAAGAGCTTGGGAGGTCTCGTTAATGAATCTACAAGAGTGAATGAATCTACAGGAGCATTGAATGCCCTAAGTCAGTATCCTCCTTGCATATTTGTAAAAACCTGGAAAATTGCTTCTTGAAGAGAAAAGGAAGTGATATTTTTAGACTTGGATCAGCATTTCCAGCACATCTATTGATGGGCTAGCTCTTCAGTGTTTACATGGCAACGGGATGAGTTATTATTAGTACTGCTCGCATCATGGGTATCAGAATGTATTATGTTGTTGTAGACCAGCCATACAGATTGTTTCTTGATTTTTTTTTCCTGGAAAAGTTGAGTGCATTGATTTATTGGAATTACTGTTGACATTTTAGCTGTGATTCTTAGTTTTTTCTCAAATGTCAGACTGTAAATTCTCATGTTCTTGAGAGAAGATTTTTGAAGACAACAGAACACTAAATGACATTTTAGTGCAATGATTTTTTTCTTGAATGTTTGCTATGTTTCTGACACTGTGTGCTGAGTGCTGTGGTGGATACTACAGAAATGAAGAGAATACCTCAAGGAACTTATAATTTATTGAGAGACAAGGCATTTTTTTTTGTAATGTGTGTATTCAAAGTTTTTCTCACTTTTTCAAAAGATGGGTTGTTTTATTTTTATTATTTAAAAACATTGAGGTATAATTGACAAACAACATTATATTAGTTTCAGGTGTACAACATAATGATTGTATATTTGTATTTATTTTGTCTTCATTGCAAATGATCATCACAGTAATTCTCATCAACATCTGTCACCATCGTGCTCAGTCACTTTTCAGTCATGTCCGACTCTTTACAACCCCATGGATGGTAGCCCATCAGGCTCCTCTGTCCATGAGATTTTTCCCAGTAGGAGTACTGGAGGGAGTTTCCATGCTCTCTTCTGGGGATCTTCCAGACCCAGGGATAAAACCTACATCTCCTGCATTGCAGGCAAATTCTTTATTGCTTAACCATCAAGGAAGCCCCTCTGTCACCATATGTAGTTACAAAATTGTTTTCTCTTATATTGAAAACTTTTATGCTCTTTGCAACTTTCAGATATGTGACACAGTGTTATTAATTATAGTCTCAATGCTATTTGTTATATTCTAATGACATTTATTTTATAACTGCAAGTTTATATTTTTTATCCTCCTTATCTATTTCATTCACCCCACCATCCTCCACCTCTGGCAACCACTAATTTGTTCTCTAAATCTGTAAGCTTGTTTTGTTTGCTTTTTTCTGTTTTCCTTAGATTCCATATTTGGGTAAGATCATTTGGTGTTAGAGACAAGGCATCCTTAAATCAGTGAAATAATAAGATAGTATATGATACATATGGGGAAACCCAGGTTTGTTCAATGGTAAAGAATCTGCCTGCAAATGCAGAAGATGCAGATTTGATCCTTGGGTTAGAAAGATCCCCTGGAGAAGGAAATAGCAACCTACTCCAGTATTCTTGCCTGGGAAATCCCCTGGACAGAGGAGCGCGGCAGCTTACAGTCCATGGAGTGGCAAAAGAGTTGGACATGACTGAGTGACTAAACAACAACATATAATACCTATATTCATAATGATTGAGTAGTTTAGAGAAAGGAAGAAACAGTGGGATTGTTTAAATAGCTAGTGTACCCATAGTCTGTTCCTCTCATCTAGTGACTCTGGAGCCCTGTGAGAGAGGGGATGAGGAGAAGGGAAGAAGGCTTACTCATCTCTTCCTTTCTTGCTCATGCAGTGTTGCTCTTGTGAAGTCAGTGTCTATGGAAATTTGGAGAGTGACAGGAAAATCATTTTCAGAAATGCACATGAAGGTAGTAGTGATGGTAGACTGTTAACCAACGGTAGCTCTTGCTCTCTGTCCACCTGCCCAGAGAACCGAGTACACATATATGCTCTTCTCGGTACTGCAGATCATTCCTGGATGGTCATAGGTCTGTCTGAGGTCACAGAGACTTACTTTAATTTCTGATTTTTCCAGTTAAGCAGCTGTTTCAGGTAGGGAGAGACAAGAGCCATATATAGCTTCCCCCTTACTTCCTCCCTTCTCTCACCTCCCTGCCCCATTCTTTATTATTTCACTGATTTCTTTTTCTCTCTTCGTCCTAGTGGTTATATCTAATTTTCCCTAGATTTCTAGTTTCTCTTTCACAGCTTTTCATGGCTCTCTACATGCCATTTTCTCTGTCTAACCTGGAAGCAACATTTAGAATCGGACATGGAACAATGGATTGGTTCCAAATTGGGAAAGGAGTAATGTCAAGGCAGTATATTGTCACCCTGCTTATTTAACTTATGTTCAGAGTACATCATGCGAAATGCTGGGCTAGATGAAGCACAAGCTGGAATCAAGATTTCCGGGAGAAATATCAGTAACCTCAGATATGCAAATGATAAACCACCCTTATGGCAGAAAGCGAAGAGGAACTAAAGAGCCTCTTGATGAAAGTGAAAGAGGAGAGTGAAAAAACTGGCTTAAAACTCAACATTCAAAAAACTAAAATCATGATATCCTGTCTCATCACTTCATGGCACATAGATGGGAAAACAATGAAAACAGTGACAGACTTTATTTTCTTGGGCTCCAAAATTACTGCAGATGGTGGCTGCAGCCATGAAATTAAAAGATACTTGCTCCTTGGAAGAAAAGCTATGACCAACCTAGGCAACATATTAAAAACCAGAGGCAACCATATTAAAAACATTACTTTGTTAACAAAGGTCCATTTAGTCAAAGCTATGGCTTTTCCAATAGTCATGTATGAATGTGAGAGTTGGACTATAAAGAAAGCTGAGTGCAGAAGAATTGATGCTTTTGAACTGTGTTGGAGAAGACTCTTGAGAGTCCCTTGGACTGCAAGGAGATCCAACCATTCCATCCTAAAGGAAATCTGTCCGGAATATTCATTGGAATGACTGATGCTGAAGCTGAAACTCCAATACTTTGGCCACCTGATGTGAAGAACTAACTCACTGGAAAAGACCCTGATGCTGGAAAAGATTGAAGGGCAGGAGGAGAAGGGGACGACAGAGGATGAGATGGTTGGATGGCATCACTGACTTAATGGCCATGAGTTTGAGCAAGCTCCAGGAGTTGGTGATGGACAGGGAAGCCTGGCATGCTGCAGTCCATGGGGTCTCAAGAAATTGGACATGACTGAGCGACTGAACTGAACCCTGAAGAAGGGAGAAGAGAATGAAATAAGTGTTGCCAAACAAGACCTTTCCCTTCTCTCCATGTTTGGACAACTACCTCCTGGAAAATTATCTCTTAAAGTGTAGGAATTGAATTATTTTTGTTGTTCTGTATATATCCCAGTGTGTTTACATCATTCCATAAAGTTTAATTGAGAGCAATGAAGTCACCTCTCATATACAAGACATTCTGAGCTTCATCCTGGATAGATGGTGCATTGCTGTATCTTATACATTCATTCATTCACTGAATAAAGAGATAAGCAGAAGTCAGATCTCATTAGGCCTTACAGGTCATAATGAAGGATTTAGTTTTCTATCATTTCTTTTTAGATTCCACATATAAGGGATGTCATTCAATATTTCTCCTTCTCTGTCTGACTTACATCACTCAGTATGACAATCTCTAGGTTCATCCATGTTGCTACAAATGACATTGTTTCATTCTTTTTAATGGCAGAGTAATATTCCATTGCATATATGTACTTCATCTTCTTTATCCACGCCTCTGTTGATGGACACTTAGGTTGCTTCCTTATCTTGGCTATTGTCAATAGGGCTGCAGTGAACATTGGGGTGCATGTATCTTTTTGGATCATGTTTTGTTTTTTTCCCTGGATATATGCCCAGAGTGTCATTACAGGGTCATATGGTAGCTTTATTTTTAGTTTTTAAAGGAACCTCCATACTGTTCTCCATAGTGACAAAGGGTTTAGTTTTGATTCTAAGAACTGTGGGAGACTTGGAGACTGACAGAGTCTGATTTGGTATTTAAAAGTTATGGCTGCAGTATGAGAATCGATGAAAGGGCAGGATGAGGAGAAGCTCCTCTGAGAAGCTACTACAGAATTCCAGGCTAGAGATAATGATAGCTTAGACTAGGGTGTTTGGAGTAGAAATGGGGAGAAGTGGACCAATTCTTGCCAAAATGTGTCTTTGCAGGCCCAATCCTATTTCTCACACTGGTGTAGCCTTTATTTATGGCTAGAGGCTCGCTTAAGCATTCATGTTCTTAGGTTACTGTCTGAGCAGCTAGCTGATTCAAAACCATAAAAGCCGGGCGGCACTGGATTTTATGTAATTCTGACTTACTAGCCATTCATGCCTATTATAGGGGCCTGATGCTGCTCAGAATGTTTGACAACTTGATTATTACATTCCTCTGGCTTAAAATATATTTTTTAATGAAAAAGAGATGCTGGGAACTTCCCTAGTAGTTCAGTGATTAACACTCAGCGTTTCCACTGCAGGGGGCTCAGGTTCATCTCTGCTGCGTTGTGGTGGCCGAAAAAGTAAAAAAACAAGTAAATTTTTTAAAAAAGTGAAAAAAGATTTTGGAACTGATAGTTTAATAAATTGCAAAATGCTTCTCTCATCCATTTCATACTTTATTTGCATTGTCGTGTGAGGTGTTTCATCCAATCAGTCTATTAAAAGGAGAGTTTTAATATTTGGAGCATAGGGATACCAGTGTGGCCTTGGAAAACACCAAAAAGCACTAGACATGACAGGAGTCATTTTCACACATAATTACTAAGGGCTGGGTGCCTGCAAGATAAGAAAAAAGGTGTTGCCTCTGCTTCCAAGAAAGTTGAGGAGAGAAAGTAGCAAAGTTGCTGGATATCTTTTAAGTTCTGGCTTTTTCCAGCCTCCACCATTCAACCTGGGTGGGTGCTATTCTTACCCCTATTTTATGACAAGCAAAGAGGCACCATCTCTGTCTCAGGTCACACTGCTGTCCTGTGCAGAGCCATGAGCTAAGCCCAGAGCCCGGGGTCTCCCCATGCTGTGGGTACCACTTCACAAGATGTCAGATGCTGGACTTCCCTAGTGGTCCAGTGGTTGAGAATCTGCCTGCTGATGCAGGAGACACAGGTTTGATCCCTGGTCTGGGAGCAACTAAGCTCGTGTGCCACAACTACTAAAGCCCACACCCTGCAATGAAGAGTAGCCCCCATTTGCCACAACTAGAGAAAGACTGTGGGCAGTGTCAAAGACCCAGTGCAGCCAAAAATCAATATATAAAAAAATCAAGAATCCCAGAAAAAAAAAAATCAAGAAAAAAAGATGTCAGATATCTTTTGTTTGAATACTGCCCCAGCTGCTTCACAGCTATAAGATCTTGGAGAGAATGTTCTAATCTCTCTGAGCCTCAGTTTCCTTATCTAAAAAGTACGGATAATAATATTTCCTCAGAAGGGTATGCATGAAGCGTGTGTGTGTGTGTGTGTGTGTGTGTGTGTGTGTGTGTGTGTGTGTGTTTCTGGTTGACAGTAGCCAGGAACTAAATTTTGTGTTCCCTTTCTTTTGTGAACCAGCATTATGGCAAGGAAGTGTGATGTGATTCTGTTGTAGAGTCCTAAGCAAGCATGGCAAGTTGTTTTTTTTTTTCCATTTCACAACTGTCAGAAAAGCTTGCATTAGGCGTTTGGGTATGGGGGTTAGGAGAAGTCTGCAAGACTGTGGGATTTGCGTGCAGAATATCTGTGTCTGGGAAGAGAGGCATTCCCAAGTTCCGTAGGCCATCGCACCAAATTCAGGTAGCAACAGGAGGGGAGGGAGGTACTGTTTATATAAGACATATAAATGAAGCCCTCAAGTCCTGTGGGGTCAGTTTTGTGTGTCATTGGGAGCTGAAATTAATGGATATTTCCCTTTGAAGGATCAGCTTTTCGGACAATATCAAATGGAATAAAGGAACCTGACACTTTTTGTGAGGGATCATGTTTGTTTTTTCAGTCTGATGGAAACCAATTTGCCTCTCCTGAAACTAGACATGTAAGCTTTGATAAGCTGACAAGAGGGGAAAAAAGACAACAACCACAAACTTTCAGTCTGTAGCAGACTCTCTGTCTCTCTCTCTCTATATATATATTTATACAAATATATGTATATATATACACACTTGTAAACAATTTAATTAATTGTTTATTTTTGGCTGCACTCGGTCTTCATTGCTGCGCGCGGGCTTTCTCTAGCTGCAAGCAGGGGCTGCTCTTCACTGGGGTGTACCAGTGCATGGGCTTCTCATTTTGGTGGATTCTCTTGTTGTGGCTGCCAGGCTCTAGAGCAGGGGCTCAGTAGTTGTGGCACATAGGCTTAGTTGTTCCATGGCATGTGGAATCTTCCCAGACTAGGGATCGAACCCATGTTTCCTGCGTTGGCAGGTGGATTATTAACCTCTGGACCACCAGGGAAGTCCTCTAGCAAACTCTTAAAAATAATGTGTGAGACAATAGTCTGCTAAGCTTTCTACAAAGTGCTCCTTACATGCATATGAGGAAGATAAGAAACTACCACTCTGGGAGAGAAAAAGGCCAAAAAGGTAATCTTAATTATTGAACTGTACCATATTGGTCTGAAGTTTTTTAAAGTGGAGTGTGGAGGCAACATTTAGGGAGGATTCTCAATCTCACTGGCTGACTATGCTTCCATTATTGACCAGAGATGTATCAGTAGGTTTTTAGAGAGTGATACAATGAATACCACCATGAGAAGTTGTTAGAGCTTAAAATTGGTCAAGAGTTCATTATACAACTTGTGATTGTCATTATCATACACATTTGGCTCTGTTAGGTTTTTGTTCCAACTCTGTGTATATTATAAACATAAAAGGTTTCAAAGATGACACATTGCAAAATTTTGAGTGAAGAATTTGGTGAATTTTATGCAAATACTTTCTCTGATTGTCAAGTGACATGTGTCAGAATGTCTCAGAAGATGATAGTTCTTCAGAATATTGTTCTGATTCAGATGATGTGAATATTAGACCAACAAAAAGATAAAAAACGCCGGTGATGAATTCTGATACAGAAGGTGAAAGTGAAATTCATGGTGCTGGAGAATGCTTCCTTGCTTCTACAGAAGAGTGGATTGAAGATGACATTTCAGAAAACTTAGAAGACTTTAGAGGTGTGTCAGGTGAAGAAAGTACTATTGAATGGAATAACCCACAAAGTGTTAGAGAAATAACATAATTAATTTTTGACTGACCAAAATAAAAATTGCCAACCACAGGTGTTACTTTTTGCAAACATTTCTCTGGTCAATGGTGAGTTAAAATCATTGAAGCATGCACGTTTGCTGGACCTTTTCTCTTCTTTCCTTACTTGTCATCTGCTTTGAACCAAGTCTTCCAGGTATACAGAGACACCCACAGGCTTTGTTAGACTCATCAATGTCCTATCTTTGGATTGCTTCTCTTCCAACTCCGTTGTCCTACAATACGGTCTATTTCACGCCAGCGGCCAGGCTCCAGCATTCAAATAATGAAAGCTCTGTAAAACGTGCTACCAGTGTGTCCACAGGATTATGTGTGTTTCTAAGTTTTGCAAAAGCAAGATTAAAAAAAATTTATTTGTTTATTTTTGGCTGTGCTGGGTCTTCGTTGCTGCTTGGGCTACTCTCTGGTTGTGGTGTGTGGGCTTCTTGTTCCAGTGGCATCTCCTGTTGCAGAGAATGGGCTCTAAGGCATAAGAGCTTCAGTATTTGTGACATGTCAATTCAATATGTCAGCTCCCAGGCTCTAGAGTATAGGCTCAGTAGCTGTGATGCATGGGCTTAGTTGCTCTGTGGCGTGTGGCATCTTCCCAGACCAGGGATTGAGCCCATGTCTCCTGCCTGTATTGACAGGTAGATTCTCTACCACTGAGCCACCAGGGAAGCCTGCAAAGCAAGGTGTTTTAAATGCAGCTACTCAATAAGATCGCCTTCTTTTTCCACTCTGACTTCCTCTCTGTCACCATTTGTCAGCTGCCATCTGAGTGATGGGTATATTTTGGATCTGGCTAAGAGGAAGTTGAATTGGGGATCCAAGTATTGATAGTTTAGTGGGATAGTTTTATGTAGTTTGCAGTCCCTTTTATAACCATCTAGGTGAGGAACTAGATGGGACTTCCCTGGTAGCTCAGGGAAAGCATCTGCCTACAATGCAGGAGACCTGGGTTCGATGCCTGGGTTGGGAAGATCCCCTGGAGAAGGAAGTGTCAACCCACTCCTGTACTCTTGCCTGGAAAATCCCAGGGTGGAGGAGCCTGGTGGGCTACAGTTCATGGGGGTCGCAAAGAGTTGGACACGACTGAGCGACCTCACTTTACTTTACTTTAGGTGAGGAATGGCTTCTATGAATACTCCTACCGCCTTGGATGCTCACCAGCATGGATGGGAAGCCAAGGTGAGTGCCAGAGGTCCTAAGGCTATGCGCCAGTCCTCTGGTAGTCATCACAGGAAGTACAGAGGGACGTGGAAGGAAAAGAAGGTTGGAAGCAAGGTTTGAGCTCAGCCGCGGAAAATTCTTGCCTTCAGCAGACATAAAGTTGTGAGAGAAGATTGATGCTCTGTTGTCTGGAAGATAGTTGATTATGTTGAGTATCCAATTATAAACTCACTGTGTGTATGAATAGTGTGGAATACATTTTGTTGGAACACTTGTGTTTGTAGGGCACAAGCTGTAGGCAGTATAGCAAGAGTGTCTGTGGGAGAAGATGCATGTTTCCAGCATCCTATTCTGGGTCTCATCTTCTTGTATCTGTTGCATCTTGTCCCAACAAAACTTGGTGGTTTCTGTGGGGAAAGATGCACAGAATTGCCACCAAAGCAAGAGAAACGCTCTGAGAAACTAGTGTTCCGGTGACAAAACTCTCACACACATTCATCACACACATCTCACACACAAGCCACAGTACGTGGCATAAGAGGAATTCAATTGTTCTGTTACATAACTCGATGCAATGTAGAAACGTTAGAATTGTTCTTGTGTCTGTCTTAATTTCAGATTAGTTTTGTATTTTTTGCCAGTATTATTGTTCATACAAAAATTCAGATGTGACCAGAAAGTTGTATGTGTCTTGAAAGCCAAAAGTGAAAATTGAAAGAAATTATTTGTGGTACTTGTCATCTTTTAAAAAAAATTGTAGGGACTTCCCTGGTGGGATGACTGGTGGTTGGCACTTTGCCTTCCAGCACCGGGGGTGTGGGTTGGATCCCTGGTTGGGGAGTTAAGATTCCATTTGCTTTGTGGCCAAAAAAATAAAACATAAAAAAGAGAAGCAATATTGTAACAAATTCAATACAGACTTTAAAAATGGTCCATGTGGTAAAAAAAAGCTTAAAAAATTATAACTTGTGTAATTACTCATTCTCCGTAATTCATTTTTGTATTGAATCTTGTGTTTTATTTTCCTTAAAGAGGGTGTCAACTTAAAAAATGCACAATGTGAGAGTTAAGTTTTATTTGAGGCAAAAGAAGGACTACAGCCTAGGAGACAGCACCTCAGATAGCTCTGAGAAACTGTTCCAAAGAGGCAGGGGAGATGGTCAGTATATATGTGATTTTGGTGAAGGGGGAGCCCATGAAATCAGGCATATTGTTTGTTTTTTTTTTTTTCAGAAGGTTTCTGCTAGTCATGAGGGAGCAGTCATCACCAAGAAGGATTTTAGTGCTTTTCTAGGAGGAGATACAAGAATTGGGCTCATAAAATCAGCTCCTGAAAATATCTAACTATCTGAAGACTTGTCCTGCCAGTCCCTCCTCCCCCTTCCCTGAGGACCGAATGCCTCATTTCTTCTCTCCACCCTGAACTCCTTTCAGGAGGTGTTGAGGATCTACAGCTGCAGCAACACATGGTTTAATCCTTGTTGAGGTAGATGGCAAGTGCCAATGTGTAGTTGACAGGGGCCACAACATTTGTGTAAACTTTAGGCCTTTTGAGCCTGGATCCGCTCTGCTCCATACCTTCACTCTCGTGTGTATGTGTTCAGTAGGGTCTGGGAGTACATGTGTGTGTGTATGGGGGGTGGGGGGCTGCATGCTGAAATAGAAGGAGAAACCTTGATTCTACCACCTATAAGCTCTGTGGCTTCAGCAAGGTTCTTAGCCTCTCTGAACTTCAGTTTCCTCAGCTGTAATGTTTGGATGATCCTTCTGCACAAGATTGTTGTAAGACTTCAAAGAATACTTAACATAGTGTGGGGCATGTGATCAGCACTCAATAAATATTATTTCCTCTTTTTCCCTCTCTCTCTCTGGAATGGTTCATGGGTTTATCTGAGGTCAGGGACTCAGGGGAGGAAATATTTTGTCTTTTCAAAATGAATTTTGATATAAGGATATTAAAAAGAGTGCTGGGGTTTCCCCTGTGATTCCTGTCTTTAACAAACTTGAGACAAAATGAATCACAATATTTTCTCTGAGTATAAGCAAAGAATGAAGTTCTTTCATCAGTTGTGAAGAGTATTGGGCTGAAAGTTCCAATTCAGTATGTCTGCACACACACGTATACACCATATACACACACACCCCCACACACGTATACACCACATAAACACACCACACACACTCTTTCTCTCATATTTGTTTGATATGGCTCAAGGATTAGATGATTCTGAATCACTGAAGTTTTTCTTAAAAACTTCATCTGTCAATCAAAAAATACTAATAAGCAAAGCCCCAAGCCATGTGTTAGGTTCTCATGAGATATAGGAATCTGGGAACTTGGATTTGCAGTCTGTGGGGTGTCCTTATGGGCAAATAGCTTTTGTTCTGGGGTGTGCCCTGGAACAGACAGCACAACCTTTCTGATAGGTTTGCTTCAGTCACATACGTGCAGACATAGTCTCTGGGTGGTGGGAGTGGGAAGTAGAAACACAAAGTTTGCTGAATCCTGACTTGCTGTCAGGGTACCAGTCAGGCTGCAGAGCAGACTGACTAATGTCTGTGCTGTTGGACCATGAACTCTTTTCTTCAAGGGCAAGATCCAAAAATACCCTTTTTTTTTTTTTTTTTGCAGTTCCTACCAGGGCTAACGTAGTAGGCGTTCGTAGTATCTATCGAATTGATTTATAGTCTATCTATATACAGTAGAATTAGAAAGAGGGACTTTTAAAGTGCCCAAAGGGTTTCCTTTTTGAAAAAAAAACTGCAGCTTTTGATTAATAAGCATGAATATTATGTCTCTTGCCATGATATTTTTGAAGACGGGGAATATTTTTCAAATGGAAAATCAAAATTGGTCTACTTCACACATTTTGCTGATAAGCTCTTCCTTCTTGGTGTGAAAGAAACCATCTTTTCTTATGTAAGCAAGTCCAGGGTCATCTGAGAAATTAGCATACTTGTAAAGACCAAAAAATTACAAGTAGACTCTCAGCTGAGTGAAGACCAGTGTGGACTCTGGTCTGATTTTCTCACTGCTGGCAGTGAGAAAGAAAACTTGTTTTCTGAGATTACCTCTGTCCCCCTGTAACTGTCACACATGACTGATTTCTAATGAAGAGGAATTGTTGGTCAAATAAGAGTCTATGTAATATATGTCCTAATGGATTATTCATTTACCCTCTGCATATTAAAGAAAACTGGGTGCGTATAGCTTATCCAAATTTGTTTGAGACTATCGTTAATTTTCCTGTTTTCTGAACTGCTGAGTGAAATAAACTCACTCAGGTGTTGTCAAAGTGAACCCACTTAATCTGGTTGACATCATAGTGTCTGGGTGAGATCTACTGGGATCTAGTCTATTTGGCTGCTAAACACACACAGACAGACACACACGCTTGTTTAAAAATATTTATCCATGCACACCTTGTGGCAAGGGTGTGCTGAGGACTGCGGGCGTGAGCAGGCATGACCCTGTCCCTGATCAGGAGAGGACCGTGCAGCCATATCTATTTTTTGGGTTTTGTAGGAGACATGGGGCTAATGCTAAGCTTCCAGCAGTGTGTCCAGAGGTGGCTGGGTTTGCTTTCTCAACGGACAAGACATGCAGGTTACCACTGAGACAAATGCCCCATTCGTTGTCTTCTGGGCCACTTAAACTTTGATCTATTAATTACTCACATAAAGCAACAGAAAAGTTTAAAAGAATGATTGTCTCAGACAACCATATTTCAAATTTAGACTATGAAACAGAAGGTAATTGATAATTTTAAGGCCCTTCATAATAACTACTCTTGATTGCAGCAGTTTTGCTTTGAGCTGAGGTTATTGGGATAACTTTTAATTCTGATTGGAAAAGAGCATGGAAATAGTACTTACCTTATATTGTCAAATTTTTAGCGCTTGAGTATTTGGAGTCACTGAGCTGTACTCTTTGTATATTCAGGAATGTTAGTTATTTCAGACTGCAGCATGACTGGCTACAGCTAGTTGAATAAAATTCCTGCAGTTCATCCGTTCTTCTGCTACCAGCAGGTGTCATTATGGAAATATGAAAATACTGTAAATTCCAAAGTTGTAGGAAATGGCTATGAGAGAGAAAAGGAGCACTTTGGATATTAAAAAACAACAAAGAGAAATCATCTGGTACTAACCAAGGGTGGCATGTTTAATTACTAATTTGGCAGTGTTCTACAATATAATGACACAGGATTTCAAGGCACATACATAATTTATTTTAATTAGATTAAGCAAGCATTTATTAAAACCTACTCTAGGCTCATAGGAGTCTGAAAAGGAAAGTAAGACATAATTCTTATCCTTAAGGAGCTGGCATGGTATCTGGGGAAAAAAGGATATAGTTATAAAATAATAGTGAGCAGAATGAGTCGGTCCTTTTTAACATGCCAATTGAAATGAATAGAAATAAAAGTTGTAACAATTCCTGCTGGAGCTGCTGTGTAGTATTGCTGATTCTTGGTTCTTCAAAGAATACTGTTTACATATTTGAGTAGAGTGGAGCTTCAAAATTATTTGGTAACTCAGTGGCTCATTTTTTCCTTTCTTGCTAACTGCTATCACCCATCTTTCACCATGCATTGAAAGTAGTAATTATAATTATTACATATGCATTGGTTAACCAAGGATATAGTAATTGGTTGCAATAGTTTGCTATTATCAACTAATAATATGACCAAATTTTTCTAAAAGCTAAAGTAGACTCTACAAGTGGACTTTTTTATCAGGAGATTTATACCAGGAGCCTTGGTAAGAGTATTAGTGTCTGGATCAGGAGCAATGCTTCATCTCTTCTATTTTTCCCCTCTAGACTCTGGGTTCTTCCAAGGCATGGGATATGTGGCATTCCTCTTTGCATTCCAACTACTGTAATTCTGTATCAGTACCGTTTGTTGAATGGCTAGATGAATAAAAATAATGCCAAAAAATAAGATATTGACAATCCTTCATACATTATGATGCTAGAATGTATGTTGTTATTAGACTAAGAAATCTCAGATGAGTAATTCAGAAAACTGGATTGAAAAGTTGAGAGTATAGATTCTAAAGTTTTATCCTTTGGTTCCATTAGTCCACCCAAGGAAATTTGTCTCAAAAATTATTTCTCAAACACCTTCTCACTTTTTTGACACCCATTTTCCCCAAACCTCCCAAAACAATCACAAGAAGAACCAAATAAACATCAAGTCTGAACCTCTCCTTGACCCAGAGGATGCCAAGTTCATGTTCCACTACCCAAAGTTTTTTCAGCATTGGCACATTCAAACTCAGACCCTCATCTTCCTTATTCTAGAAGATGTATAGACAATGGGGATGTTTCATTAAAATAACTATGAATTGTTTAAATAGTATGTGCTACCTATTTTATCCACAGTATCCCCAACCCTGACAGGACAGCCAGATGAGAACCTGAGTTTGGGTGGGGTGATAGGGGGTAGTCATTTACTTTAGCTTCTCACTGACAGTACATGGCAGAGATGCTGAACCCAGGTCAGTCTGAATACAAGGATTTCTCTCTTTCTGCTATGCCAGAAGCTTAATGCAAAGATTCCCTGCCAAAATTGATAGAGAAAGGAAACTAAATAAAATAGCTATTTCCTTCAAAGAGTTGGACACGACTTGCACAGCACAGCAATTCCTTCAAAAAATTATTTCAGCATATTACAATCTAAATAGAACGTGCTTGATTTTAGACCAGAGGATGCATGCATTGTTGTTTTTTCATCACCTTTTCAATAGCTTGTTTCTGTGGTAGTGATCAGTCTTTGGCAAAGCAGGCAGTATGTCTGCTGTACCCGTATAGGTCTTTTACTTGAAGGTCATTATTAATTCACCAGCCACTACATGGTGAGGATGATGTCCCCAGCATCCTTGGGTAGACTGAACTAGCTATCTTTTTTTGTATTACTTACTTAAATCTCTTACTGACATCTCTAACTATTTACTGGACTTCCCCATCTTGCTTTTGTTCTCTTCTCACCTCCAACTTTGCGTGTTAAGAGGGAAATAATTTTAACTTGTAAACCACTTCCTTCTGTTGGTCCTATCTTTTCTCTTAATGGTACCATCATTTTTCCAGTCCCAGGCTAAAAACTTTGACGTTTTCTTTTTGTTAAACCCTTTGTTTATAAATCAACGAGTCATTTATACTTCCTTTGTGTTGCTTTGTTAACAGTTCTTTCCTTCCTTTCTGTTTCCAATACCAGGACTGGTGCTTTAGACCATGCATTGATGAAACAGCCTCCTGGATCATCTTGTCATCAGTTTCCCCTCTTTTCTTTTTTTTAGTTTTTTTTTTTTCTCCCCTTTTTTTTTAACTCCATGAATGACTGTGAACATTTTAGTTAGACTCATTCAAACACTAGTGCCAAGACCAAACTCTTTATCAGAGTTGCCGTGTCTCCTCATCATATTCTATCTGATAACCACTCTAATTTTGTACATGTCATATGTTTTGCTCCAGTCATGTGGAAAAATGCAAGCTCCTAGTATACCCATTCTCCTTTTGTGCCTGGCTTGTTTGACTTAGTATAATGTTTTCAAGGTTCATCTATGTTGTATCATGTGTCAGAATTTCCTTCTTTATAAAGGTTTAGTAATATTCCATTGTATGTATATTGGAGAAAGAAATGGCAACCCACTCCAGGATTCTTGCCTGGAAAATTCCATGGACAGAAAAGCCTGGCGGACTATAGTCCTGGGTGGCAAAGAGTTGGACACGACTGAGCACATGTGCACGTATTTTATGTATATAACTACATTTTGTTTATCCATTCATCTATCAATGGACAGGACATTTAGATTGTTTTAACATATCCTACTAATTGCAAACAGGTTAATCTTCCTACTCCTTACTTCAGTCATGTTACTCAACTGCTCAGATGTCTTCAATGAATTCCTTCTTACAGACAGAATCAGGTGCAGTTTTCACAGCCTATATCCACTGCTCTCCCCTACCTGGGTCCTGACCTATAGATAGAATATTGGATGTAGAATATTCATCTTCAACACTTATTTATGAAGCAAATATTTTTTGAATGTTTGGTATATGTTGGTCCCTGAGATAAATGCTATCAATGCAACAGTAAACAAAATAGACCTGGTGTCTCTCCTCATGGAACTGACTTCAGAGAATGTTGCAGACACATCTTTTAAAATAAAATACATCCCTATACATTCAATTAGCCAACCTTTTAGTATAAGTTCAAGGCATTTTCTTTGAAAATGGGCCTGCTAATTATTCATATCTTCTCTCTTACATAAATCATACTGAAAATGAATTACTTATGATTTCTGGTTTCAGTTTCTTTAAATAGGATCAAGAACTTGAAGATACTTGTGATATGATGAGTGCAGAGTCCTTGTGTATTTTTATGTTCCTTCTCTGTCATTGATAGTTGTATCACTCACAGCCAATTTAAGAGTAGATTTTCTTAGAAACTCATCTTTACTGATTATTTAAAATAACTTGATTTGCTTTTTCACATGTAACTCTCTTCTCATATTTCACCAGCTCACACAATATTTAAATGAATTATGTCATTATAATAAGTACAAATGGCACAACTTTACTACCAACTGATACTTGGAAAGCCCACCATGCAATTGGTAGGAGAAGAAACCTGCAGGCTTGTGAGAACTAAAGATGCTGTGGTGTCAGCCTGTATGTTTTCCTGAGGACATAGGGAGCTCTATGTCTTTTGTATGTATAGGACTTTCATGCCTGTTAAATATATAGTCTTTAGTGCAGGTTGGCTAGAAGGACTTTTATTGTGTTTATTATGGTTTTTTTTTTTTTTTAAAGTGACCCATTTTTAACATTTTCATTGAATTTGTTACACTACTGTTTCTGCTTTATATTTTGGCTCTCTGACCTGGAGGCATGTGGGGTCTTAGCTCCCTGCCCAGGGATCGAACCTGTACCCCCTACATTGGAAGGAGAGGTCATAACCACTGGACTGCCAGGGAAGTCCCTATTTATTCTTATGGACAATGGTGTGGAGAAGGGAATGGCAATCCACTCCAGTATTCTTGCCTGGAGAATTCCATGGGCAGAGCCTGGCAGGCCATAGTCCATGGGGTTGCAAAGAGTCGGACACGACTGAGCAACTAACACACACATAGACAGTGGTGTGTGCATGCTTACTAGCGTATAATAAAGTAAGAGTTGAGGAGGGATCTGTCAGCAACTGGTAGAATTTCTGTACAGTAGAACTGCACAGAACTGGTGAATTTCCTTCCGGTTCAGACGCACAAATCCTTCCTATTCAATTATGAGGAACAGGAAACCTTTGTTGGATGTAAATGTACACAGAGACCCAGCATCCAAGGGTGGAGGGTGACGAGGAGGCAGGGTCTAAGGCTGTCACAACTGGCCACGTTATCTCTGGGCAGAGGAAATGTTTTCACCCTGACTATGTCTGCCAGGACCTCCACGCCTCCACCAAGTGCCCCGGCCCCCTCTGAGGCAGACTCGATTCATGTGTCTGCCCACCTTCTGGCTGCCCTGGCCCTCCTCAAAGGATGTGCTCATGGCATTCTGCCAGGGTCTCCTCTGCTTACTTCTGGATGTGTGTGTGGAAGTTGTGTGCTGGGGTGGGAGTCAGGGTGCAGACCTTGCCCCTTGGTCGTGTGTCCCTCAGAAATTCCTCAGCAGTTCTCACAGTGGACGCTTCGTCCCTACTTCCCAGTCCTTCCCAGTCCGATGCCGGCTGCTCTGTTTTTATATTCCCTCTGTCTTTTCCATGGAAATCCATATTTAAGGGGTTGGATTCCTCTCATCTTTTATCCCCAAACACCTTTTCTCTTTACCTCAAACTCTCTTTTTAGGCTTTTGGATTGGACTTACGATGTCTTTTTCCTCTGCTGTGATCGGATGATAAATAAACTATAGGTTCGAGTTAGATAGCTGGCAGTTCTTTGTTTCTCAGTGTTAGGACCGTTAAGTTATTCTTCCTCTTCAGATTCAAGGCCATGGAATAATAATACTGATAAGTTATTTTATGCTGTGCTTGATGGTTTTACTGTGGCTTATTGCTTCATTTAATGAGATAAATTACCAGACTAATTGAGAGGGATGGTTCTGGAACAAAACATTTACTGAGGTAAGAAGGAGTTGGATTCTGCTTTCTATTCTCTCTTTCTTTGTATAGGAAGTCCTTGTCTAGGAACTTTTAACTCATTGCTGACTGGGGGATTTTTGCAGACACTAATGCCTGTGGCCAGTGATTTTTATTTTGGCTGGCTAAAAATTAATTCTACTGTTTCAGTAACACTTTGTGAGTTGTGTGCGTGTGTACTAAGTTGCTTCAGTTGTGTCCAACTCTTTGCGACCCTATGAATTGTAGCCCCTCCAGGCTCCTCTGTTCTCCTCTCCAGGCAAGAATACTGGAGTGGGTTGCCATGCCCTCCCCCAGGGGATCTTCCTGATCCAGGGATCAAACCCATGTCTCTTACATCACCTGCATTGACAGGCAGGTTCTATACTACTAGCGCCACCTGGAAGCCCAACACTTTGAGCGTTGTCACATACAATAGTGGGTTTCCCTTATGGCTCAGATGGTAAAGAATCTGCCTGCAGTGCGGGAGACCTAGATTCAATCCCTGGGTTGGGAAGATCCCCTGGAGAAGGGAAAGGCTACCCACTCCAGTACTCTGGCCTAGAGAATTCCATGGACTGTATATTCCATGGAATCTCAAGGAGTCGGACATGATTGAGTGAATAGCAAGGAGAGATAAGAAAGCCTTCCTCAGCGATCAATGCAAAGAAATAGAGGAAAACAACAGAATGGGAAAGACTAGAGATCTCTTCAAGAAAATTAGAGATACCAAGGGAACATTTCGTGCAAAGATGGGTTCAATAAAGGACAGAAATGGTATAGACCTAACAGAAGCAGAAGATAATTAAGAAGAGGTGGCAAGAATACGCAAGGAACTGTACAAAAAAGATCTTCACGACCCATATAATCACAATGGTGTGATCACTCACCTAGAGCCAGACATCCTGGAATGTGAAGTCAAGTGGGCCTTAGAAAGCATCACTACGAACAAAGCTAGTGGATGGGTTGGAATTCCAGTTGAGCTATTTCAAATCCTGAAAGATGATGCTGTGAAAGTGCTGCATGCAATATGCCAGCAAATTTGGAAAACTCAGCCGTGGCCACAGGACTGGAAAAGGTCAGCTTTCATTCCAATCCGAAAGAAAGGCAATGCCAAAGAATGCTCAAACTACTGCACCATTGCACTCATCTCACACGCTAGTAAAGTAATGCTCAAAATTCTTCAAGCCAGGCTTCAGCAATACATGAACTGTGAACTTCCAGATGTTCAAGCTGGTTTTAGAAAAGGGAGAGGAACCAGAGATCAAATTGCCAACATCCGCTGGATCATCAAAAAAGCAAGAGAGTTCCAGAAAAACATCTATTTCTGCTTTATTGACTATGCCAAAGCCTTTGACTGTGTGGATCACAATACACTGTGGAAAATTCTGAAAGAGATGGGAATACCAGACCACCTGACCTGCCTCTTGAGAAACCTATATGCAGGTCAGGAAGCAACAGTTAGAACTGGACATGGAACAACAGACTGGTTCCAAATAGGAAAAGAAGTACATCAAGGCTGTATATGTCACCCTGCTTATTTAACTTAAATGCAGAGTATATCATGAGAAATGCTGGGCTGGAAAAAGCACAAGCTGGAATCAAGATTTCTGGAAGAAATATCAATAACCTCATATATGCAAATGACACTATCCTTGTGGCAGAAAGTGAAGAGGAACTAAAAAGCCTCTTGATGAAAGTGGAAGAGGAGAGTGGAAAAGTTGGCTTAAAGCTTAACATTCAGAAAACTAAGATCATGGCATCTGGTCCCATCACTTCATGGCAAATAGATGGGGAAACAGTGGAAGCAGTGTCAGACTTTATTTTTTTGGGCTCCAAAATCACTGCAGATGGTGACTGCAGGCATGAAATTAAAAGACACTTACTCCTTGGAAGGAAAGTGATGACCAACCTAGATAGCATATTAAAGAGCAGAGACATTACTTTGCCAACAAAGGTCCGTCTAGTCAAGGCTCTGGTTTTTCCAGTGGTCATGTATGGATGTGAGAGTTGGACTGTAAAGAAAGCTGAGCACCGAAAAATTGATGCTTTTGAACTGTGGTGTTGGAGAAGACTCTGGAGAGCCCCTTGGACTGCAAGGAGATCCAACCAGTCCATCCTAAAGGAGATCAGTCCTGGGTGTTCATTGGAAGGACTGATGCTGAAGCTGAAACTCCAATACTTTGGCCACCTCATGTGAAGAGTTGACTCATTGGAAAAGACCCTGATGCTGGGAGGGATTGGGGGCAGGAGGAGAAGGGGATGACAGAGGATGAGATGGCTGGATGGCATCACTGACTTGATGTACATGAGTTTGTGTAAACTCCGGGAGTTGGTGATGGACAGGGAGGCCTGGCGTGCTGCGATTCATGGGGTCGCAAAGAGTCGGACACGACTGAGCAACTGAACTGAACTGAACTGGACATACAATAGTTACACCTGACATACCTGTAAAGTTTTCTATTTTTGTGAAATATTGTCTTCAATCCACTCTTCTATAGAAGCAAGGAGCATTCTCCAACACTGTGATTTTCATTTTCACTTTGTGTATCAGAATCAGTCGCTAAGGTTTTTTATCTGTTTGTTGGCCTAGTATTCATATTGCCTGAATCAGAACTATATTCTGAAGAACTATTGTCTTCTGAGACACTAGTATATATGTTAGTCAGAGAAAGTATCTGCATAAAATTCACTGAAAAATTCTTCTTTACTCAAAATTTTGTGGTGCATCATTTTAAAAAATTTTACATTTATAATATATGCAAGGTTGGAATAAAAACCTAATGGAGCAAAATCTAAATGATAATGACAATTATAAATTGCATAATGAATCTTTGATCAATTTTAAACTCTAACAACTGCTTACGGTGATGTTAATTATATCACTCTCTAAAAGCGTATTGATGTATCTCTGGTCAGCAAAGAGAGAAAGAAAGATAGTGATACCTATATTCAGGTAGCAAAGAGAGAAAGAAAGAAAGATAGTGAAGTCACTCAGTCGTGGTCCGACTCTTTGCGACCACATGGACACCAGGCTTCTCCGTCCATGCTATATTCTAGGCAAGTGTACTGGATTGGGTTGCCATTTCAAAAGACATATTAATTCATCTCTAGTCAATCATGTATTTTAAATTATCTACTCTCAGTTTTGTCTCATGCAGGTACAAGTACATCAGGAAAATAGCTTATCAATGCTCACTGTTACTTTATTTTTCTTTTAATAAGTATAGTTTTTAGCAGAAAAGAAAGAAAGTTCAATAAACAATGTCAAGGAGAGCAAAGACCATGGTCTCAGTCTTGAGGAGAGTTTTCAAAAGACAGTGACTGGGATTTCCTTGCCTTTAATCTTGTTTTCTAATTGCCCAAAAGTGCATTGTCACAGATGGGCACATTTTTGCTAGATCAAGGAAAAGATGAATTCTGTGGCTTTGGAACAACAGTTTCTTCAATTCCTGAACTGCAGGCAGGATACGGTCTTTTTGAGAAATGGCAACTGGATTGCAGGCATCTTTCGTCCCTCAGAAGATGAAGTGGATCCTCTGTCAGCCTCACCACATACAACCCTTGCTTTATGTTAACTTGTGTTGCAATCTTATAGACTCCATCCTTGATCTCTGAACTTGAAAATCTCTTGTAATACTGTAAATTACCCTCATTGGCTTCCCTTTTTGAGCTCTAGTGAATAATCCAAGTGTTCTCAAATTTCTGTGCTAAATATGTTCCTCCAGGGATCTGCAGTGAAAATGAAGCGTTGTTTTACCACTGAACACTGCGTGAACCCAGTTCCTGCTTTGATTTCGAAGCTCCGACCATATTTGAGGCAATTCCCCTTGGCTTTTACAGCTGTGTCTGGCTTCTTTTCATTGCCTCTGGGGTCAGGAGCCTGACTGCATAAAGGTGGAGTGAGAACTGTGACCTGCTATATGGAAAGGAAAAGTCATTGCTTACTTACCCAGTAAACTGGGGACGTCAATAAAAAAGACCCTGAAAACAATCCCCTCTTACGACAGTCAAACATAAGAAATGCACATCAGGGAACTATGCACATGATAGATGCTCAATCAGTGTTTGTTGAATGAATGGATTGGGGCAGCTGAGGGCAGCAGTCGTGCTACTGCTGGCTCAGCCTCTCTGGTGGCAGCCTCCATTTCTGTTTATCTTCTCAGGCCCTAAGTCTTCATCCCTTGCGCCCTCATCACTGCTGTCCCATTGTTGCCCTGCCTTCTCTTCTCCAACCCAAGGGGAAAAGACAAGGACTGGTTTGGGAATCGAATTCTTAGGCTGGACTGGGCTGATGGCAATTAGGGGACATAAAATGAGGATACTTCAAAAACAGATCCCCTAGGATCGAACCCGGGCCTTTGGCAGTGAAAACACAAGTCCTAACCACTGGACAACTAGGAAATTCCTTTATCTTTCTCAATTAGTGTTTTTGTTTCTTAGGGTAAATACCCAGAGGTGGAGTTGCTGGATGATGTGGTAGTTCTACTGCAATCTCATTTTGAAAAGTGAAAATAAACTGGCAAAATTATTTTTAAGAATACATTTTATTTAATCTTAAAGATTCAAAATAATATCATTTCAACACATAATCAATATAAAATATTATTTATAAGGTATTTTGCTTTCTGTTTTCTATACTAAGTCTCCAACCTCAGATGTGTATTTTAAACTTACAGAACATTTAATTTGGACTAGACACTGTGTTAAGTGCTCAATAGCCACATATAGCTGGTGGCTATTGTATTGGACAGCAGAGTTCTAGATGAATCATAGTTAATGTGTTAACCACAGTTCTATTTGATTGACTCAGTCTACTGCATACTGGGCTTTGTGCTGGACACTGGGAATAAAGAGCTAATCAGTGGTAATTGTAATAATGATGATGATGATGATTAAGTTATTAATATAACTTAAAAAAGAATCAGATCCCTGTGCAGCTTCTCTCAAATGCAGACATAGACCCCTGCCTCTATCTTGGCCTTTCCTGCCCGGATGCTTGGGTAGGTGGGGTGGTCCTTGGTGGTCACAGGGCTCTTGTGGAAGAATGTCCGAGATGGGCTTCTCGTGCTTTGTAACACACGGGGTTTAACGTCAGCTGTGTTCACAGGACATCTGTTCCAGCACCTTTGGATGAATCACACGCCGGTGACTCTGGGACTGGGCAGTGCTCTTCTCCTGCCTCTCAGCTCTTTAGAACATGCTTTGTGTCTGTCTTGTTGTGTCACTTCTGGTTTTCATGGGGCCACAGCTCTCTGTTAAGTTAGTGGAAAACAGAGTGTGACTTCTCCTAAAGTCTTCTGGGCCTGTGTCTACTGTGGAGGTGGTTTCTCTTTTCTCCACCTTCAGGATAATTCTGAGAATTCAAAGAAACTTTGGTATCTTTTGGATTTCAAAAGAGTGTGTTTGCCGGGGAGACTAAACATTCATGCAACCTTAGTGTGAGTGACATGAGTCTTCAGTTGTAGGGTCAAATTCATTGCTTTAATTAGGGTCAAGTTCACTTTGATGTGTCTTCTTTCTCACTATGTTTTCCCTTCTGAATAGATTGGAATCACATCAACTGTATGTTCAGCTTAAACAAATACAATTATCCTTAGAAAATTTTGCTCCCCACTCCATGCAGTGCGTGCTTGCCTTGGGACGTGCAGGAGATGATAGAAAACAGCCTGCCCTGCCCTTGGGTGTCTTCATTCCCCGTGTGCTGCTGGTGCTGTGAGCTTTTCCTCCTGTTGAGTGGAGTTTTGATATTGATTGATATGGCATATTGTTGTTACAATGTAGTCTCTAAACAGAAGCCAGGTCTCTGATTTTAACCAAAACCATGGTCATCTGTTTTACCTTTGGGGGAAAATCCAGACGTGCTGGCCTGAACTGAGGGACTGTGTGTTTCCTACATGGTGCCCTCCTTAGGGATTTTCTGGGGTCACTTTGATCCCATGTAATTTTAACCCCAAGTGCTGATTTTAGAATCTGCCCCCTAAGATATTACACTATAGTAATGTCTGGTTTCTCTTTCTGGTGCCTTTTGTGACATGACTCAGACTGGTGACATGCTGTATTCCTTTTTTTTTTTTTTTTAATTATCTTTATTTATTTGTTTTTTGGCTGTGCACCGGCTTTTCTGGAGTTGTGGTGAGCAGGGGCTGCTCTCTAGTTGTGGCGAATGGGCTTCTCACTGCGGTGGCTTCGCTTGTTTGAGGGGCACGACCTCTAGGGCTGCAAGCTTCCTAGAGGGTCCTCGTACCGTGTCGTTGTGGCACAAATGCTCGGTAGCTGTGGCTCCTGGGCTCCAGCGTGCAGGTTAGTAGTCGTGGTGCTTGGTCCTAGTTGCTCTATGGCACGTGGGACCTTCCCAAATCAGGGATCAAACCTGTGTCTCCTGCATTGGCAGGTAGATTCTTTACTGCTGAGCTATCAGGGAAGCCCCTGCGTTCCCTTTGTAATGTGAAATGTTTTCTAGTCTTCCTAGGTGATGAGAATATAGTTGGAGCTGGTATTTGTTGCCTTCTCTACGTGTGCTGTATACAGCGTGTGAGCCTATAGAACCTTACTGTTGATCTGGGACATCATGGAGGAAACTCAGAGCCATGCCCGGAGTAAAATTATTGGACGAGCTCCAGGTTGCTTTTTTAGAGTTCATTGATGAATGCTTATGCCACAAGATACTAAAAGTCATAAAAATAAGCTAAGATTTCACCAGAGTTCCATCTTTCCATGTTCTTTTTATCATGGATTATCAGTTGTTATAATAAAAGGAAAGGTCTTCCCTGACAGGGGCTTGGGAAATAACGTTGAAATCTGAAGATGGACTTTGTCTAAATGAAACTCACATAAAGCCAGGCTTCCTTGTATAGCTCTAATCTCTTGTAAGTACAACTTTCAACAAAAGGTAACTTAAGAAACCTTGAACAATGATGTAAATATTTACCTTAAGGTTTATTTTAAAAATATCTCGGTATAGCATTTTCACATAATGAAATCATACAGAAAGCTTCCTAAAAATTCTTTTTGCACCCTTTTCCTTCCCACCAGCTTCTCACTCAGGACAACGGTGAAAATCTCTCTTGTTCCATGTGGAGTGCACTTTTGGGTGTGCTCTCCCACACCACACACTCATTTCCTCTAGAATGTGTACTCTAGCTCTGGTGGGTTTCCTTGTGAACATAAGCTACCTTTGCCCCAGAAAACTGGTGAATGAAAATTTCCATATCATTTTGAATGTTTTGCTCTTTTTTACTCTTCAATCTTGGCTTGAGACACATTGCTTATTCTTAAATTGATACAGTGTGTTCAGTCAAGTCTTCTAAGACCCTGCAAACCAGATCAAACTACCTTCACTCTTTCCTTAAATCAGCGGGGCCACTACAAGGGGAGGTGTACAGTTATAGTTACAGTATATGCCAGACAGTGGGCCCAAAGCAGCACTCCTCACTTCCTCTTTTGTTCTCTCTTTAGAAATTATGTTGTTTAAAACAGCCTGCCTCCCAAAGGTCATACGAAGTGGTAGCGTGCATGCATGCTCAGTCGCTTCAGCATGTCTGACTCTGCGACCCCATGGACTGTAGCCCTTCAGGCTCGTCTGTCCATGGGATTCTCCAGGCATGAATACTGGAGTGGGTTGCCATGCCCTCCTCCAGGGGATGTTCCTGACTCAGAGACTGAACCTGCGTCACACGTGTCTCCTGCATTGCAGGAGGGTTCTTTACCACTGTGCCACCAGGGAAGCCCATGAAGAAGGTTTAGATGTAAGTGGGTCTGACTGAATGTGGCAGCTCTAAATACGGTGGTGCTGGGGGGGCAGTGGCTAGTGCCTTTTAGGTCTGGGTGTGACTTGTACTCTCAATGATTCTTTGAGTTACTGCCAGAGCAGAATATATGGCTATGGGTCCAGGGGAGAGGAAAACGGCTAAGGCTACTTAATATATCTTTATTTTTTATTAAGTTTGCTATAAAATTTATAGAAGCACCTGTATTAGGGTTCTCCAAAGAAACAGGATGTGTGTGTGTTGGCTCAGCTGACTGTAGAGGCTTACAGATTCCAAGATCTGCAGGATGGGTGTGCAAACTGAAGACCCAGGAGAGCTGATAATGTAGTTTTAGTCTGAAGGCTGGCAGGCTTGAGATGATGTTTCAGTTCAAGTCTGGGGAGAGGAGAAAATTGATATCTCAGCTTGTAGGCTGTCAGGCAGAAGAAATTCTCTCCTATTCATCCCTTTTGTTCTATTCTGGCCTTCAACTGATTGGATGGGGCCCACCCATAGTAGTGAGTGCAATCTGCTTTACTCAGGCTATCTGTTCAAAGATTAATCTCATCCACAAACACCTTTACAGACACACTCAGAATAATGTTTGTTCAAATATCTGGGTACTTTGGAGCCGAGTCAAGTTGACACATAAATTTATCCATAATAGTATTTACAAGATTGTAGGAATATATAATTTACAATTCAATTTCCATTCATGTACATGGATGGGGGTCAGATGGTAAAGAATATGCCTACAATGCAGAGACCCAGTTTTGGTCCCTGGGTCATGAAGATCCCCTGGAGAAGAGCATGACAACACGATCCAGTATTCTTGCCTGGAGAATCCCATGCAACAGAGGAGCCTGGCAGGCTGCAGTCCATGGGATTGCAAAGAGCTGGGCAACGATTAAGCAACTTTCACACTTTCATGTATGGGTATCCCTTGATGGATATGATCGTGTTTTTAGAGTTCAGTAAAAGGAAAGGCATGGGAAAGTTGTAACAGAATTATTTATCTCACATGTTTTTCTCAAAGGGTTATGTTGATCCAGAGATATCTTTTCTTCCACTCAATTTAACAATTTAGCATATATAATTTATATTGCTGACCTTGACATCAGGAAATAAGATAGTTCTTTCCCTGTTCTGTGAAAAGATGATGTTCTTTATCACCATAGAAGGTGCTATATCCACTCCATAAAGTCTCTAAATGGTTTACCCACCTCAAAAGGAATAGTTAGACAAGAGTTTCTGCCTGAATGATAGCTTAAAGGAAGCCTGTGTGTTTTTTCCCCATTTGATTCATCTAACTTGTGTTGTCTCAGAGAAGCCTGCTTAAGCTGACTCACCTCAGTATGATGCCTTTTGGGTTTTGTATTGTCAGCTTTCTTCATCTGAGAATTTGACTGAGAGACAAGTCTGTCAACAGACTGGTGGAGTTATTTGGGCCACAGTGCAGAGAAATACCTTTTGGGTGGGACAGGCTTTCTGGGTGTGTGGCTCTTTCTTACCGAGGTGGCTTTAAAAGAAGGGTGGAAATATAGCTCCTAACTTTCTTAATCCAATTAACTGGGAGGCAAAATATGCTGTAATGTTATTTTCGTGGTAAATGTCAGAGATCCTTGGACCAGTAACTGGCCAGTGGGCTTTCCTGGTGGCTCAGCTGGTAAAGAATCCACCTGCAATGTGGGAGAGAGACCTGGGTTGGATCCCTGGGTTGGGAAGATCCTCTGGAGAAGGGAATGGCCACTTGCTCCAGTATTCTGGCCTGGAGAATTTCATGGACTGTATAGTCCATGGGATCATAGAGTTGACCTGGCTGAGCGACTTTCAGTTTCAACTGGCCCAAAAGAAAGACTCACGAGAAACGCTGGCTTTACTAGAAGTCTGTGTTCATTCTTACTGCTGCCCTTTGCACCTTCCAGCCAGACTGCCTGGTCACAGCCAGTCCCTTCCTCACCCGCGTGCCTCCCTCCGTGTGGCTTGTGGCTGCTGCAGGTGCGCCTCATTGCCCCAGATCCTCTCCTGGGCTGTCTCTGTACTCATCCAGAGTCACAAACTTGACCGTTGTCTTTTACTTCTAGCTCTGTGCTTGCCCCTTTCGGTTGATGAGATTTTCATCTTCTTTCTCTTCTTGACTCTTCTCTAATTCTCTTCATTTCTAAATCCTTGAAATGAACACCTCTTCCAGCTGCACTCTGGACTCTGGGGCCTCACCCTGTGCTTCCTTACCTCGGCCATGGCGGGAGGGTAAAGAAGGAGACAGCCAAGAAATAGCCGATGATGTCCAATTTTCAAAAAATCCCGTGCCTAACTCCATAGCTAACTTTAGAAGTAACTTTAGAAGCAGAATCGTTTTATAGTGATTCGGATTGACAGTGTTAGTCGCTCAGTGGTGTCCAACTCTTTGTGACCCCGTGGGCTGTATACCGCCAGGCTCCTCTGCCCATGGAGTTCTCCAGGCAAGAATATGGGAGTGGGGGCCTTGTATTCACTTTGTATTTACGTCTTGTCAAAATAAACTCTACAAATTAATTTGTTTTTAAAGTGCTTTTTTGTTTCTAAGGAGCTTCCCAGGTGGCGTGTGGAAGAATCCACCTGCCAATGCAGCAGAAACAGGTTCAATCCCTGGGTCAGGAAGATCCCCTGGAGAAGAAGATGGCAACCCACTCCAGTGTGCTTGCCTGGAAAATTCCATGGGCAGAGGAGCCTAGTGGAATACAGTACGTGGGACTGCAAAGAGTTGCACTGGACTACGTGTGCATGCACGTGCATACACACACACACATACAGAGATTTGGATTAAATTTATATATAAAACAATTATTGTATATAAAATAAATTAATTATATTTTATTATTAATTATATAAAATTATATATTTTAAATATATATAAATATATAAATTTTATATATGTAAATAACTATATAAAATTTATATAATTATATAAAATTATATTTAAAATATATAATTAATTAATTATATAAAATAAAATAATTATATATAAAATAAAATATAATTATTTCATTCCTAGATTATTTTCTTTTCCAGACTTGTGCTTGCTCAGGTCATAATTTTATTCTTCTAGAATATTAATAGTAAATCACTAAGGGAAATGTAAAATCTGCCACTAATAAGCAGCCCTTAACATGGATGGGGTAGAAGGCGAAGCCAAAGGGAGAAAATTAGGAAATTTGAGAAATATTTATTTTGGAATGGATAATTTTTAGATTATATATCTATCTAGTAAGTTCCCAGCATTTTAAGGAGCAACAGGAGTTTGATGACAAAAGAATTAGGTGACTACAACATACAGGAAACCAATCCTAGTAATTAGCCTTATTTAGGTATCACAGTGTTACTTTGCTCAGGTACTCAAGCAAAAAAGTCTGTCTTCCAAAGTTTTCTAAATAATGAAACATTGTTATAGTTGAATAAAATTTTTCTACTGCAAGAAAAGTCTTTGTCAGAAGGAATTAAGAATTAATTATGCTCATATAATTGGACTTGGTTTTGCTCATTCACAGTAAAAAATGGTGGTGGCTTGCATTGTTTTCACCCTGGGGCTTGCTGGTCATAAAGCACTCTAAAAACAAGTCAATCCGTAGAGTTTATTTTGACAAGAAGTAAATACAAAGGTAAAGCATAGTTTGTGTAGTACTATTATCATGGCACTCTTGGGCATAATTTATATATAAAGAAAATAAAAGAGCAAACATAACTTTCAAGCTGATTGCCTGTAAAGAACTTAATTGAAAACAGTTTTCTCCTTTAAAAAGTGATTTATTTTAAATGTGCTTTTAAAAACAAAGGTCTTATTGATAACGATTTTAAGTAGATTATCTCAATGTGGGGTTTAAGTAAAAGGTCAAATCTTGTCGAAGTATTTTTGGTATGACTCAGTTCTGATCACAGACACAGTTTATCAAGAAAATGAAATTAGTTAACATTTTCAGGTCTGAATATTTGTTTAAAGAGGCAGCAGCTTCTTTTTTTTTTACTTTCCTGAAATACAAATTTCAGGGAGAGAACTTTGATTGAGAAACACTGAAAATTCAAAATTCAAAATGCTGTTGTATATGTGTTCTTTTTTTTTTTTTTTTTTGTATATGTGTTCTTTAAACAAGTTAATACTATATGAGGGGGAAAGTACTGGCTATGCTACACTAGAAGAGGAACTTAATTCACATATGTAATTTTTGCAGTGTGGCTATATGAACTCAGATCTTTTTTGCTTGAAATTGGTTGCATTTTATCAGTTTGTTCAATTAAAGAGCCTACATTTTGTATCAGAAAATGTGGAACTTTTAATTTAACATAGGAGTTAATCTTTCACCTACACTAGACCCTGTCCTGAACATCTGTGACTTGCTTTTTCCCTGGATCTAGTATGATTCCTACAATTGACCAATGATGGTCATGCAGCCAGTCATGGTAGGGCAGGCTCCATTTGCTGATAGGCTGTGTGATTCAGCACCCACAGATGTTTAGTCATTTAGCTCCTTTCCCAAGGAATAAGCCCCAATCATTTGAGCAATTAACCTTTGTGAGTCTAGAGGTTTATCAGAAGAAGGGAAGAAAGGATCTTTTCACTTTCCTTCTCAGTCCTGCTGCTCTCCCCGGCTTTGTGAGTGACACCTGAAGTCCATACTCAGCAGAGAACAAGTGGGACTCAGGTCCGTAGAAGGCACTGCTTGGTAAAATCTCTGAGCATCCTAAACTATTAAGCAACAAGAGTCTATTATTCCTACTTCTCCCTGATGGGGAAGCGTCTTTAACATTGAACTTCATTGTCTTTACCCCATTTCCTGCTAAAAGGAAGTGGTTTTCCCCTAGGAATCTGAGGGGGACCAGTGCTTGGGTGGCTAAGCCCTCCAAGCCTCCCTTCTATTTGCACCGCTAATAACCTCTGATTCCCTGGTGGTTCAGATAGTAACGAATCTGCCTGTAATGCAGGAGACCCAGGTTTGATCCCTGGGTCGGGAAGATGCCCTGGAGAAGGAAATGGCAACCCACTCCAGTGTTCTTGCCTGGAGAATCCCATGGACAGAGGAGCCTGGGTCACAAAGAGTTGGACACAGCTGAGCAATTATTACTTTCACGTTTCACAGTCTCTGATTAGATGTGAGAGATACTGCCAGGCTCTTCCTGCATTTCCATCTTAAACCCTGGGGAAAAAATGCCAAATATTGGCTCCTTCCCCTTTAAAATCATTCTTCCACTTTGCGTGTGTATTGGGGTTAGAAATACTGACTAATGTTATGCCCCACTTGCTTTCAACTTGCCTGTTCTCCCTTACCCCCTTTTTCCTTACTAACAGAACCCTGATTTTTTTCCTTATTGACAGCAGCATGCCCAACCCCGGGCAGTGGATGTTGACTGGTCTAGGCTAATTAAGATATCTTTTCCAGCCTCTTTTGCAGATAGAGGTGGTTGAGTAACCTAGTTCAGAACAGCAAGACTTAAGTAACAGAAGTCCACTGAGAGGAAGTGAGTGGGGAGGGGCAAGAGAAGGCAGATTCCAGGGAAAATTTCTGTGCTCCTGATAAAAGGTACAGAAATTGCTGGGCTTTTTTGCCCCTTTATCTTGACTCGACTGGAAGTGTATTGCTTAGAGCTGGTGCAGCTATTTCTGTGACCATGAAGTACAAGCAGGCCTGACTCTATTATGTGAGAATGATCAACCTACACCCACATAAGCTACTGTCATTGCCTTCTATTACTGGGTACAAAATTTTTTAAAATTAATGATTTTAATTGGAGACTAATTACTTTACAATATTGTAGTGGTTTTTGCCATACATTGGCATGAATCAGTCATGGGTGTATATCTGTTCCCCATCCTGAACCCCTCCTCACCTCCTTCCCCATCCAATCCCTCTGGGTCATCCCAGTGCACCAGCCCTGAGCGCCCTGTCTCATGCATCAAACCTGGACTGGCGATACTTTTCACATGTGATAATATACATGTTTCAATGCCATTCTCACAAATCATCCCACTCTCGCCCTCTCCTACAGAGTCCAAAAGACTGTTCTATACATCTGTGTCTCTTTTGCTGTCTTGCATGTGGGGTTATCGTTACCACCTTTCTAAATTCCATATATATGCATTAGTTTATTGACTGTGCCAAAGCATTTGACTGTGTGGATCACAATAAACTGTGGAAAATTCGGAAAGAGATGGGAATACCAGACCACCTGACCCACCTCTTGAGAAACCTGTATGCAGGTCAGGAAGCAACAGTTAGAACTGGACATGGAACAACAGACTGGTTCCAAATAGGAAAAGGAGTACATCAAGGCTGTATATTGTCACCCTTCTTATTTAACTTCTATGCAGAGTACATCATGAGAAACGCTGGACTGGAAGAAGCACAAGCTGGAATCAAGATTGCCAGGAGAAATATCAATAACCTCAGATATGCAGATGACACCACCCTTATGGCAGACAGTGAAGAGGAACTAAAAAGCCTCTTGATGAAAGTGGAAGAGGAGAGTGGAAAAGTTGGCTTAAAGCTCAACATTCAGAAAACTAAGATCATGGCATCTGGTCCCATCACTTTATGGGAAATAGATGGGGAAACAGTGGAAGCAGTGTCAGACTTTATTTTTTTGGGCTCCAAAATCACTGCAGATGGTGACTGCAGGCATGAAATAAAAAGACACTTACTCCTTGGAAGGAAAGTTATGACCAACCTAGATAGCATATTAAAAAACAGAGACATTACTTTGCCAACAAAGGTCTGTCTAGTCAAGGCTCTGGTTTTACCAGTGGTCATGTATGGATGTGAGAGTTGGACTATGAAGAAAGCTGAGTGGTGAAAAATTGATGCTTTTGAACTGGAGAAGTTCAAAAGCTTTTGAAGTTGGAGAAGACTCTTGAGAGTCCCTTGGACTGCAAGGAGATCCAACCAGTTCATCCTAAAGGAGATCAGTCCTAGGTGTTCATTGGAAGGACTGATGCTGAAGCTGAAACTCCAATACTTTGGTCACCTCATGTGAAGAGTTGACTCATTGGAAAAGACCCTGATGCTGGGAGGGATTGGGGGCAGGAGGAGAAGGGGACGACAGAGGGTGAGATGGCTGGATGGCATCACTGACTCGATGGACATGAGTTAGAGTAAACTCCGGGAGTTAGTGATGGACAGGGAGGCCTGGCGTGCTGTGATTCATGGGGTCGCAAAGAGTGGGACATGACTGAGCGACTGAACTGAACTGAACTGATACTGTATTGGTGTTTTTCTTTCTGTCTTACTTCACTCTGTATAATGGGCTCCAGTTTCATCCACCTCATTAGAACTGATTCAAACGAATTCTTTTTAATGGCTGAGTAATATTCCATTGTGTATATGTACCACAGCTTCCTTATCCATTCATCTGCTCATGATGGGCATCTAGGTTGCTTCCATGTCCTGGCTATTATAAACAGTGCTGTGATGAACATTGGAGTACACGTGTCTCTTTCAATTCTGATTTCCTTGGTGTGTTTGCCCAGCAGTGGGATTGCTGGGTCATATGGAAGTTCTATTTCTAGTTTTTTAAGGAATCTCCACACTGTTCTCCATAGTGGCTGTACTAGTTTGGATTCCCACCAACAGTGTAAGAGGGTTCCCTTTTCTCCACACCCTCTCCAGCATTTATTGCTTGTTGACTTTTGGATAGCAGCCACCCTGACTGGCGTGTAACGGTACCTCATTGTGGTTTTGATTTGCATTTCTCTGATAATGAGTGATGTTGAACATCTTTTCATTGGGTACAAAATTTTTAATTGACACACACTTAAATGGAGATATGAGAAGAAAATAGTTTATTTAATTTTTTATAACTGATTTCATCTTCTTCCCCAGCTTTCATGTTGGAAATGATGGTGGTGGAGGTGATAGTTGGTACAGACACATTAATTAATGATAATTTAATTTATTGGGGTAGATGACCCAGTGGTTTGGTTTTTCTTCCTCTACCCGTATGTCTCTCCATTCTGGAAAAAATGGGTAGGATTTTTTAAGCAGTGGCATGCTCTAGCTGGCTTACATCAGCTTACCAGAAGTGATTATTTAATTTGGGGAATTTTGCAAGTCAGTTTTTAAATACAATATTCAATAACAAGTAAGTTGCACAAATTTACAGTGAAAGAAATAATACTGACAAGAAAAGTAATACTCAGAATTCACCACTTCCTAATTTTTTACTATATTTTGCTGTTATCTGTGCTATTGAAGTTTCATCAATTTATCTGTAAGTGGAAATACTATAGAACTGTATGCTTCTATGAACCTCATCTCCTCCCAGCTCTGTGTCCGATGGTGCAAAGACGAAATCTTCCTTGGTGGCAGTCTTTACACCAAGGATATCTCTAAATACCACAAACCAGGGCTTTTCCTCTCTGGAGAGCCTGCTGTTAAATATTTAATTTGTCAGAGCATCACTGATACTAAGTGACCTCAGGGTCTGTGCAGAGGCTCAGGCCTCTGTGCTGCCTCATTCCGTACATCAGTGTCACCTCTGCAGGTCGCTGACCACCTGCTGATAGCAGCTTCTGATGAGCCTGGGCCTCTCCCTCTGTCTGTTCGGGCCTTCGTGGCTGTTCTTTAGATGACCTGACTCACCTCATCTCTTGCTGACACCACACATGCTCCTGGGATCTGTTGGGATTCTTATTCATTCCCAGACTGGGTGGTTTGTTCTGCGGTCCTTGGTCACAGGACCTTTCCACTGCTCCCCTGGCAGCCTCCGTGGAAATTCATCAGGAAGCCCTCCATGGGGAACGTGGGAATTTCTGGATCCTTTCTGTTCATAAGGGAGCTGAGGAAGGTTTTGAGGTGCTCCCTCAGACCTTTGTCTTCTTTTTCTCCTTCTATTTTTTGGCCATGCCATGTGGCATGTGGGAGCTGAGCCCCCAGCCAGGGATCGAACCTGAGCCCCCTGCAGTGGGAGTGCAGAGTCCTCACCAGGGACTGCCAGCGAATTCCCACAGATCCCTTTCTAATCATGCCATTTCCCCTCCCCCCCCACCCATGAGACTCCTCTGTACTGATGAGGAAATTACTCTGGGATGAGGTTTCCTCTTGGAGCCCCAACAGGAAGTGGGGGCAGGAACCCCTCAACTTTGGACTTTTCTCTCAGTTTTTACCTGATGACCTCTTACTTTGAGATGTAGGCCCAAGGCAAAGGAACCAGGCCACACTCTGCTTATGTCTCTTATTTTGAAGTCACCATTTACTGGAAAGTTTAATTTCTCCTGTTAACTGGGAGGAAATATTCCTAAATCATTCCCTCCTTTCTGCGGAGTTGCTTTTTCCCCTTCTCTGAGGGCATAATGGTGGAAAGGCTGCAGAAAATCTGATTTATAGGAGAGAATGAAGTAAGAGTACAGCTTATACAAAAAATGATCCCCATCATGCTTATTCTTAGGAGTTGTCTTGCCCAAAACTTCGCTCTTCAGAACTCCATTAACTGCTCCAAGGTAATCACAAATCTGAGAATAAGGACTGAGGTGAGGAATAACTGACAGGCATTTGTCACTGAAAAAGCACCAAAAAATGTTGACTAGCTATATTACTCTTTATGTATCAGTACTTAAAAAGAGATTTTTTTTTTTGGCTGTATTGCACAGCCTGTGAGGTCTTCGTTCCCTGACCAGGAATTGAACCCTGGGCCCCTGCACTGGACATGCAGAGTCCTAACCACTGGACCACCAGGGAATTCCCAGAGATCTTTTGTAGTTAATAAAATTGTTGAATATTTTGGGTTATTATAAATAAAAGTGGGTGTAAAAAAAATAAAATGGGCTTTAAGAGGTTACAATATACTGTTGCAGGGACAAATTACGCTCTAGGCAAAGACTTGCCAATGCTTCCCAGTTGCAACAATTCTTTCAGTGCCCTGGCATCTCTGTGACTTCAACTGAGTCCCAGTCATGTGTCAATCAGTCACTTCCTTTGCTAATTTGGTTTAAGATGTCACAACCTCCTTAATTGCATTTAAAAACTTAAATGTGCCCTTGTTCATATTGGTTATAAATGACAATTCATGTTCCTTTTAAAGAATTTATTTATTTGCCTGTACTAGGTCTTAGTTTCAGCATGCAGAATATTCAATCTTTGTTGAAGCATGTGGGATCTTTTAGCTGCAGCATGCAGGATCTTTATGGAGAAGGGAAATGGCAACCCGCGCCAGTATTCTTGCCTGGAGAATCCCCTTTGACAGAAGAGTCTGGCAGACTGCAGTTTATGGGGTGCCAAAGAGTCAGACGTGGCTGGGCAACAAAGCACATGCAGGAGCTTTAGTTGTGGCACGTGGGATCTAGTTCCCTGAGCAGGGATCTAACCCTGCATTGGGAGCACAGAGTCTTAGCCACTGTGTCACCAGAGTAGTCCCTCCTGCTCATTTTACAAAATACAGATAAGCATAATAAAAGTCAGTTGCAACCACTGTCTAGAGACAACCACCACTAATACCTTGGTGTGCGTGCGAGCTAAGTCGTTTCAGTCATGTCTGACTCTGTGCAACCCCGTGGACTGTAGTGCGTCAAGCTCCGCTGTCCATGGGATTCTCTCATGGACAAGAATAGGCAAGAATGCTGGAGTGGGTTGCCATGCCCTCCTCCAGGGGATCTTCCCAATGCAGGGATCGAACCCGCCCTCCCATCTCCTGCATTGGCAGGTGCGTTTACCACTAGTGCCACCTGGGAAGCCTATCTTGGTGTACATCCTTTATTAATTACTCTTCTACAAGTTGCCTTAAGTGGTTGCAGGCTATAGGTCACATTCATTTTTATCAGTTATAAACAACAGTTTATTTGTGGTTTAACAATAGCTTCAAACCATTAACCATTAACATTCAGAACCTATCGCAGAGTTGGATATGACTGGGCAATTGAGCACACACACAGACACACACAGACATATAGACAAGTCATGGGGAAGTTATTTTTGACAGGGAGGTCTTCTTGGTGTGCCTAAAATCACTGCATAGCTTTGTTTGTTTTGCTTCTCAAACTCAGAACTTTCCCCCTCTTTTACATCAATCAAAATCCTCCCTGTCTCTTGGGGTTCACTGAAGTTTTGACCATTTAACCTTCAACTATCTTGCTCAAAGTATTCTTCCCTTTCCCTGAATCCCTTATTACATGTGTTGTTCATTTAGTACTCATTTGTACATTTTCTCAAATTATTGCCAAACTGTTTAATGTCTCGTAGAAGTGTTTAGGGCCAGAAAGCACTTTCATGATCACCCAGTTTATTTAAAAAATGAGACCCAGAGATCTTGTTATTACAAAAATTCTAGAGTTGGGATTAAATCCCTGTTCCCCTGACTCCCAATCTGGCTTTTCACTATCTCAGATTGCACCTCCTCATTGACTAAGCTAGCTAATAAGACTTAAATGCTAGGAGCTACTATTAGCACATTCTCCATTTTAGGGATGAGGAAATTGATGTGCAGATAAGTTGAATTCTTCAACTCAAGGTCAAACAGTTTGTAACCACATGGAAACTGGCTGCACCCAGACCACTGACTCCAGGATTCCTGCTATTAATTCCACTTGGTATTGCCTCACAGCCGTACTGTAACTCCAGAAAGGAGAGTTGGATGAGAACTGAAGACTGGGTTTGACAAATAGGAAATTTTTTCTTTTGTAAGGGAAACTTCAATATAGGAGTAGGACTGGGAACTAAATTACAGGAAGTAAGAAATGAATGGGAGTTGAGGCAGCTGAGGGCCCAAGGACCACAAGTAGACTTGGTGGTGAATGAAAGGGCACGCAGGGTACTGGTTTGAGGAGTAGGTGGAATTGAGGGAAGCCTGGTGTTGTTGACTGATGGGTTGGATGGAAAAAACTCAATAACTGATGAAACATCCTAGAAGAGGAAAATGAGGATGGGATCAAAATGCAGAAGTGATTGGGTGTAGAAAGGAGTAGGATACTTTTCTTTTTGGACAAGAAAGAAGTGGGGAAGATGAGTGGAAATAAAACTGGAAAGGTGAAAGGCATGGACGTTGTGGATGACTCTTTCATTTGGAAGTTATGGGCTAGGGTTAGGATAGGGGGCTCAAAGAACCTGGAAGAGTTTGGAAGTACTGCTATAGGGAAATGCAATAGAGGGGTATATTTAGGGCAGAGCTGAGCTCTTAAATTTAAAACTTAGGTAATCAACAGGGTTTTGAGTGTCTCTCTAGTAGTACCGAAAAGCTTAGAACTGGGAATCAGTTCTAAGGGGACTGTCAGCGAGAGGAAACAGGTCAGGATAACAGGGCAAGAGAACAGAAATGTTGATGAGGACATTGTTGATGTGATTGCCAAGTATTACTGTCTGTATTATTGATAACCAAGAGTTCAGGACTTGTCATGGATATGTCTCATATACTTTTACATTAAAATTTTTTTTAAATTAATTAGCTAATTAATTTTATTTTTGGCTGTGCTGGGTCTTTGGTGCTGCACGGGCTTTTCTCTAGTTGCATCAAGACAGGACAACTAGACAACTAGACAACTCTCTAGTTGATGTGTGCAGTTTCTCATTGCGGTGTCTTCTCTTGTTGAGGAGCATGGACTCTAAAGCACAGGCTCTAAAGCACAGTTGCTCCTCGGCATGTGGGATCCTCCTGGATCAGAGATCGAACCCGTGTTTCCTGCACTGACAAGTGGATTCTTTACCATTGAGCCACTAGGGAAGCCCACTTTGCATTTTTGATATGCTTAAAGACAAAGAACACACAGGCATAAATATGTTTTCACATTAAACAACCAAAGTCCACTTAATTCACTTCTCACCTTTCCCTACAAACTTTGGTCCTGGAGAAGATGGAAGGGAGGTGTTTACTCAAGAGTACATTTTATCATTCCATGTGTGTTACTCGATAAGTCATGTACAGCTCTTCGAGACCCCATGGACTGTAGCTTGCTAGGCTCTTCTGTCCATGGAATTCTCCAGGCAAGGATACTGGAGTGGGTTGACATTCCCTTCTCCAGGGGGTCTTCCTGACCCAGGGTTTGAACTTGGGTCTCCTGCTGTGCAGGCAGATTCTTTCCCATTTGAGTCAACAGTGGTGCGTATATGTTGATGGGTGGTAAGGGAAGTGAGGATCTCTTCTAGCCACAGTGGGACCCCTAGAGTGCTGAGTCACTGTCTTTAGGATGGAGAGAGATACCATGTCTTTTAGTGGATGCCAGGAGTGACTTCATGGTGACAGTGCTCTTGCTAGGCCAAGAGCCCCAGGAAGAACCACAGGTCCTTTGGTTTATGGGGCTCGCTGAGAGTAGCCATGGTTCTTATCAGTTGCCACCTGCCATCAGCTGTTTTCTCTCTACTTGGTCCCAACCAATCTAGCACACTTCTTAAAAGTTCAAACTGGCACTTATATCACTACTATAACATTGCTTACAATTGTAGGCCTAGTGGATTTTGCTAATTTAATCAGTAGTCTGGCGATCAAAGAGAGAGGGCTTATAACATGGGCACTGGGCCAAAGAAACAATCTCATGAGGGTTTTCCTTGAATTTTCTCTGGCCACAGGTATGGAGGGAGAAGTGTCAGGAAGGGCTGATTAACTGGGAGCCAAGAAAGGATTGAGGGGTTGGATGTTTGGTGAGGCAGAGAAAGAGGTTTAGTGGGAGAAGGGACAAGGGGAGAATGTATAGCAGGGAGCAGGGCTTTTAGGCTTATGTTTTAGGTGCATTCTGACGCAGAGTATAGTATGATGTCTCTCACTCTGATGCAGAGGTGAGCATGAACTTGGGAGTCTGACTAGCATGGTTTAGCATCCCAGCCACTGCTGTCTCTAAATAGGGGTGCTATAGCCTAGCTTTTGGTTTGCTGTGAGAGTTATAGATAACGATGTGAAATTACTGATAGAGTGCCTGGCACTCACCAGCTGGGAAGTCAGATTGGCCGAATCATCAAGGAGAGCACTGAAGTTACTTGGATGCTGGCAGGAGTCCAGGGGTGAGAAAGACTTGGAGCCAGATGCCAAGACCTTCAGACCCACTGGGGGAGTGGGTGGAAAAGGATGGTATTACATGATGGATAGCACATGCTTCAAAGGAAGAGTGCCTTGAGGAAAGATAGAACAGCAATGGTTTGGAAAAGACAAGGCTCTTCCATAAATGGTGCTGGGAAAACTGGACAGCTACATGTAAAAGAATGAAATTAGAACACTCCCTAACAACCATACACAAGAATAAACTCAAAATAGATGAAAGACCTAGCTGTAAGACTGGACACTATAAAAGTCCTAGAGGAAAACCTAGGAAGAAAACTCTTTGACATAAATCACAGCAACATCTTTTTTCACCCACCTCCTGGAATAACAAAAATAAAAACAAATGTAAACAAATGGGACCTAATAAAACTTAAAAGCTTTTGCACAGCAAAGAAAACTATAAATAAGATGAAAAGACAACCCTCAGAATGGGGGAAAATATTTGCAAATGAAGCAACTGACATGGGACTAATCTCTAAAATATACAAACAGCTCATGAAGTGCAATATCAAAAAAACAAACAACCCAATCAAAAAATGGACAGAAGACCTAAATAGAAATTTCTCTGAAGAAGACATACAGATGGCCAACAAATATGTGAAAAGATGCTCAACACCCCTCATTAACAGAGAAAGGCAAATCAAAACTACAATGAGGTATCACCCCACACCAGTTAGAACGGCCATCATGAAGAATATCTACAAATAATCAGTGCTCAGTCGCTTCACTTGTGGCCAACTCTTTGTGGCCCCATGGACTGTAATCTGCCAGTCTCCTCCATCCACGGGATTTCCCAGGCAAGCATACTGGAGTGGGTTGCCATTTCCTTCTCTAGGAATCTTCCTGACTCAGGGATCAAACACACATCTCCTGTGTCTCCTGCACTGCAAGCGGTTTCTTTACCACTGAGCCACGGGGGAAGTCCCTGAAGCTCAGCAAATAGCATTAATTTTTAAAACTTGTGGTAAAACGCACATAATATAAAATTTACCATTTAAAAAAGTCAGTTTTTAAAAAATATGTTTATTTTGTTGCATCAGGTCTCAGTTGCATCATGCAGGACCTTTCGTTGCAGCGAGAGGGCTTAGTTGACCTGTAGAATGTGGGATCTTAGTTCCCCAACCTCATCTTCTGCCTTGCAAGGCAGATTCTTAACCTCTGGACCACCAGAGATGTCTTTACAATTCAGCATCTTAGCCATGTTTATGTGTCCAGTCCTGGGGTATGAAGCATATTCACACTGTTGTGCTACCATCACCCACCATCATCACCAGAACTCTTTTCATCTTGCAAAACTGAAACTCTATACCCATTAAACAATTTCTCATCCCCCCTTCTCCCAGTCCTTGGCCACCACCATTCTACTTTCCATCTCTGTGAATTGGCCAATACCGATTTTGTTTTAAGGACTTCAGAGCTCTTCACTGCAGAGGAGCAGAGAGGCAAGAGAATAAACGTAGGAGTTAGCAGTGCAACTCCCAGTGGCAGGAGCCTCACCCTTCTTCTCTCTGGGTTGTTCACTTTCCACCTCTTGTAGATGGGGAAACATCCGCAAGTGCAGTCTTGCTGCCTCTTACTCCTGGGTGTGGGGTATCTTGGCTCCGCAGGACTAAAGGTTCCTCCATCGCCTGCCCCCGAAGCTAGGAGGCTGGTCTCCAGCTCTCCTCCACAGGAGGAGTCAGGTCAGTCTTTGCCATGGATGAAGGACCCTGAATGATGACACGGTGACCACTACCCCCTTTCTCTAGGACCTCCTTCCTCAGGCAGAATCCACCCAGGACAGTTATGGATTTGATAGGTTGATTTACCTGCTCAATATAGAAAAAGAGGCAAAGGCTGTGACTTGATCCAACATACTCATTAGGTCATTCCCCACGAATGTTTTTTTTGGGAGAACACACACCACTCCTCTTGACTGCCACATCCCTCCTTCCTGCTCCCCTTTCTTGCTCTCACTGGATCCTCCTCCTCCTCCCATCCTCTGGAGGAGAGTCTGCTACCTCACTCTCCGTTTTCTTTTGGTCTGCACCAGCATATGGGATTTTAGCTTCCTCCCCAGGGATGGAACCTATGCCCCATGCAGTGGAAGCATGGAGTCTTAACCACTGGACCACCCCCTCATCCTTTTTTGTATGTTACACACGTCAGCTCATCAGCTTGTTGGCAGATACTTCCTTCCTGGGGGAGGGGTAGACCTGGGTCTTTTTGTCTGCAGGAGGCTTGTGGGCTCTAGAAGTGGGCAACTCAGCAGTCCCTTCTCCCTTGGGATTTGGTGGGCTTGGCTGAGCAGAACTTGGAGAAGAACTAGGACAGCTCTCAGACTCTCCCTCAAAAGCTGAGCAGAACCTGTCCTGGCATTTGCTTCACTGTGCATGCTGTGTTTTGTTTCTCATCACTAGGATCACTCTGTAAGAGAAACATGTGTGTGCACAGGTGGGTGTGCACACACGCACATGTGTGTGAAATTCATATAGCTGCCCTGTTGGTTGAGGCATAAATTTGAAAGCTATCACAAGCTCAGATTGATATTCTGAAATCAAAACCAGTTTGATACAGCCATCCTTTGATTTGGCTACAGTTTTGTTACAGTCCAGGGTCTTCCCTGGTGGCTTAGAGGGTAAAGCGTCCGCCTGCAATGCGGGAGACCTGGGTTCAATCCCTGAGTTGGGAAGATCCCGTGGAGAAGGAAATGGCAACCCACTCCAGTACTCTTGCCTGGAAAATCCCATGGACGGAGGAGCCTGGGAAGCTGCAGTCCATGGGGTCACAAAGAGTCGGACATGACTGAGCGGCTTCACTTGTTACCTTCAGGCACTGATACACTATACTTCTCTCTTTGCACGCGTGCTAAGTCACTTCAGTCGTGTCTGATCCTGTGCCACCCTATGACTCTAGCCCACCAGGCTCCTCTGTCCATGGCATCCTCCAGGCAAGAATACTGGAATGGGTTGCCATTTCCTCCTCCAGGGGACCTTCCCAATCCAGGGATTGAACCCACATCTCTTACATCTCCTGCATTGACAGGTGAATCCTTTACCCCTAGCACCAGTCGGGAAACCCGCACTTCTTCCTTATCGCAGTGAAAAGACTGCGGGAACTTGCGGTTTGACCCTGGGAGCTCAAACGGAGTCTCTGTGACAGCCTGGAGCGGTGGGGTTGGGTGGGGTGGGAGGGAGGTTCAAGAGGGAGGGGACTTACGTATACTATGGTTGATTCATGTTGATGTATGGCAGAAACCAACACAGCATTGTAAGGCAATTATCCTTCAATTAAAAATAAATCAATTAAAAAAAAAAGAGTTTATGGTAAAATGAACTACTGGAGGCACATTTGTTATCTTTTCTTTCTTGCATCAGGCCTTTTAAATCTTGGAAGGAGAGCAGACATTTGGGATCTTCTCTTCTTTCTGTTCTGTTTGAAAATAAATTCCCTTAGTGTGACAGTTTGGACAAGCTGTTTGGACTGCCACTGTGGAATGCTCCAGAGATGGGCAGGCAGGAGGGTGGCCTCTCAGTTCCACGATTAAGGGGTGACTGCACGGGGGCTCCACTCAGCCATCTCCAGGGAAATGCAGTCAGAAGGCACAGTTGGAATCTGACCCGCAAGGAATAGCATGAGTCCTCAGGTCAAAGACATGTTTTCAGATTTGCTTAGTTACTTAAACTTGGTTCCCGGGGCAGGCCTCTGGTTGTCATTCCCAGGTATCATTCAAACAGGACCTGTGGGATTCTCAGGTGGCTCTGGAAGGCTGGCCCCATTAGAGCTACCGATGTCTGATTTGAGCATCTAAATTGAAACATTTGCAGGATCTCAAATGGCCTGGCAGATTTTTAAATTTACTACTATTCATTTCTGCTGAAATAATAATAATCCACGTCACATACATGATTTCCCTGTATAGAACAGTGGTTAGAGCAGGAGCCTGTGGGGTCAGCCTGCCTCGGTTTGGATACTAGTTTTGCCTTTTAGTGGAGAAGTAAATGGCAATCCACTCCAGTATTCTTGCCTGGAGAGTCCCATGGACAGAGGAGCCTGGTGGGCTACTGTCCATGGGGTCAATAAGGAGTCGGACGCGACTTAGTGACTAAGTTGTGACTGTCACTTTCACTTTCTTTTTGCCTTTTGGTGCCTCTGGTTTTTTATTTATGAAAGAAGGATAGAGGTACTCACTTAGGATTGTTGTAAAGACAAAATGAGTTAATGCCTAAAAAGTGCTGAGGGTAGTGAAATGGCTAGCGAAAGTGCTCGGTAAAGCCGCTGTTTCCATGACATCTTAAAGACACTTTAGGGGCAAAGCTCTTAGGAAAGTTTTTATTTCTGTGTGGGCAAGATGATGACGCAGGCATCTCTCCCCCATCTGTGACCTGGAATATTTTTTTAAAATTTATTTATTTTTTAATTGAAGGATAATTGCTTTACAGAATTTTGTTGTTTCTGACCTGGGATATTGCCACTCTTGTTCCCCGCAATCCTCAGCAGCTCTCAGGAGGGGCCAGCTGCCCTGAGTTGTACATTTCCCAGGGACCTGTGCATTTTAACAAAGTATAAACAGATGAATGGAATTGAGGAAGGACTCTGGGGGACTGGTTAATACTGTCTATATCCCTGACCGGCATTCAGACAGTTTGAGAAGGGGGTTTGGGAGGAGTAAGAGAAGTTGCCCAGAGTCATCATGTAAAACCCAAAATGCACCTTCCAGAAGTTCTTTGCCCCACTCTTTCTGCCAAATAGAGCTTCTTTGGTTTACAGGCTCCTCATGCAGGTGTACACTTTAAGTACATGCTTTATAAATTGCTTTAGATATTCAGATGGCTTTTTTTTTCTGAAAATCTAGCAGAGGTCTGATTCTGAAGGCCTAGGAGTTTTATATGGGGAGCGAGGGGGAGCAAGGAAGGTGCATTTTGGAATGCAGTTCCCTAGAGGAGGGGTGGTTTGGGTTGAGTGCAGTGCTGGCTGGGACCAGAGGCGGCATGTGGGCCTTGGGTATCTGCGGGCCAAAGAGAGGTAACAAGGAGATGGATTAGGGTTCAGAAGAGAGGTGAGAGCTTGCCCAGGACAATACAGGATGGAATGACTATTTTAGAACAGGCCTGGGTCAGACCTCAGATCTTTCACTTACTAGCTCTGAGAGTAAGTTACTTAATTCTCTAATTGGTATGGGGGGGGCAGTGCTTCTTTCTGGGACCCTAATCAGGTATCTGATGCTAATTTCTGTGATTTATTACCATATCACCAAAGAGGAATAGGATTTGAGAAATCAAATCCCTTTATTTTTTGGTGTTTCACACTTTATTCTTTCTGGTGTTAAAGATGGGTGGAGAGGTTTATTAGTTTGCTAGAAGTGCTGTACCAAAGTACCACAAACTGGGTGGTTTAGATTTTTTTGTTGCTTCCCAGTTGATGATGGATAGGGAAGCCTGGCGTGCTGCAGTTCATGGGGTTGCAAAGAGTCAGACATGACTGAGCGACTGAACTGAACTGAACTGAGGTTGTCTCAGTGGCAAAAAATCTGCCTGCCAATGCAGGAGATGAAGGAGACATGGGTTTGATTCCTGTGTCAGGAAGATCCCCTGGAGAAGGAAATGGCAACCCACTCCAGTATTCTTGCCTGGAGAATCCCCTGGATAGAGGAGCCTGATGGGTTATAGTCCATGGGGGTCACAAAAGAGTTGGATATGACTTAGTATGCACACATACATGCATGAGTAGGAGACTAATTGAATACATTATGATGGTCTGTCCATCTACTGAAATATTACGTAGTTGATGAGATGATGTAGAATCTGTTGGCATTGATACATATTTATAATATATAGTTGAGAGAACACAATAATATGTGTAAATAAGACATTTTTATAGGAAAATTTTTTTCTTAAGCCTAGTTAAAAGTATAGAAGGATATATAGCAAAATATTAATAGTGATTATCCTGAGAGATTGAGTTATTAACTGTTGTTTAGTCACTAAGTTGTGTCTGACTCTTTGCAACCCCATGGACTGTACCCTTCCAGGATCCTCTGTCCATGGGATTTCCCAGGCAAGAATATTGGAGTGGGTTGCCACTTCTGTCTCCAGGGGATCTTCCTGACCCAGAGATCGAACCCGTGTTTCCTGAATTGGCAGGCAGGTTCTTTACCACTGAGCTACCAGGGAAGCCCAAGTTATTAGTTCAGTTCAGTTCAGTCGCTCAGTTGTGTCCAACTCTGCGACCCCATGAACTGCAGCACACCAGGCCTCCCTGTCCATCACCGACTCCCAGAGCCCACCCAAACCCATGTCCATTGAGTCAGTGATGCCATCTAAGCATCTCATCCTCTGTCGTCCCCTTCTCTTCCTGCCCTCAATCATTACCTTCTATTAAAATACTATTCTATATTTTCTGAATTTTTTGCAATAAGTATGCATACTTGGGGCTTCCCTGGTGGCTCAGAGGTAAAGACTCTCCCTGTAATGCAGGAAATGTGGATTCAACCCCTTGGTCAGGAAGGTCCCCTGGAGAAGGCCATGGTAACCCTCTCCAGTATTCTTGCCTGGGAAATTCCATGGACAGAGGAGCCTGGCGGGCTACAGTCTATCGGGTCACAAAAGAGTTGGACATGACTTAGTGACTAAACAATAACAACAACAACAGTACATACTTCATAATAAAAATAACAATGAATTAATGTGAAAACTGACTTTGGAGGCTCTGGATGGCCACTTAACATCTGAAAGTTTTGCTTTTCCTAACTCCATTGTGCTTGCACAACTGGCCTTCTTTAGATTCTGACATTATAAACCTTCACACTTTTGATCAAAAGCCTTATATTTGATCAAAGCTCAATGACTGCTTATTGCTACTAAAACTATTTAAAACCCATTCTACCTGGTGAGCTCTGATCTTCCCTGGTTTGCTGACCTTGATTAACCTCATGAGTCTGAGCTCATCTGGATGAGCCCAGAGAAAAGTCTGCCCCATTTTCAAAAACATCAACACCTCACCATCTGCTTGTGAGGTTTCTGAAGCATATGGATCAGCTCAGAGAAGAGCATTCCAGGCCCTGCAGGAGCATGCCAACTCAAATTGTCTGCTCTTCATCACCTTCATCAAAGCTTGGCTGAGAAAAGTGGTATTTATGGGAGACTGTTTAGAATCCATCTTTTCCTCTAGATGCTACAAATTCTGTGCTTGAATCAAGCCAAACCAACGGAAATTTCCATTCTTGGAATATATTTTCTAAGCTTCTCATGAAATTATATTCATTAAATATTATCCTAGAAAAACAGGGAGTTTATCAAAAGGATACAATGCTGTTGTCTCACAGAACTCTCTGAAAGAATTCCTCCAGGGCTGGGACAGACATAGAGAACAGACTTGTGGACATAGTGTGGGAAGGAGAGGGTGGGATGAATTGAGTTGGTGATGCCATCCAACCATCTCATCCTCTGTCATCCCCTTCTCCTCCCGCCTTCAATCTTTCCCAGAATCGGGATCTTTTCAAATGAGTCAGTTCTTTGTATCAGGTGGCCAAAGCATTGGAGTTTCAGCTTCACCATCAGTCCTTCCAATGAATATTCAAGACTGATCTCCTTTAGGATGGACTGGTTGGATCTCCTTGCAGTCCAAGGGACTCTCAAGAGTCTTCTCCAACACCACGTTCAAAAGCATCAATTCTTCGGTGCTCATATAGGGCATAGACTATGACATAAAATCTTATTTTATTTACTTCTATTTTACCTACTTCTATCTATTCCATCACCTTTGGAGGTGGTATATACTTTGTTACCTGAAATTCCCTTTACTAGAAGTCCTTGCTTTGGGAATAACTATTTTCTTATGTTGCAGATTTTTAAAACTGAAGAATGTGGGGATTTCTGGGTGGTCAGTGGTGAGGACTCAGTGCTATCACTGCTAAGGTCAGGGGTCTAGTCCCTGGTCGAGGAACTAAGATCCTGCAAGCCGTGCAGTGTATAATAGTACTTTATAGTACTCTTTTATTACAAAAATAATAAAATTTAAGAATATGACAATAACTAGGTATAGAAATGGAGAAGGCAATGGCAACCCACTCCAGTACTCTTGCCTGGAAAATCCCATGGACGGAGGGGCCTGGTAGGCTGCAGTCCATGGGGTCGCGGAGAGTCAGACACAACTGTGCGACTTCACTTTCACTTTTCACTCTCATGCATTGGAGAAGGAAATGGCAACCCATTCCAGTGTTCTTGCCTGGAGAATCCCAGGGACGGGGAGCCTGGCGGGCTGCCGTCTATGGGGGTCTCACAGAGTCGGACACGACTGAAGCGACTTAGCAGCAGCAGCAGGTGTAGAAAATCACTTAGTACATTTTTGGGGGGTAGGAATGGTGTTGAGGTGACTGTCAGGGACATCACTGCATCACCTGAAAAAGTTTCACATGACAAAATTGCTTTAGAACATTGTGCTAAATATTAGATTAGAAAATAAAAATATAACTGATTCTTACTTTTCTTGGTTGCTCAGAGACAAATATGAAGCTCAGCTGTAGCTATTATCCTAGGCACCTATGTTGTATATTTGTGTTTTTTATTTGTTGGTCTAAAACCACTACTTTTGTTTATATTTTCCCTGGTCCTGATGCTCTTCTTTTTATTTAGTTTTATCAATTATCACATGTATTTTTATTGGAAACACCTCAAAATCTTGAGGAGGGAAGCCAGTCATAAATAAAGACCATACTGTTAATGTTCAACAAGAGTTTCTCAGCCCACTCCACATGTACCTTTCCATCTGTATACTTCAAGTTAGTTTTAAAATTGCTGGTTCTTATAACCTAAAGGGATCAGTAATGTGGATATATCGCACAGAGATATACACAACAAGAACTGTAGGGGAGCTTTTCTATCACCCTATGAAGGACATTACATAGCAGTTCCCAAGAATATTTATCCATAGGTTGATGCCCTAGATACTTCTGTTCGTGCTTTTCCCATGTATCAGCAGATAAAACTAATTTTGCATTAACAAAAGTCAGCTTGTGCATGTGATAAAATAAAAGCTATTTGTTACTGTTTGTTAATTCATATGATGACTTTTTAATCACTCTCTTTTGTTGTGCTTCATGTGCAGCTGAAGACATGTATGCACTTCAGCATACGTGTCTTCAGCTAGAGTTAAATATTTTCTATGATTTTTTTTCCTTTTTGCAATAAACTGTACATACCCACTGGAAAAGTTTTGATAAATGGATATAGCTGTGTAATCCAAATCACTACTAAAATACAGAACATTATTATCATTCCAGAAAGTTCCTTCCATGTTCCTCCCCAGTCCATCCCCATGCCCAAACCCCTAAGGCAACAATGGTCCTGATTTTTTCCTATCATAGATTGGTTTTGCCTATTCTAGAACTTACAAGTAGAATTACACAAGTACTTTTGGGAATAAAAAAGAGCGTTTCTTTTATTGTTAGCACTATTTAAGTTTCTGGGGGTGATGACATATGGCCTTCAGGATCCTAAAGTACACAAAATCATAGATTATTATCAGTGAGGTATTATCCAGGGCAGAGCAGTAGTTTACCCCTGAATATGGTGGACAAGAGAGCTTGGACTATCTTCTTGGGCAAGTGCCTGAGTGGGTGATCAGTTGTCCAACTCTTTGAAATCCCATGGACTGTAGTCGACCAGGCTCCTCTGTCCTTGGGATTTCCCAGGCGAGTGGGTTGTCATATTGGAGTGGGTAGCCATTCCCTTCTTCAGGGGGTCTTCCCTCCCAGGGACTGAACCAGTGTCTTCTACATGGGCAGGCGGATTCTTTACCACAGAGCCAGCTGGGAATCCCCTTTTGGAGCAAATAGCTTCCATTAAATTTTCTCCTTGTGGCCCTTTTGGAAGGGAGCCTAGTGAGCAATCAAATACACCCAAATAGATGGCTGGCCAAAGATTATTTGTTAAGTCAGCTCAAAGCACATAGACATTCTGCTGGCTGGCTGCCCCCAGGGACAGGGACACATCCTGCCTGGAGGCCCCCAGCTCGGGGGAGGGCCAGGAGAAGAAGAGTGAACCCAGGAAAAGGGTGGGCAGCCCATTCTTGACTGCTTGACCCCAGGCACTTCTCTTTTTTTTCTTCTCATTTTCTCCCTTGGCCTTCTCTGTCCTCTTGACCTTTAATTTCCTTTCTTTTTTTCCTCTTCCTTTTCTGTGATTCCCTGGATCAGCCCAGCATTCTGATCCCCGGGCTCCAGGTCTAGCCTGTAGCTCCCAGAGCCGGCCAGACGCTCTTCCCACAGCCCTCCACCCCTCCATCCCTCCACACCCACCCGCTCTCTGGTCCCGCCTGGCAGGGCTGGGGAAGTGAGAGCTGCTACCCCGCCGCTGAGGCTATGAGTCAGCATTTCTGCTTGCGGATGCGGGCCTGGGCAGAGACCCTGGGAGAGGATGTGCAGGAGGCTTTGCTTTCCCAGACTGGAGCTCCAGACGTCCCCAGGGGCGGGGGTGGAGAGTGGTGGGGGGGCGGGGGGGGCTGGTGAAGGGCGTCGGGGGCCAGGAGCACAATTGCCGTGGTATTCCTGTGTTCCTACACATCACTGGGTTTGTTTCTGTAAACTTGCCTCACAGTTCTGAAATCTGTGCTTAAAATCTTTAGCACTTGAAAATAAATTCTATAGAGGTCTCTGAGATTTGAGGAAATATAGCTACCAAGTGTGAGAAGGAAAAAAATACAGACTAAATTACATCTTGTAAAAAATGTATAATGTGATTTTCCAAACATGCTAAACGGTTTTTTTGTTGTTGTTGTTAAAAAAACAATTTAAAACAACTTTTTGTTACATTAAAATTTTCAGTTTGATGTTTATAAAAAGCTTTAACAAACTAGTACATAATAGGTATTCAGTAAGTTTTTGTTGGTGGCAGGAAGTGCATTAAATTAGAGATCATAAGAGATTACTCTGTATTTAAAGGACTGAGACTTTCTACTATTTTTAGCCAAAGAACAATGTGCACTTTTGAATTCAAAGATTCCTTATTACTGATTGGAAGTTTGCCAGTGTTTTGCAAAAACTGGTTACCACATAATTGATATATGATGGATCTTTCCAAGTTCAGTATTGATATATAGTGAATTATGTAGCTTTTCTCCAATTTTGAATAAACACACTTAACCCCCAGCCCCTCCCCCCACCCCCACCCTCCAGTTTATCTTCTTGTAGCTTATGTCACAGAGTTTATTTCAGTAGTCACTTAAAACTAAATTCTTGAATTCTCACGTCGTATAGAAATATCCCAGGAACACTTTATGGGTTGAACAAGATTTTTATATCAGTTCATGAGGCATAGTGTTGTATTCTTGTAGTTGATTGTTACTACAGCCAGTTTGCATTTCTGAATGTGGTGACACAATTTTTAATTAGTCACAGCCACTGGTGAGGACAGTTGACTAATTTAAAAAATGCTGGACAAACACTTGGGCATTGTATCCTGCTAACAGTCTTCACAGATTTTTCCTTTCGTCTAACCTAGATTACTTTTGATGAGGTTTAGACTCATTTCTTCTTGTTTGGCTCTGAATGGTGACTAAGGCCAGCTGTACTCCAGCCTCTGAATACTGCCCGAGCTCCGAAGCAATAGCTCTTCCAAGGCCCCTTGGAAGAAACTGTCCGATTCCTGTGTCCTCATCTCTTCTATGGGGAACATGGAATTGCTTTTCCTGGGAGTTGATTATAGCTTAAGCCATATTGCATCTCTCAGTGGTGTGGTATGTGATTCATCAGGCCTCTGGTGAGAAAGTGTTAGTCACTCAGTCGTGTCTCTTTGCTACCCCATGGACAGTATTCCACCAGGCTCCTCTGTCCATGGGATTCTCCAGGCAAGAATACTGGAGTGGGTAGACATTCCCTTCTCCAGGGGATCTTCCTGACCCCGGGATTGAACCCAAGTCTCCTGCATTGCAGGCAGATTCTTTACCATCTGAGCCACCAGGGAAGACTTCTTTCAGGAATGAGGAGCAAACATTTTGGCTCCTCTTTTGTCACTGAGCACCACCAGGTAATGGAGTATTCAAATACCCTGGAGATCCGCATGTACTCTAGATAGAGCCAAACTATTAATCGGTGCCGTATGAAGCGGATGTTTGTCAGGACAGCCTCTCTTGTCCGTGTCAGGATTTTTTTCAGTTTAACATGAGTGTAACATGTTAAGAGACATAGAAAGTGTTCCGAGATTAGAGAGTCTGTTTAAGTAACTAGGAGTTTATAACAGAATAATGACATGAACTCTGTCCTAGGCCATGAAACCAGGTATTTTTGTTCTAAACTGAAACATAGTTCAGTTACAAAGAGTCCACTTTATTTTAGAGCAATGGGAGACTGGTAAATTCTTTTTCTGAAAATCTTGTAAATCAGGATGAGGTTCAGCCTCAGTAAAGTGTTGTTCAGAGACTTTCAAAGAAAGTAAAGAAAAATTTCAGCATGGTATACAGTATTAAGAAATGTCTAGAACAGCAAAGCTATAGAGACAGAAGCTAAATTAGTGGTTGGCTGTGACTGGGGGGAGAAGGAAAAATGAGAGATAATGTCTAACGAGTGCTAGATTTTTTTTTTTAGGGTGGTGAAAATGTTTTGGGTTTAGATAGTGGTGATGGTTGTACAACTTTGTGAATGTACTAAAACCACTGAATTGTACTCTTTGAAAGAATGGATTTTATAGTTTGTGAATTATATCTCAATTTAAGAAAATGCAATTTGAAGAACAGAATACAAAATACTGTTCAGTAATCCTCAAAATTGTCAAGGTCATCAAAAACAAGGAAAATCTGAGAAACTGTCATATCAATAAGAGTCTAAGGATATCTGCTACTAAATATAATGTGTTTAGGGTTAGACAAAGGACATAACAGGAAAATTGAGGAAATTTGAGTGAAGTGTGGTCTTTGTTAATAATAATATATCAATGTTGGCTCATTAATTGTGAAAAATACCCCATTGTAGTAGAATATGCTAGTAATAGAAGAAACTGGGTGTGGGGTGTATGAGAATTCACTCTATTAATGTCACAATAATCTAAAGTATTTGAAAATAAAAAAGTAAGTCAAGGAAAAAAGTAACTAATAGGAGAAAAATATAATTCAGAGCCTCTTGGATTATTAGACATTAACTCCTAGAGATAAATAAAATCTGGAGGTCCTGCTAACTTTAGAAATTTGATTTCCTGTACAGTTTGGCCAACTGAATTTTGGGCTATAAGTTTCACCAGCCAGCTTCTCAACCAGACTTGAATTAATCGTCTGTTCGCAGACTCCAGGGAGACAGAAACCCGGAGGGAAGATTGTTCCCATCAGTGGAAAGCCCACCTTCTCAGACCCGCCCCTCCCCTGCCTTCTGTGCAACCTTGGTGGTGGTGGTGGTTTCCTGGCTGGGTCGTGTCCACCTCTTGGGACCCAATGGGCTGTAGCCCGCCAGGCTCCCCTGTCCATGGGGTTATCCAGGCAAGAATACTGGAGTGGGTTGCCATTCCCTTCTCTAGGGGATCTTCTCAACTCAGGGATTGCGCCCACGTCTTCTGCATTGCAGGCAGATTCTTTACCCCTGAGCCACCAGGGAAGTCACTCTAGTTGTTCTTTTGAGCTGTTATCATATCGTGTAAAGGTGATGAACTCACCCTGTGGCAGGTATTTGCTGAGGTATTATTTCAGGTATCTGGGGGAGACCAAAGTGAACACAGGCACAAAACCACACATTGGAAGCTAGTTGCACATGGTAATTAAATACATTGTGATTATAAGCATGATGGACAGGGTGCTTTGAGAGCAGGTAGCAGGATCTCACCCCGTTGGCAGTTATAGAGGGAGCGCATCTTAGCTACAAGGAGGGATCAGGGGAGTCCTTGGGGGTGAGGAGGTGGGAGGGGCATTTCTGGCAGAGGGAATGGCGTTGGCAGGTGTCTGAAGGGCACGAGGACTTGGGAGGAACTGAAAGGAGACCCCTGCAGTCCTGAGGTGTGGGGGCAGGTGCCGGGGTGGAGGGCGAAGATTGATGTGCGATTAAGCTGGAGAAGTAGGAAGGGGCCATTAGGAAGTCACTGAAAGTTTTTAAGCCTGGAGGTGTCTTGTTCAGAAGTGGATTCAAAAAATACTTCTCTTTGCAGTGTACAGAATGGATGGGGGAGCAACAGTGGAGTGGGGAGGCTGGGTGGGAGGCTAATACAGGGGCTTAGACAGGGAGACTGTGGTGAGGAGCAGTGAACCAAGTTGAGAAAAAACTAGGAGGTGGAATCAACAAAAAGCTTATGCAGTGATAAAGAACATAATTTATACATACAAAAAAATAAATACACAGTTTTACTAAAAAGATATCAACACCATGTATTTGTCAAAAAGCAAGAGACAAAGCAACAGACCAGTAAACACAAGGAAAAATGAAAACCACTGCTCTGATCTGAAAAACCAAAAGTCCAGATAGAATAATGAAATGCTTGTTGGTTTTTTTTTTCCTAAGGCACAGTTGTTCTTTCAAAATAGCCCTGACAGTGTTTTTCAAAAAGTTGGCTTGCTCCTTATCAAATTATAAGATTTGTCACATATGATTTGTGTCTGTTTTCCACTTTGCCAGTAGCTTGGAGAGTCGTGATGTGTCTTACGAAGTTAGACTAGAGAGAGGGCTGAGGTGAAAACAGCTTTCTGAGGCAGGCCTGGCCCAGCTGATGGGGTCAGTGCCCAGTGAGACGGCTTGGGGACCCAGCCCCAGCGAGGGTGTTCAGTGACAAGGCAGGCCCCCGGGCAGGGCCAGCTGTGACTGCAGACAGACTCACACCCACAGCGTCTACAATACCCACAGCTGCCGCCGGGCTGCATTACAAAGGTGTCTCGGCAGAAGCATTTTGGCTGTCTGAAATACAGCCTTCACACAATTCTTAGACTATATTTTACAAGTTCATTTTCTAACACACAGGCAGGCTTTTATGGCATCTGGGCCATTTTGCTGAATGACTTGGTAGTACACTGCTGACCAGACAGGGCATTTCCAGATTTAGATTATAAGAGAAAGACAGCAAGTGGTAAGTTCAGCTGCAGGTCAATGGACACTTGTACCACACAGTTCACTCCCCAAGCACTGGGCGCCTTTATCCCAGGGGGACGCATACTGTCAAGCACATTAGACAGAGATGGTCCTGGGTGGTTGCTTTTATGACTGTTGGTTCCATTTGCGCAGGGACTGTGTTGTTATCACATTGTAAGCATTGTTCTTAATATCAAAGAAAGACTGGGTGGAGTGTCAAGAAGCAGCTTGCAAAAACTGTAATAGAAGTGCCAGTGGTTGGTCTTAACTCCCTTCTTAGCATCAATGAGCCACAATAGGCAAGTGCTGCTTGTGAAAAGCAGAGATGGTGACAGAAACCGATGTTTATTCATTTTGCTTCAAATTGTGTTCATCCTACATTTTTTTTCGGTTCTCGGTGATAAGAACCGAATAATTTGGTTTGGGATAATTTGAAGGGGAATAATGATGTTCCCTGACAGATAGCTTTCTGAAAGAGCTGAGAGTTCATCTGTTATTCCACATGAATCAAAGTCTCTCAAAATTTTTCCAGTTATGATCACATTTACCATTTAAAGTTTTTGCCCAATTTGTCCAGTTTGATTTTTAAAAATGAGGGAGGATTGTATGTCAATTATTTTATATCTCCATTAGAAAGAAACGAGGGATGATTAAAAATCAGAGTAATAGTAAAGATATAAAATAATTTTATTTTTTCTATTTTATAACATTTTATATAACTCATTAAACACTGCTTGTATAAAAATTCCCACAAAGTTGCTAGAGAGTGTACAATTTCCAAAAATGTCCTGGGTTTTTAGAAACAACTTTATTTTTCATAATTTATTTAGTTATTATTAGTATTTATTTATTTGGATGTGCTGGGTCTTAGTGGCAGCTCTCGGATTCTTCAGTCTTGGTTTGAACATGGGAACTCTTAGTTGTGGCATGTCAGGTTTAGTTCCCTGACCAGGGATTGAACCAGGTCCCTTGCACTGGGAGTGTGAAGTCTTAGCCACTGGACCACCAGGGAAGTCATAGCTCATTTATCTTTTAAAATGAGTCTAAGTTTTCCTTGAGACCACCTGAATGTGGTTCAGTCTTTAGAAATTATCTTTCACAATGACATCTGCCTGTCTGGTAGGTAAATAGTGAAAACTGGCAGCATGAGGGATAAATAAATCTTACTGGGAACCGAATTTAGCTTCAAAATTTGGCTTTAAATCATAGAGTGTTTTAAAGATGGCTACTTCCTTGTTCAGTCCAGGTTACTCCGGGGCAACCATCATTACTTCCATTCATTCAACGCATACTTGCCTATATATGTTTAGTCTCGCCTTTGGTGAGGTTTCCTTTAAAAAATACTATAACTGTTATGGCTTACTCTTTGGATGTCACTAAACAAAACGCCAACTGCACAAAACCTACCTGGGTCCTCTGAGGTTGGAGTGAAACAAAGGGGGAGGTTGTGAAACCCGGCCATGTGCCTGATGACTAAGATGGAAACCATGTAGGAGTTAAGTCAGTAATAACATGCCTCTTGCTGCAGCTCAAGTTGCCTGCAAACCCCCCACGCTTTTTAGCAAATATTACTTTTAATGTCAGAGTGCACAGAGCTGTTCTCGAGGGTTTGGCTAAATTTGACTCTGTGGGAGAATAAACCTAGAATTCCAAATGTGGTGATCCCAACAGTGTATGTGATGCAAGACCAATTTTCCACTTGTGCCGGGTGGGTTTGTTCGAATCTCACACAGAAATGAGAGATGCCAGACAGAGTGTTGACTTGCCCCAAACATAAGGTAGTAATTTAGGTTTTATTTTAAATAGGCATTAGAGTCCGGGTAATCCAAAATTTTAATTTAGGAAGGAGCCTGGGAGAATAGCAGAGGACAGGAACTAGGTGGCCCTCTGATGAGGGGCGGGGAGTGGAGGAGTTGGAGGCCTCACAGGCTTCCATCCGTTTCTGGAAGGGTTATTTTGTGATACACTAGAGGCAAACTCTAAGTCTGTGTCTTAACATGAGTCTGTAGCCAGACCTAAAGGAGGTTCTGGCATTGTGATTTGGAGTGGTAGTTTTTTTCTTTAATGTGCAGATGATAGAGTAACCTTTAATGGTGAAAGCGTTGTAAGCTGACTGTGGTGTTTTGACACTGACCCAGTTTCAGCAGTGACCAAATCAGGGTGGCCAGGGAGAAGGGGACCTTGGAGAGCAGCTTGAACAAAATAGGTCAGATGGCTTTCTCCCAACTTTTCTCAGACACTCACAATGGGCTTTGCATTCTTTATGCAAAGCCCAGGGGTTGCATGAAGAATTTTTGTCCAAAATGCTGCTCTAAGCCATTTTCTCTTGGTTCAAGCTGGTGCTTGTGATGCTGGGTCATTCTCTTGGTTTGTGGAGGATGTTTGGTGTAGTCATTCAATAAATATTTATTGAGCACATGCTATATCCCAAGTACTATGGAGATGGCTGAGAATACAGCAGTGAATAAAACAGAGTGTCTGTTCTCATGAAGCTTGCTTACTAGTGCAGAAAAGCCTGAGTTCAAATCCTGACTCCATCAGTTATTAGCTTGTTGGGTTACTTGGCTTTGACTAACACATTATTGACTGGGGATGTATTAGTGTGTCTTTTGTCATCTGATAATTATTGACTGGAGACGAATCTGTGTTTCTAGAGAGTCATACAGTTAAAATCACTGTGCAGTGCTTAAAATTGGTCAAAGGTTCAGTATACAATTTATGATTGTCATTATCATTCACAGTTTGCTCCATTAGGTTTTTGTTCCAACCTTGCATATATTATATACATAAAATTTTCAAAAATGATGCATCATGAAATTTTGAGTGGAGAAGAATTTTTTGGTGAATTTTAAGCAGATACTTTCTCTGACTGCTCGAGTGACATATATACTAGTATCTCAGAAGATGGTAGTTCTTCAGAATATAGTTCTGATTCAGACAATGTGGATATTAGACCATGAAAAAGACAAAAAACGTTAGTGATGGATTCTGATATGGAAAGTGAAAATGAAATTCATGATGCTGAAGAATGCTCCTTTGCTTCTACAGAAGAGTGGACTGAAGACAATATTTCATGAAAATCAGAAGATTTTTCAGGTATTTCAGGTTTAGTTATTGAGTGTAATAATCTGCAAAGTGTTAGTGAAATAGCAGAATTGTTTTTTGGCTGGCCAAAATAAAAATCGCTGGCCACAGGTGTCACATGTGCATGCTAAGTTGTGCGTTTCCCAGGTGGTGCAGTGGTAAAGAGCCTGCCTGCCAATGCAGGAGACATAAGAGACGCAGGTTCGATCCCTGGGTCGGGAAGATCCCCTGGAGGAGGGCATGGTAACCCACTCCAGTATTCTTACCTGGAGAATCCCCATGGACACAGGGATTAGTTTCTGCCCAAATGCCCTAGTCAATAATGAGTTAACTTCTCTGTGCCTCTGGTTTCCATATTTGTAAAATGGGATGACAAAATGGTACTTAATTTGTAAGGTTGTTTTGAGGATTAAATAAGGTATTTCATGTAAAGAACTTACAACAATGGATGCACCGTAGTAAGAATTAAATCTTAACAGTTACATATCAAATGAGTTTTAGCTGCTGTCTAAGGGAAGCACAAGAAAGCATTCATGCATCTGGTTAGTACAGACAAGGGTTCAGTTGAGGCCTTCCGCTGCATGTGGCTATTGGGTGTAGAGTTCAAAACTTGTGAAAAGCAAAGGGGCTCAGAAACTCTCACTTAAGCAAACATTAATTTGAAAAAGAAGCTTAAGTGGAAAGGCAGTATAGAAATTCATGGACTGTTCTTTCCACAGGGCTTCAATGATCACAACTGTAGTTGAGAAATCTTGCTTGGAATTAGTAGGTAATAAAAATTTGGACCCCTTTAGGGGAGGAGATGCTCCCCAGCCCCAGTGAAAGACACATTCTGTGGACTTGCTGGTGGGCCACCTGGTCTTCTGAAACATTGATACCACACTTGTGCTTTGTGCAGGGGAGAGTGATTTGGTAACTCAATTTTTCTATGAAATCTTGAGAATTCTGTAATTTCGAATCCTGGTGTTAGTATAAATCAGGCTGCTTGAGCTCGCCTATCACTCCACTACCTCCTAGCTCAGTTTCTTTATCTGCAAAACAAAGTATGTTCAAAGAGAAACCTTTGGTTAAAGCGATAGAACTTAGGAAGCAGTTCTACATGAATAGATGCCCACACAGCTAGGATTTTGTTTAGCAGATGGCAAAGCACATGTATCACTATCTTGCTTCAAGGCGATACTGTTCATACCTGGAGTAGGTTCTGATGGACAATGTCAGTCTTGTTATGTTGAGAGACATGACATTCTTTAAATAGAAAGCCAGTTGTTTGCCTCAGATGCTTCTAGTTTGTTATGGTTTGCTCCTTTGAAATGTCCAAATATGGTTCTGGGGAAAATGGGTACAAGTTCTTTCTTTTTGGGAGCAAAGGCTTTTTGGGACAAGGGATGTGTTACTGATGAAAATGTTATATTGGGTCTCATGGCAATTCATTTATTGCTTTCTTGACCTTGTGTCATCCAGGGAGTGTCAAAACCACATGGTGCTTCTGAGCCCTACGATTTTTGCAGTTAAGTCTCTGATTTAGCTGACAGATGTTAAAACACAGACACAGCCAGCTAACTCCCCAGTGACAACACAGATGCAGAAACTGAAAAAAATGCAGTTATTCTAACTTGGGGAGGGATTATACTGATGCTCCAAATTTTCCTACTGATAGCCTTTACATTTTTTTCCCCCCGGTAGCCTGATACGGGTTAGGTTAGGGGAAACTGAATCTCTTTCCTTTTTGTTGATTCCGTCTCCCATTCATACACCTAAGAAACTGTGCAGATCTGAAGGACCACAGATCAGGGGAATATTAGCAATAATATTGGGCTCAAGTCTCTTTTATGGTGAGCCCAGCTCTGGCTGAGCAACCTTTGGCTTTGAAGAGAAAAACAAAAAGATCTTTGATCTGAAGGGAACTTTCCTTGCTGTCTACCCAGTTATTTTACAGATTAGCAAATGGGAAGCCCACAGTGACTTTCTCTGGGTCCCAAGTGAGACTAGTGGACCCAGAACTAGAATCAGGTCTTCTAAACTCCAGGTCAGTCGTTTCCCATCGAATCTTGCCCCCTTATACATCCTCAGCCTTTCCTCCAGCCCCCACCTCAGGTTTCCCCTTGAGATCAGTGTTGGGGACCAGGGATGCACAGTGGAGGTTGAGATAGGACCTCTGTTTCTGCCCTGCATTGGGTATGCCTCATCGCAGCCCATTTCCTTTCGGGAAATGCTAACCACAAGAATGGTTAGATTTTTTTTTTTTTTTTTTGACTGTAGAGCTAATTTAAACCTGTGAGTTGATAAATGAGGAAACTGAGACTCAAAGAGGGGGTGTAACTTACTCAGATTTCCACAGTTCTCCAGGAAGACAATTAACAAATATTTATGGAGCACTTATGATAAGCCAGTTTTGTGGAACCTGCTGGGATTTGAATGAGAAGAAGACAGATGTGGTTCTTACCCTGGAAGAACTTACTGTCTAGTAGCAAGATAGTCAGAAAACAAACAGCCACAAATGGGAAGAATTGTAGGAAGGGGATGTGCAGGGTCCTGTTGAGAACTTCATCTGGTCTTTCAGAATGTTAGTGGAGAGTTAAAAGAGAGGGAACAATACCTTTGAAGTGACCTACTTTCTTGCCCTATTGAGATATTTGAATCAATCAAAATTCTCTTTCGTGTAAGGTTGTTCTGGCACTTTTCAGATCCTTTCTATCATTACCCTGTTATTTACTACACTGAAGCATTTCTTCAGATTATGGCCTCACCACAGGTCACTCTAGGAGAAAATGAGGTAGTGGGAGTGGGTGTGCAGAGCTCATGGGGAACTGAGGCCCAGTACACTCCCGAGGGAAGCTGCTGTGTCCTTGGCATCTGGTTGCCTCTAGAGGGAAAAAAATAAAAAAAAAACACAACACAACCTGCAAGTTCATTTATAGATTTATAACCTTTGCCAATTACCTGTATTTTCCTGTATTATCATGTGCTCTGGTAAGATGGCCCCTTCTGGCTCCCAGACCTCTTTTCTCCATGTTCTTAAACTTTGGAACTTTCCTACGTGACAGCCATTTTTCTGGCACTGGCCCTCTCTCCCTGTCCCCTCACCCTCTTCTGCTCAGAGCCCACCTCTTCCTGGGCAGCCCCACCCCTTCCTCCATCAGCCGCCCACAGCCCTTGTGCACCAGCTGCAGCTGGTTTTGTATATGGTTACATATTTAAAACAATTTGTGTTCCTGTCTGTTTTCATTATGTGCATCCTTTCTTCTTCTCTGGATGACAAGTGTCCTGGGAAGAGGATTTGGGGCTCCCATTTCCTTTAGGGCTTAGATTACCAAGAGAGCAGGAGCTGGGGGAATGCATGCCAGGAGAGCCGTGGACAAGAGCAGTTGTCTCAGGCAGGACAGCAGGCTGAGACACTGACTTGTCGTGTGACTTTAGACTGGGTTTCAGCTCCCTTGTCTATAAATACGTGAGGGCACAGTGCCTCCACCCCATGGGATCTAGTGATGGGTCCCCTAAATGGTGTAAAGCATTCGGGCTGGATTGTAATGTCCTGCTCTCAGACCCTGCCGGGTATGTGGAGGGGCCAAGAAATGTGACAGAAACTTTTATTTGAGTTGGCTCTGGACCCAATCCTAGTCTTTGCCAGATGGATGGACAGTGTTGAGTGACCCAGACGACACAGTCAACATGGCTATGGGTCCTGGCAAGGAGACCCCTCAAATAAGAAGACAATGTCTTCAAATTTTAGAATTTGATATATGTGTAATAGTTGATACACACACACACACACACACACACCCCTATCTGTGTGTATGTGTCTCAGTACTGTGCATTGGTCCAGGACCCCTGAGGGTATTAAATCCTCAAGTGCTCAAGTCCCTCATATAAAATGGTGTAGTATTTGCATATGATTCAAGCAAAGGAAATCTTGATTCTTTGAGCCAAGACTGGAGGGGTACATGCTTGTGTTCCAGAGAACATGCTTTCCCTGCCAGACTGTGGGCCAGGTTGCTCTATAGAGTCTCTTCAGTGGGGAAGGGTGGGGATTATCGCGAGGCAGGCACTGCTCTTGGCTCTGGATTCAGTGCTGGGGCAGCATCTCTGCACACGGCCCACCACCGCCATCTTGACTCGCACTGTCCTGAGTGGTTCTGCACGTGCCTGCCCAGCTGAGATGTGGGTGCAGCCATTTTGCCTCAGGAACTCTCTTCTGAAGTGCCGAGTTCAAGTCCTCTGCATGTGGCAGCCTATGAGCAAGTGAAACTCGACTAAGCCCAAAGGAAAGAAAGGTTTGACTTTATTAGTCACCCAGATTCTCTTTTTATTTTCCGGGAATGGTTAATGGGCTTTGCCAGTGACAGGTTTGCGCAGTTAGCAGCATTATTCATAATATCCAAGAGAGGTAGACAAATCTAAGTGTCCATCAACGGATGCTGCTATTACTGCTGCTAAGTCGCGTCAATCGTGTCTGACTCTGTGCGACCCCATAGACGGCAGCTCACCAGGCTCCGCCGTCCCTGGGATTCTCCAGGCAAGAACACTGGAGTGGGTTGCCATTTCCTTCTCCAATGGGTGAAAGTGAAAAGTGAAAAGGACATCACTCAGTCGTGTCCCGACTCTTAGCGATCCCGTGGACTGCAGCCTACCAGGTCCCTCTGTCCATGGGACAGATTTTCCAGGCAAGAGTACTGAAGTGAGGTGCCATTGCCTTCTAGGATAGACATGGGCTTCCCATGTGGTGCTAGTGGTAAAGAACCTCCCTGCCAATGCAGGAGATGTAAGAGATGTGTGTTGGGAAGATCCCCTGGAGGAGGAAATGGCAACCCACTCCAGTGTTTTTGCCTGGGAAATCCCATGGACAGAGGAGCATATCATAGAACATTAGTCAGCCTACAACTTGATGAACCTCAAGGACATCGTGCTGAATGAAACAAGCCAGTCACAAAAAGACAAATACTGTGTGATTCCTCTTGTATGAGGTACATAGACAGAAAGTAGAATAGTGATTGCCACAGGCTAGTAGAGGGGAGAATGGGGAGTTATGGTTTAATAAGGTGGTGAATTTTAGTTTTGTAAGATGAAAAGAATTCTGGAGATTGGTTGCACACAGTCTAAATTTACTTAACATTATTGAACTATACACTTATGAATAATTAAAATAGTAAATTTTATATTAAGTTTATTTTATCACAATAAAGAAAAACAAACAAACAAAACGTAACATCAGAACCTCTGTGAGTGAACCTCAGGCTTTGTATTTTAAAACTTTCTCTAGGGTTAAACCAAAGTGGAGAACCACTGGACTCCAGGCAGGTAATCCAGGCCCCAGGTCACTGCTGTAATCCAGGGGTGCAATGGGAAGGAATGGAGTCACGGGATAAAACAAATTGCCTGGTCTGGAGAGAGACATTGTCAGCATTCAGTGATAGATTAGATATGGGGAAAAAGACAGAGAACGTAGAGAGAGGTTCCCACTAACTCAGACTAAATGGTGGATTTGTAGAAAAACTGACCATTTATCAGGAAGTGTTTGGAGAGGTTTTGGGGGAATGATGATTTATTTGATGATTTGGTGATATACTTGGGAAGAAATTTCTTAGAGGCAGCTAGGAAGTTTTCATACTCAAAATAATTTATCCATTTTCTCCTTAGAAACAAGAGTTCTATTTTTACATTAAAAATTAATTTTTATTAAAAAAGAACCAAAGGCAGAAAAACTGCCCTATGGCTATAATGTCTTCAGGAACCAGTGATACACCTCTTATTTCAGGGCTCCTTTTGGCACAACTGTTGGGGAGCTGTGTCCTTCGCTTGTTTTTCTCCTCCCTGCCTCTGAATGTTCTATGCAGCTCCTTTCTCAAGACCCCAGTTACATGTGGTTGCCAGTTCTTCCCACCTTTCTAGAAAGCTCATAGTCATCAAATTCACATTAGGGCAATAGAAACTTCCCACAGTCATTTTTCTGGCAGCACTCACATTTGAAAAACAAACTGAATGGCGAGAAGCACGTTTAATGAACAAGAATAAAGCTTGAATGATAGCATTGCAGGGAGAAATTTTGTGGAAGAAATTATGGTTCTCTCAGGTCTCCAGAAAGCACTTCCCTAAAGAAGCTTGGTTAGATGTGCAGACCGAGGTGAGTGGGTGGGGGATTCAGTGAATCACATGCAGCTAGAGTGGTAGATAGTCGCTAGAAGGAGGTTACCGACTCACCTCGGTGATCTAGCCATAGATATGATGGGGACAGAAATCAGTGGGACATTAAATATAGCATGTTCCTCTGGCACAGAATCATATTTTTCAAATAGCTTAGAGTCGTGCCTCCCTGCTTTACCCCAAGTGTTCAGGAGACTGAAAATTTGAGGAAGGTCTCAGAAACTTTCCCTCGCATGGACTTGGAGATGCCTTTATTACAGTGCCCACAATTGCATTCTGTGACTTGTAGCCATTGCCATGTTTATTTTGGACAGGTTAAGGGGGGAAAACCCAGGCTATCCTGGCGAGAAGAAGAAGGAAAAGAGTCAGACAAAACTTCTGGAAAAGCTTGCAGTGGTGTTGAGCTTTTATCTATCTTTCTAGTTCAGTGTCTGGCACATGTAGGTAGTAAATAGACTCTGTTGAACGAACGAAGGCATAGTAGAAATAGTTTCTGCATGATGAATTTTATGGTTGTAATTATGTTGTGCTGTGTGTGGGTGGCATGTCGAGGGAAAACCCAGAAGGCCTGGATTCCAGTTCTAGTTGTGTCACTAATTAGTTCTGTGATATCGGCTCAGACACTGGCTTCTCTGAGCTTGTTTCCTTGGTAAAGACGGGTCAGTGAAGCTTATGTTTCTCACTCCCATGGTAGTTATTCGCTGTTAAATGAGATAAAGTGCATTAAAGTGATTGGAAACTCTGAGGTGCTTTACAAATATAGAGTACAATCATTTTGAAAGCACTTAGCTTTGTAGAGGATTGTGTGAATTAATGTGTATTGATGAAGAAACACGTTTCATTAGGCAAAAACTGAAAGTAAAACTCGTATATTTTAGAATGTGAATATAAATGTGCCAACTTGTGTAGCACTAATTTCAAGGCGTAGTGTATTAATTTCAAGTAGGACATTTAAGAAAAAAACATAAAAACAGAACTGAGATGTTAAAAATGTTCAACACTGTTGCCTCTAACTTATTCTCAGAGGCAAACATTTTTACAATTCTCATGTAAGAAATTTACATGAGGGTTAAATACCCATCAGTTGTTGTGTTAGTAACTCAGTTGTTTCTGACTCTTGGCCACTCCATGGACTATAGGCTGCTCAGCTTCTCTGTCCATGTGATTTTGCAGGCAAGAATACTGGAATGGGTAGCCATTCCCTTCTCCAGGGGATCTTCCCAACCTAGGAATCAAACCCAGGTCTTCTGCATTACAGATGGATTCTTTGCCATCTGAGTCACAGGAGAAGCCTATATACCCATCAGTATCCATGACCAAATACTGAGATCTTGCCATGTACACCAGGTAACAGAGTTATGTTCCTACTGCTCTTCTTGGAGTAATCACTGGTTAATTTGACTAATGGTTGCTAGTCTTCCCAAGTATGTATATTTGTGTGTGGTGTGTGTGTTGAATAGCACAACAGTTTCATTAGCCTGGCAAAGTGCTGCATCCACGTATTTATAGACAAAGACCTTTTTGATGTGTTAATGATCTTAAAAGGCTTAGTGCCACTGGGAACTGTGTGCAGTTTTTCTTTATCTAATCTTAATCTTAAGTATTTTCTTGGATGGCCATTGAACCTAAGTGTAAGGTTAGCTGGATGAATAAGGTATTACTATATTCTCTTCAAAATAAACATGGCTTTGTTACAGCAACAGCAAGGTGAGCTTTTATTTGACTTTGGCTAAGATGAATTATACTTAAACATTTTGTAGTGTTTTATAAAGTTTGGCTTCTCTATAGTATATTAAAAGATTTATTTAAGTATTGATGATAAATAAAGTGACAAAGCATCTTGCACTTTTTTGATGATTTCCATTTTTTCCCCCCAAATACATCTAAAAGCTTTATCCATCATAATGAGAGTTAGAAAAGTTGAGTGACCACTTCTTTTTGCAAATCAATATATCCTTGTACAGTAATTTTCTATATTACATTTTGCAGGTACCATAATCTTGGAAAAGTAGTGATAAAACTCAGATACACTGCAAGAAAGAGTGAATAAACATGCTAAAGATGATACTCACTTGTTATATACATCTGGTGCTTATGTACTTAAACTAAATAGGAAAATCTTACTCATCTCGGTAGAAAAACAGGGTAAAGATTACAACTTGGGGACTTCGTGATATTTTGTCTGTGTGCAGTTTGTCAAAAGGCAATTTATCTAAAGCTGGAAAAGGATATGGTTTGGCTGACTAAACTGTGGAGTGATACAAATGATACGTAACGATAAAAATGCTCAGGGGAATTTTCGGGGCGCTCAAATCAAGTGTACAGTACTGTGTGGGTGTAAAGAGCAGACTTCTTTCTCTGCTTCTCTATTTGCACCAGTTTTCAAAACTGTGAAAGTTGCTGACATTTTATACCACATGCTGGACCGTTAAATCACAATTTTTGTGGTCACTTGTGAATATGCCTGGTGGTGGAGGGAAAGCTTATTTGTGCTCCCCGGGACAAGCGTCTTTCTCATGTGCCCCTCCTCTTTTTAAATCACACTGGGTACTTTTGTTTTGGAATCCAGGGCTCTCTAATCTGAGAGTGACTTGGGAGCACTCTGGAGCTACCTTGTTTTCATAGATGTTCCCTGAAGGAAGGCTGAAAGTATGATTCAGAAACACGAATCTTCCAGTCCTCAAACAAAAATGATCTTTCTGATCCGTGTGCCACAACTCCTGAAGTTCTGACCTGAAGGGATTTCTTCCTCCCCAACACTGGGATTGGGAAGTCCTGAAGATATTTCAGTGGGGCTAGTTATTTAAGCTCATTTTCTGTCTCATCACTAAAATGGGGCTACTGATAGTTACTGATAAATGACCAGTAATTGGTAAAATGATACTTAGTACTTAAAATGGGGCTACTGACTTTTATTAAAGTGGGTTTTGTGGCTATCAAATGAAACAGTGCGAGCCAAATGCTTGATATAAGGCTAAATAGTAATAGTTGTAGTTATTACTATTTTTCTTTTTGTTGGAAGGGAGGAAAAGGAGGAAGAATAGGCCACTAACACGGTAGGGGATTTTTCTCCTTCCCAGTTACACCCTGGGAAGTCACAGAATTGGTGCTGAAGAAAGGCTTTGTCCTTCATGGTCTAAGAGGGCTTCTTTGGGGTTTGTTTGGGGAGATCAGCAAGAGAAACCCCAAATGATGTGAAGAGAGAGGATGTTGGAGGGTACCACATTCTAGTGTGTTCATTTTTAAGGTTCTTTAACTTTTCAAAGCACCAAGTCATCTGCTGATTTGTTTTCACAGTGTATGGGTAAAGTTGGCAGGGTAGGTGTTCTTACCCTACAAGGGAGGAAACCAGAGTCCTGAGAGGTAAAGGAACTCACCTTTTGTCATACAACAAGTTAGTGGTAAAACTGGGATTAGGACCCCAGTCTCAGATTCTGAGCACATCACCCATTCACTATGTGACATCCTCAAATTCAAATGACCTTGTTCACAGGTTTGTGTTCAGACCTGGGTCCCAACTGATGAGCCTATTATTGGCAACCTGCAAAATAGCAGGAATGACAGATATTGTAGATTCATGGTTCAAAGGACCAGTGTCAGCTAGAGATAGCTGGAGTAATAGCACCTGAGTCAGGTGAGTTTTCATTTCCTGGGTGTGAGGGAGGTTTCTACCTGAACCTGGGCCAGGCAGAGTCACTGACAGGGGAGATCTGACTCCAGCCCAGAGCCCTCTCTAACAACTTTGCTGCAACTGAACTTCAGAGTCCAGTGACTACGCTGAAAGGAATGAAAAGGAGATGCTGGTAACATCGAGAAATGTCAGGAAAGTGTGATTCTGACAGCATTCCATCAGCTTTTCTCTTCCTTTCCTCTTTTTTTCACTCCATTTATACAAAATAGTTCTGGAAAATTAGAGAGAGACTCTATAAATGTTAAGCCTTTGTGTTATGACTTGAATTGCAAAGTCCTTGGGGGCATTGAATTTCCAAATATTTTGGGGTAGCTGCAAAATTTAATTTTAGGTAGAAAAGAGTTAACTGAGGGTCAGTGTAATTCCCAAATCATCAGTGTGAAAATCATCTAAGCGTATGTGAAAAATTCAGCAGCTTAAAGGTAATTTTCTGGGAACATAAAAATAATACCACTGGTATTTAGCCAGAAATAAGAATTTGGAACATTTCTTTATGCATAGGAATTCTCTAGTAGGCAAATCATAAGTTAATGCAGAGTATTTATAGTTTATTTATTAACTTAGGGCTTCCCTGTTGTCTCAGACAGTAAAGAATCTGCCTGCAGTGCGGGAGACCCGAGTTCAATCCCTGGGGTTGGGAGGATCCCCTGGAGAAGGGAATGGCAACCCACCCCAGTATTCTTGTCTGGAGAATCCCATGGACAGAGGAGCCTGGTGGGCTATCGCCCATAGGGTTGCAAAGAGTCAGGCCTGACTGAGTGACTAACTTACAGAGAAGAGTCAAGGTGGTATAGATAAAACAGATATTTTAAAACTAAAGCATATGAACTCAAGACAAAAACTAGAAAGAAGAAAGGAAAAAGCGTCATAGAACATTAGTGAGAACTCCTGGGTGTGGAAATTCTGATTGAGTGTATACAACAAGTGTGTACTTGAATTTCCTTGTGGCCTGAGAAAAGCTGGTGCCAGAATGAAATGGATAGCCCTCATTTCCTCTCTAGTACTAGAGTGCCTGTTTCATTTGTTCACTCACTCACTCCCTCATTCGCTCTTTTCAATGAAACTTATTTGATCTGTCTTTCATTACTGTGGCTCCATGCTATGCACTAGAATATGGCAGTGAACATGATCTAGAAATAGTTATCTTCATGGAGCTTATAGTTTTCTTGGGAAGGCATGTAGACAAATTATTACTATATGATAAAATGGGTACAGATCTGCTAGACATGCAGAGAAGTATAAGAGCATCCAATAGATGCATTTAAATTTGAGTGGAGGTTAGGGAGGTTTCTGTTACTCAGTGAAACATTTTAAGCAACTCCACCTTGATAGTAACAAATAGCTTGCTGTTGGATTTCAGGACTACTTTTCAAAAGCAATCTGATTTATTTGCACAGGACTTAAAAACTAATGAATTGAACCAATGTCAACAAGCACTCTGGCTTCCCTGGTGGTTTAGTGGTAAAGAATCCATCTGCAATGCAGGAGACGCAAGAGACTTGGGTTCGATCCCTGGGTTGGGAAGATCCCCTGGAGAAGGAAATGACAACCCACTCCGGTATTCTTCCCAGGAAAATCCAATGGACAGAGGAGCCTGGCAGGCTGTGGTCCGTGGGGTCGTAAAGAGTCCGACACAACTGAGTGCAGCAATTACTCTACTGTTTTTTATTTGGTGATTTATGGCTTGAAATAGGGCCTGCCTTATTGAATGTTTTCCTTCATACGTGATTTCTATCCTGTTTCTGGGTCCCTTTGCTATCTCTACAGATACCTTTAATAAGAGAGTTTGGCTTAGTCATAAAACCCTGTTCTGTTAGTTTACCACAGTCTTGAATGATAAAATAGGATGAGCTAATTAATCAGAATATTAATACTCCCAGGACTCTTTGGAGAACTAACTAGAGTTTTAAATGCAATTTGCAATGTACGGTGGTACAATAAAAAGCTGAAAATCTTTGTTTTGAAAAATAGTATTATATGATACATGTAAAATATTTTGCTGAGCCATCAGAAGAGTTCAGATTTTATAGTATAGAGAATTCCTCTAAGGTAGAGGTGGAGTAGTACATTTAAGAATGTGGGATAAAGTCATGTTCTGGTTCTGCCTTTTGCTAGTCAGGAGAACTCGGGTAGGTTATACAATCTGTTTGTGCCTCCATTTCTTCATCTGCAGCATAAGGATAATGATATTTATCTTGTAGAGTTGTTACGAGGGCTATATGAAGGGACCTAAGGAACTCAGCCCAATGCCTGGCTCTCACAAAGACTCAATAAATGTTAGTTATTCTTAATATTAGGACAGAAAATGTAGGGTTTTGACAGTATTTTAACTTGCTATAATATTTGAATTGGAATCTACAGAAGACATCTCTTTTAAGAGGAAGTAGAATGAACAAAGGACAAATGTCCACAGTTTTGTTAATCCAGAGATTCCACCAAGTCAACAAGAATGAGGAAAAAGGGTTATGAAGCAAACATCTACCTTGTTCTTGTAGTTTTCATTATACTGAAGAAGTCAGAGAGGCCCAGGATTCTACAGAGAAGTGACCTTTCCTGCTGAGGCATGGAGAAGCTGTAGGCATGGTGGTTAAGAGCACAGACTCTAGAGCCAATCTCAACCCCAACTACATTTGGTACCTGTGTGACCTTCGGCAAATCACCTAACCTTTCTATGCTACAATTTCTTCCTCAGTAAAAGAGGATGATAAAAGCACCTGTGTCATTGGATTCTGGTGAGGATTAAATGAAATACTTGAAAAATGTCCAAAACAGTGATGGCCTGTCACTCTCAGTAAAATTAGCTGCTACTATTCGTCTGACCAGGATGTAAACTCTTGACACAGCAAGTACTTTTTGCCTGTTTTCTTCTTTTCACTCATGTATCTCCAGGACTTGAAAAGTGCCTGACATGGCAGCTGCTCAGTAAATACTTGCTGAGTGAGAAAATATATGAAAGCTCTGTTAGTCAAATAAGAAGATTAAAAAGCTGGGCTAAAATGTTGAAAGTAATTGAAGCTAGGTGATGGGTGCATAAGGATCTATTAGCTGATCTTCTCTACTTTTTGTTTGATTGAGTTTATAATAAAATGTAAAAAAAGAGACTGAAAGTGAAAGGCTCCTCTGTCCATGGAATTCTCCAGGCAAGAATACTGGAGTAGATTGCCATTTCCTTCTTCAGGAGATCTTCCTGACCCAGAGATCGAACCTGGATCTCCCACATTGAAGGCACATTCTTTACTGTCTGAAATACCAGGGAAGTAATTTTTAAAAAAGGACTAGACTGATATAATAATTGGACAGAACCAGGCATTAAAAAAACTTTTTTTTTTTTTGGTTACAGCTTAAGAAAGTAAAAAGACATACTGTAAAACATATGCAATGTTTTGAGTATACACTACAGTACTAATAGAGACTGGGGACACTGTGTTCCCCAAAGGACGTTTGTTTCTCTTTTAAGGATTCTGATGGCAAGGAAGAATTTAGATAAAAATTGACAGAGCTGATCTATCAACTGGCACAGTTCTTTCTTATCATTACCCTGTCATCATACACCCGAGGGGCTGAAAGGGACCTTGGAGGTGATTCCTCTGCCTCCCTTGGAGGTTACTCAGGTATCTGTCTGCATTGTCCACTCCCTATTTCAGCAGTTTAGCAGCTCCCTTCGCTTCAGGCCAGAGGTCACCATCCCCTCCTCTAAAGTCTCAGGAGACTCCTGGCCCTGACACAGTCTTCCCTTTGGACTTCTGCCCAGATCGCATTCCAACCCTGTCAGTTCTCCTCTTGACTGTCCCTTCTCATCTTGCCCCATTCAGGTGTAATAGCCTGGCCGTGGAACACACACCTTAGTGCTGACGTGACTTGGTGTGGGATACGGCCTCTGGGAGCTGCCCGTGGTTCCTTGTGATAGCTCTGGTGAGAGGACTTCCCTTTGCAGGAAACTTTGTTCGGGCCCCCAGGGTTACTGGTCAGGACTTTCCTCCTGGCCTCTTGCCCCTTGGGAAGCATTATCATAGCAGTGTAAAGAGACCCATTTTAATAGTTCTTAGTTAGGGTCTGTGGAAAGAGAGCGCCATAGTCACCATCCTTGAGTTTTCAAGGTGGGAAGCATGGAAACTTTGGAGAGCATTTTTGGTAACACACGAACTTATTTTAAATGCGATGCAGTTGATTCTTGTTATTCATGGGAGTTCTGTTCTGTAAAGTCATTTTGAATGCTGAATTAGTGAATGCTAAACCATTGCTTGTAGGGGAAACATGGGGTTTGGTTCCTACCAGTCTGTGGTCACAACATTTTTGTCATCAGTCAATACAAAACCTTGTTTTAGGTGTATTTGTGTTTAGATGCCTTATTTACTATTTTCATTAGCATTGAACTCACAGCCATCAGCGCTGTAACTGAGGTGTGAACGACTTATCTAACACTGACCTGTCCTCTGGGAGCTGCATCACAGCCTTCTCGCACTTAGAAACACTAGACGGCACTTCAGCTCTATGTTTGCGGCCCTGTTACACAGCGAAATTACCAACAAAAAGCACAACAGATATGAAAACCTGGCACTTAGCTGACCTTGAAAAGGACACTCGTTTATACCATAAGAATTGAAACAAGACGGCAGAGCGTGACCTTGTTTGACCCCAGCTGGGAATGTGTGTGTCAGGCAATACAAAATTTTCACTGCTTCTTATGTCTTCAGACAACTGTGAAAGTGCTGTATTGCTTTTGGACTTACAAAGAAAGTGTAGCAAGTAGAAGAATTTGCAAATATGGAATCTGTGAGAAATGAGGATTGACTGTATATCCATGAAGTTTGTGCAGTAGGTCATTATATTTAATAAAACAAACATGCAATTTACTACATGTGTGTTACAAAATATTATATGTAGTCATGTAAAATCATGGTTCTTCATTCCATATCTTTGATCCAGGAGATCTGGAATGAGAAAACTAGATTATAAGATGAGCTAAAAAATTTTAAAGATTTATATGATCTCTTAAGCTTTAAACCTTTAGTCTGTAGATATTATTTATATACATTTTATGTATTTATTATATTATATCATGTCATATTTTGTCTTCTGTATAGCTCACTAGCTTAAAATTTCTTTTATTGCAGTGGAAAAGGTTGAACTGAGACAATTTTTAGTGATTACCTGAAATATCATGTTTATACCTAAAGAGTATATTAACATCTATTTTAAACTATAGTTGGTTTACAATATTATATTAATTTCAGGTGCAACATAGTGATTCAGTATTTTCATAAATTATACTTCATTTAGAGTTATTATAAAATATTGGCTATATTTCCTGCATTTTACAATTTATCCTTGTATACTTATTTTATACATAGTAGTTTGTACTAAACACTGTAAGTCTAACCTGAAAGTTTTTCTCCTTCACCCTAGTAAGGCATTATCAGTAGGAGGTATCTATTGTTATTATCACTCCATAAAAATCGTTTCTAAATTTATGTCTCTAGTATCTTTGAAGGACAGAGAAGCTTCACTTTTAAGATATTATGACAGGAAAGCTGCTGTAGCTTTAAGTGGAAAATGACCCATTCCAAGGGTCATGGTCATATGGAATATATTAGGACCTTTCACTGAGAAGGAGAGGAGGGTTTTGGCTCTCTGGATTAGCAAATCAGGAGATAGAAAAATGGAGGTTTTAGACTAGGAAGGCTTTCTAACTCTAAGCAGCTTGCGGGTGTGTTTTTGCTTTCCCAGTCTTGGGAGTCAGCCTCTTGTAACTCAGTTGTAGGGTGCTTATACCACTGTTACCTCATCTTCACGGATGTAGCTTGATGATGGAATTTGGGGGATGATTGGACATTTTTCCATGCATGTTGATTGTGAGAAAGGTACTTTTTCAGATCCACTGGTGCTGGAGGCAGTGGTAGAAAAAAAAAGCTATCCAGGAAGATAAATCAGAACAGTGTATACTCTTTTACCCCTGGGATCCAAAATGTTCCTGAATATCACACCAACAAGGCAAATAAGAGATCAAGTGTCCATCCAGACACTAAGAGGAGGGGACAGACGTCATAAAACACCCCAGCTGGCCCAGACATGGAGGTAGGCGCACGCCAGGTGTGCGTTCCTTTAGCCTTGTGGAGTTTAACTTGGTCTTAGGCATGTGTTACAGGAAGTGTGGTCTAGTGGACTCAATGGGAACCCTCTCACTGGAGGGGCATGTTCTGCGTGAACCTGTCTTTACACAGTGGAGAATGAGAAAGTGATTTATGAAACAGTTAAGCCTCAGGTGTGTGGTTCTTACAGGGTACACAGCGCAGAATGAAGAAGCACAGAGGAAGTTGGGGCGAGAAGGAAGCTTGGAAGGAAGACAGAGGTTGGATTCGAGTCCGATTCACTCCCGGTGGAGTCGCTTGGCACGCTGCGCACATTAATCACTGCACGTGATTTCTCGGTTGGGTGCTGGGCACGACAACGGCTGGGAGCCGGACCACGGTTCCCTCAGTGATATGTCTTCTCTCAGCCCTCAGTGTGTGGTCAGGCTCACTGCTCACAAATTCCACCGAAAATAGTCTTTCTTTTTCACACTTAAAAATTCTTTCCAAGCAAATGTTTCCTTTTAACATTCCCAAAGCACATTGACTTTTTGAGCTTCGTGTTGCTTCCAGCTCTGTCAATGTCAGAGGCTTCCAATTAGTCCTAACGTCTCATTGCTGTTTTCCCTTAAGAAGTCCTGATGGTATTGCCCTGACTTAGGGTTCAATCTGCTTATGCTTATTGCAGTGCTCATTAGACTGGCATTTCTACCACTCTGTCCCTCTAGTCTTGGTCTGGGAAATGCTTATGATTAGCATGGGGGTCTTGATAGTCATTCTCTATCACCTTCAACCCATCAGTTATGAAACAGTTATATCCAGTTAAAAGAGGAAAAGTGTATTATGGAGAGAAAGGGGGGCATTAGATATTAAAAGTCTCGAGGAAGGGAGGCCACAGGATGAAAACCATTGCATATTAAGTTGCTCAGCCCAGTAAAAGTCACAGGAAACAGCAATGAACTGTTACAGAAAATTCTTTTGAGCTGTCCTCAGTCCATTCTCTTCTGCTTCTGTTGGTGTATTTGGACAGACATGTGCCTCCACACACGTGTCCTGCCCTGATGTGTTTTTTTTTAATAAACTTTTTATTGTGTATTGGGGTATACCCCACTAACAATGTTGTGATAGTTTCAAGTGAACAGGGAAGGGACTTAGCCATACATATATATGTATCCATTCTCCCCCAAACTTCCCTCCCATCCTGGCTGCCCTATAACATTGAACAGGTCCCCCTGTGCTATACGGTAGGTCCTTGTTGGTTATGCATTTAAAATATAGCAGTGTGCACATGTCCATCCCAAACTCCCTAATTCTCCCTCCCCCCTATCCTTCTACCTGGCAAACTTAAGTTCCTTCTCTAAATCTGTGAGTCTGTTTTGTATGTAAGTTCATTTGTATCATTTCTTCTTGGATTCCACATAGAAGGAATGTCATTTGATGTTTATCCTCTGTCCGTCTTACTTCACTCAGTATGATAATCTCTATATCCATCTGCCCTGCCCTGGCTTCTGACTTGGTTTTATCCCCTGACATTAGGTTCTAGGCCATCTTTACATCTTCTTGTGTGAAGGTTCATGCCTGACTGCTGGTTTCAAGTCCTTCTTATCATCCAGGAAGGAAAAGACCTGATTAGGTAAGGCAGTACCCACTCTTCCACTTCCCTCCTTTTTGCATCATTTCATTCTCATTTCTCTGTCTAGCACTTAATATTTTCTAGTGTAGTTATTAGTTGACTGGTTTATTTTCTGTCTCCTCCAACTAGAATGTAATTCTATGAAGGACGGGACACTGTTGTGTTCAGTGTGATGTGATCTCTAGGGCCTGGAACTGTCCTTGGCACAAAGAGCCTGCAGGAAATACTTCTTGACTCAGTGACTATGAAATGATGAGAGAATACTTTTGCATCTTGTGTTTTGCATGTATGCAAGTGCTCAGCAAAGTGACTGGCATGTAGCAGGAGTTCACAGAGACTCTCCCTTCCTCTGTTCACTCTAAAATGCAGGCTCAGTTATAGGCTCAGGGTAGTAGGATCACTATATTGTTGACTCTTTACTTTTAAGTCACTTAATTCTGTTTCTGAGTTAGTTTTGGCCTTTGGCACAGGCCAGGAGGGTGCAGTGAAAACAAATGCACCTGACTGCTAGCATGGGGAATCTTGGGTTGCAATCTTGGTTTCAGCTCTGACTCACTGTGTGAACTGTGGGCAACTTACTTAACCTCTCTGATTCTGTTTCTTCATCCATAGAATGAAGAGGTTGGATAGATGACGCTTAAGGTCCCTTGCAGTTCTTGCATTTTATAATGTCACCTATTTACCTTTCTTTGAATGTGAACACAGACTACTCTCTTCATACGAGAGTACACATACTTGCAAGGTGTTCTGCAACTCTTCACGAAGTGCCGAAAACACTCAAAGTGTAGGATCGCTATGAGTATGCACCACTCTTCTGTTTCATCAAAGATCTTAGATCACACATTTCTCTGCCATGCGCTTTAGGAGTCTTTGTACTTGAAGTGGATTTAACAAATCACCCTTTATATTTACATAACATTTTCATTGGAGGATATCAATGTTTCTGTATAATCTGTCATGAAGTGCTATTGTTTATAAAGAGGTAAAAGGATGAACTGCTTGAATTCTTAAGGGTCATCTATACATTAGATTCTGTCAGTGCCACATGTTAGAAGTCCGGAGTTACAAATACATTTTAAAATTTTTAATGCACTACATAATCCCACCAGAAGCACCTGGTTACTACATGGGTTAAGAATATTACTTGCCAAAATGTTACTCCATGTTTAAGTGGATCTGCTGAGTGTGCTTCTTGACACCTTTATTTACTCTTCAGTTGATTGCAGTTTGAACCCTTCTTGATTCTCTCAACCTGCTCTTGCTTTTTTTTCAATGTTTAATTTTTACTTTTTATTGAAGTATAGTTTCTATGGTACTATATAAGTAATAGTTGTAGAATATACTGATTAAAAAATTTTAAAGGTTATACTCCATTTATAATTATCATAAAATATTGACAACATTCCCTGTGTTGTACAAAATATCCTTGTAGCTTATTTGATACATAATAGTTTGTGCTTCTTAATTCCCTACCCCTAGTTTCCCTCTCTTGCTTTGAAATAGGTGCTGCCATCTAAAAGCCAAACTTGCAGTCGTTTGTTAGTCTGTATCTTATTTGATGGATCCGTGACAGGCTTCCCTGTGCCCTCTGATTATGTCCTACTTCGTTCTTGCACTGAATCCCACATCCATGCTTTGTATGCTCTCTTCTCTGCCTAGAATGTTCCCAGCCCAACCTGCCTGGCAAACTCATGCTCACACCTTTGAAGATGTGGCTTAAATATCTCATCCTCTTTGAAGCCTTTCTGACCTTCTCTACCTATTCTGGGAAGAACTAGTTTTCTCTCCTTTATATTAGCATTATGCCAATACATACCAAAATTACAGTATTTGTTCTCTATGGAATAACAGACTGGTTCCAAATTGGGAAAGGAGTATGTCAAGGCTGTATATGTTCACCCTGCTTATTTAACTTATATGCAGAGTACATCATGAGAAATGCTGAACTGGATGAAGCACGAGCTGGAATCAAAATTGCCAGGAGAAATATCGATAACCTCAGATATGCAGATGACACCACCCTTATGGCAGAAAGCAAAGAAGAACTAAAGAGCCTTTTGATGAAAGTGAAAGAGGAGCATGAAAAAGTTGGCTTAAAGCTCAACATTCAGAAAACTAGGATCATGGCATCTGGTCCCATCACTTCTTGGCAAATAGATGGGGAAACAGTGGAAACAGTGTCAGACTTTATTTCTTTGGGGCTCCAAAATCACTGCAGATGGTGACTGCAGCCATGAAATTAAAAGATGCTTGCTCCTTGGAAGAAAAGTTATGACCAACCTAGATAGCATATTAAAAATCAGAGACATTATATTGCCATCAAAGGTCCATCTAGTCAAAGCTATGGTTCTTCCAATAGTCATGTATGGATGTGAGAGTTGGACTATAAAGAAAGCTGAGCACTGAAAAATTGATGCTTTTGAACTGTGGTGTTGGAGAAGACTCTTGAGAGTCCCTTGGACAGCAAGGAGATCCAACCAGTCAATCCTAAAGGAAATCAGTCCTGAATATTCATTGGAAGGACTGATACTGAAGCCAAAACTCCAATACTTTGGCACCTGATGTGAAGAACTGACTCATTTGAAAAGACCCTGATGCTGGGAATGATTGAGGGCAGGAGGAGAAGGGGACAACAGAGGATGAGATGGTTGGATGGCATCACTCACTCAATGGATGTGAGTTTGAGTAGGCTCCGGGAGTTGGTGATGGACAGGGAAGCCTAGCGTGCTTTAGTCCATGGGGTCTCAAAGAGTTGGACAGGTCTGAGCAACTAACTGAACTGATAGTTTTTTGCATGTCTGTATCACTTACTGTGAATTCATTGTAGATAAGGATTTGTCTTTTCAAGTTTTATATTCTTAGGCATAGCCTAATGCTTTCCATAAAAGTTGGTTGAATAAATGAAGGAATGAATGAATATATAGGATTTAATTTCTGGCCTCAAAACCAAAGTTATAAAACGATCTTGATTTGTGTATATGAAGTACTTTTTCGAATGGCTTTCTGGGTAGTCATGGAATTGAAAGGTAAGTTCAGAGGATTTTATGAATCCTATGAAGGATGTCTGTAGTTAATCCTGGCATGAATCAAGTTTTGCTTTTTTTTAAAATTAATGCATCCAATTAAGAGATGTTAATTAGATTAACCTACTAGCAAAGGGAATAGAACTGTTATTATGATGATTGATTTTCCTCCATCATAAAATGTAGCTTGTGTAGTCTCTAGACACAGTAATGAAGTGAAATTTGTGCAGCAGTCTATGAATTGATTGAGTTGGCAAAGCTTCAAATACATTAAAAAATATGGCTGTCATTAATTTTTTACTACTTTTTAATTTTTAATTGAAAAAATGATTTAGTATCCAAATTAAAGAAAAACGTAGTAGAGAAATAAAGTTACTGTAATATCTGTCATTGTAAGCAACAGATATTTTAATTGTTTCGTGTTACCTTCACATACATTCTTATTTTCAGGCAGTTGAAATTGTGGGATGTTTTTTGTTTTTCTGAACACTCTATATGTAGACATTTAAAATGGATATATGGCAATATTTACCAAGAGACATTTTTACAAATGCTAGTTTCTTTAGTTAGAAAAATTTAGCTAGCTAAAATCTCTAGATTCTCAATGATGTAACTTGGGGAAAAGAAAATATCTCTGAGAGCCAATAAGTTTGGTAAGTTGTAAAAGTAAACACATTCTTTTACTGTAGGATTTCCCAAAGGCTATAATATTGTCAGAGGCCTTAATAAAAAAAAAAGGATAGTATGACACATTTTCTTCATGTTAATTTTAACATGAAAACTTAAAACAAATACACAGTAAAATATCTGTTCCACAGGTAAGTGCTTAGAACACACTTTGGAAATCAACGATGGGTTGATTCTGTGTTGCTGCTGTTGTTTAGTGCTCCGTGGTGTCCGACTCTCTGTGACCCCATGGACTGTAGCCCTCTAGGCCCCTCTGTCCACAGGATTCTACAGGCAAGAATACTGGAGTGGGTTGCTAGTTCCTTTTCCAGGAGATCTTCCTGCCTTAGCAGGCAGATTCTTTACTGCTGAGCCACCAGGGAAGCCCCCTTTTGTGGTGTTGCTATAACATAATTTATTAGCCCAGTCTTCTACTGTTGGACAAAGGTATTCAGTCACACTTGTGATAAAGCCCAAGATCCTTAATATGGGCTACAAACACGGGAAATCTGGTCCGTCTTGGTTTAACTCCTGTCACTCTTCTGCTTAACTTCTGTGCTCCTCCCACTTTGGTTTCCTTTAGTCCTTGAATTCACTAAGCCCTTTCCCATTGCAGGTAGGGCTTTTATACATGCTGCTTTTTGACTTTTATATATAACAGCACATTTATCTTATTTCCTTTTATTGAGCCATTTGCTAATTTACTACCAATGTTTTCAGGAAACATCATTAGTAACTTAGAGAAACAGAGCACTATTGGTTTCATCTTCTACCTGCACTCGTTGCATGGCAATTCCCTGTCTTTCCAGGAATATCCAGTCGTGTTTCATGATTATGGGTGTTTGCCTAGCAGAACCAAAAGAGGAAGGCCCATAGTAGAGCACAATCCCGAATATCAGTAACTTTCAGACGGGTTATTTTATTCTCTTAGTTAAAAAGATTGTCAGTGTTTTTCTTTAAGGGATTTTCAGAATATATGTTTCATGTTGTAGCTCATGAGGACTTTGCTCAGTGTGACAAGGAAGTGGCAATTTGCTCTCTTCCACACTCTTGAAGGCCTATGGTGCTCTAAAGGAAGTGAGGGGTGACTGTTGACCTACTTAGCTTAACCTCCCAAGAATGCAAAATGAGACCTGGGGTACACACATGTTCCTCAGCATTTTGCTTCTAGGCAGTCATTTTATCATTAAGTAGGATGAAAGCATAGAAGAAATGTTTATCAAAAATGTAAGTAAGCCCAAAGCATAGAAGGAGGTTTTGGCCCAACCCATTGATTTTACAGAGGCACAAGGGCAAATCCTGAGCTTGGACCACTGAATGACTTCAGAAGATACCACTCATGTAGACTGTGATGTGAATGAGGTTTCTGGAGCTGTTCACCTTGGCAGCCCCATTCAGAGAAGGTAAGAGATCTGTTGGAGTTTTATTTGTGATCTCAGCCAGCCACTCTTGTATGTTTGATGACAGAATCAAGAATTAAGCATTTTAAAAAATTTATTTATTTTAAATTGGAGGATTGCTTTACCGTATTGTGTTGGTTTCCGCCATACATCAACATGAATTAGCCAGAGGTATACATATGGCCCCTCCCTCTTGAATCTCCCTTCCCCCTCCCACCCCAACTCACCCCTCTAGGTTGTCACAGAGCACCAGTTTGAGCTCCCTGAGTCATACGGCAAATTTCCACTGGCTATCTATTTTATACATGGGAGTGTATATATTTCCATGCTACTCTCTCAATTCATCCCATCCTCCCCAAGAATCAAACATTTTTGGTACTATCACCAAATCATCAAATAAATCATCATTCCCCCAAAACCTCCCCCAACACTTCCTGATAAATGGTCAGTTTTTCTACAAATCCACCATTTAGTCTGAGTTAGTGGGAACCTCTCTCTACATTCTCTTTTTCCCCATATCTAATCTATCACTGAATGCTGACAATTTCTCTCTCCAAACCAGGCAATTTGTTTTATCCCGTGACTCCATTCCTTCCCACTGCACCCCTGGATTACAGCAGTGACCTGGGGCCTGGATTACCTGCCTGGAGTCCAGTGGTTCTCCACTTTGGTTTAACCCTAGAGAAAGTTTTAAAATACAAAGCCTGAGGTTCACTCACAGAGGTTCTGATGTTACTGGTCTGTGGTACAACCTGGGCATTGGAGGGTTTTGTTTGTTTGTTTTTCTTTACTGTGATAAAATAAACTTAATATAAAAGGTACTAAAATTCTCCAAGCCAGGCTTCAGCAATACATGAACTGTGAACTTCCAGATGTTCAAGCTGATTTTAGAAAAGACGGAGAAACCAGAGATCAAATTGCCAACATCCGCTGGATCATTGAAAAAGCAAGAGAGTTCCAGAAAAACATCTATTTCTGCTTTATTGACTATGCCAAAGCCTTTGACTGTGTGGATTACAACAAACTGTGGCAGATTTTTTTAAAGAGATGGGAATACCAGACCACCTTACCTGCCTCCTGAGTAATCTGTATGCTGGTCATATTTTTAAAATTTTTTAAATTGAATATAGTTGATTTACAATGTTGTGCTACTTTTAGGTGTACAGCAAGCGATTGTATCATATCTACCTATATATGTGTATAACAGCATTGTAAATCAACTATATGTATTTCTTTTTAAGATTCTTTTCCATGATAGGTTACTACAATATGCTGAGTATATAGGAGTCATATTTTTTAAATGGATAATAATAAATCTCTGATTGCCAGGTCATATGCATGGTACCTAATAGGAATTTAATATTCAGCTAGGCTGTTGCTGAATCAACAATGTTGTATGCAAAGCTCTGGCACATAGTAGGTGCTCAGTCATGTTAGGTCTTCCTTTTCTTCTTTGCAAGGAGGGCAATCCGAATGCTATTGGTGCTGGCAAACATGCTGACCAAAGACCCTTTCAAAAAATTGGGAGTTGTTTCTGAAGTCTTTGAGTCTTCAAACACTGAGAGCTTGACCCCTCGCTTTTACAATATTTGTTGTGATTCCCTACAGGCATAAAGGTTTGCTATTATTAAGACTTTATTGGAATTGTATAAATGACAACCAGTTTGATTTCCCTCCCTCCCTCACTTCTTTCTACATTTATTGAGGGCCATGGAAATGTGCCTGTCTCCAGGAATTAAAAATTTAATACTTCATGATTTCCTGGAAGAGACTTACTATAAAAGGAAGTAGATAGACATGAAAACAAATTACTTACAATATATGTGATGGTTGTAGCAATGGGAAGTATGTGGAGGGCACAGATATATTAATAGCAATTCAACTCAATAAATACTGGCTTTGAAGACCTTCTATATATTAGGCATGCTGTGAAGCCCTGGGGGATCCAGATAAAACAAGGCACACCATTAGTTGTGAAGATTAAATAGCTACACATGTGTAAGTGTTCTGAAAGGGGAGGCGCAGGCCACGGTGAGAGTCAGAAGAAGAAGAAGGGTTCAATCTGAGGCTGAATGAAGGAGATGGGTTCACCAAGCATGAAGAGAGGGGAAGCACAGTCCAGGGAAATGCCTGGAGCTCACTCCAAGAGCTGGATTAAGAGAAAATATTGAAAACTTAAGCAGTTTGCATGAATCCTGTAAATATAGGAATAGTCTTTGAGGAAGTAGGGTGAAAGATCTTTTCAAAACCTCAATGAGATGTCTCTGCCCACCCTCACCTGTATGGGATTAATCATCATTTTTTCTCTACTTTGTATATATCTCTGTATTTGCAGATATTACATAATGTATTGTGTGCTAAGCCACTCAGTTGTGTCCAACTCTTTGCAGCCCTAGGGACTGTAGCCTGCCAGGCTCCTCTGTCCATGGGATTTTCCTGGCAAGAATACTGGAGCAGGTTGCCATTTCTTCCTCCAGGGGATCTTCCTGACTCAGGGACTGAACCCACATCTCCGATGTCTCCTGCACTGGCAGTGGATTCTTTACCACTATGCCTCCTGGGAAGCCCCACATAATGTATTATATATATATATATATATATATATATATATATATATATATTTATGTCTTCATCTCTTATCCTTTTCTGAACTACTTATTCAGACTTACTCTGTTAGTATTTTCAGCACCCAGCTTATTTGGCACTTTTTTGCAGAGCAGTGAATTAAGGAACAATTTTCAGGGAATGGAAAAGTAAAGGATGCCTTTGATAGAGATTGTGGAAAAGATAAAAATGTCATGGAGAAAAGAGAGGGAAAGAAGTGTTAAGTAAGAAGAACTATGATAGAATCTAAAGGGGGCCTGGCCCAGGCTGGTACATCAGAGGAAATTCCCTGAGGAAGTGATATTGAGTTGAAGTCTGAAAGATAAACAGGCATTAACTAAAATAAAAGAAGGGATGCTTGAGGGAGCAACCTGGGCAAGACTACTGGGTAGTTATGCAGATGACTTTAAACAGACAGCAGGTAAAGTCAATAGGACTTTATTATTTCACTAGACAAAAATTTTCTCCAGACATTTCTCTAGCTCTGGAAGCATAATGGTGAATAAGAGAGATCTCAACTTTCACAGGACTTACATTGTAGTGGAGGGAGACAGATCACAAACACACATGCAAATAGATCATTTGTTTATGGGGTCAGAGAGGGAAGTGACAAGATGCCCTCTAGGCTGTAGGATGGGCAACTGGATGGATGCTGGGCCCGTTCACCAAGACAAGGAATGCTGAGGGAGGACCAGACTTGTCCAGGAAGAGCATGGGTTCATTTCTGACATACTATGTGAAGTGCTTGTGAGGTGAACAAGTGGGTCTCAAGTAGTCAGTTGTATATGTGGGTTTAAGTTTCACTGTTGCCAGGTCTGAGATAAACATTTTGCAGTCTGTAATGTACACATGGTAACTAAAGTCAAAGGAGGGGATAGAACTGCTCTTATGTCCACACAAGCCATGCACTGTACCACTTGATGGGAGCCAGTCATGTTTGACTCTTTGCAACCCCCTTGACTGTGGCCCATCAGGTTCCTCTGTCCATGGAATTCTCCAGGCAAGAATACTGGAATGGAGCCATTTCCTTCTCTAGGACATCTTCCCAACTCAGGGATCGAACCGAGGTCTCCTGCATTGCAGGCAGATTCTTCATCATCTGAGCCACCAGGGAAGCCCTAGGTAAAGTCCTAATGTATATGGGAATTATAGCCCCAGGAGTGGATAGAAACTGCCCTTATGGCCACATAAGCCATGCATGCACTGTACAACTCCAGGCTGAGCCAGTTCCACAGACAGTGGTGCGCCTAATGTCTTCTGGAATTGTGCACCGTGATGGCCATGGATGACCTACGGAGGGAATATGGAGTGAGAAGGAAGGTGAGCTTTGAGGATCAAATGTTGAATTACTTCAATATTTAAAGGTCAGGCAGAGAGGAAGGAGCTATTGAGAGAGAGAGAGAGAAAGAGGGAGAGAGAGAGAAAGAGGAGCAGCAAAGAATGGAGACAAGAATCCAGAGAGTGATGTCAGTGAAACCAAAGGAAGAGAAGACTTCAAGGGAGTAGTGGTCACCAAGGTCAGATGCTGCTGAGAAACCTAATGAGATGAGGAGTGGACACACGGTCATCTCAAGTCTCGGCGGGCTTTGTGAAAGCTGTTTTGGTGGAGTAATAAGGCCAGATCGGAATGAATTGGGGGAGTGAGTGGGAGGTGAAGAAATGTAGACAACTTATATGTCCTATGACACGACATTTGAAAAATGTCCTCACCCAGGCATGCAGATGAGTCCCAAATTGGAGTGATTCACCCCAGAGGGAGCTGGGTAACTTTGCAAGAACCCTAATTTGGAGGTGTTGGGGTTGATAGTGGTTAGGTTTCTGAGCAGCAGTTTTTCTTCTTCCTCTTCCTCTGCTGTTTTATTGCTGGAGTACAACACTGGTTGCAATGCAGTGTCTGAGGTGACGACAAGAGAGTGCTTTTGGAAAAGGGGCTGGAATTTCCAGCACACACACTGAGTTGATTCTACTATTATATTTGAACATTACTAATAAATTGGGAAAACATGGTGTAGACCACACACGACTTTTGGAAGGTCCTTCCTGATGTAAGGAGCATATTCCTTAAACTCTTTTGTTTAATATACCCTACCACTCTTGTCCTGTCTATCCATTGCCCTTTTAAGGGGTATCTATCTTCTGATCACTTGCAGCTTATGATGTTTCTCAGCCTCTTCAAAAGAAACACATGTAGAGCCATTGTTCTCTACGTGGAGATTAGTTAGATGGAAGAGTCTAGAGAGCTCAGTGGTTTGTGTGTATGTGCTCAGTTGTTCAGTTGTGTCCAACTCTTTGCAACCCCATGGACTGTAGCCCGCAAGTCTCCTCTGTCCATTTCCCAAGCAAGAATACTGAATCGGGTTGCCATTTCCTTCTTCAGGGGATCGTCTTGACCCAGGGGTCAAACCCCTATCTCCCACATTGGCAGGTGGATTCTTTACCACTGAGCCACCTGGGAAACCCTCAGGGGCTTTAGGACACAGTTATTGGAGCTGGCAGGCCCCCTCTTTCTCTTGTTCTCCGGGTTTGTATGTATGGCCTCTGACCAAGGATCTGCTCTCTGAAGCAGTGTGGAGCTGCCCGCCAGAGTGCTCTTTAGACAGATCCCCAAGAATTGAGATTTATGCAGATTCAGTAAAGGGTCTTTCAGGTCCATTTTCAGAAACATTTCTCAAGAAATGAAAGAATCTCTTATAGAAAAATGGTTTTGCTGTTCAGATAGTCTTGAGACAGCCAGTTGTCAAAATTCAGTGCATGTTGCGATGTAATTCACTGGAGGAAAATATTTTAGCCACAGCTTTTTCAAGCAGGCAGCCTGGCACTAATCACTGGCTTCTTCATAATGCATATATCTGCCAGATCTAACATGTGTTAACCTTATACAGCACTGCTATTGTATCGACTTCCCTGATGACTCAGTGGGTAAGAATATGCCTGCAATGCAGGAGACACAGGAGACACGGGCTCAATCGCTGGGTCGGGAAGATCCCCTGGAGGAGGAAATGGCAACCTACTCCAGTATTCTTGCCTGGAGAATCCCATGGACAGAGGAGCCTGGTGGGCTACAGTCCATGGGGTCACAAAAGAGTTGGACATGACTGAGCACACACTGGACTGGACTAGCATAGCTGTGACCCTGAATGTTACTCTCATTCACACAAAACTTGTGAAGTCTGTATATTCACCACTAAGTACAGCCAAACCATATCAAAAGAGTGAACATATATTCCCTCTTCTAATATAACTCTGCACACACAAAGAACTGATGACCTGGAAAAGTAAAGAATATATAAACATGGTAATGTGAAATAAAAAGTTCAAGTGAAGGAGGGTATTGTTTTGTTGTTCAAAAGGAGAGTAAGAGTCAACAGAATCTTATTTTCTTTAGTATTTATTTATTTGACTGTGCTGGGTCTTAGTTGCGGCACACAGGATCTTTGATCTTTGTTTCAGCATGGGGATCTTTAAGTTGCAGCATGTGGAATTTAGTTCCCTGACGAGGGATCGAACCTGGGCCTCTTGCATTGGGACTGTGGAGTCTTAGCCTTTGGACGACCAGGGAAGCCCCAACGGAATCTTTAATTTCACCTATAGGCTCACTGGCATATTGAGTGCAGCACTTTCACAGCATCATCTTTCAGGATTTGAAATAGCTCAACTGGAATTCCATCACCTCCACTAGCTTTGTTCGTAGTGATGCTTTCTAAGGCCCACTTGACTTCACATTCCAGGATGTCTGGCTCTAGGTGAGTGATCACACCATTGTGATTATCTGGGTCGTGAAGATCTTTTTTGTACAGTTCTTCCGTGTATTCTTGCCACCTCTTCTTAATATCTTCTGCTCCTGTTAGGTCCATACCATTCCTGTCCTTTATCAAACCCATCTTTGCATGAAATGTTCCCTTGTTATCTCTAATTTTCTTGAAGAGATCTCTAGTCTTTCCCACTCTGTTGTTTTCCTCTATTTCTTTGCACTGATTGCTGAGGAAGGCTTTCTTATCTCTCCTGGCTATTCTTTGGAACTCTGCATTCAAATGGGAATATCTTTCCTTTTTTCCTTTGCTTTTCGCTTCTCTTCTTTCAACAGCTATTTGTAAGGCCTCCTCAGACAACCATTTTGCCTTTTTGCATTTCTTTTCCATGCTGTGCAGCAAATTTGGAAAACTCAGCAGTGGCCACAGGACTGTAAAAGGTCCGTTTTCATTCCAACCCCAAAGAAAGGCAATCCCAAAGAATGCTCAAACTACCGTACAATTGCACTCATCTCACATGCTAGTAAAGTAATGCTCAAAATTCTCCAAGCCAGGCTTCAGCAATACGTGAACCATGAACTTCAGATATTCAAGCTGGTTTTAGAAAAGGCAGAGGAACCAGAGATCAAATTGCCAACATCTGCTGGATCATCGAAAAAGCAAGAGGGTTCCAGAAAAACATCTATTTCTGCTTTATTGACTATGCCAAAGCCTTTGACTGTGTGAATCGCAATAAACTGTGGAAAATTCTGAAGGAGATGGGAATACCAGACCACCTGACCTGTTTCTTGAGAAACCTGTATGCAGGTCAGGAAGCAACAGTTAGAACTGGACATGGAACAACAGACTGGTTCCCAATAGGAGTATGTCAAGGCTGTATATTGTCACCCTGCTTGTTTAACTTATATGCAGAGTAGATCATGAGAAATGCTGGGCTAGAAGAAGCACAAGCTGGAATCAAGATTGCCGGGAGAAATATCAATAACCTCAGATATGCAGATGACACTACCCTTATGGCAGAAAGTGAAGAGGAACTAAAAAGTCTCTTGATGAAGGTGAAAGAGGAGAGTGAAAAAGTTGGCTTAAAGGTCAACATTAAGAAAACTAAGATCATGGCATCTGGTTCCATGGCAAAGAGAGGGGGAAACAGTGGAAACTGTGTCAGACTTTATTTTTTTGTGTTCCAAAATCACTGCAGATGGTGATTGCAGCCATGAAATAAAAAGACGCTTATTCCTTGGAAGGAAAGTTATGACCAACCTAGACAGCATATTAAAAAGCAGAGACATCACTTTGCTGAAAAGGTCCTTCTAGTCAAAGCTATGGTTTTTCCAGTAGTCATGTATGGATGTGAGAGTTGGACTATAAACAAAGCTGAGCACCAAAGAATTGATGCTTTTGAACTGTGGTGTTGGAGAAGACTCTTGAGAGTCCCTTGGACTGCAAGGAGATCCAACCAGTCCATCCTAAAGGAGATCGGTCCTGGGTGTTCATTGGAAGGACTGATGCTAAAGCTGAAACTCCAATACTTTGGCCACCTCATGCGAAGAGTTGACTCATTGGAAAAGACCCTGATGCCTGGAGGGATTAGGGGCAGGAGGAGAAGGGGATGACAGAGAATGAGATGTCTGGATGGCATCACCGACTCGATGGACATGAGTCTGAGTAAACTCTGGGAGTTGGTGATGAACAGGGGCGCCTGGTGTGCTGCGCTTCATGGGGTTGCAAAGAGTCGGACACGACTGAGCGACTGAACTGAACTGAACTGATAGGCTCACTGGAGGCAGTCCTGCCAGTTAGCACACCCTCAGTTTGCAACAAATTAGTGTTTAGAAAAGCCTTGGGGTCAAGGCCCTTTCTGACTCTTTGTAAGCAACTGGGAAGTTAATGAGAGAGATCAGTCTTATCTTGATGAGTGCTTTGACAATAGGCCCAATAGAATAAAAGTCAACCTATATTTATTTTCCAGTTCCTGAACATTTCCATCATTCTGGACTGTGTGTTCCTATTTGCATTCTTTATTTTTGGAATGAAAAATCTCTCAAGAGTAAAGTATTATCTTTTCAAGGAAAATGCTACAACCACCAGCATGATGGACTCTTATTCTTCTTCTCACTATGACTTTTACCACTTGCTACTCTTGTATTCTCTCTTTGAATGGTCAGATGTCAAGTATTGCAAGAGTTTCTGGGCAAGAAGCCTTAGTATGCTGTCAGTGACAGGCATGCTGTAAATCAGCTGAACCCAGGTACCCAATGATACCTCTCAACAGTGTCAAAACCATTTGAAGTCTTTCAAATGCTGATTTTGTCATCAAGGAATTCACTGACCTGCACGTTTGGAACAATCAAGGGATTTTTAAGCAATGTTGCATATATACAATATTGAGAAGTTAAAGAAGCAAAGAAGGTGGGCCCATTCAATATTTAGAAAGTGATATTTAAACTCCAACTAAAAATCTTAATTTATCTACTTTGAAAATTTTAATATATAGTGGAACTATATGTAACTTTGTTCTGTATTTCCAAGCCTCCTGTCAATGTGTTATCATGCTTTCATAATTTAAAATATAAAAAAGAAAGAAGGCGGCAAAAAGTGATTATAAAAGTGTTACTTGCATATTGCAGACAACCTGGAAAAGACCACTTAATCACAAGTGGAGAATGTTCCTTTCATGGAGGCTATGTCTTTTATGATCTGCGTGTATTCTTGGGGACCTGACTTCATGCTGATACAGGGCAGCAGCATCTCACACCACTGCCCTCTCTGCTTTGCACCTCTGCTCCAGTTTTCTTTCCTTTCACAACATGATAAACAAAACCACATGTTATTTGTGTGGTCAAGCTAAAGGGAAGAAAACTTCACCAAAACAAAAGAACTACAAGTGAAATGTAACAAACCCAGTCTTTTTATTATGGCTTTTCTTCCCTAAGGTTTTCATGGCAAACCTGAAGTAGCCAGTATGAGCCTGTGGTCATGTCTCTAGCCATGTGTTCCCTCTGTGTGCTGTCCCCAAGGTTGGCTTTCAATTCCTGGAGGAAATGTATCCCAAATGACAGGATTTTTGATTTTGCAAGTTCCCTTTCAACTTCAGCTTGAATGTATTGATGTTGAATATATTTATTCTTTGTGCCTGACGAGCTACTGTCCATGGGGTTGCAAAGAGTCGGACACGACTGACTGACTAAGCACAGCGCAGCTAAGCTTGGATGTTTGGTGCGTTGGGAATGTTAAATCGATTTGACTTATGATATTTTCACCTTATGGTACATTTATCAGGATGTAACCCCATCATGCAGTTCATGGGATTGCAAAGAGTCAAACACGACTTAGTGACTGAACAACCCCATCATAACTTGAGGGAGGTCTGTATACATATCTGTATACATATATGCATATCTATATCTATATACATACACATCCCACATATTTTTTGGTGTGTGGAGTCAGAAGAGATATTTCATATGTATTCATATACCTATGTGTTCAGTGATATATTTGGTATTTTATATATTGAAGTGTTTAAATGTTTATATGTATTGCTATATTTATAAATACCTTTTCTTATGTTCTCTTTCCTATTTTTCATCTTTGTTTTTCAGTTGTACTTTCCAGGAGATTTCTTGAATTTTAACGTCTAGCCCTTTTAGTGAGTTTTTCATGTCTGCTATCACATTTTTTAAAATTTCTAAGGCTTTCTTTTGTTCTTTGACTACATTAAAAATTCAAGCTTTTAAAATAAGTGCAATTGTCTCTTGTATCTCTCTGAAGTTATTACTGATATATTACTTTTTTAAACTTTCTTTTCCCTCCATATTCTGTTTCCCCCAGAGTATGCTTTTCTTTCCATTTGTTTTATATTTGTCTTTCATAATGGAAGTTCTCCTCTAATATTTCATCTCTTTAATTGCCTACTTATATGCAAAAATGGGGCATCAGCAACAGATTGGAAACCCGTGTGTGTGTGTGTGTGTGTGTGTGTGTGTGTATGCGCACGCATGCATGCCTCTCTTGAGGGTGATCTGGCTGGGCTGTTTATAGGGTGAATTTCTGATGTGAATAACTTTAGGTATTTTTCTCTTGGGCCGGCTTATGCCCTCCAGCTCCAAGCTCCTGCCAGAAGGTATAAACCTCACTGCTAATGTTAAGGGAGTTGAATGAGAAAAGAGTTTAGGAATCTCAGCATCTTCCTGCTTTTACTTCATCTTCCTGTGTCAGGACAGCACACCCACCCTCACTGGTGCCTGTTGCCTTGAAATCCAGAGACTTGTTTGACTCTTTCTAGAGAATAAGCCTTTGTCCTCTTGAGGGAGCCAGGGGGATCTGAAGACTTTTAAAGAAACCTACTTTTAGCCTGTCCTTTGTCCCTATTTCCAGAGATGCCCAAGCCTTTTGGGGATTTGGAGGTATAAATTGTGTTGCTTCTGACTTTCCCCAAATTGCCAGTTTAGAATTCAGCTTCCTTTGTTCTGTGATGTCATTACCATTTTTTTCATCAGCTTTATAGCTTCCAGATTTTGCTGCTGTTATCACCTCTCCCATCTTCACACCTATCTTTAAAGGCTTATGCCTTTTTATGGGTATTTTGGTAAAGTCTGGGGATGGAACAGCAGGAGTCCAGACCATCATTATTTTTTAATTAATTAATTTTTAATTGGAGGATAATTGCTTTACAATATTGTGATGGTTTCTGCCATACATCAACATGAATAAGCCATGGGAATACATATGTCCCCTCCCTCTTGAACCAGTCTATCATTTTAAACAGAAACCCTTTTACAGAGATTTTATTTGTGTTTCTCCCTCCCAGCTTTTTATTGCTAGGCTGACACCATGCTGTGCCTGCTAAGACCGGAGCTGGGGTGGGGATGTGGGCTGGGGCCTAAGATGGAGCACTGATGTAAGGCCAAGCTCATGCAAATGTTTCCACTTCAGAGTGAGTTATTTTCTACTGATTTCTCATGTCAATTCCTTAAATCGATGCCTTCTAGTTGAGTTGTTCCACTTACTCTTCAGACAATACCCCCAACACTCTGAATTCTAGCCATAGAAACAGCTTAGGTTCAAACTGGAACCACTCTCCCTCATCATAGCCTTCTCTCTCACTAGAGGGGCTAGGTATTCAAATTGGTCATGGTGTTACACTGTTCATTGATGAATAGCAGTACATTTTCCTTTGTATGAGCGCGAAAATGCTAGCTATGAAGCCACCGCACGGGTATTGCATGTGCTAGTTGGATATATTCTGATTTTTTAGAATATTTATTTCCAAAGGTACCTTGTTTATAATAGGGGTATTACACAAAATACTGGATTATATGCTACAGCTCTAAACACAGTTATTTTCTGAACTGTATTTTCAAAGAAACATAACTGTTGACATGAATTTTACTTTTTTTTTGCTTTAGATTGCTGGTGATATAATAAGAAAACAAATAATATAAAACCCAGAGAAATCTATATAAAACGTTAAGACTATCAACTAGTTTTTAAGCCTGCATAAATCTTGGTCCTTCATATGACATCGTTACCAAAAAGATATCCAGAGATGTTTCATCTTAATGTTTTCACATGTACATCAAAAGAATATGAATGCTTCCAAGATGTTAGTCTGTTTCATTGAATTTCACAGCTTTGCATCCCATGTCAGGAAGCTGTAGCGGAGTTGTGCTGATACCCGGCGCAGAATGCCAGCACATGCATATGCTGACACAGATGCTAAATGAGGAGTCAAGACTGTAGCACTCAGATGGATCCCATCCCAGACTTTTCCCCTCTAAATTTAAACCCAAGGTGGCCCCTGCAGGCTTTCCCTAAACTTGCCCTCTGGCTATGACTTGAGAATAACCATTTTGCAATCTCAGGTGAATACCACTGTCCGTATTGTGGAAGCATGGCACTTGATACATTTCCCAAGCCTGAGGCTGCAGTCTTTACTGCCAGAGTAGTAAACCATGGGGTGTAGTCACTGTGGTCAGCAAGCTGTTTGTCTGCCTAACATCTCTGTGGGCAGCATTCCTTCACTACTCTCGGGCTTTGAGGTTCTGATGGGGCTGACCCCAACCTCTGGACCCAGAAGTGGGCCCACGACCCAGGCCTGGGCCATCAGAGAACTCCATTCACCTGGCTGTGGTAATGGCTCAGAGGGACTGAGTCAGTCCCCCTGTCTGAGCTTGCTCTGGAGCTCTCGCTAGAGCTGTCTGGGAAGAGGTAGTCTTTTCGGGGGGCTGCCGAATGGTCCTCTTTGCTACTCCTGGAAAGAGACAGATTGAGAAAGGAGTCACCACAAAGGAAGCAGGGCTAAGGGATAGAGGCAGATTCCCAGTGATATTATTTGTATCTCAGTATTGCCCCTGGACTTTCTAATTATAGGATTCCAATATAGTTTCCTTTTAAAAGTGCTGGTTTAATGGGATTTTTATACCTTCAGTGGAAAGAGCCTTGACTAATATGATTGTACTGAGCTCCACAAACTGTACTTTTTCTGCCAAACTGCATACATTTGGTCAGGTTACAGACGGCGATAAGCTTGAATTATCCAACTGGGCTGTGTGTATTAATTCATTGAACTTGATACTTACTAAATCTCTAGCTTGTACTGTGTGGACACCTACAAACCTGTAGTAATGCACTGACATTCTAGCTGCAAATGATTTGTTGTGGCAAACCGTCTGCCTCCTAGGGCTTAGGGTCCTTACCTGTAAAATGATGATGAAATTACTCACTTCATAGAGATCCTGGGGTGAGTACTTCACATAAACCCTTTAGGGCTCCTGGTTATACTTAAGTATAGTACAAAGGGACTTTGCTGGTGGCTCAGTCGGTAAAGAATTTGTCTGCAGTGCTGGAGACACGGGTTCGACCCCTGGGTTGGGAAGATCCCTTGGAGAAGAAAGTAGCGACCCACTCCAGTATTCTTGCCTGGGAAATATCATGGGCAGAGGAACCTGGCAGGCTACAGTCCATGAGGTCTCAAGAGATGGACGTGATTTAGTGACTAAACCACCACCACAGAGTAGCAAAAGTGATTTTACTGTCATTATAAGATGCCTGTTAATTTCTTAGTTGGTCAAAATCTAAAATAAGTTTCTCAAACTTTATCTGATTCTAAAATGATTTATTGAAATAGGTTTTTCAGGATAAACTCTGAGAAAAATTCACATAGTTTATTCTTCTGTGTGCTTGGGTTACAAATATGATTTATTTATGAAATGTTGCTAGATGTTATTCTAGAGTTCTGGTATGGCAATTCTTAAAATATTTAAAGAAGACAGTTTTTAAAATAATGCCAACAACAAATGGTGTAACATAACACACTGTTAAAGCAAGTTGTTAAGGTCTCTGAAGAGTGTGTATACCAACAAATCATATATATTTCAAGTATTAAATTGGCTTGCCAAATTATTTTTCCAGCCTCTCTTTCTTCACAGTGTATACTAGAACGTTTCCTTATCTACCTTAGTTTGCTCATCTGTCCTTTGACTCTATTATAGAAAGATAACTTTGTTGAGATATAATACATGTTATAAAATTCACCTGTAAAGGTACACAATTCAATGGTTTCTATCCCATTATTATTACACAGAAAAAAGTATACTCTGGGTGTCCGGCTGGCAGCTTAAAGTCCTCCGACAAAAAATGACAAGGGTGAGTGCGCAAGCCTGCAGGGAGTTGCCACTCACCTGGTTCCTCCCGCCACAGTTGGTTTGGCGATGGGAGACTCTCTTCTCATTCTTTTTTAGGTTGGCGCCGACCTCGGTGTAGCTGCGTTCCCAGTGGGCTTAGAGCTTTCATACACGTCTTACTTAATAAAATACTGCTTTGAAAAGAAACGGAGAAGGAAATGGCAACCCACTCCAGTATTCTTACCTGGAGAATTCCATGGACAGAGGAGCCTGGTGGGCTACAGTCCATGGGGTCACAAAAAGTCAGACACGACCGAATGACTAATACTTGAAAAAGAAAAAAAGTATACTTTGTTTTTTTCCTTTATTGCACTTACCAAAATTTGTACTTACCTATTTACTTGATTGTCTACTGTTTAGGCAACACGATCCCTATTTTGTGAGGAAAAATATATGTATATAGGAAAGGCAAAAACCAAAAGAAATACAGGGTTATGATATGTTTTACTTTCTTGAATTTTTTTTGTGTGTTTCCCAAACGAATTAATTTTTATTATAAGATGGAAGTCACTTTAAAAATAGTCTTCAGTGCAACAATATGGTGAAACTTAGCATTGTAATGTTTAGATAGAAAAGTTTCAAAAGAGAACAAATAACATGATGTGTTTATAATAGTATCCAAAGTAACCAAAATAAAAATATGATTTTTTTGAAGAGTATAAAGCAATGCAACTACATGAAAGAAAAACAAGGGAGTGTTGAATATGGAACTTAGAATGATAGTTATTTCAGGTGAGTGAAGACAGTGGGATGAATGGGGAACCTGTGCAGTTACAGAGAGAATATTGTTAATGAATCTGGCTTTTGTTTGTTTTGTGGGCACTTATTATTATTTTAATAATTTAAAATAATAATATTTTAGTAATAGAAAGAGAGAGAGGATGGATGAATGGATAGGTAAATAGATAGATAGGTACAGGCCATATTTATTTATTTTAAAGATCTTTTAAAAAAACATTACTTATATGGCTGCACCAGGTCTTAGTTATGACATGCAAACTGTTAGTTGCGGCATGTAGGATCTAGTTCTCTGACCAAGGGTTGAACCTGAGCCCTCTGCATTGGGAGTGTAGAATCTCAGGCACTGGGCTACCAAGGAAGTCCCTGCAGGCCATATATTTTAAAAGAGTCTTCAGTCTCCTATTCAAGCTGCCCATCTTGCTGATTACAGCACTTTACAAGTAGATCCTGTCACTAGGAAGTGCTGGGGTCACAAGGGCCAAGAATGACAGGCCCAGTACCACCCAACTGCATCTCTGTGTCCTCTCCTCTGAACAGGAGTATGAGTGGAAGCAGGGCACAGTTGACACCCAGCTGGGACACACCTGTGAGGCAGGCCAGCCTGTGTCTGTGATGTTAACTGTGAGCCTGTGCTGATTGATGGGGACCCTGTTCTGGCTGTTCAGCATTTTCAACATCTTGCCTGGTGTGGGAAAAGCTACCCAAGCTCATTCATTGACAGGCTGATCAACCACATTCCCATGCAGCAGTACAACCGCAATCAACTTATACTTGGGCTGATAATTACGAAGAGGGGGAGGAAAGGAGATAGTTGTAGGTTCAAAGAGATGAGACCTTTTATTGTGGTCAGTCAGATCTGTTTGTGAATGATTTCAAGTCAGAAAGTGGCTCCACATTTTATGATGCCCCCAACGTCTGTTCAGCTCTCTTTTCACAGTATTTCCTGATGCAAAATGTGTCATCACCTCTTGTCTCTGCTCTGCATTTTAGACACAGACTTTATTTTTTATTTATTTAAAATCTTAAAAAATTTTAATTGAAGGATAATCACAATATTGTGTTGGTCTCTGCCATACATCAACATAGGTATACATATGTCCCCTCCCTCTTGAGCCTCCTCCCACCGCATCCCACCCCTCTAGGTGGTTACGGAGCCTGAGTCATACAGTAAATTCCCATTGGCTATCTATCTTACATATGTCAGTAGACACATACTTTAGGTGAAAAAGATTTCTGGAGAGGAAGGAGAAAGATGACAAAATGCCCTTGAGTAAATCCTTCCAGATGTAGAACCAGGTATCTGGAGTGGTCCTCAGAGAGCTCCCCACTCAGCATCCCTCACTGCACAGATATAAGACACAGGCCCTGAGGGCCTCAGAGCTCTGCCAGTTGGGACAGGTCACCACTAGGACCCAGAGCCCTCGCCTCCCATCCCAGTGTGCTTTCCACTATGCTATGTAGTAGGTAGCATGTTTCCATCTAGAGAAATATGGTTGGCAGCCACTTCAGGACCTAGTTCTGCCCACCAGTGGGGCAACACAGGCTGGGACCCCTCAGGCCATGCAGTCAACCACCTCAGGGCACAGTCTCACCTGCCAAGAGGCTGGCAGACACCATGGGTAGCAGGGCTGGGCAGCTAATTGTCTGAGGGTCAGTCCTGCCTACCAACACACCCATAGTTGTCAGCGGCCCCACAGCAGAGGGTCCCATACAGCTCACTCTTAGAGCACATGGCTCTGTTGACCAGAAGAGCATATGCTACTAGATCCCAGAGGACATCTTCTAAAGGCTACTTCTCCAGATGAGAAATGTAACTGACCTACCTAATACATACCTACCTGATACACAGAAATAAACAGGGAACTGAGCAAAATGAGGAGCAAAGATAATGTTTCAAACAAAGAAACAAAATAAAACCCCAGAAGAACTAAGTGAAGTGGAGATAAGTGATCTATCTGATAAAGAATTCAAAGTGTTTGTAAAGATGTTCAATGTAGTTGGGAAAAGAATGAATGAACACAGTAAGAAGTTTAACAGAGAGTTAGAAAATAAAGGCAATATAGGCAAGGGCCAAACAAAGCTCAAAAATACAATAACTCAATATACTAGAGGGAATCAGCAGTAGAGTAGATGATGTAGAGGAGCAGATCTGCAAACTGGAAGACAGGGTCGAGGAAGTCACTGAAGCTGAACAGAAAAAAAGACAAAAGAATTTTTATAAAAATGAGGATAGTTTAAGGTATCTCATCAACATCAGGTATACTAACACTTGCATTATAGGAGTCCCAGAAGGATAAGAAAAAGAGAAAGGGGCAGAGAACTTATCTGAAGAAAAAGTAACTGAAAACTTCCCTAACTGGGAAAGAAAACAGACATCCAGGTCCAGGAAGCAGAGAGAGTTCCAAACAAGAAGAACCTGAGGAGGATCACACCAAGACACATTATAATTAAAATGGCAAAAATTAAAGATAAAGGGTCTTAAAAGCAGGAAGAGAAGAGCAACTAATTACATACAAAGAACTCCCATAAGACTATCAGGTGACTTTTCAACAGATAGCTTATGCACCAGAAGGTTTGAAGTGATAAAACAGAAACAAAAACAAAACCCTACAACCAAGAATATTCCACCAGTCAAGGCTGTTGTTCATATTTGAAGGAGATATAAAGAGTTTTACAGACAAGCAAAAGCTAAAAGAATTCAGCACCCTAAACCTGCTCTACAACAAATGTTAAAGGGACTTCTCTAAGCAAGAAAGACTGTAACTAGAAATATGAAAAGTACAAAAGAAAAAATCTCATTGGTAAAGGCAAACATACAATAAAGGTAGTAGATCACCCACTTATAAAGCTAATAGAAGGATTAAAAGACAGAAATAGTAAAATCATCTTTATCTATAGTAAATACTTAAAAGATAGATAAAGCAAAAATATGTAAATTATGATGTTAAACATAGTAAACATGGAGGGAGTGCATAAAAATGCAGGATTAGTGAAATCATTCAGATTTAAGAGATTATCAATTTAAAATAATTTTGTAATTATATATATAATGTGTAAACATATATATATATGTTGTATATGAACCTCATAACCACACACAAAAAATCTAAAATAGATAAATACAGGAAAAAGCTGAGGGTTAAAATATCATGTCAATTATATTTCAATAAGAAAAAAAAAAGAAGTACTGACACATGCTACAACATGGATGAATCTTGAAAATACTGTGTTAAGTGAAAGAAGCCAGACACAAAAGACCACATAGTGTATGGTTTCATTTGTATGAAATATCCAGAATTTTCTAAACTATAAAGACAGAAAATAGATTACTGGTTGCTTATGGCTGGGGAGGGAATGGGAAAATAAGAGGGTGATAGTTGAAAGGTACATGGTAGTTTTTTTTGGGGGGGGGTGGTGATGAAAATATTCTAAAATTGGTTGTGGTGATGGTTGCACAACTTTGTGAATATGTTAAAAATCATTGAATTGTACAATTTAGACGACTGAATTGTATGGTATGTGAATTATATCTCAATAAAACTGGTACCAAGACAACACATACATGACAACAGGGCTGCACTAGATCCCCTGGAGGTTAGTGAGTAAAGAATCTGCCTGCAATGCAGGAGACCTGGGTTCGATCCCTGGATCAGGAAGGTCCCCTAGAGAAGGAAATGGTCACCCGTACCGGTAGTCTTACCAAGAGAATTCCATGGACAGAGGAGTCTTGCAGGCTACAGTCCACAGGGTCATGACTTAGCCACTAAACCAACCCAACTTGATTTGCTCCTGGGATAGTGGTGGTGTCTTATTCTCATTCCTGTGTCTCTTCCCTGCTTAGGTGCAGATCTTAGTATAGTTGGGTGGCCCTGTCTGGACATTCACTGAGTTCTACTCACTGGTTCTTGCCGTGTGTCCGAGGTGTGCTCCCTTAAGAGGCCCTGGACTTGCAGAAATTATTTTTGCAGCCAGAGAATTTATAATTCGCTACATATGGCCAGTCATTTTTAGCAACTTTCCTTCTTTCTTTTGCATTTTTCCCACACCCACTCCCACTTACTGTTGGCTGCCCTCCCAGTACCTTCTCACCACTAGGGACTTATATTAATAGGCAGATTTCTGTAGGCTCTGAGAGAGAGCCACAAATGCATTAGTTGCCTCTTGTTTTCTTTTAATTATTACTTTTCATATTTTCTGCCTACAGATGACACATTTAATAAAAGTCTAGGGTATAGTCACTGGGCCAGGAAGAGGAATCTACATGTCCTGACTGCTGTAGGCTGAGCAGTGGACAGAGCAGCATGGACGTGGTGAAGGTTGAAGTCTTTGGCTTCTGCAAAGAGACAGTGTGGAATGGAGGGCTGGGGTGAGATGCTGAGTGATAGAAGTGAAAGAGTTTGGTATTTTGTGGTTGCACAAACTTTAACTGGAGTGCTTACTCATCTACTGGTTGGCTATGTGGTTTGGGACAAGTTACCTGTGATCTTCAAGCTTCAGTTACTTTACCTTATCTGTAAGATGAACTTGCAAGGCTGTTATGATAATCAAGAGAGATGATGAACATGAATATACTTAGTGGCACATATAAAGTACTGCATAAATATTATTTGCTCTTTCCTTTCATTAAGAGAGAAGGAGAGGGGAAAAAAGGCCAAAGACACAAAAATCCCCATGTTCTATTAATAACAGTTCCCATTTCTCTTTTCCATAATATTTTCATAATGCTTTAAACCATGTGGGTAATTGTTTCAGCATTTAACTTTTCCACTGAATTATTTAATTACATTTATGACAAGCACACGCTTATTTTGAGCATGTCAAAGGAACCATTAATTTATTCTAGTTGATTTATAACATGCTCAGATATTTTTTCACTATTAGCTTTGTGGTGATAGAAAACTATGCAGCCTCCCATAGATTTATCTTGCTTCAATCACCCTTTAATCAGAATGAATTCCTGAAAAGTCTAGATAAGGGTCCCCCTAGAGCAAAGGAGTAAGATTTTCTCTGAAAGTGATTTAAGCCTGATAGTTTATCAGCCCAGATGACTCCCACTTTTGTCCTCAAGTTTTAGCAGAGGAAGCTTGGTAGGCAATTTATCTTGGAAGGGGGCAGTGGTGGAAGAAAAGCAATGAGATTAGAAATTTCTTTTTCTAAAGAAAATGGTTATTTGGCACATCTGGAGAGAGGTGCAATTGTTTGGTTCCCAGATGCTTCTGTAGCCCACACTTCTCTAAAGATTCTCTGCCTGGCATGTCTTCATTGCCTTCAAAGGGATTTCTATTTGAGTAAGGTAATAAGGTTCACTTCCACAGCCTTCCCTGATTAATTCCTCAAGACTGGATCCTCAGTCCTGATGGGCAGATGAGTACTGAATTCTCCATTTAGCGCTCTCAGACTTTAAACATTCCAAATGACAGTACATAAAGCACATGCCTTTCATCACCTTTATTTTCCCATCAGCTTGTGGCCTGAGAATTTAGGTTAACCAGGGATTGAAACAAACAATGAAAGCTTCCTAATATTTCTTTTTTCAATTTCTTATTAAATTTTTAAAAATTTGCTTTATTTATTAGCAGGGGTGGGTAGGAGGCACTGAGGTGTGAGGCTTGGTCATGAACAACAGTTGCAAAGAGGATTGTAAGCACAGGCAGTTGTGGATTGAAAATATGTTAGCAATTAATGTTTTCCACCGAATGGTTTAAAACTGAAAAAAAAAAAAAAAAACTACAGCTGCTGAAAGATATTACAAAATTAGGACAGCCTGAATGATCTTGCATTAAAAATAAATCTCATTCTGGGAAAAGTTTTGCCGTTCTCATTCTTAACCATAAGTAAGACAAGGCAATAACTATTTAAGTTGTGTGCGCAATGGTACAAATTTCTCCGTGAAAATTGGACAAAAGTTGCTAAATAAACACATGGAGAACTGTAAGAGCCCTAACGTGAGCTATGAAACACACAATTTAGATCTACCTATTGTATAAATCAAACATTCCCCAGAAGGAACACTGACAGCTATGTTTAGAGCTTGAAATGGGCCTGTTTTTGTTAGGATGAGATGAAGACTGACATTAAAAGGTTATTAACCAATATTTACTGTCTCTTCTGTGGACTTTATCTAAGAATGGTTTGATACATTTGAATGATGCCAGTTTTTTCTGATCATTATTCATTATAATGTTTTGTCAAGATGTTTTGTTTAAGTATAAAATTTCAAATGGTTTGTCATATTATTTAATGTATTATGTCTTTAGGTACAAAATGTTTATGAGAGTATAACCTCATGAAAATCAAGGATATATATGGTTTTATTGCTAGAAATTGACTTTCCCCCCAATAGCTTGGAGTTACACATCTGCATATATTAACCAGTCCCAACTAGGGTAGGGAAAAATGGAAAGAAGAAATGACCTTCTGGGATCTGGACGATCAAAGCTGCCACTTGTGTGAGGGTTTTCTCTGCACTGAAACTAGGAGGGAACTTGACCAGCAAAGGCTTGGACACCACTGTCAGCCCAGAATACCCTCCTATAGTTCTTTCATGAGGCTATAGCTGGAAGCTGGCTTGAGGACACATTAACCCTGGGCACTCAGAGTGTGCCTGCCTCAAGCCTCCAGGGCAAACTCCTGGGGATCCTGGTGAAACCACAGCTGGGAGGTAAGACCACACCCCACATGCACAAAGGTCTTAGATCATGTGTATGTGTGTGTGTGTTAAGTCACTTCAGTTGTGTCTGACTCTTGGTGACCCTATGAACTGTAGCCCACCAGGTTTCTCTGTCCATGGAATTTTCCAGGCAAGAATACTAGAGTGGGTTGCCATTTCCTCTTTCAGGGGATCTTCCCCACCCAGAGACTGAACCTGCATCTCCTGCATTGCAGGCAGATTCTTTACTGCTTGTGCCATTGGGAAAGTCCATCTTATAAATTTCAGTTCAGTTCAGTCTCTCCATTGTGTCTGACTCTTTGCGACCCCATGGACTGCAGCACAACAGGCTTCCCTGTCCATTACCAACTCCCAAAACTTGCTCAAACTCATGTTCATCGTGTTGGTGATACCATCCAACCATCTCATCCCCTGTCATCCCCTTCTCTTCCTGCCTTCAATCTTTCCCAGCATCAGGGTTTTCTCCAGTGAGTCAGTTCTTTGCATCAGGTGGCCAAAGTATTGGAGTTTCAGTTTCAGCATCAGTCCTTCCAATGAACACCCAGGACTGATCTCCTTTAGGATGGACTGGTTGGATCTCTTTGCAGTGCAAGGGACTCTCAAGAGTCTTCTCCAACACCACAGTTCAAAAACATCAATTATAAATTTACCAAGGAAATAAAATGGGCCCTCTCTAAGTTTAAACAAAATATGGGACCAAACATATGTTGGTTTCTCTTTTATAGCTTGCCATCAGTCTTATCTCATTAGAAGGCAGAATAAGGTCATGAGAATTTGTTCTTTTCTTGAATCACAAATAAGGGGAGTCATAGCAAAATGATCACATTAATTTATATACTTTAATTTATTAATTAAATCACAT